>NW_026138176.1:0-600000 GCF_025592945.1 Manacus candei
GGGATCACTCCCAGAGGCCTTGGAGCAGGGATCACTCCCAGAATGTTTGGAGCAGGGATCACTCCCAGAGGCCTTGGAGCAGGGATCACTTCCCAAACAGCTCCAGAGGGGCTGGAATTCCGCTCAGCCCCCGGCCCGGCCTGGCCATTCCCCGTTTTCCAGAGCCCGGCGGTTCCCCAGGTTCCCTGTGCGTGTGTTCCCGGCATTCCCAAGGCTCCGTGGGCCCAGGGCCACAGGGCCAGGCTTTGTCCAAGGTTTCCTTGGGAAGCTGATCCGGCGTCACGTGGTGCCGGGAGCGCCGGGGCCGCTGGACACGGGAAGGGGCTCCGGGCAGGGGGGGGTTTAAACCCGGCTCAACCCCCCTGGAACTGGGAAAGGAGCCGGGAAAGGAGCCGGGCCTGGAGCTGCCAGAGCCCCGCCGGGGTCAGGGAAGGGAACAGGAAAAGCAGCTTTTAAAAATAGCCAGGCCTCGGAAAAGTCCCGGCCTCGGGAATTCGCTCCGGGGGCTCTTCCAGGGATCAGCCCCGGGCCGGGCTCAGCCTCTCCCGCTTTTCCCGCTGCTCCCGGGATATAAAACCCCCGGAGCTGAGGGGGAGGCACTTTGGGGGCTGTCTGGGTGAGTGTGGCCGTTCCCTGCTCTCCCCAAATCCCGGGAAGAGCAGCCCCTGGGGGAGCTCCCCTGGGGGAGCAGCTCCCGTGGGAAAAACGTGCCCCCCCCCCTCGAGGGTTTTCTGGGTTTTTTTTCCAGGGATGTGGTGTGGGATGGGCACAGGGAGGTGGGGGGAGAGGGGTTGTCCCTGATCCCTGTGGGAGGGAGGAGCAGCTGGAGCTGCTGGAATGTTTGGGGGGGGGTTGGAGCAAAAGGAGGAGGCTGGGAGAGGGAAGGGAAGGGGAGGGAAGGGAAGGAAAAAGGGAAGGTTTGGGAAGGGAAGATTTGGGAAGGGAAGGGAAGGAAAAAGGGAAGGGAAGGTTTGGGAAGGGAAGGAAAGGAAAGGAAAGGAAAGAGGAAAAAGGGAAGGAAAGGAAAAAGGGAAGGGAAACGGCCTTTCCTGTGGGAAGAGGGGCTGGATTGAGCACAGACAGGGGTGGATGAGCTCAGCTCCAAGGCCTGAGTGTGGCAATTCCCGACTTCAGGAAGCCCCAGGAGCGTCGGGATTTGGGGCTTCTTTTGGGATTTGCCGGGATTTGCATCCCTAACACCCCATTCCCCTTTTTTCCCCCCCCCTCCAGCCTCTCCCCCGTGCCCACCATGGGGGACATGAAGACCCCGGACTTCGACGACCTGCTGGCCGCCTTCGACATCCCCGACATCGACGCCAACGAGGCCATCCACGCCGGGCACGAGGAGCCCGACCCGGCCCCCCTCAAAGCCGGCCCGGGGGACCCGGGGACGGGGGCACCCCCCGAGCACGTCCTGCCCCACCCCGACATCTCGGCCGTCAGCGTCATCGTCAAGAACACGGGCTGCCCCGAGCAGCTGGAGCCGCTGGACGGCCGCGGGAAGGACGGGCACGGGACGCTGGGGGGGCACGGGATGGGGGGCACACCGGGGCACGGGATGGGGGGCACACCGGGGCACGGGATGGGGGGCACACCGGGACATGGGATGGGGGGCACACCGGGGCACGGGATGGGGGGCACACCAGGACATGGGATGGGGGCTCGGCTGCTCCACAACGGATTCGGTGCCGCCGCCGACGCGCCGCGGTCGCCCGGGCACAGGGCGGGGGAGTCGGCGGCCAACGGGGAGTGCTGGGCCAAGGAGAAGGGCCCCAAGGCCTTGGATCTCTTCTCCCACTTCAGCCCCGAGCCCGGCGAGGATCCCGCCCTGCTGGACAGAGCCCGCGAGGGCAAAGGCAAGGAGAAGGCGCTGGCGGTGCCCTGCCTGGCCCCGTCCCCCACCAAGGAGCCGCTGGGGGAGGCCTCGGGGGACCTGCCCTCGGCCTTCCCGCAGCCCTTCGAGCCCAACCAGGCCGGCGGCACCGACGGGCCCCGCCCCGGCCCCGCCGTCAAAAAGGAGGAATCCGACTCGGAGGAGCTGCCGGGGCGCCAGCCCAGCCCCAAGGGGTTGGGGACGGCCCTCGGGGACAGCCCCCTGGAGCACCTCAAGTCGGTCACCGTGCGTTATTCCGCCGAGGATTCGCCCCTCCCGGCCTGGCCGGGCTCGGAGGCCGCCCTGGGTGAGGCCGGGGCCGAGGGGAAGCGCTCGCCCCGCGGCAGCCCCCGCGAGCCCTTCTTCAAACCCCCGTCCCCCGGGCTGGCCCCCTCCCCAAAGGACGGGCTCTCCCTCAAGGAGGAGCAGGAAGGGCTGGATAAATCCACGGGGAGCCCGCAGAGCATGTCCAGCGCCGAGGAGGAGGAGGAGGACGAGGAGGAGGAGGAGGAGGAGGAGAACAACAACGACTCGCCTTCCTCCAGCTCCTCGCGGCCGCTCAAGGTCAGGATCAAAACCATCAAGACCTCCTGCGGCAGCATCACCAGGACGGTCACCAGGGTGTCCTCGGACTCGGAGCCGGGCTCCACCAAAGGCCCGGGGGGCGAGCAGAGCTCCCTGGAGGGCACCAAGGAGGACGGGACCCCGGAGCCGCCCCCCAAGGACAAACCGGAGCTGGGCAGCCCCTCGAAGGCGGCGGAAGGGCCCAAGATCGTCAGCGTCCAGCTGGGCAACGGCGCGAAGCTGCAGGGCACGGTGCTGCCCGTGTCCACCATCCAGAGCGCCAGCAGCGCCATGCTCATCGCCGCCAGCGTGGCGCAGCAGAAGTCCGTGGTGCTGCCCGCCAAGCCCGGCAAGGCCGTGGCCAAGAACATCATCAACCTGGTGCCGCAGAGCCTGCCCAGGGTGGACGGCAGGGCCGGCGGTGCCGCGGCGGCGCCGGGCGGGCAGAAGGTGAACGGCGCCGCGGTGGTGATGGTGCAGCCGCAGAAGCCGCCGCCCGCCGTGGCCGGCACCGTCATCTCCCGCAGCCAGTCGAGCCTGGTGGAGGCCTTCAACAAGATCCTCAACAGCAAGAACCTGCTGCCCACCTACAAGCCCAACCTGAACCCGCCCGCCGACGCCAGCCTGGCGCTGCCGCCCTTCGGCTACCGCTGCCTGGAGTGCGGCGACGCCTTCGCGCTGGAGAAGAGCCTGGCGCGGCACTACGACCGGCGCAGCATGAGGATCGAGGTCACCTGCAACCACTGCACCAAGCGCCTGGTGTTCTTCAACAAGTGCAGCCTCCTCCTGCACGCCCGCGAGCACAAGGACAAGGGGCTGGTCATGCAGTGCTCCCACCTGGTCATGCGCCCCATCGCCCTGGACCAGATGGTGGGCCAGCCCGACATCACCCCCCTGGTGCCTGTGGCTTCCTTTCCCGCCGGGAGGGTGGCCCAGGAGGGCCCCGGCGTGGCCAACGGGGCGCAGGAGCCGCCGGTGCTGCCCCTGGGAGGGTCGGAGCAGGGCAGCTACAGCTGCTTCAGGTGCCTGGAGTGCAAGGAGCAGTGCAAGGACAAGGCCGGGCTGGCGGCGCATTTCCAGCAGCAGCAGCAGCAGCAGCAGGGCGGGAGCGCCGGCAGCACGGTGAGGGAAGGGGAGGGAAGGGGGGGAGATGGTGGGAGGGCAGTGGGAGATGGTGGAAGACAGTGGGAGGTGGTGGGAAGGCAGTGGAATGTGGTGGGAGGGCAGTGGGAGGTGGTAGGAGGGCACTGGGAAGGCGATGGGACATGACGGGAAGGCAGTGGGAGATGGTGGAAGACGGGGAGATGATGGGAGGATGGTGGGAGATGATGGGAAGATGGTGGGAGGTGGTGGGAGGCAGTGGGATATGGTGGGATATGGTGGGAGATGGTGGGATATGGTGGGAGATGGTGGGAGATGATGGGAGATGGTGGGAGGGCAGTGGGATATGGTGGGATATGGTGGGAGCTGGTGGGATATAGTGGGATATGGTGGGAGGTGGTGGGAGATGATGGGAGATGGTGGGAGGGCAGTGGGATATGGTGGGATATGGTGGGAGCTGGTGGGATATAGTGGGATATGGTGGGAGCTGGTGGGATATAGTGGGATATATTGGGATATAGTGGGAGCTGGCTGTAACCCCTGGGCAGTGGGATATGGTGGGAGCTGGTGGGAGATGGTGGGAGATGGTGGGATATGGTGGGTTATGGTGGGATATGGTGGGAGCTGGCTGTAACCCCTGGGCAGTGGGATATAGTGGGATATGGTGGGATATGGTGGGAGCTGGCTGTAACCCCTGGCAAACCCGCCGTTCCGGGCGGGCTGACCCCGTGGAATCCCCCCATCCCAGGTGTGCTCCACGTGCCCCATGATCATGTCCAACCGCTGCAGCTTCAGCGCTCACCAGCGCATGCACCGCAGCCGCCCCCCGCACGTCTGCCCGGAATGTGGCGGCAACTTCCTGCTGGCCAACTTCGAGTCCCACCTCAAGGAGTCCTGCCTGCACTTCTCCCGCAGGGTGGGGTACAGGTACGGCCCCGAAATCCCGGGATTCTGTGGGGGGAGGCCCCAAATCCGTCGGGTTTCCCCCCGAACCCACCGCGTTTCCCGTCGGGGCGGATCCGGGTTCCTTCTTCCCTCTGTGAACGTCGTCCTTTGCCCCTTCTCTGCTCTCATCCCATGGGAATTCCCGTCCTCCTGGGGCTTCCTGGGCAGCCTCGATCCCAGCTGGAAGCATCCAAGGCCTGCGGTCCATCCCTGCTGGAATTTGGGATCTGCCAGCGCTGGGATGATCCAGGCTGGAGTTTGGGACTGGCACTGGGTTGGATCCTGGTGGCTGTGGGAGTTTTCCCAGATCCTGGTTTGGATCCTGGTGGCTGGTGGAGTTTTCCCAGATCCCAGAACCAGGTTGGATCCTGGCTGGTGGAATTTTCCCAGGCCCAGCCCTGGGTTGGATCCTGGTCTCTGTGGGATTTTTCCCAGATCCTATTTTGGATCCTGGTGTCTGTGGGACTTTTCCCAGATCCCAACCCTGGGTTGGATCCCGGTGTCTCCCCCTTTCTCCCATTCCCATTCCCATTCCAGGTGCCCCAGCTGTGCCTGTATCCCCTTCCCATTCCCATTCCAGGTGTCCCAACTGTGCCTGTATCCCATTCCCATTATTCCAGGTGTCCCAGCTGCGCCGTGGTCTTCGGGGGGGTGAATTCCATCAAATCCCACATCCAGACTTCCCACTGCGAGGTTTTCCACAAGTGTCCCATCTGTCCCATGGCCTTCAAGTCGGCTCCGAGCGCGCACGCCCACGTGTACACCCAGCACCCGGGATTCGGGAACCAGCAGTCCAAGTGAGTGGGAATCCAAGGAATCCTGGGAATCCCGGGATCCCCTCATTCCAAGGGTTCGTCCTGGAGAAACGGGAGAGGCCCCCTGGGGACGTTGGGGTTGGATATCGGGGGGAATTCCTGCATGGAAAGGGGGGTCGGGGGCTGGGATGGGGGTGTCCAGGGATACAATCCGTGGGAGTGTCCTGGGAATCCGTGGGAATGTCCTGGGAATCCATGGGAATGTCCTGGGAATTGGGGACAGGGATCCCTTGGGAATGTGGAGGGAATGGTGGGATTCGAGGACCTCGGAGGGGTTTTCCAACCTGGACAATCCCGGGATTGTTGGAACTGGGAGTCCCACCCAGTTCCCGGGGTTTTTCCTGCTGGTTTTCCCAGAGTTCCCCGAGGGGTTTTCCTGGGGTTCCTGGGGGTTTTCCTGCTGTTCCTCAGGTGTTTTCCCAGGGCTTTTCCTGGGGTTCCCAAGGGGTGTTCCCGAGGTTTTTCCCAGGGGTGTCCCCAGGAGTTTTCCCAGGGCTTTTCCCAGAGCATTTTCCCAGGGCTTTTCCCGGGGTTCCCGAGGGGTATTCCTGGGGTTTTTCCCAGGGGTTTCCCTGAGGTGTTCCCAGGGCTTTTTCCCAGAGGTTTTCCCTGGCTTTCCAGGGCTTTTCCCCAGGATTCCTGGATTTTTTCCCGATGTTTTTCCCATGGTTTTTCCTGGGCTGCCAACGCCCTGTGGGTGTCCCTGTGTGTGCCCAGGCTGAGCTACAAGTGTCACACGGTGTCCATGTGTGTTCCTGTGTGTGTGACACTGTTCATGTGTGTTCACATGTGTGTTTATATCCCCAGGCTGATCTACAAGTGTGCCATGTGTGACACGGTGTCCATGTGTGTCCATGTATGACACATGTATGACACATGTGTGTGTTTATCCCCCCAGGCTGATCTACAAGTGTGCCATGTGTGACACGGTGTCCCTGTGTGTCCATGTATGACACATGTATGTTTCTGTGCCCCAGGCTGATCTGCAAGTGTGCCATGTGTGACACGGTGTCCGTGTGTGTGTCACACACATGTTCATGTATGTTTATCCCCCCAGGCTGATCTACAAGTGTGCCATGTGTGACACGGTGTCCATGTATGACACATGTATGTTTATCCCCCCAGGCTGATCTACAAGTGTGCCATGTGTGACACGGTGTCCCTGTGTGTCCATGTATGACACATGTATGACACATGTGTGTGTTTATCCCCCCAGGCTGATCTACAAGTGTGCCATGTGTGACACAGTGTCCCTGTGTGTTCCTGTGTGTGTCACACACGTGTTCATGTGTGTTTATCCCCCCAGGCTGATCTACAAGTGTGCCATGTGTGACACGGTGTCCGTGTGTGTGTCACACACGTGTTCATGTATGTTTACATGTATGTTTACCCCCCCAGGCTGATCTACAAGTGTGCCATGTGTGACACGGTGTTCACGCACAAGCCGCTGCTCTCGGCGCACTTTGACCAGCACCTGCTGCCCCAGCGCGTCAGCGTCTTCAAGTGCCCGCAGTGCCCGCTGCTCTTCGCCCAGAAACGCACCATGCTCGAGCACCTCAAGGTCAGGGAAACGGGGAAAAACGGGAAAAAACGGGAAAAATGGGAAAAAAACGGGAAAAACGGGAGAATCCCGACCCACCCGGAGCAGCCCGGGATGGTTCGGGCGACGGGAGGTTCCCTGGGGATGTTTGGGGGTCCCTCCTGAGCTGGAAGGGTTTGTCCTCAGCAGAGGCTTTTCCCTGAACCAGGAGAGCCTTTTATCCCTTAAAAAAAGGGGGGAAAATCAGGGATCCAGGGTCTTTCCTGGCACAGGGAATCCGGGAGCATCCCTAATCCTCTTCCTTGCCTTCCACCTTTCATCTGTGGGATCTTTGAGGTCCCTCCCAAGCCCAAAGTGTTCATCCCCAGTTTATCCCCAGCAGAGACTTTTCCCTGAACCAGGAGAACCTTCTATCCCTTAAAAAAAGGGGGAAAAAAATCAGGGATCCCTGGTCTTTCCTGCCACAGGGAAGGGCTGAATCCATGAGCCTCCCTAATCCTCACGGGGAATCCTGGAACACTTTGGGAACCCCAGGAAAACCCTTGGGGAACAGCAGGAAAACCCCCCAGGAAAACCCCCTCAGGGGGTGATGAGGCCCCTGGAATGGGTTGTTCCTGGAGGGATTCTCCATCCCTGGAGGGATTCTCTGTCCCATTCCTGGAGGGATTCTCCATCCCTGGAGGGATTCTCCATTCCTGGAGAGATTCTCCGTCCCTGGAGAGATTCTCCGTTCCTGGAGGGATTCTCTGTCCCTGGAGGGATCCTCCATTGCTGGAGGAATTCTCTGTTCCTGGAGGGATTCTCCATCCCTGGAGGGATTCTCCATTCCTGGAGGGATTCTCTGTCCCATTCCTGGAGGGATTCTCCATCCCTGGAGGGATCCTCTGTCCCTGGAGGGATTCTCCATCCCTGGAAGGATGTTCCATCCCATCCCAGGCTGGGTTGGAACCACCTGCTCCATGAGAAGTGGATTGGAACGAGCTGATCCCGAAATTCCCTCCCCACCCACCCCCATCCCACGGACGGGCAGAATTCCCAGGAAACCCCCAAATCCCTCCCTTCTGTCCCCCCAGAACACCCACCAGCCCCAGAAGGCCAAGGAGGACGGGGCCCGGAAGGTGCTGCTGACCCCCAAACAGGAGCCCCTGGAGACCCCCGTGTCCAAGGGGTCGGAGGAGTCCAGTTCCTCCACGGAGGAGGACGAGCCCCCGAGCTCCCCGGAGCTGCGCAAGGCCAAGCGCAGCCGCTTCCCGCGGAAAACCGGATCCAAATCCAAGGGCAGCGGCTGGACCTGCGGGGTCTGCCACTCCTGGTTCCCCGAGCGCGACGAGTACGTGGCACACATGAAGAAGGAGCACGGGAAGGTGAGCGGGGAAGGCGGGAATTCCGACCCCCGGGAACGGGGGGGGCGGGAGTGCAACGGCCACGGAGCCGCGGTCGGGATACGGCACGGCCCGGGGTTCCCTGGGATGGGATTCCCTGGGATGGGATTCCACCTGTCCTGGGATTCCCTTGGATGGGATTAGACCTGTCCTGAGATTCCCTTGGATGGGATTCTACCTGTCCTGGGATTCCCTTGGATGGGATTCCATCCATTCTGAGATTCCCTTGGATGGGATTCCCTTGGATGGGATTCCCTTGGATGGGATTCTACCTGTCCTGGGATTCCCTTGGATGGGATTCCCTTGGATGGGATTCCACCTGTCCTGTGCCCCCCCCCCCGGGATGAGATTCCTGAATGGATCCCTGTTTTAGGATCAGGGAATGTCACAGCCCAGAGCAGGGGTGGGACACTCGGGATCAGGGATGGGACACCTGGGATCAGGGATGGGACACTCGGGGTCCTCCTCCCCCAGGACAAACCCCCCGGGGTTGAGATTTGAGGAGCCCGAGTTGCTCCCGATCCCATTGGGCATCCCCTGGGATGGGCAGGGAGTGGGAATGTGAGTCCCCCCCACCCTCTGGAACGGGAATCCCCGTCCCCCCCACCCTCTGGAGTGGGAATCCCAGTCCCCCCCACCCTCTGGAGTGGGAATCCCAGTCCCCCCCACCCTCTGGAGTGGGAATGCGAGTCCCCCCCACCCTCTGGAGTGGGAATCCCAGTCCCCCCCACCCTCTGGAGTGGGAATCCCAGTCCCCCCCCACCCTCTGGAGCGGGATCCCGTCCCTGCCCCGGGCTGAGGCCCCCGTGGTGTCCCCGCAGTCGGTGAAGAAGTTCCCGTGTCACCTCTGCGAACGCTCCTTCTGCTCGGCCCCGAGTCTGCGCCGGCACGTCCGCGTCAACCACGAGGGCATCAAACGGGTCTATCCCTGCAGGTACCCACGGCATCCATCCCCTTCTCCCGGGAAAACTGGGGGGGCTGGAGAACCCCCGGGGGGAGGTTGGATCCGGGCAGGGCAGGAGGGTGGGGAGGTGAAACCGTGGGAGGAGCCGGGAACAGCTCCGGGGTTTTGTTGTTGAGCATGTTTGGGGTTTGGGATTTGGGATTGGGGTGCCAGAGCGGCATTCCCAGGGGAACCAGCAGGGCTTGGGAGCTTCCCGAGGTCCTGTCCCACCCCAGGTACTGCACAGAGGGCAAAAGGACCTTCAGCAGCCGCCTCATCCTGGAGAAGCACATCCAGGTCCGGCACGGGATCAAGGTCACGGACCAGATGAGGAGCCAGGAGGTCGTGATTTCCCGGATCGGGAGCGGCCCCTCCCAGGTATGGGGGGCTCGGGGGGGGCTTGGGGGGGTTTGGGGGGTTTCCTGGTTTGTTCCTGACTCCGTGTCCTGCAGGAAAGTGGGAATGTCCCGTCGGAGATCGCCCAGGATGTGCCCCAGGGTGTGAGGGGCCTGACACGGGGGGGTGGGGATGTTCTGGAGCCCCTGGGATGGGATTCCTGGATGGATCCCTGGATGGGATTCCAGCTGTTCTGGGACCCCTCTGGGATGGGATTCCTGGATGGATCCCTGGATGGGATTCCAGCTGTTCTGGGACCCCTCTGGGATGGGATTCCTGGATGGATCCCTGGATGGAATTCCAGCTGTTCTGGGACCCCCCTTGGATGGGAGTCCTGGATGGGATTCCCACCTGTTCTGGGACCCCCCTGGGATGGAATTCCAGCTGTTCTGGAACCCCCTTGGGCAGGATCCCTGGATGGATTCCTGGATGGGATCCCACCTGTTCTGGGACCCCCCTTGGGTGGGATCCCACAGCTCTTGGTGCCTCCCCATCCCTCGATCCCAGGGAATCCCCCTGGGTGGGATCCCTTCACCGGTCGGTTCCTTCCCATCCCGATTCCCACCGACCCCTCCCGGTCCCTCCCGCAGCTCTCAGGCCGGAAGAGGAAACTCTCCTCGGACGATTCCTGCAGCGAGGAGCCCGACAGCACCACCCCCCCCTCCAAGACCCCCAAGGGGGAGCGCAAGGGCCCCCTGAGGTGCCGCAAGTGCGGGTACTTGGCCAGCAGCGCCTCCGACTTCCAGGAGCACATCCCGCAGCACCGGACTGACGGCAGCTCCCACCAGTGCCGCGAGTGCGGGCTCTGCTTCACCTCCCAGGTGTCCCTCAACCGCCACCGCTTCATCACCCACAAGAAGAAGAAGGGCCCGGGGGACGGGGAGGATCCCGCCCAGGGCCCGCGGAGCCCCCGGGAAGGGGGATCCCAGGGCGCGGGGAGCGACGGGAAGTTGGTGTGCAAGGTGTGCGGGAGGGGCTTCGACAGCCAGCTCAACCTCAAGACCCACTTCAGGACCCACGGCATGGCCTTCATCAGGGCCAGGCAGAACAACAGCCCCGAGAACTGAGGGGCAGCCGCTGGAATTCCCTCTGGAATTCCCCCTCGGGACCCTGCGCAGCGACAGCCCCGAGAACCGAGCGGGGAGCACGACCCGGCCTCTGGAATTCCCTCTGGAATTCCCTCCGGAATTCCCCCTCAGGACCCATGGAGTGGAACAACAGCCCAACAGCCCCGAGAACTGAGCGGGGAGCACGACCCGGCCTCTGGAATTCCCTCTGGAATTCCCTCCGGAATTCCCCCTCAGGGCCCATGGAGTGGAACAACAGCCCAACAGCCCCGAGAACTGAGGGGGGAGCCCGGCCTGGCCTCTGGAATTCCCTCTGGAATTCCCTCGGGACCCTGCGCAACGACAGCCTTGAGAACTGAGTGGGGAACCCGGCCTGGCCTCTGGAATTCCCTCTGGAATTCCCCCTCAGGACCCATGGAGTGGAACAACAGCCCAAGAGCCTCGAGAACTGAGGGAGCCCTCCCTGGGAATTCCCCCTGGATCATCCCCCCTCGGGAATTCCCCCGGGATCCACGGCATTCCCGGTGGGAACAGTGTAAATAACAACCCCGGGCTCCCCTTCCCTCCATCCCGATGAAGGAGCTGGGAAGAGAGAGGAGAACCAGGATGGGATGGGATGAGCTGTCCTGACTCTGTGCCTGAATCTGCTCCTGCCTCATCCCCTGGGAATTGGGGATGATCCCAAATCCCGTGGATTTCGGCTCCGGGAGAGGAGAAGCCACGTCCGGACTCACCGAGGGGCCCTTCCCTGTCCCTGCTCCGGAGCTGGGCAGGACCTGGGACCAAGGGGAGGCTTTTCCACGTCCTCACACAGCAAAAATCCACTTTTTTGGGTGTTTTTTTTTCCGGTTTTCTTTCCCTTTGGGATGTTTTTGTTTTTTTGTTGTTGTTGAGTTTCGCTGGGAGCTGCGGGAAAGGAGCCGATCCCGGACTCCTGGAATGGGGCTGGGCTCCATCAGCCCCTCTGAGGGGTCCCTCATCCATCCCCTGGGATCATCCATCCCCTGGGATCATCCATCCCCTGGGATCATCCATCCCTTGGCATCATCCATCCCTTGGGATCATCCATCCCTTGGCATCATCCATCCCCTGGGATCATCCAGCCCTTGGCATCATCCATCCCTTGGGATCATCCATCCCTTGGGATCATCCATCCCTTGGCATCATCCATCCCTTGGGATCATCCATCGCTCGTGCTGTCCTTGGGACACCCGGCATTCCCTGGGGAGGAGGAGGAGGAGGAAATTCCCCTTTGGATAAGGAATAACAAGCCCAAAAAAACCACCTCTGGGCAAGCCCAGGGACGGGGGGGTCTCCCCACATTCCAACCAGGATCGTGCTGCTCTCCAGGGGAAGGAAAGGAGGGAATTCTGCTCCCAGATCCCGCTCTGGACTGAAACCAGAGAGGCTCCTTCCCTCGTTTTCCCGGCTGCTCCTCTTCCTCGGGATATTTTGGGACCAGGGGGGACCCTCCCCATCACCAGATCCCCCCAAAAAACAGCCGGAAAAGACTCTTTGGACTCGTTATCCCGGGAATTCCCTGTCAATAAACCCCCTCTAACCCTCCCTGTGAACTTGTATCATACACTAAAGGTGACAGAACCAACCAACTGCTGTTGTGATTTTGGGGGTTTGTTTTGCTTTTGTGGGTTTTTTTTTTTGTTGTTTGTTTTTTTTTTCCCTTATTTTGGTTTTTTTTGGGGGTTGATTTCTTGATTTTTATTTTTTTTTTCCCTTGGTTTTCTCCTTTTTTTTTTTTTGGGGGGGGGGGGCAGGGGGTGAATCCTCCCCCCCCCCCTTTGCTGCAGGTGGATTCCAGATGGGGAATTCCAGGAGAGAAAAGGGGGGAGGATTTCAAAGGAAAAGGAGAGGAATCCAAGTGGTTCCCAAATCCCCTGGGCCAGGTGTGACCCCCCCTGTGGGGTGTTGGGGCCTTGACCCTGTAAATGCTGTTTAATAATAGAGAAAATAAAAAAAAAAACCAAACCCTAAAGTTTCTACGAGTTTTAGAGGAAGGAAAAACGTTAAAAAAAGAGAAAAACTATGGCTTTGTAACCTTGGTTTTCAAGCACTTCAGTGCCTTTAGCTGGATTTCTGTTGGGGGGGGGATGAAGGTTTTTGGGGGGTGCACACCTGGATTTTTTTTGGGGGGGAAGGGGGTTGGAGGAATTTGTGCTCCATGAAAGCTCCGGGCACTGCGAGAGGCTCTCAGGAATCCTTTATTCTTGTAGTAATAATGCAATTAATTAAACTTCTAGTGGTTTAACCCCTGCTGTGCCCTGTCTTTGCTTCACCTGTGGCCTGGGGGGGGGTCCAGGGGGTCCTGTGGCCTTCCCCCCCCCCCAAAAAAAAATCTCATCCCAAGGATTTTGGTCCCCATCCCAAAGCTTTTGGTCCTGCCCCAAAACAGGGGGTGGGGAAGGGGCTGAGTGTCCCCTCCTTCCTCCTGGTGTCCCCTTCTTCCTCTTTGTGTCCCCTCTTCCTCCTTGTCCCCCCCCCCCCGAGTGCTGGGACCCCCCCCCTTTGATTGAAACACCCCCCCCTCTCTCCCAGGTGGGTCCTGCCAGCGGGTTTTTGTTTTTTGTTTAAAATAGAATTTTTTTGGTTTTTAATGCTAAATAATCATCATCAACGTGACAAATAATTAGTGCTAAACAAAGAGATTGGAGGGGGGGGGGCACTGAGGGGACACGGGGGGGGGACACTGAGGGGGGGGACACGGGGTTGGGGGGGGACACTGGACGCTGTCAGAGCGTCCCCATCTGACCAGCAGGACGGGCTGAGCCTGGGGGGACATTTGGGGACATTTCGGGGACATTTGGGGTGCAGGGGGGGGGTCACTGCTCTTAAAGCCAAGAGAGGGGTTGGACACACAAGGGGGGGGGGAATTTTGGGGGTGTTTTCCCTTCCCGGGGGGGTCGGGAAGGCTCTGGGTCCTCCCCTCCCCCCAACCCCATCCTGGGGAGACACCCCCGGGATCCCCCCCCCCAAATCCCTGGGAATGGGGGCAGGGAAGGAGCGTCCCAGTCCCAAATCCCAAATTCCTGGAGCAGGGAGCAAGGAGGAGGAGGAGGAGGAGGAGGAGACAGCAGCTCCAGGACCCCCCTGGAATCTCCAGGACCCCCCCTGGAATCTCCAGGACCCTCCAGGACCCCCCCTGGAATTTCCAGGACTCTCCAGGATCCCCCCTGGACCCCGCAGGATCCCCCCTGGAATCTCCAGGACCCCCCTGGAATCTCCAGGACCCTCCAGGACCCCCCTGGAATCCCCAGGACCCCCCCTGGCCGTCCCTGCCCATCCCGGGCGGGGAATCCCTGCAGGGAAGGGACCATCGGGATCCGGCTCTGCTGCCCCCCCCCTTCCCATCCCAAACATTCCATGGATTCCGGGGGGGGCTCCAGGACCACCCCTAAGGGGTTCCCCCCTTTCCTTCCTCCCCCTCCTCCCCCAGCCCCGTTTTCCACATGATTCCATGATTTCCACCAGCGGGGGGGGGATATTTGGGATAGTTTTGCTTGTTTGTGTTTGTTTTTTTTTTTTTTCCTGCTTTTCCTGTTTTTTTTTTTTTTCTTTTTCCTTTTCCATCTCGTTGTTTTCCTGCGGGTTCTTTTTTTTCCTGCGTGTCCTCGGGGTCGGTCCCGCCCCTGGGAAGAGTCTCCCGGGGGGGGGAGGAGAAAGAAAAGACGCCGCTCCCGCTGGAAGCTCCTCCTTCCCCGAGGGCGGGGAGGCGGGATCCGGGTTTTTTTTTTTGGGAATGCGGTCACATGATGCCGTTGGTGAGGTACTGGAAGCCGTCGTAGAGCTTGGTGGTGATGGATCTCATGCTCCCGTCCACCATCTGCTCCACCAGCAGCTGCAGCTGCTCCTCCGTCATGTTCATGTGGAAGCGCTCCTTCAGGTTCCGGATGGTCGAGGAGCCGTGGAAACACGGGAGCTGGGAGCCTGGGAATGGGGAATTCCAGAGTCAGGGGGGAGCTGGGAGCCTGGGAATGGGGAATTCCAGAGTCAGGGGGGAGATGGGAGTCTGGGAATGGGGAATTCCAGAGTCAGGGGGGAGATGGGAGCCTGGGAATGGGGAATTCCAGAGTCAGGGGGGAGATGGGAGCCTGGGAATGGGGAATTCCAGAGTCAGGGGGGGAGATGGGAGTCTGGGAATCAATGGGGGAGCTGGGAACCTGGGAATCGGGGAATCTGGGAATTAGGAGAGGCTGGGAGAGACAGGGAGTCTGGGAATCAATGGGGGAGCTGGGAACCTGGGAATCAGGAATTCGGGAGTCAGGGGGGGAGATGAGAGCCCATGGGATTGCCCCTTTTCCCACCTTGCTGCCCCTTTTCCCACCTTGCTGCCCCTTTTCCCCTGGGATTGCCCCTTTTCCCTGGGATTGCCCCTTTCCCACCTTGCTGCCCCTTTTCCCAGAGCTCCCTTTTCCCTGGGATTGCCCCTTTTCCCTGGGATTGCCCCTTTTCCCATGGGATTGCCCCTTTTCCCCCCTTGCTGCCCCTTTTCCCATGGGATTTTCCCCCCTTGCTGCCCCTTTTCCCGTGGGATTTTCCCACCTTGCTGCCCCTTTTCCCATGGGATTTTCCCACCTTGCTGCCCCTTTTCCCGTGGGATTTTCCCACCTTGCTGCCCCTTTTCCCGTGGGATTTTCCCACCTTGCTGCATGATCTCCACGATCTGCACCACCCTGTCCATGTGTTTCCTGGCTGCAATCAGCCCCTGCAGCATCAGCATCTTGTAGTAGTTGAACATGTCCCCGTCCAGGCCCCCCATCACCTGGTGGGAGAGGGGAGAAAAACCAGGAATGGGGCGGGAATTCCCTCCCAAACCCCCCTGGGGGTGTGCCTGAGCCCCACTCACGTCCACGAACTCGGAGGTGAGTTTGAAGGCCGAGGTCTCGAAGCCCAGGTTCCGGGGGGAGCTGGAGAGGATGAAGCCGAAGTCGATGTGGATGATGTGGCCCTCGGCGTCCAGCAGGATGTTCCCGTTGTGCCTGGCCCGGGCAGAATTCCAGGGAAACCTCGTCATTCCCATTAAACCTCACTATTCCTGTGAAACCTCGTCATTCCCATTAAACCTTGTTATTCCCATTAAACCTTGTCATTCCCGTTAAACCTCGTCATTCCCATTAAACCTTGTCATTCCCATTAAACCTTGTCATTCCCGTTAAACCTTGTTATTCCCATGAAACCTCACTATTCCTGTTAAACCTCGTCATTCCCTTTAAACCTCCTAATTCCCATTAAACATCGTTATTCCCATGAAACGTTATTCCCATGAAAACTCATTATTCCCATGAAACCTCGTCATTCCTGTTAAATCTTGTCATTCCCATGAAACCTCATCATTCCCATTAAACCTTGTCATTCCCATTAAACCTCGTCATTCCCGTGAAACCTCGTTATTCCCATATAAAATATGATTATATAAATATATATATAAATATATATATAAATATATATATGTATTTTTATATATATTTTTATATATATAAATATATATAAAATATATATAAATATATTTATATATTAATATAAATATATTTATATATCATATTATACAAACATAATACAATATATAAATATATTTTATATAGACATTTTATATATATATTTTATATATCAATTTATATATATATTTATATATATATTTTATATATAAAATTGCATTATTTATATATTATATATATTACATACATTATATATTATATATAAATATTTATATACTATCTATAAATAAATATAAAAATGCATTATTTATATATTATATATATTATATATTATATAAAAATATATTTATATATTGCATTATATAATATAATAATTGTATAATAATATATTATATTTATATATACTTATATAAGATTATATAAATAAATTTATTTATATAACAATTAATTATATTTATTTATTTATATAATAGTTGATGTATTTATAATTTATAATTTACATTTAAAATATAATTCAAAAATATAATTTACTTTTATAATTTAGAATAAATTAAATAATTATAAATAACAAATAATTATATTAATTTATATAATAAATTATACATTTATAATTTATAGTTTACATTTAGAATATAATTTAAAATATAATTTACCTTTATAATTTCTAATAAATTAAATAATTATAAATAAATAATTAATAATTTTTAATTTACTTATATAATAAATTATATAATTATAATTTACATTTAAAACATAATTTAAAAATAGACTTTATCTTTATAATTTCTAATAAATAACTGTAAATAAATAATAATAATTAATTAATTTATATAATAAATTATATATTTATAATTTGCATTTATAACTTAATTTAAAAATAGAATTTATAATTTCTAATAAATTAAATAACTAACTAAATAATAAATAATAATTATTAATTTATTTATATATTTATTTTTAGATATATAATAAATTATATATTTATAATCTTGGATTTATAACATAATTTAAAAATAGAATTTATCTTTATAATTTCTAATAAATTAAATAACTTTAAATAAATAATAATTAATAATTATTAATTATTATTAAGTGAGATACTTTTGTGGGATCTTTTCCCGTGGGTTCCTTTCCCCAAAACCACCATTAAAGGGAATCTCTGGGGGGGGAAAAAATGGGAATTTTTTCCTCTGGACACAAACCCGAGGCCCCAAAGCCCTGAGAGAGCCTCTAAAGGTTGTTTGTTGAGGGGTTAAACTGGATTAAATTTAAATTAAATAACTATAAATAATTAATAATTATTAATCCCTTCCCCAAAAATTAAAGGGAATTTCCGAGGGGGGAAAACACGGGAATTTTTCCCTCTGGCCACAAACCCGAGGCCCCAAAGGCCTGAGAGAGCCCCTAAAATCTCCCCTAAGTTGGATTAAGTGGATTTGTCCCCCACCTGTCCTTGACCTGCAGCAGGTAGCACACCAGGCAGTACCCGGCGCAGCTCTGCACGAAGTTCCTCTGGGCGCTCAGGAAGGACTCGGTGTTGTAATTCCCGTGCTCCTGCAGGAAATAATCCAGCAGGGAGAGCAGGGACTGCTTCTTGATCTGGTGGATGGACACGGCGTTGACCACGGGCTCGATCATCCCGCTGTCGGCCGAGATCACCAGGATCTTGTAGGGCTTGATCCACAGCGGGACCCGCTCCTGCTCCCAGATGGACTGCGGGGACAGCGGGGCTTCCTCAGCATCCCGGGAGTCCTCGGGATACTGGGGATTCCTTGGGATCCCGGGGGTTCCTCAGCATCCCGGGGAGTCCTCGGGAGCCTGGGAATTCCTCGGGAGCCTGGGAATTCCTTGGGATCCCTGGGATTCCTCGGGAGCCCGGGGATTCCTCAGCATCCCGGGAATTCCTCGGGAGCCCAGGGAGTCCTCGGGATCCCGAGGGTTCCTCAGGATCCCGGGGAGTCCTCAGCAGCCCGGGGCTTCCTCAGGATCCTGGGGATTCCTCGGGATCCTGGGGATCCCTCAGCAGCCCGGGGAGTCCTCAGGATCCCGGGGGTCCCAAATCCCGAATTCCCCGACCAGATGTCCCCCCCCAGACCTCTCCTGTCATCCCCAGTCCTGGAAGTGCCACCTCCTGGTCTCTCTCAGTGCTCCCAGTCCTGGGAGTGACCCCCCCCAACCTCTCCTATCATTCCCAGACCTCTCCTGCCATTCCCAGTCCTGGAAGTGCCACCTCCCCATCACTTCCAACCCTGGAAGTGACACCTCCCTGTCTCTCCCAGTGCTTCCAGTCCTGGAAGTGACACCTCCAGGTCTCTCCCCATCACTTCCAACCCTGGAAGTGACCACCCCCCAGACCTCTCCTATCATTCCCAGTCCTGGAAGTGCCACCTCCAGGCCTCTCCCATCACTCCCAACCCTGGCAGTGACCCCCCCTCCCAGACCTCTCCTGTCATTCCCAAACCTCTCCTGTCATTCCCAAGTCCTGGAATTGCCACCCCCGGGTCTCTCCCGCTGCTCCCAGCCCTGGCAGTGCTCCCATCCCTGCTCCCAGGCTCACCTGGAGCTGTTTGAGCACCTGGAATGCCAGCAGCTCCTGGCGAAGGTCGTCACCGCACTTGACGATGACGGAGAGGAGCCTCCAGGAGGGGAGGTGTCCGTAGGGAGACCCTTCCCGGATCCTCCTGGAACGGGGAGAGGGAAAAGGGAAGGTTGGGAACGAGGGGGGATCCCTGGTCTGGGGTCTCAGGGCACGCCCAGCCCTCCTCAGGGTAGGGAATTCATCCCATTCCTGAATCCCGGGGCAACTCCGGGGTTGTGAGGATGGAGAGGGGCTGGGAATGGGATCCTGTGGGAATGGGATCCTGTGGGAATAGGATCCTGTGGGAATGGAGAGGGGCTGGGAATGGGATCCTGTGGGAATGGAGAGGGGTTGGGAATGGGATCCTGTGGGAATGGAGAGGGGTTGGGAATGGGATCCTGTGGGAATGGGATCCTGTGGGAATGGAGAGGGGTTGGGAATGAATGGGGGGGATCCTGTGGGAATGGAGAGGGGCTGGAAATGGGGGGGGATCCTGTGGGAATAGAGAGGGGTTGGGAATGGGATCCTGTGGGAATGGGATCCTATGGGAACAGAGAGGGGTTGGGAATGGGGAGGGGATCCTGTGGGAACGGAGAGGGGTTGGGAATGGGATCCTGGTGGGAATGGAGAGGGGCTGGGAATGGGGAGGGGGAAGCTCTGGGTCTTTCCCGCTTCCTTCATGGAATGTGAGGGGGTTGGACACTTCTGGAAGTGCCAAACTTCTTCTGGGAAGAGGCCAAGCCCCGGTGACATCGGAGCTGCCCCGTAAATCCCTGGAAAAGGCCCCGCCCAGGAGCAGGAATTTCCCCCTCCCTGCTCTGATCCCGCCCCGGGAACGGGCGGGGCCGAGAGCCAAGGCCCTGGATAATTCCCGGGGTGACTCCCTGGGATTCCTGGGATGTCCAAAGTCCCCTCCTCACCTGACTTTCTCCTGCCAGGGCTCCTTGAGGGCGACGGCGGACGGATCCTCGGGATCCCTGCGGAAGGAGGTGGGGGTGTGCGCCAGCTGCTCCGACAGCCGCCTCCTGCACCGCGGGAACGCCACAATTCCTTGGATTTGGGGACCAGGAGCATCCCCTGGCACCCCAATTCCACCCCCCAGCCCAGCCCAGGACCCCCCTATCCCAGGTTTTGGAAGAGGGGGCGGCTTCTCCCAAGGCTCTCCTGTGTCCAGGGAGACAATTCCAGCTGCTCCCAAGGCTGAGCCCAGTAGGAATGAGGGTGACACTCCTGGGAGTGCAGGCAGGGCCCACCCCAATCCCAAATCCCAAACTCCCTGACCGGATGTCCCCGGAGCAAATGAAGGTGACACCTCTGGGAGTGCAGGCAGGACCCATCCCAATCCCAAATCCCAAATCCCAAACTCCCTGACCGGATGTCCCCGGTGGGAATAAGGGTGACACCCCTGGGAGTGCAGGCAGGGCCCACCCCAATCCCAAATCCCAAATCCCGATCCCCAATCCTAAATTCCTGACCGGATGTCCCCAGCAGCGATGAGGGACCCACCCCAATCCCAAATCCCGATCCCAAATCCCGATCCGCAATTCCCACCGGATGTCCCCGGCGGCGATGAACACGGGCTCCCGGCTCTCCTGGCTCGTGATGCTGTCCACGGAAAACTGGGAGATGTTGTCACAGCTGTTGGTGTGAACCTCTGGAAGCTGGAAAACAGCGGGAATGTCGTTCCAGGGAAGGGGGGGAGGCTCTGGGAAGGGCAGGGAAGGGCAGGGAAGGAGTTTGGGAGGCTCCGGATCCATCGGGGTGGGAGAGGGGTGGGCACAGCAGGGGGAGGGAGAGACACCCCCAGGGCTCTCCCAGTGCTCCCAGTCTCTCCCAGTGACACCCCCAGGGCTCTCCCAGTGCTCCCAGTCCGGGAAGTGACACCTCCAGGGCTCTCCCAGTGCTCCCAGTCTCTCCCAGTGACACCTCCAGGTCTCTCCCCATCGCTCCCAACCCTGGGAGTGACCCCCCTCCCAGATCTCTCCTATCATTCCCAGACCTCTCCTATCATTCCCACTCCTGGAATTGCTACCTCCAAGTGTCTCCCCATCACTTCCAACCCTGGAAGTGACACCTCCAGGTCTCTCCCATTGCTCCCAATCCTGGGAGTGACCCCCCCAGACCTCTCCTATCATTCCCAGTTCTGGAATTGACACCTCCAGGTCTCTCCCATTGCTCCCAATCCTGGAAGTGACCCCCCCCCAGACCTCTCCTGTCATTCCCAGGGCTGGAAGTGCCACCTCCCCATCACTTCCCATCACTTCCAACTCTGGCAGTGATCCCCTTCCAGACCTCTCCTATCATTCCCAGACCTCTCCTGTCATTCCCACCTCCAAGTGTCTCCCCATCACTTCCAACCCTGGAATTGCCACCTCCAGCCCTCTCCCCTCTCTCCCACTCCCACAGCCAACCCTCCCACCCCCTGGACACTCCACTCCACCCACTCCCCTCACTCCAACCCCCCCCTTTTCCCACCGAATTCCGACCCCCCTTTATCCCGCCCCTCACTCCCAGCGCTCCAGCACCTCCACCTGGAGCTCCCCGATGTCGTCCACGGACCAGGCCTCGTCGTCGTTGTCGTAGTTGGGGACGGTGCTGAAGCTGCCCGTCCTCTGCTCGTGGCCCATGCCCACCTCGGGGAGGTTCTCGGCCGAGCGCGTGCTCCGGATCCGGTTCTCCGGGATCCGGGCGGGGACATTCGCTGTGTCGAAATTGTCACATTCAAGCACTTCCACGTAGATTAAATAGGGAGCCTGAGGGAGGAACCACGGGAGAGGGGGGTCAGGGGGAGAGGTGGGGTGTTTGGGATCCTTGGGAGGGGGAAAATCCAGGGGTTTTGGTGGATACGGAGCAGGGAAGGGGCTGGAGCTCGCGGAGGGGGAATTGGGGGGATGGAGGATCTTGGGGGGGTTTGTCTCCATCCCAGATGCCTCACAGAGCTCCCAGTGCTCCCAGTCCTGGAAGCGACACCTCCGGGTCTATCCCAGTGCTCCCAGTCCTGGCAGTGACACCTCCGGGTCTATCCCATCGCTCCCAGTCCTGGGAGTGACCCCCCCAGACCTCTCCTATCATTCCCAATCCTGGAAATGACCCTCCCACCCCTCTCCCAAAACATCCCAACCCCAGGCACCCCTGACCATCCTCCCACCTTTCCATCCCTGTTCCCATTCCCATTCCCACCTTATCCTTGGAGTTGAGCACCACAGCCTGGGAATGGGGCACCCTGGGCACCCTCTATCCCTGTTCCCATTCCCATTCCCACCTTGTCCTTGGAGTTGAGCACCACAGACTGGGAATGTGGCACCCTGGGCACCCTCTATCCCTGCTCCCATCCCCATTCCCACCTTGTCCTTGGAGTTGAGCACCACAGACTGGGAGTGGGGCACCCTGGGCACCCTCTATCCCTGTTCCCATTCCCATTCCCACCTTATCCTTGGAGTTGAGCACCACGGCCTGGGAGTGGGGCACCCTGACCACGTGGTGCTCGAAGCCGGCCGTGGGCAGCCAGGCCCGGGCGGGCAGTTTGTGGTTGAGCAGCGACAGCTCCGACACCAAACGTTGGGTTTTCTGCTCCTTGGTGGGCAGGGTGGCCAAACGCTTCCCGATGGAAATCAGGGACTGGATGAACTCCCGCTCCGGGGCCAGGCGGGCCGGCTGGAAAAACGGGAATGGTGGGGGGGAAAAGGGGAGAGGGGAGGGGAAAAGGGAATGGGGAAGGGAAAAGGGGTTGGGGGAGGAAGGATGGAAAGTTGAGGGGGAAAAAGGGGGATGGGGAAGGGAGGATTGAAGGTTTAGGAGGAAAAAGGGGATAGGGAAGGGAAAAAGGGGTTGGAGGAGGGAAAAGGGGTTGGGGAAGGGAAAAGGGGGATAGGGAAGGGAAAAAAGGGATGGGGAGGGGAAAAGGGGATAGGGAAGGGAAAAAGGGGATAGGGAAGGGAAAAAAGGGATAGGGAAGGGAAAAAGGGGATAGGGAAGGGAAAAAGGGGATAGGGAAGGAAGGATGGAAGGTTTAGGGGGAAAAAGGGGATAGGGAAGGGAGAAAGGTGTTAGGAAGGGGAAAAGTCTGCACCCCCCCAGACTCAGACCTACATCCCCCCAGACTCAGCCCTACACCCCCCCAGACTCAGCCCTACACCCCCCCAGACTCAGCCCTACAGCCTCCCAGACTCAGCCCTACACCCCCCCAGACTCAGCCCTACACCCTCCCCCAAACTCAGCCCTGCACCCCCCCAGACTCAGCCCTGCCCCCCCGGCCTCACCTCCTCGTCGCTCTCCACCTTGGGGTTGCTGGCCGTGCGTTTCAGGTTGCTGCTCAGGCTGATGGAGGCCGTGGCGTCCGACTTGGACCTCTGGTGAGTCCTCTTGGAGGGCGACAGCCCCGTCGTGCCGTCCTGGCCCAGGCCCTGCCCCGGCACCCCCCCAACCACCGCCGCCGAGGAGGAGCAGGAGGAGGAGGAGGAGGAGGAAGGAGGCAGCTCCCGGCGCCGCTGCTGCCCCAGGGCCGAGCTGGGCTTGAGCTCGTCGGAGAGGATGAGGCGGCGCAGCTTGGTGCCGCGGGAGTGGCGCTGGGTGGAGATGTGCATGTCGGAGGAGAGGGCCCCCAGCAGCAGCGCGCACTGCAGCGAGAAGTCGACGCTCTGGCGGCAGCGGTGCACGATGTAGGGCTTGATGGCGTCGCCCACGTCCTCGTCCATGTGGATGTACATGTTGAGCAGCTGCGGGAGGTAGAAGTCCACGTCCTCGTGGCGGAAGCAGAAGAGCCGGTTGCCGATGTAGGCCTGCACGCCGGGCTCCTTGGAGTTGTACAGGTAGGAGATGGCCATGGAGATGTCGAAGAGCTTCGACTCGAAGAGCCGCAGGAGCCACGACTGCTTGGCCGAGTTGTTCTTCTGCCGCCGCCGCGCCGTCTTCACCGTGTTGGCCGCGCCCTCCTCGTCCTCCTCGCGGAGCCGGGGCTCGTCCAGGCAGCGGATCTCGCAGCCCTCGCCGGCGTCCCCGTTGGGGACGGCCCCGTGCAGCAGCTTCACCTTCTCCAGCACCTCCTCGCAGGCCTTCTGGGCCACCTCGGGGTCGATGAGGGCCAGCTCGCCCACGCCCTCCGAGATGACGCTCAGGGACGTCCCCCCGTTGTTCCC
This sequence comes from Manacus candei, assembly GCF_025592945.1. Lineage (NCBI taxonomy): Eukaryota > Metazoa > Chordata > Aves > Passeriformes > Pipridae > Manacus > Manacus candei. The sequence continues at coordinate 23,790 of NW_026138176.1, forward strand.
TTGGGGCGCCGGATCCGGGCCCGGCCCGCGGCGGGGATCGGGGTCCGCGCCCGAGTCTCCCATAGCGGCGGCGGGGCGGGACGGCTCAGAGCTGGGGGCAGAACGGGGGGAACGGGATGAAATCGGGGAGCAGGGACTGGGATCCGGGCTGGGATGGACCCAAAGGGATGAGGGGAGGTTTGGTGGGACCTCCTGGAAGAGACTTTGGAGAAGGGATGAAGTTGTGCTGGGATGAAGGGGAGGTTTGGTGGAATCTCCTGGAAGAACCTTTGGAAAGGGATGAAGTCAAGGAGCAGGGACTGGGATCCATGTTGGGATGAAGGGGAGGTTTGGTGGAACCTCCTGGAAAAGCCTTTGGAGAAGGGATGAAGTGGCAGAGCAGGGACTGGGATCTGTGCTGGGATGAAGGGGAGGTTTGGTGGGACCTCCTGGAAGAACCTTTGGAACGGGATGAAGTTGTGTTGGGATGGGCCTGAAGGGAAGGGGAGGTTTGGTGGAACCTCCTGGAAAAGCCTTTGGAAAAGGGAAGGTGCCCCCAAGCCAAGACAAGTCGGGTTGGAAAGGTCTCCTGACCACCCCCCCCCTCCAACTTCCAGATCCCGGATCTTCCAGGTCTTCCAACCCCCTCCCAAAGCTTGGAGAGAGGACTGGGAACATCCCTGGGCACAAACCTCCCCATTGCCACGACGACCAAACCCACCCAGGGAAAGGAAAGGGGAAAAAAACCCCAAAGGACCAACCAGGTGGAATTGTTATTATGGAATTGTTCTCATTCTTATGGAATTATTGTTATTATTATTGAATTGATGTTATTAGTATTATTATTACTGAATTATTATTATTTTGGAATTATTCTCATTCTTATGGAATTATTGTTGCTATTATGGAATTGATATTATTATTATTATTATGGAATTATTATTTTGGAATTATTATTTTGGAATTATTATTTTGGAATTGTTCTCATTCTTAGGGAATTCTTGTTGTTATTATTGAATTGATATTATTATTATTATTATTACTGAATTATTATTATGGATTTGCTATTATGGATTAAATGGGATTGGGATAAAATGGGATTGGGATAAAATGGGATTGGGATAAAACAGAATTGGGATAAAACAGAATTGGGATAAAACAGAATGGGGATAAAATATTCTCAGGATAAAACATTCTTGAGATAAAACAGTCTTGGGATAAAATATTCTTGGGATAAAACATTCCTGGGACAAAAGACAAGCCACGTTGCAAGAAATGCAGGAGGAGAAGGAGGAATTCCAAGGCCAAGGGGAGACACCCCTAATTCCCTAATCCTGTGTATCCACAGCAACTCTTAATAATTCTAGTAATTGTGAATAAATGATCGGTTGTTTTAATAATTAACGAGCTGCTCCAGTGTCCTCCTGGGAAAAGGGGAAGCCCCAGCCTGGCATTCCCAGCACTTCCTTCATTCCTTCCTCCTCCACGTGGGAAGGAGGCAAATCCAGGGATTTACATAGAAATGAAAAGAGATTTAAAAAAAAAAAACTCCCCAAAGCTTCTCCCACCTCCCAGAGAGAGGGAGAAGTGTCCCAGCCCTCTGGAAAAGGGGTGGATTGGCCAAGGAAGCCCTTCCCAAATCCCAAATCCCAAACACATCCAGCCTTTTCCCTCTTCCTGGGGTTGGATTCTGACCCCTGAGCAAACCCTTCCATGCCAGCTTCCCAAGCATTCCAAACCCCTGGAGCATTCCAGCCTGGGAATTTTCCTCCTCCTCCTCCCGTGGATCCCAAGGTGCCACATTCCCACACCTGTTTTATTCAGGCAAATTCCCTGTTTTCCAGGTGCTTCTCCAAAGCCTGGTTGGAAACAAGCTGGGAGGAATGACTCCAGGAATGACTCCAGGAATGACTCCAGGGCTCATCCTGATCCCTCAGGATCCACAGGAGACCAGGAATGATTCCAGGAATGACTCCAGGGCTCATCCTGATCCCTCAGGATCCACAGGAGTCCAGGAATGACTCCAGGGCTCATCCTGATCCCTGGGGATCCACAGGAGTCCAGGAATGACTCCAGGAATGACTCTGATCCCTGGGGATCCACAGGAGTCCAGGAATGACTCCAGGGCTGATCCCTGGAGATCCACAGGAGTCCAGGAATGACTCCAGGGCTCATCCTGATCCCTGGGGATCCACAGGAGCCAAGGAACGACCTGTTCACACGGAGAACGACGAAGTTCCCAAGGGAAATCCAAACCCTCTGCTCTGGGAAAAGAGCTGGAAAAGCAGCATTTCCTTCCCCCCCCCCACTCCAGGCCTGTGCCCGGTTCCTCCCCCTTTGGGAAGCGAAAAGAAACCAAAAGGGAGGGGATTCACCGCGATTATTTCTCCTCGTTAAAGTTCCCAACAACTCGCAGGCGAAGTTTTAAGGGAGGAGGGGGTAAAAACACACCTCGGGCTTTTTAGGTCGGGGTTCGGGGCGACCCCAAAGCTCGGGGGGGGGGGGGGGAGGAAAGGCCCTAAAATCAGGAGGGACAGCGCGGAAAAGCGGCTGGAAAAGGGGCTGGAAAAGGGTCATTGCGACACTTCCCGGGGGTTGTTTTTATCCCCCCCCATCCCATTCCCGGGGGAAGGGGCAGGGATGGCGGGGTCGGGGATGGCGGTACCTGCAGCGGTCCCATCCCGCGCGGCTCCGCTCGGGGGTCGCCACACACGGGCCGGCGCTCGGGGCGGCTCATCCTGGGCCACGGCGAAAGGAAAAAAAAAATAAAAATATAGACGTACCAAAAAAAAAAATATCCCACGGAACAAAACAAACAAACAAACAAACAAACAAAAAAAAAAAAAAAAAAAAGAGCGGAGGAGGCGATTTCGTTATTTCCCTGCGCCACGAAGCGCTCGGCGGAGGAGGAGGAGGAGGAGGAGGAGGAGGAGGAGGAGGAGGAAGAGGCCGATGAGGAAGGGGCGGGGGGGGGACGGAGGGAAGGCCGCGCTGTGAGGGGAGGGGGGGGGGGTGCCGGGGCGGAGCGAGGCGGGGGCGGCGGCGGGGCCGGGCTCACCTCGGGGCGGGCGGGGGGTGGCCGGAGGGGTCGGAGGGGTTTGGGAGCGGAGCGGGGGCCGGAGCGGGGGCCGGAGCGGGGCCGGAGCGGGGCCGCTCTCGGAGCCTCCCCAAGCCCGGAGCGGGGCCGGAGCGGGGCCGGAGCGGGGGCCGGAGCGGGGGCCGGAGCGGGGCCGGAGCGGGGGCCGGAGCGGGGCCGCTCTCGGAGCCTCCCCAAGCCCGGCCCGGAGCCGCCTCACGGCGCTGAGGGGGCCGCGCGCACAGCGCCCCCTGCCGCACCGGCGGGGCCGCCCGGGGGAGGGGGGGGCGTGGCCTGGGCGCGGAGTGGGGGGCGTGGTCTGGTCTCCGCCGCGGAACATTGGCTGGAGATGGGGATGTGGGCGGGGAAAGGGGCGGAGGGGGCGTGGTCTCTGTGGCAACGGGGCGTGGTCTCGTCTCGCCGAGGGGGCGTGGTCCGATGACGAAGGTGACAAGGGGCGTGGTCTCACCTCGCACAGCGACGGAGGGGGCGTGGCAACGCTGTACCAAGGGGCGGGGCATTGGAGCGTCGAGGGGCGTAACCCCGGCGGGGGGCGTGGCCTCGCTTGTTCCGCCGTTGGCAAAAACCGGCGGTTTTCGGCGGAAAATCGCCTCTGTCGTCACAGCGCCACTCCCCGTGTCCCCTCCCACTGTCCATGTCCTCCTCCCACTCCCCGTGTCCCTCCCACTGTCCATGTCCCCCCCAAACTCCCCGTGTCCCCTTCCCTACTCCCCGTGTCCCCTCCCACTGTCCATGTCCCCCTCCCACCCTCCGTGTCCCCTCCCCAACCCCCGTGTCCCCTCCTCACCCTCCGTGTCCCTCTCCCACCCTCCGTGTCCCCTCCTCACCCCCCATGTCCCCTCCCCACTCCCCCTGTCCCCTCCCCACCCTCTGTGTCCCCTCCCCCGGGCCACAGAACTGGACAGAGGTGCGGAGTGACTGGTTTTTACTGGTGCGGTCGGGGGGGGTGAGGGGACACATCCAGATGTTGTGCAGCGGTGGCAGCAGGACCCGTGCCCGTGCCCGTCTGTCCGTCCCGGGGTGCGCTGGGGGGGTGTCCCCGGGGGTCCCCCCAGTCCCCGGTGCCCCCCAGGGGGGTCCCGGCCCTGCCGAGGCCCTGCAGTGCCAGGGGGTCCACGGGCGGTGCCACCCGGCCCCGGGTCCTGCCGTCCCTGATGACGCTGACACGGGCGGGCTGCACGGGCCGGGAGGGGACATCCCTGACGGGGATGGTGGCACTGCCACCGGCGGGGCTGTCCCTGACAGGAATGGTGCCACTGCCCCTCGATGGGGTGTCCCTGACGGGGATGGTGGCACTGCCACCGGCGGGGCTGTCCCTGACAGGAGTGGTGCCACTGCCCCTCGATGGGGTGTCCCTGACAGGGATGGTGGCACTGCCACCAGTGGGGCTGTCCCCAGAGGTGATGGTGCCACTGCCCCTCGATGGGGTGTCCCTGACAGGAGTGGTGCCACTGCCCCTGGATGGGGTGTCCCTGACTGGGATGGTGGCACTGCCACTGGGGATGGTGGCACTGCCACTCACTGGGCTGTACCTGACGGGGATGGTGGCACTGCCACCAGCGGGGCTGTCCCCAGAGGTGATGGTGGCACTGCCCCTAGAGGGGGTGTCCCTGACTGGGATGGTGGCACTGCCCCTAGAGGGGGTGTCCCTGACTGGGATGGTGGCACTGCCCCTGGATGGGCTGTCCCTGGAGGTGCCACTGCCACCAGCTCGACTGTCCCTGGTGGGGGTGGTGGCATTAACCCTGGACGGGGTGTCCCTGGTGGGGGTGGTGGCATTAACCCTGGGTGGGGTGTCCCTGACAGGGGGGGTGTCCCTGCCCCTGGTCGGACTGTCCCTGGAGGGGATGGTGGCACTGCCACTGACCGGCCTGTCCCTGACAGGGACAGTGCCACTGCCACCAGCAGGGCTGCCCCTGGAGGGGACGGTGGCACTGCCCCTGGGTGAGGTGTCCCTGCTGGGGGGGGTGGCACTGCCACTGGACTGGGTGTCCCTGCTGGGGGTGCTGGACCTGCTCCTGGGTGGGGTGTCCCTGGAGGGGACAGTGGCACTGCCTCTGGATGTGCTGTCCCTGGGGGGCACAGTGCCACTGCCCCTGGGTGAGGTGTCCCTGGAGGGGATGGTGGCACTGCCCCTGGCCAGCTTGTTCCCCACTGGGCTGGTGGCACTGCCCCTGGCTGGACTGTCCCTGGAGGGGATGGTGGCACTGCCCCTGGCCAGCTTGTTCCCCACTGGGCTGGTGGCACTACCCCTGGCTGGACTGTCCCTAGAGTGGACAGTGGCACTACCCCTGGCTGGACTGTCCCTGGGGGACAGGGTGGCACTGCCCCTGGATGTGCTGTCCCTGGGGGACAGGGTGGCACTGCCCCTGGACTGGGTGTCCCTGGAGGAGACAGTGGCTCTGTCCCTGGACAGGGTGTCCCTGCTGGGGGTGGTGGCACTGCCCCTGGATGTGCTGTCCCTGGGGGGCACAGTGGCACTGCCCCTGGATGTGCTGTCCCTGCTGGGGGTGCTGGATCTGCTCCTGGGCAGGGTGTCCCTGGGGGGGACGGTGGCACTGCCTGGCCTGTCCCTGGTGGCACCGTCCCTGACTGGCCTGTCCCCAGCAGGGACGGTGGCACTGCCCCTGGGGATGGTGGCACTGCCCCTGGATGTGCTGTCCCTGCTGGGGGTGCTGGATCTGCTCCTGGGAGGGGTGTCCTTTGAGGGGACAGTGGCACTGCCCCTGGATGTGCTGTCCCTGACAGGGATGGTGGCACTGCCCCTGGATGGGCTTTCTCTGGGGGGCACAGTGGCACTGCCAGGCCTGTCCCTGGTGGCACTGTCTCTGACTGGCCTGTCCCCAGCAGGGCTGATGGCACTGCCCCTGGCTCGACTGTCCCCGACAGGGGTGGTGGCACTGCCCCTGGATGTGCTGTCCCTGGAGGGGGTGGTGGCACTGCCCTTGGCAGGGCTGTCCCCAGCAGGGCTGATGGCACTGCCCCTGGCTCGACTGTCCCCGACAGGGGTGGTGGCACTGCCCCTGGATGTGCTGTCCCTGACAGGGGTGGTGGCACTGGGGGGGCAGGTGGCAGTGCCACTGGCTGCACTGGCCCTGGCAGGGACGGTGCCACTGCCACCACCCGGCCTGTCCTTGGTGGGGAGGGTGTCCCTGCCCCTGGACGGGCTGTCCCTGGCAGGGACAGTGGCACTGCCACTGGCTGGCCTGTCCCCAGCAGGGACAGTGGCACTGTCACTGGCTGGCCTGTCCTGCACGAGGACAGTGTCACTGCCCCTCCCTGGACTGTCACCACCAGGAGAGCCACTGCTGGGAGAGCCACCACCAGGGACAGTGGCACTGTCAGGGACAGAGCTGTCCCTACTAGGGACGGTGGCACTGCCAGGGACAGAGCTGTCCCCACTGGGGATGGTGGCACTGTCAGGGACAGAGCTGTCCCCACTGGGGGTGGTGGCACTGCCAGGGACAGAGCTGTCCCTACCAGGGATGGTGGCACTGCCAGGGACAGAACTGTCCCTACCAGGGGGGGTGGCACTGCCAGGGACAGAGCTGTCCCTACCAGGGGGGGTGGCACTGCCAGGGACAGAACTGTCCCTACCAGGGGGGGTGGCACTGCCAGGGACAGAACTGTCCCCACTGGGGACGGTGGCACTGCCCTTGACTGGCCTGTCCTCCACGGGGACAGTGGCACTGCCCTTCCCCAGGCTGTCCCCAGTGGGCACAGTGGGACTGTCACTGGGAGAGTCACTGCTGGCAGAGCCACCCCCAGGGACGGTGGCACTGCCACTGGCAGGGCTGTCCCCAACAGGGATGGTGGCACTGCCACTGGCAGGGCTGTCCCCAGCAGGGACAGTGGCACTGGCAGTGACAGAGCTGTCCCCAACAGGACTGGTGGCACTGCCCTCAACTGGCCTGTCCCCAGGGACGGTGGCACTGCCACTGGCTGGCCTGTCCCCAACAGGACTGGTGGCACTGGCAGTGACAGGGCTGTCCCTGACAGGGACAGTGGCACTGAGTGGCCTGTCCCCAAGGGTGGCAGCACTGGCACTGGCTGGCCTGTCCCCAGCAGGGACAGTGGCACTGGCAGTGACAGGGCTGTCCCTCACAGGGATGGTGGCACTGCCCTCAACCTGCCTGTCCCCAGGGACGGTGGCACTGCCACTGACAGGGACGGTGGCACTGCCCCCTCCAGCAGAACCCCTTCCAGCAGTGCCACCACCACCAGCAGAGCCTCCCTTGGGGACAGTGGCAGTGCCACCATCAGGAGCTCCTCCCCCAGGAGCCCCCCCCCCGGGGACAGTGGCACTGCCACCCCCACCAGAGCCCCCCCCGGGGACAGTGGCACTGCCACCACCCGGAGAGCCCCCCCCGGGGGGCGACGCCCCCCCCTCCGCCCCGGGGGACCCCCCACCCCCCTCCTCGGGCCTCTTTCGGGGCCTCCCCCTCCTCCTCTTGTGCGGGGCCGCGTCCCCCCCCCCCGGGCTCCAGGGCTCTCTTGGTGCCCTTTGACCTCTGCTCGGGGGCCCCCCCGGGGGTCTCCGCGGCCGGGGGGGGGTGCGGGGGGGGGCACCCCCACCCCGGGCAGCAGCACGTTGAGCACGGGGATGGCGCCGGGGGGGCTCAGCCCCAGGGGCAGCGCGGGGGGGGCACCCACGGCGGCACCCACGGGCAGGGGCAGGGCCACCTTCACCGTGCCCCCCCCGGCGACCCCAGCCCCCCCCAGGGGGGCCAAGCGGGGCACCAGCACCGGGGGGGGGGGGCCCGGGGGTGGTGCCGGGGGCGGGGGGTCGCTCGGGGAGGGGGGGGATGCGGGGCAGCAGCAGGGGCAGGCGGGCGACCAGGGCGTTCACCTGGGGGCTGCTGCTGCTGCTGCTGCTCGCCCGGGGGGGCTCCGGGGGCTTCTTCTTGCTGGGCGGGGGTCTGGCAGGGTGGGGGGGCTCCTTCTTGCTCTGGGGGGACAGAAAAGGGGGGGTCAGAGCCGGGTAAGGGGGTCCCGGCTGCCCACCCGGCTCGGGGGGGACAGAAAGGGGGGGTCAGAGCCGGGTAAGGGGGTCCTGGCTATGCCCACCTGGCTCTGGGGGGGCACAGAAAGAGGAGGGGGGGAGTCCTGGCTGCCCACCCAGGTGCCCACCCGGCTCTGGGGGTGTCAGAGCCGGGGGGGGGTAGTCCTGGCTGTGCCCCCCCGGGTGCCCCCCCCGGCTCTCTCGGGGGTCTCTCACCTGCTCTGGGGTCCTCTCGTGGCTCTCGGGGGGGTCCAGCCCGTTCTTCTTGGCAGCGGGGGGGGGGGCGGTTCTCTTGGAGGGGGAGGGGGGTCTTCTCCGTGTTCTCTGTGGTGGGGGGGGGGGTACAGAGGGTGACAAAGGTGGGACACCCAGGGCCCAGGGCTCCCCCCCCATCCACCTGAGACCACCACAGGGCCCAGGGCTGCTCCCCCCTTACCCACCTGAGACCACCACGGGGCCCAGGGCTGGTCCCCCCCCATCCATCTGAGACCACCACGGGGCCCAGGGCTGCCCTCCCACCCACCTGAGACCACCATGGCCATGAGCAGGTCCGCGTGGGCCGAGCGGGAGCTGATGATGTGCTGCTGCAGCAGGAACTGAGCCACCTCCACGATGTTGTTGAAGGAGCGTTTGAGGATCTTCTCGGCCCAGTCGCAGGTCAGGGCACAGGCGGCCTCCATCACCTCGCTGGGGTAGGACTGCACCAGCTCTGCCAGCTCTGACTGCTGGGGGGGCACGGGAGGGGATGGGAGACCCCCCAGGAGCAGCCAGGAGACCCCCCAGGACCCCCAGGGTGCAGGGCAGGACCCCCAGGCACAGGTGGGACCCCCAGGCACAGGGCAGGACCCCCAGGGTGCAGGGTAGGACCCCCCAGGACCCCCAGAGCACAAGGCAGGACCCCCAAGCACAGGTGGGACCACCAGGGCAGAGGGCAGGACCCCCCAGGACCCCCCAGGACCCCCAGAGCACAAGGCAGGACCCCCAAGCACAGGTGGGACCACCAGGGCAGAGGGCAGGACCCCCCAGGACCCCTCAGGACCCCCAGAGCACAGAGTAGGACCCCCAGGACACAGGGTAGGACCCCACAGGGTACAGGGCAGGACCCCCCAGGACCCCCAGGGCAGAGGGCAGGACCTCCCAGGAAAAGGACAAGACCCCCAGGGCACAGGGTGGGACCCCTGAGGGTACAAGGCAAGACCCTCAGAGCAGAGGGCAGGACCCCCCCCCAGGTGGGGACAGGAGGTTCCCAGGACAGAGCAGAGCCTGCCTCCTTCCTCCCCCAGGACCCCCCAAATCCTGCCCTTCCCTCCCCTCCCATCCCAAACCTCAAATCCCTCCCCAGGACCCCCCAACCCTCCCAAAAAGCCCCCAGAACTTACAGTCTCTGTGACTTTGAGGTCCAGGCTGGGCAGGGGAGGAAGGCTGACCACGGTCTTCCTCCTGATCCCCCCGTAACAGTACGTTGGGCACCGTCAAGGGCTTCTCCTGCCCAAAAAAACCCCTCCCAGGACACCCAGGAGCCCCCCCAGACCCCAAAAACACCCCAAAATTCCAAATAAATCCCCCCAAAACTCCCCCAAAAAATCCCCCGGATCCCCAGGACCCTCCCAGCCCCCCTTTTTCCCCCCCAGACCCCCAGGACCCTCCCAGCCCCCTTTTTCTCCCCCCCAATACCCCCCTGGGACCCCCCAAACCCTCCCAACCCCCCCCCAAAACCTCACCCAAAAATGCCCCAAAATTCCAAATAAATCCCCAAAAACCGCCCCAAAAAATCCCTCAGACCCCCAGGACCCTCCCAGCCCCCCTCTTCTCCCCCCAGGACCCCCCAAACCCTCCCAACTCCCCTCAAAACCTCACCCAAAACCACCCCAAAATTCCAAATAAATCCCCCAAAACCCCCCGCAAAAAATCCCCAAAAAATCCCTCGGAGCCCCCCAGACCCACAACCGCCCCAAAATTCCAAATAAATCCCCCAAACCCCCCCCAAAAAGGGGGATGTCCCCCAGAACACCTTTAGGGACCACCCAGGAGCCCCCAAAACCTCCCCAGAGTCCCCCCCCAAACCCCACCGGGACCCAACGGGGAGGATCCCCCAAGGAGGGGGGAAAAAAAATCAGGGAAAAACTGGGAATTGCGGGGGCAGGGAAGGATATTTGGACTGTCCTCGGCCCCCCAGGCGCCGGGCCTTGATGTTGGGGAAGATCTCCCGGATGATCTTCCCGAAATTGGCCGTGCTGAGGGGGCGGGAGCCCAGGTTGTCGCAGTATCTCCTGGGGGGGAGAAGGGGGGGGATAACAGGGAGCTCTTCCAGGCCAGGAAGGAATTCCTGACCTGTCCCTGCCCTGGGAAAGGTGTCACTGCCCTGGGAGTGGTGTCACTGTGCTGGGAATGGTGTCACTGTGCTGGGAATGGTGTCCCTGTCCATGGGGACAGAGTGTCCTGGTGTCCCTGTCCCTAAAGGACACCCTGTCCTGGTGTCCCTGTCCCTAAAGGACACCCTGTCCTGGTGTCCCTGTCCCTAAAGGACACACTGTCCTGGTGTCCCTGTCCATGGAGACACTGTCCTGGTGTCCCTGTCCATGTGTCCCTGTCCCTGGGGACACACTGTCCTGGTGTCTCACATCCCTGGGGACACTGTCCTGCTGTCCCTAAATGCACTGTCCTGGTGTCCCTGTCCTGGGGTCACTGTCCTGATGTCCCTGTCCATGTGTCCCTGTCCATGGGAATGGTGTCCCAGTCCATGGGGACACCCTGTCCTGATGTCCATGAGGACACACTGTCCTGGTGTCCAAGAGGACACATTGTCCTGGTGTCCCTGTCCATGGGGACACACTGCCCTGGTGTCCATGAGGACACACTTTCCTGCTGTCCCCATCCCTGGAGACCCCCTGCCCTGCTGTCCCTGTCCATGTGTCCCTGTCCCTGGGGACCCCCTGCCCTGCTGTCCCCATCCCTGGGGACCCCCTGCCCTGCTGTCCCTGTCCATGGGGACACTGTGCTCTGCTGTCCCTGTCCATGGGGACCCCCTGCCCCGCTGTCCCCGTCCCTGGAGACCCCCTGCCCTGCTGTCCCTGTCCATGTGTCCCTGTCCCTGGGGACCCCCTGCCCTGCTGTCCCTGTCCATGTGTCCCTGTCCCTGGGGACCCCCTGCCCTGCTGTCCCCATCCCTGGGGACCCCCTGCCCCGCTGTCCCCATCCCTGGGGACCCCCTGCCCTGCTGTCCCCGTCCCTGGAGACCCCCTGCCCTGCTGTCCCTGTCCATGTGTCCCTGTCCCTGGGGACCCCCTGCCCCGCTGTCCCCATCCCTGGGGACCCCCTGCCCTGCTGTCCCTGTCCCTGGGGACCCCCTGCCCCGCTGTCCCTGTCCCTGGGGACCCCCTGCCCCGCTGTCCCTGTCCCTGGGGACCCCTGCCCCGCTGTCCCCGTGCCCAGGCTCACTTGTAGGCGTCGTAGACGTCCTGCTTGGGCAGGCAGGTGTCCGTGTGCTCCTCCAGGTGGTTCCTGATCCAGTTGCAGGCGTGCATGTACTCGGCTGTGCCCAGGGCACTCAGGTCCAGGCTGCTGCTGCTGCTCCAGGGGCACAAAAAGGGCCCATCAGCGGGGAAAAGGCACGAGGCAGAGCCACTGTGGCCACACACAGTGATGGGGGGGCTTAAAACCATGCAGGAAATGTTGTAGGGCCTGCAGAGCTCATCATCAACCTTGTAGGACCTACAGAGTTTATTATCAACCATGTAGGACCTGCAGAGTTTATTATCAACCTTGTAGGACCTGCAGAGCTCATCATCAACCATACAGGACCTACACAGTTCACCATCAACCATACAGGACCTACAGAGTTCATCATCAACCTTGTAGGACCTGCAGAGTTCATCATCAACCATGTAGGACCTGCAGAGTTCATCATCAACCATGTAGGACCTACAGAGTTTATCTTTAGGGTCAGCAAATCATGTAGGACCTACAGAGTTTATCATCAACCTTGTAGGACCTGCAGAGTTCATCATCAACCATGTAGGACCTACAGAGTTCACTATCAGCCTTGTAGGACCTACTGAGTTTGTCATTAGGGTCAGCAAACCATGTAGGACCTACAGAGTTTATCTTTAGGGTCAGCAAACCTTGTAGGACCCACAGAACCACCCCAAAGGACTCCAAACAGGGGAGGAGCAGCCCTGGGACAGGGCAGGAGCAGGATCAGGATCAGGATCAGGAGACACCGGGATTGTCACCGAACCAGGGCGGGAGGTTTTTCGTGACACCCCCAAATTCAGGAATCTCTGCTCCCCGAGGGCTCAGAGAGGGGCCCGGCCCCATCCCAGCCCCATCCCAGCCCCATCCCAGCCCCATCCCGGCATTCCCAACTCTCCAGGACGACCCAGACCCACCTCTTCTCGCCCAGGCTGGGCCCCGAGGGCAGCTGCAGGTACAGGTAGAGTTTGTCGCTGTCCGAGAACTTCTGCACGTCTTGCTGGGGTGGGAAAAGGGCCCAGGGGGAGAGGGACAAGGAGGGGTTAAAGATCCACAGGAATTCCGGGAGTGCTCCCAGCTGGGGGGGTGTCTGGGGGGGGGTTTTTTCCCCCTCCTGGCAGGGGGAGTTGGGGTTTTTTTTGGGGGGGTTCATTGGGTTTTTTTTGGGGATGGGGGTGAGCTGAGGCCAGGAGAGGTGGAGATTCCCGAGAATTCCCGGGAAGCACTCACCAGGATGGAGTCCACCTTGCTCTGCACGGATTTGCTGGGGGGGGACAGAGACAGGGGGGGTGTCAGGGCAGGGCAGGGAGACCCCAAAGTGACCCCCGGGCTCATCCCTCCCACCCTGCCCAGCTCAGCCCCGAATTTGGGGCTGCAAAGGACTGAACCCCATTAAATTCCAAAGGACTGAACCCCATTAAATCCCCCTCAAATCTGGGGTGCAAATGACTGAACCCCATTAAATTCCAAAGGACTGAACCCCATTAAATCCCCCTCGAATCTGGGGTGCAAATGACTGAACCCCATTAAATTCCAAAGGACTGAACCCCATTAAATTCCCCCCAGTTTTGGGCTGCAAATGACTGAACCCCATTAAATCCCCCCTGATTTGAGGCTGTAAATGACTGAACCCCACTAAACCCCTCCGGATTTGGGGTGCAAATGACTGAACCCCATTAAATCCCCCCCAGTTTGGGTCTGTAAATGACTGAACCCCACTAAATTCCCCCCTAATTTGGGGTGTAAATGCCTGAACCCCACTAACCCCCCTAATTTGGGTCTGTAGATGACTGAACCCCACTAACCCCCCGGATTTGGGTCTGTAGATGCCTGAACCCCACTAACCCCCCGGATTTGGGGCTGCCCTTACGAGATGGTGCCGCGGAGCTCCTGCAGCAACGTGCTCGACTCGCTGGCACCGCCCCGGGGGGACAGGGGGCCCTTCCTGGGGGGGCGGGCACCCAGCTCGGGGTCACCCATGGCTCGGGGGGGCTCTGGGGAGGGAGAAAAAGCCAAAATTCAGCTGAAAAAAGGGAGTAAAAACCCCTTTTTATGGGCAGGGAGTGGGCGCGGGGACGGTGCCCCCCAGGAGGGGCATCTCTGGGTGAGTGACCCCGTTCCTGGTGGGGGTCAGGGGTGATGGGGGCACTGGGAGGGTCCTTGGGACTGTAGGATGGCATGGGGACATGGGGACATGGGGACATGGTCATGGCACTGCAGGAGGGAACGTCCCCACAGGGACACGGGGACACCAGGAGGGGCATCTCCAGCTGATTGACCCCGTTCCTGGCAGGGGTCAGGGGTGATGGGGGGCACTGGGAGGGTCCCTGGGGACGTGGGACTGTAGGATGGCGCGGGGACATGGGGACATGGGGACATGGGGACATGGTCATGGCACTGCAGGAGGGAACGTCCCCCCAGGGACACAGGGACATGGGACACCAGGAGGGACAGAGAGACCCCCAGGGAGATGGGACATGGGACACCAGGAGGGCAGAGATCCCATGGGACACCGGGACACCAGGAGGGACACAGAGACCTCCAGGGACACCGGGAGGGCAGGTCACCAGGGGTGTGGGGGTCTCAGGAGAGAACAGGGACAGGGGACACCGGGAGGGACACCTGGATGGGGACACCAGGAGGGACAGAGAGACCCCCAGGGGCACGGGACAGCAGGAGGGACAGAGAGACCCCCAGGGACACGGGACAGCAGGAGGGACAGAGAGAACCCCAGGGACACGGGACACCAGGAGGGCAGAGGTCCCCGTGCCCAGCGGCTCCCAGACCGGGGGTCACCCTCCGGGCCGGTCCCGGCGGGACGGGGGTCGCGGGGGCTCCGTGACTGCGCAGCCCCCCCCGGTCCCGGTGTGTGTGGGGGGGGGGGGTTGAGTGGCCCCGGGGGGTCCCCCCGCCCCGGCCCCGCACCCACCTGACCCGTCCGGTGCGGGGGTCCCGCCACGTGCCGCTCCCGCGCCCCGCGAACCGAAAGTGCTGCGCGGGAAGCGGGGCGGCCCCGGCAGCCCGCCGACCGCTTTTTTCTGATTGGCCGCCGCGCCGCTGGTCTGCCCGGATACGCACCGCTCCTTTAATGCGATTGGCCGCGCGGCCCGGATGCGGGGGGCGGGTCGGCGCGGGAGCCGAAATCTGCCTGGTAACAGGCTCCTGATTGGCCGCGCGGGAGGCGGGAGCGCCGGGGGGGCGGGGTCAACGGTCGGGACGGGAGGGGGGGTGTCACGTGCGCGGGGCGGGTCACGTGTGCGCGCGTAACAGGTGAGGGGGGTGTGTGCAACATGTGTGCGGGTCACGTGAGCGCGCGGGTCACGTGTGTGTGTGTGCGGGTCACGTGTGCGCGTGTAACAGGTGTGTGGGGGTGCGTGACGTCATTGTGTGTGCAGCGTGTGTGTGACGTGTGTAACACGTATGCAGTGTGTGTGTGAGCTGTGTGTAACATGTGTGTAACTCGTGTGTAACATGTGTGTAAGGTATGTGCAGTGTGTAACACGTGTGTGCAGTGCGTGTGTGAGCTGTGTGTAACGTGTGTAACTCGTGTGTAAGGTGTGTGCCGTGCGTAACATGTAATATGTGTGTAACACGTGTGTAAGGTATGGGCAGTGTGTAACGGGTGTGTAACTCGTGTGTAACACGTGTGTAAGGTATGGGCAGTGTGTAACGGGTGTGTAACTCGTGTGTAACACGTGTGTAAGGTATGGGCAGTGTGTAACGTGTGTGTAACTCGTGTAACGTGTGTAAGGTATGTGCAGTGTGTAACACGTGTGTAAGGTGTGGCAGTGTGTAACACATGTTCAGTGCATGTGTAAGGTGTGTGTAACTCGTGTGTAACACGTGTGTAAGGTGTGTGCAGTGTGTAATATGTGTGTAACATGTGTGTAAGGTGTGTACAGTGTGTAACGTGTGTACAGTGTGTAACGTGTGTAACACCTGTGTAACACGTGTGTAAGGTGCATGCTGTGTGTAACACGTGTGTAACACGCTGTAATAACTGCAGGGGTGGTGGAATTGGGTGTTATTTTTTATTTCTCCCCTGCAGGACAAACCTCCCGGGGCGGGGGGGGGCAATTCCCAAATCCCTCCTGCTCCGGGAATTCCCGAATCCAGGGGCACGGGAAGGGGGTTGTGGGGGGCACAGAGGGGCTGTTGGGGGCACAGGTGGGACTATGGGGGGCACAAAGGGGCTGTGGGGGGCACAGAGGGGTTGTGGGGGGCACAGAGGGGTTGTGGGGGGCACAGAGGGGCTTTGGGGGCAGAGAGGGGTTATGGGGGCACGGGAGGGACTGTGGGGGGCACAGAGGGACCTTTGGGGGGCACAAAGGTGTTGTGGGGGCACAAAGGGATTGTGGGGTCCAGGAGGGTTGTGGGGGCACAGAGGGGACTATGGGGGCAGAGAGGGGTTATGGGGGCACGGGAGGGGTTATGGGGGCACAGGAGGGACTATGGGGGGCACAGAGGGGTTATGGGGGCACGGGAGGGGTTACGGGGGCACAGGAGGGACTCTGTGGGGCACGGCAGGGGGGGTCACACCCAGATGTCGGAGGTGCAGTCCCCCCCCGGGTATCTCATCTCGTGGGCCAGGCAGGGCCCGCCGGGCTCCTGCCCAAAATCCACCAGGAATTCCCGGTTAACGCTCAGGCCCCCCCGCTCCGTGTCCACGTCCAGCTGCAGCATCACGGCCCCCTCCCTGCGGGAACGGGGGGCAGGGGGGTCAGGGGGGGTCAGGGGGGTCAGGGGGATGTCAGGGGGGGTCAGGGGGGTAAGGGGGATGGCAGGGAGGGTCGGGGGGATGGCAGGGGGGGGTCAGGGGGGGTCAGGGGGATGGCAGGGGGGTCAGGGGTGGTCAGGGAGATGTCAGGGGGGGTCAGGGGGATGTCAGGGGGATGTCAGGGGGGGTCAGGGGGATGTTGGGGGGGTCGGGGGGTCAGGGGGGGTCAGGGGGATGTCAGGGGGGGTCGGGGGAATGGCAGGGGGATGGCAGGGGGGTCAGAGAGATGGCAGGGGGGTCAGGGGGGATGGCAGGGGGGGTCAGGAGGGGTCAGGGGGATGGCAGGGCGGGTCAGGGGGATGGCAGGGGGATGGCAGGGGGGGTCAGGGGGGGTTGGGGGATGTCAGGGGGATGTCAGGGGGGGTCAGGGAGGTCAGGGGGGGTCAGGGGGGGTCAGGGGGATGGCAGGGGGGGTCAGGGGGGGGCCAGGGGGATGTCAGGGGGGGTCAGGGGGTCCCCGTGCCCGTCCCAGCCCCCGTTTTGGGGCACTCACGTGATGAGGTCGGGGTAGAACTGGCGGTCCCAGGCGCTGTACAGGGACGTGGTCACGTAGAGCCGCTTCCCATCCAGGCTCAGCTGCAGCATCTGCGGCCCCCCTGCCACCCGCTTGCCCTGGGGAGGGGTGGGGGGGTGGGATGGGTGGGATGGAGAGGACATTTCCTTTTGGAATGGGATGGAATGAAGAGGACATTTCCCTTTGGGATGGGATGGGAGGACATTTCCCCGTGGAATGGGATGGGATGGGAGGACATTTCCCTCTGGAATGGGATAGAATGAAGAGGACATTTCCCTTTGGAATGGGCTGGGATGGGCTGGGATGAAGAGGATGGGGTGGGATGGGATGGGATGAAGAGGACATTTCCCTTTGGAATAGGATGGGATGGGATGTAGAGGGTGGGAGAAGCCCCCACCGTGGTCACCCCCCACCTCCCTCACTCCCATCCCGGGGGATGTGGGGCAGCGGATCCCCCTCCGGGAGGGTTTTGGGGACACCCCGAGCTCACCTGGATGACGAAGGGCTCGGGTTGGCTCTGCAGCTCCTCGTCCTCACAGACCTTCACCGGCCCCCCCCGGGTGATGCTGCCCCCCAAAAACACCTGCGGGGGCACAGGGGGCACAGAAAGGGTCAGTGGGTTCCCAAGGAAAGGCGGGAATCATCCCATCCCATCCCATCCCATCCCATTCCAAAGGGAAACATCCTCCCCTCCCATTCCATCCCATTCCAAAGGGAAATGTCCTCCCATCCCGTCCCATTCCAAAGGGAAATGTCCTCCCATCCCATCCAAAGGGAAATGTCCTCTTCATTCCATCCCATCCCATCCCATTCCATCCCATCCCAAAGGGCAATGTCCTCTCCATCCCACCCCACTGCAGGGACCGGGATTGGGATCAAGATCCCCTGGCCCGTTCCACGAGTTCTTTTCCTGTCTCCCCGAATTCCAGGGAGGAGTTTCCATCTCCCCGAATTCCAGGGAGGAATTTCCATCTCCCTGAATTCCAGGGAGGAGTTTCCATCTCCCCGAACTCCAGGGAGGAGTTTCCATCTCCCCGAATTCCAGGGAGGAGTTTCCATCTCCCCGAATTCCAGGTGGGAGTTTTCATCTCCCCCAATTCCAGGGAGGAGTTTCCATCTCCCCGAATTCCAGGGAGGAGTTTTGGTCTCCCCAAATTCCAGGGAGGAGTTTCCATCTCCCCAAATTCCAGGTGGGAGTTTCCATCTCCCCAAATTCCAGGTGAGAGTTTCCATCTCCCCAAATTCCAGGTGAGAGTTTCCATCTCCCCCAATTCCAGGCAGGAATTTTTTCCCCCGTGTTCCCCCTGACCTGCCCCACGAGGCGGGGCCGGCGGGTGTCGGACACGTCGTACATCCGCACGTCCCCGTGGATCCAGTTGCTGAGGAAGAGGAACCTGTCGTCCAGCGAGATCAGGATGTCCGTGATGAACCCTTCGGGGAGGGAACATTGGGCTGGATTCGGGATCGGGAACGGCCCGGGAAGGGAACGGCCCCAAACCCCCCCCCCGGGACACCCACCTGGCATCTCCGGGAGCAGCCACCCCTCCACCTTCTTGGGGGGCACCTGGATCACCTTCTCGGCCGCCCAGCGACCCTCCTGGGCACAGAGGGGACCCCAAAGGGGGTCAGGGGTGGGATGGGACCCCCCCGGGGGGATCCCACAGTTCCTGTCCCGCGGGAGCGGCTCCGGGAAGGGGAAGGGGAAGGGGAAGGGGAAGGGGAAGGGGAAGGGGAAGGGGAAGGGGAAGGGGAAGGGGAGGGGAAAGGGAAAGGGAAGGGGTTGGGGTGTAGGATGATGTGACTGTGTCCTGAGGGAGCGGTGGATGGCCCTGCTGGGGTGTGAGATGTGGGATTTGGGATGTAGAATGTGGGATTTGGGATGTAGGATGATGTGTCTGTGTCCTGAAGATGGCCCTGCTGGGATGTGGGATGTAGGATTCGGGATTTGGGATGTACCTGTGTCTTGAAGAAGCGGTGGATGGCCCTGCTGGGATTTGGGATTTGGGGTGCAGGATTTGGGATTTGGGATGATGTACCTGTGTTTTAAAGAAGCGGTGGATGGCCCTGCTGGGATTTGGGGTGCAGGATTTGGGATTTGGGGTGTGGGATGATGTACCTGTGTTTTAAAGAAGCGGTGGATGGCCCTGCTGGGATTTGGGATTCAGGATTTGGGATGATGTACCTCTGTTTTGAAGAAGCGGTGGATGGCACTGCTCAGGGTGCAGCCCACGAAGCCCTCGGCGGCGTCGGGGTCGTGCAGGAACCGGATCTCCAGCGGCGCCGAGTCCTCGCCCACGTCGATGGCCTGGACGTAGCGGTGGGAGCTCCAGTCCCACACGTTCAGCCGGCGCCCGTAGCGCCCTGGGAGCGGGAATTCCGTCAGCGGGAAGGGGCTCGGACCCGGGAATTCCAATCCCCCCCCCGGGCGGGAAATCCCAAATCCCGGGATTCCAATCCCCCCGGGTGGGAATTCCCAAATCCCGGGATTCCAATCCCCCCCCGGGCGGGAATTCCCAAATCCCGGGATTCCAATCCCCCCCTGGGCAGGAATTCCCAAATCCCAGGATTCCAATCCCCCCGGGCGTGAAGGAATTCCCGAATCCCGGGATTCCAATCCCCCCCCGGGCGGGAATTCCCAAATCCCGGGATTCCAATCCCCCCAGGCAGGAATTCCCAAATCCCGGGATTCCAATCCCCCCGAGTGGGAGGGAATTCCCAAATCCCGGGATTCCAACCCCCCCCCCGGGGTGGGAAATCCCAAATCCCGGGATTCCAATCCCCCCAGGTGGGAATTCCCGAATCCCGGCGGCGCAAACCCGGCTCTCCCGGGGAGGGGCATTGGGGGGATTTGGGGGATTTGGGGGGGCCCCCTCACCTTTTTTGAGGTCCCGGGGGTCGAAGCCGTAGCCCAGGCACTTGGGGACGCCCCACTCGGTGCTGATGAGGACGTTGTGCCGGGGCTGGTACCAGAAGTCGTAGCCCAGCGGGGGGGTCTCGTCCCCCCTCTCCCAGTTCCCCTTCACCTGGAAGGTCTCGGCGTCCAGCAGGATGAACCCGCCTGGGTTAATTAACGCTAATTGGGATTGTGAACCAAGCAGGGAGCCCCCCCCGGCCCCCTCTGAGTGTGGGGTCTGTCCCTGCCCTCCCAGTTCCTGTCCCTTCTCTCCCAGTTCCCCCTGACCCCAAAGGTCTCCCCGTCCAGCAGGATGAACCCGCCTGGGTTAATTAACGCTAATTGGGGCTGTGAACCAAGCAGGGAGCCCCCCCCCCCCAGCCACCCCTGGGTGTGGGGTCTGTCCCTGCCATCCCAGTTCCTGTCCCCCCTCTCCCAGTTCCCCTTGACCCCGAAGGTCTCCCTGTCCAGCAGGATGAACCCACCTGGGGCACAACCAGAACCCTCCATGTTGGGAGCGAGGGTCTCCAGTTTCCCACAGTCCCAGACCCCCAACCCCAGTTTCTCAACACCCCTAAGCTCCCAAACCCAGTTTCCCACAGTCCCAGATCCCCCAAACCCAGTTTCCCACCCCCTAAGCTTCCAAACCCAGTTTCCCACACTCCCAGACTCCCCAAACCCCATTTCCCATGATCCTGGTGCCCCCAAACCCAGTTTCCCACACCCCAGACCCCTCAAACCCAGTTTCCCACCCCCTAAGCTCCCAAACCCAGTTTCCCACACTCCCAGACTCCCCAAACCCCATTTCCCATGATCCTGGTGCCCCCAAACCCAGTTTCCCACACCCCAGGACCCCCCAAACCCAATTTCCCACAATCCTGGTGCCCCCAAACCCAGTTTCCCACACTCCCAGACCCCCCAAACCCAGTTTCCCACACTCCCAGACCTCCCAAACCCAGGGATTGACCCCAATTAACACTAATTGGGGTTGTAACCCAAGCAGGGACAGCCTGGATGGCTCCCCCCGGGTGTGGGGTCTGCCCCTGCCCTCCCAGCTCCCCCCTGGGGGGTTCCTGGGGTACCTTTCCCGTTGCCAGCGGGGTCCCCCAGGGTGCTGATCATGATCTCGCCGCTGCCCAGGCAGTGGGAGGTGTGGGGGTACCCCAGGCCACACTTCCAGAACACCTCCTCGGGGTTCACCACCTGGGGAGGGAGGGGGGGACACCCCGAGACCCCGTCAGCCCCCCCAGGGCACTGTGACCCCCCCTGCCCAGCTTTGGGAGGGGATCTGAGGCTGGATGTGGGATCTGGGGAGTCTTAGGTGGGGATTTCTTCCCGGGAAAGGGGGGTGAGACACCCGGGAGGGGCTGCCCAGGGGGATTTGGGGTGTAGGATGAGGGATGAGGGATGAGGGATGTGGGATGAGGGGTTTGGGAGGTGGGATGAGGGGTTTGGGATGTAGGATGTGGGATTTGGGATGTAGGATGATGTGCCTGTGTCCTGAGGAAGAAAGAGATGGATGGCCCTGTTGGGATTTGGGATGTAGGAATTTGGGGTCTGGGATGTGGGATTTGGGATGTACCTGTGCCCTAAACAAGCAGTACCTGGCCCTGCTGGGATTTGGGATGTAGGATGAGGGATTTAGGATGTACCTGTACCCTGAACAAACAGTGCCTGGCCCTGCTCAGCCCACATCCCCCAGAGCCCTCGGACGGCCCCAAACCCCTCTTTCCCGATCCCAGCCCCCCCCAATCCGCCCCAGATCCCAATCCCACCTTGAAGAGGCGGGGGGCCCGGGGGTCGGTGCCCGTGTCCACCACGTAGATCCTGGAGGAGATGAGGGAGGGCAGGACCAGGCGGTTCCTCCTCTTGCCCCGGGCCCCGAAGCAGCTGCTGCAAACGTTCCAGCCCGAGTGGTGCAGCTCATCCCCCACGTTGGGCATGGGCAGGCGGTGGATCACCTGGGAAAGGGGGGGGAAAGAGGTGGGAGGGGGGTTGGGATACCGGGAAGGGTCCCTGGCCGAGGGCTGGGGGGGATTTGAGGTCCTTTCTCTGTCCCAAACTGCCCCCGGGGTTCTGGGGTTGCTGTGAAATCTGCCCCAAACCACCCCGGGATTCCCGGGAAATCCATCCCAAACCATCCCAGGGTTCCGTGATTCCCATGAAATCCCAGTCCCAAACCACCCCAGGATTCCCATAAAATCCACCCCAAACCATCCCAGGATTCTGTGATTCCCATAAAATCCATCCCAAACTACCCTGTGATTCCCATGAAATCTGTCCCAAACCTCCCCAGGATTCCCATGAAATCCATCCCAAACCACCCCAGGATTCCTGTGAAATCCCAGCCCAAAACCACCCCAGGATTCCATGATTCCCATGAAATCCATCCCAAACCACCCTGGGATTCCTGTGAAATCCATCCCAAACCACCCCGTGATTCCCATGAAATCCCAGACCCAAACCACCCCAGGATTCCATGATTCCCATGAAATCCATTCCAAACCACCCTGGGATTCCCATGAAATCCATCCCAAACCATCCCGTGATTCCCATGAAATCCATCCCAAACCTCCCCAGGATTCTGTGATTCCCATGAAATCCATCCCAAACCACCCCGGGATTCCCACGAAATCCCAGCCCCAGCCCCAAATCCGGGTGTTTTTCCACCTGGCTGTAGGTGGGGGATTTGGGATCCACGTCCACGGTGGCCAGGAAGTCGGGGCGGCCCCGGCCCGTGTTCCTGTAGATGCAGGGCACGTAGATGATCTCCTCCCGGGGGCCTGGAAAAGTGGGAATGGCGGGAAAACGCCGGGAAAACCCACCTGGGACCCCAAAAAAACCCTCCTGGAGCCTTTGGGAGCCGAGATCTCCCTCCTGCCCCGTGTGGGGTGGTGGGATCTCCCTCTCCCTGGAGGTCTCTGGGGCTGGGGAGGGATCTCTGCACCTCAGAGTCCCCGTGGATTTGGGATGGGATCATCCAGGTTGGGAAAAACCCCAAGGATCCTCAAGTTTTGAGTATTCCAGGGCTTTGGGGATGCACCAAACTTGCCCCAAAAGGGTCAGGAATGGGGTCAAACCCCGTTGGGGCTCAAACCCCATCAGGGGAAGAGCCCCAAAAACCACCTCAGAGCTCCCAAATCAAAGGCAGGAGCCCCCAAATCCTTGTAATGAAGGCAAAGAGCCCCCAAATCAAAGCCAGGAGCCCCCAAAACCTCAGAATAAAAGGCAGAGAGACCCCCCAAACTCCTGAATCAAAGGCAGGATCCCCCAAATCCCTGGAAAGAAGGAAAAGAGACCCCCCCAAAACCCTGAAACAAAGACAGGAGCCCCTCAAAATCCCTGGATGAGAGGCCCCAGGGAGCCTCCTGTCCCTGCAGAGGTGGGAGCAGGATTGCCCAAGCCCGGCCTGGGAGGGGGAAAAACTGGTTTAGGAAGTGCTGAGGAAGAGCCTGTGACGGGAAAAGGCACCAGGGAGGAGATTTGGGATCTTGGGATTGGGGCCAGGTTGGGTCACAGCACCAGGGAGGAGATTTGGGATCTTGGGATTGGGGCCAGGTTGGGTCACAGCACCAGGGAGGAGATTTGGGATCTCTGAATTGGGGCCAAGATGGGTCACAGCACCAGGGAGGAGATTTGGGATCTCTGGATTGGGGCCAGGTCAGGTCAGAGCACCAGGGAGGAGATTTGGGATCTCTGGATTGGGGCCATGTCGGGTCAGAGCACCAGGGAGGAGATTTGGGATCTCTGGATTGGGGCCAGGCTGGGTCAGAACACCAGGGAGGAGATTTGGGATCTCTGGATTTGGGGCCAGGCCGGGTCAGAGCTGCCTTTGCAACATTCCAGGAAACCTCCCACAGAGTCAGCCCTGGATTTGGGGAGAGCTGCCCAAGGCCAGTGGATCCTGATCCCAATCCCAGTCCTGATCCCCATCCCCGTCCCAATCCCAGTTCCTGTAACTGCCCCAAAAATCGGGGTCTGAGCCCCCCAAAGGCCACCCAGGAGCTTCTCCCCGGAGCCAACCCTGCCAGGAGGAGCTTTTCGGGTGCCAGAGTCCCCCAGCACCCCCGAAACCCCGGGATAATTCCCGAGGGAACTCTGAATTCCATGGGATTTCTGCTGTTTGCTGCTCCCTTAAGGCACCACCCGGCCCCGGGTGTCCCAGGGACTCCTCTCCCCGTTGTTTTCCCGGTTCAAAGGGTTTTCAGGGATGGGGATCAGGGATCCGGGGGTGTTCCCGAGCTCCCCGGCATTCCAGGGATGCGTTTCCTTGGGATTAAGGGAGGGACAGGGAAGGCAGAGGTGACTTTGCCGCGGGGCAAAGCCCATTGAGACCCCACAAAAAGGTTTGTCCCGACGCCAAACCGTCATTAGTTAATTGGGGTTCGAACCGTCATTAGTTAATTGGAGCTCGCGCTTCCCGGACTTGTTTGGGAGCCTCCCGGGAGAAGGATGGGGTTGATCCTGCCCCCGATTCCCGCCCGGAGCGGGTTCCACACTCACCTTTCATGGCATCCAGGGGGGAGGCGTAGCCGGGGCCGCACTCCCCGCACTCCCCTGCGGAGGGGAAAAAGGGAATCGAACAGAAAATCCATCAGAAAGTTCCTTTAATCCCTTTTTTTTTCCCCGTCGGAGGGACTGGACGGTCCCAGGACCCGCGGGAATGTCCGGGGCGAAGGTTTGGGGAGCCAAAAACGCCGCCGAGAAATTCCAGGTGAGGAATTTCCAGCCCTCTGCTTTCCCTCCCCGAGGGATTTTTCCCGGGATCCCGACTCTGCCCTTGGCTCCTCCCACCCCTCTTTGGGGGGATCAATGCCCAAAAAGTCCCCGTTTTCACCCAAAAGTTCGGTGCTGGAGGCATCGCCCCCCCTCCCCTCCAGCTCCTGGAATCCCCTCCCGGGATTCCCTGTTGTCCAAACCGACCCCGCTCCCCCAAAAAAGACTCGGAAAAGCACCGAGAAAATCGGATTTAACGCAGTTTAACGAGAGGTTTTAGGAAAACAACCCCCATCACCACCCAAAGGAGCCTTTTCGTGGTGGGGAGGAGGAGGAAAAAGAGGGAAACTTTGGGATAAACCGCAAAACTCGGCTTCGCTGCTCGGATTCTGATTTATTTCTGCTTTATTTCTGGTTTATTTATCACCCCGTCCCTGCTGTCCCGCCTGAGAGAGCGGGGAACCACCCCCTTCTCCCCCCTCTCCTGCAAAAAAACCCCAAACCAGCCCCCGGCAAAGGCAGGATTTAAATTTAAAGACCTCGAATTCACCCTCTGAGCTCAGCCCTGCCGGGGCGCGCCCGACGCCGCGGCCAGAAAGTACAAATTGCAGGTGAACAAACGAAATAATCCTCTTAGAAAGGCTTTCATCATCCGCCCACCCCAACATTCCTTGGGTGTTTTTTTTTTTTAGGAGATGGGGACAAAAAAACCCCTCCTTTCCTGGACCCCAAACTCATCCCTGTGTTTCATTTCTGGGGGGGTCAGAGGAACAAACCCCGAAGTTCCAGCCCCGAAAGGATTTTTTTTGAGGCAGGAAATCGCCGAAAATCCCTAAAATTTCCCCTGCCGGGAGTCAGAGGAGCCAAGGGAGGGTTCCCTTACCTGTGCCGGAGGTGGGCTGGGGTCTCGCCTGCGGAGGGAAGGATTCCACCTGCATTTTTCCTGCCGGGAGCGAATCCGGGGAGGAGACGCGGCTGCCGAGGTCGGGATATAAAGGGAGAGAAGGAGGGGCTGGGAATGGGATGACGGGGGAGGATCCAGGTGGAGACGTGCAGGGAAGAGGCTCCCAGACCCTCCGGAGCCTCCCCGGGGGGGAAAGTCGGGAAAGCACCAAGATCCCAATCCCGGGAATAACCGCGGACGCTGCAGATCTTAATCGGGGCCGGGAGCGAGGAGAGAGGACCGGGGAGGTTTTAATTGCAGGGTGAGGGTTTGCTGTGGGACCTTCAAGGAGCTGCGGGACCTTCTCTCTGCTTAGTCAGGGAGTGCCCCGGCGCCGGGGAGGCACCTGGAGCAGGGAGTCGTGGGATGCTCGGGCTTGGAAGAGCCCCAAGGATCATCCAGACCTTGGGCAAGGGCACCTTCTGCCAGCCCAGGTCGCTCCAAGCCCGGCCTTGGACAATTCCAGGGGTGTGGAATCCACAGTTCAGTGCCGGGGCCTCCCCGCCCTCACGGGGAACAATTTCCACCCCAAAATCCTCCTGGGATTGTCCAGGGGAAAAGTGGTCAAGCTGGAAGCAGCATCCTGACATCCAGGAGTGAGCAACCACTTCCCAAACACAAGGGGCTGCCCTGGGCTGGCCCCCAAACCCATTAGAATACATCAAAGGGAGAGAAATCCCATAAAAACGACGGGCTGGGAGAATCCACACCAGAAAAAGAACCAAGCAAAGACAATTCCTACCAGAAACCTGCAGGAGGACCAAGAGGGTCCCTGCCCAACCAGGGTTTTCCCAAGCCTGATCTTCTCCCAAAGCCCTGCTGGGGCTTGTTTTCCCTGCCCTCCATGGCAAAGGAGACACAAGGAGGCCCAGCTGATGCAACCAAGGGTTTTATTGGCATTGAAAGCAGGACAAGAGCAAACCAGTGTCAGCAAACGGGCCCCTCTTCCCAACCCAGCACTGGCAGCTCCTCCAGCTGGGACAGGAGCCGCTGGGACGGGGGCCAGGAGGGCAAACCCCTTGGGAAGGGCCCGTCCAGAGGGGGAACTGGGTGGAACCGGGCACTGCCCTTTGTGCCCAGGAGCTCGGGAGCCTCCCGGGGAGCTGAGCCCCTTCCCGGGGCCCCTGGGGCTGTGGGAACAGCAGGGCAGGGCTGGGACAGGAGTGTGGCACTGCCGGGACCTGCCCCGGGGCTGGGGCTGCACCCCCTGCACGGAGCCAGCCAGGGGATGGAGCCTGGAATCTGGAGTGTGCCTGGGATGGAGCCTGGAGCTTCCCAGGGATCACTCCTGGAGCCTGCCTGGAATAGAGCCTGGAGCCTGCCCAGGAGGGAGCCTGGATTCTGCCCCGGGATCACTCCTGAATCCTGCCTGGGCTGGTCCCACCCTGGCCAGCTGGGAATGGGAACTGGGCTCGTGTGTCCTCACTGGTTTGGCCGCACAAGGCCGGGGGGGTTTGAGCTCCCTGAGCTCAGGGGGGGGAATTGGAAACAGAGAGAGGAGTGGGGACCCCAAATCCCAACACCTGGGACCCCAAAGCTGTCAGCCGGGACTTCAAAGCCCTTTACCTGGGACCCAAAAGCCCATCACCTGGGACCCCAAAGCCCCTCAGCCGGGACCCCAAAGGGACCCCAAAGCCCCTCAGCCGGGACCCCAAAGGGACCCCAAAGCCCCTCAGCCGCCGCCCTGTCCCAGCAGGGGCACTGCAGGGGGAGGGAAGGGCGGAGCCGGCCCGGGCTCCCTCCTAGGGCAGGATCTCGGAGGTGGCATCGCCGCCGGGGAAGCGAATGTCGTGGGCCAGGCAGGGCCCGTTGGGCTCCTTGCCAAAATCCACCAGGAAGTTCTTGTTGACGGCCAGGCCTCCCTTCTCCGTGTCCACGTCGATCTGCAGCATCACGGAGCCCTCCCTGGGGGGCACGAGGGGCAGCTCTGGGCACGGCCCATCCCGCCCCGGGGGGCTCCAGGGAACGGCCCCGGCACCAGGAGCCGAGGCTCAGCTCCGCTCCCGGCCCTCAGTGCCCCCCGGACACGAGCCCAGCGCCGGGCAGGATGTGCCCCGGGCCGCAGGTGCCCCGGGCAGGACGTGCCAGGCCAGGCTGGCACCGCCCCGGGCCGGAGATCCTCGTGTGCTGGGCTCCATCCCGAGCTCTGCGGGATCCCGGGAGATGCTCTGGCACAGCCCCGACCCCCAGAGCCCGGGGGGCACCGCCCCTCTCCCCCTGCCCCCTGGGCCCCCCTGTGCCCCCCCGGCCCTGCAGAGCCTCCCCCGTGCCCAGGAGCCCCTTTTGCCCCCCCGTTTGCCCACCTGACCATGGTGGGGTAGAACTGCTTGTCCCACGTGCTGTAGAAGGAGTTGGTGACGTAGAGCCGGCGCCCGTCCAGGCTCAGCTGCAGCTTGCTGGGGCCGCCGTAAATCCGCTTGCACTGGGGGGAACTGGGAGTTACTGGGGCTGGGGGGGGCACGAGCGGGGCAGGGGCAGCAGAAGGAGCACGAGAAAGAGAAGGAGAAGGAGCAGAGCACGAGCAGGAGCAGAGCAGGAGCAGAAGGAGCAGAACAGGAGCAGAGAAGGAAAAGGAGCAGAGAAGGAACAGGAGCAGATCAGGAGAAAGAGAAGGAGCAGGAGCAGATGAGGCTGAGAGCAGAGCGGTGCCTCCCCTGCCAAGTCTGCAGCACTCACCTTGATCACCAGGGGCTCGGGTTGGCACTTGAGCTCCTCGTCCCTACACACGGTCACGGGGCCCCCTCGCAGGATGCTGCCCCCCACGAACACCTGCAGGGGGGCAGTGGCACACACGTGTCCCTGGCGTGTCCCTGGCGTGTCCCTGGCGTGTCCCCACCCCCCCGGCCCCCCGTGCCCCCCTCACCTGCCCCACCAGCCGGGGCTTGCAGTTCTTGGAGAGCTCGTACTGCCGGATGTCCCCGTGGATCCAGTTGCTGAGGTACAGGAACCTGTCGTCCGGGGAGATGAGCAGGTCCACGGTGAAGGCTGCGACAGGGACACGGCTCAGGGACAGCCCCAGCACGGGGCAGGGGCTCGGGGCTCAGCCAGGCCTGGGGCTCAGCCAGGCTTTGCCAGCCTGCACTGCCCAGGGCTCGGGGAGGGAGAAGGAAGGCCCCGAGGGGGTCCCACCAACCTGGCATCTTGGGCATGATCCAGCCCGACACCTCCTTGGGCGGGATGCGAATCACCTCCTCCACGGCCCAGTTGTCTCTCTGCACACAAACACGGCCCCCTGAGCCCCCCCCGTGCCCCCCAGCCCGGGGGCTCCCCTGTGTCCCCCTGAGGGGCCCAGCCCAGCCCCGGCCCCTCCGCACAGCCCCCTCCTGCCCGGGGTGCCCGTGCCCACCTCGCACTTGTAGAAGCGGTAGGTGACCCCGCTGAGGGCACAGGCCACGTAGCCCTCGGCGGCGTCGGGGTTGTGCAGGAATCTCACGCTCAGGGGCAGCGAGTCCTCGCCCAGGTCGAAGCACTGGGTGAGGCTGCGGCACGACAAGTTCCACACGTTCAGGCGGCGCCCGAAGACCCCTGAGGGGCGGCCAAGGGGGCTCAGCACGGGCCGGGGGGGCGGCCCGAGCCCCCCCAGCCCTCCCCAGAACGCGGGAAAAGGCTGCGGGAGCCGCGGGAGAGGCCGCACGGCCCCCGGGGAAAAGGGGCCCGGGGGGGAAATCCGCCTGCCCCCCAGGCCCCCCGCACCCCCCGGGCCTCGGGCAGCGCCGCCCCCGCCCCGCCGGCCCCGGGCCCGCACCTTTCTTCAGGTCGTCGGGGTTGAAGCCCCGGCCCGCCCGTCTGGGCACCGCCCCGGCAGAGCTGACCAGCACGTTGTGCCGCGGCTGCAGCCAGAAGTCGTAGCCCGTCGGGGGGGCCTCGCACTCGTTCTCCCAGTTGCCCTTCAGCTCCAGGCTCTCCCCGTCCAGCACCACGAAGCCACCTGGGACACACCGGGGGGGTGGGATCCGTCCACGCTCCGCTTTTCCCCACGGGAAGCGCAGCTCTGGGAACGGGGGCGGGACAAGGTACCTTTGCCGTTGCCCGCGGGGTCTCCCGTGTTGGCGATGAGCACGTCCCCGTTGGGCAGGCTGTGGGTCACCGCCAGGTAGCCCTTGTTGCACTTCCAGAACACGTCCACCGGCTCGATCGTCTGCCAAAGCCACACACCCCCCCTTCAGCCCCCACTGCTCCGCTCCTCCCTCACCCCCACGGGACCCTCGGCCTTGGCAAACCCCTCTGAGGCCTCCAGTCCAACCCTGGGCCATCCCAGGCTCCTGCCATCCCTGCTGCTCCCGCAGTTCCCCCTCCCACAGCCCCCCTGGCTGGGGCTGCTCCTCCCCAGGAGGGCACAGAAGCCCCTGAGCTGCCCCTGCAGCAACTCCCAGCTCAGAGCAGCTCCCGGGACCCCCCCCTCTTTGGGGGGCAGGCAGGGGGTGCTGGGCACTCCCAGGGCTTCCCCGTGGGCACAAAGGACGGGGGGAGCCCTCCTTGGAGCGGCAAGGACAGAGCCCAGAGGGAAACTGTGCCGGCTCTGCCAGGCCAGGCTGCGAGAGAAGCTGAGCAGAGAGCCCTCGGTGCCCGGGCAGCGCCCCAGAAGCCCCAGTTGCCAACTCCCTGCCAGCGGGCTGGCGTCCCCCCGGGCATACCTTGCACAGCTTGGGGGCCCGGCACTGGGAGCCCACATCCACCACGTAAATGCGGGAGGAAATCAGACAGGGCAGCACCAGCTTGTTCCTCCTGGCGGTGCCCGTGTCAAAGCAGCCGCAGCCAGAGCTCCACCCCGAGCAGTGCAGCTCGTCCTTGAGGTTGGGCATGGGCAGCCGGTGGATCACCTGCGGCAGCCAAGGCACAGTTAGGGGGGAGGCACCGCGCCGACCCTGCTGCTGCCAGGGCCTGGGGCTCTCGGGGGCCTCCCTGGCCAGGGGCTGGCACTGCCCGGGCACAGCCGGGGGGACAACGCTGCTCCCTGCCCTGGGCACTGCTCTGCCAGAGGGGGATTGAGCCCAGCACTCCTCAGCCCATCCCACTGCAATCCAGGAGAACACACCCGGGGAGAAGGGATGTTCCTCCTCCTGACAGAGCCGGGGCTTTGCTCTGCAAACTCCTCCCTAGGAGGGACTTTAAAATGCACTGGGATTGTTCAGGAGCCTGTTCCTGCTTGGGAGGGACTTTTCCTTCAGGGCACTTGTGGCCATGGGCTGCTCGGGTGATCTCTGCACCCTGGATGTGTGACTGTGCCTTGGCAGCCTCCAGGGGCAGGGGAATGCCCGTGTGCCAGCTGGGATGTGCACAGGGCAGCCCGAGGGAACACCCCTGACATCTCAGCACGAGAGAAACCTGCTGGAATCTACTCCAGGACACCTGAACCCCCTGGGACACCCCCACGTTCCCCTCCTGCCAGGTGATCCCCAGGGAAATGCCCGTGTGCCAGCTGGCAGCCAAAGGGGAAGTTTGGGAAAGGTGTGAAAAATGGGAACCCTAATTCCTGCAGGTGCTTCTGTCCAAGCAGAGGGGACAGTGGAACAGAGGGAGTGCCCTGGGTCTGTCACAAAGAGCCACCAGATGGTTCCCCAGCCCAGCAGGAGCAGAGAGGAACAGGTACCTGGCCATAGCAGGGAGACCTGGGGTTGAGGTCCACGGTGGCCAGGAAATCAGGCTGGTCGATGCAGGTGGATCTGTAGGTGCAGGTCACGTAGGCAACCTCCTCCCGAGGGGCTGGCACACAAAACTTGGCTTAAAACACACCCCCAGGGCCGGCAGAGAGGACAGCAAGAGCTGCAGCCAAAACTCCCAGCCGGCCCCGAACTGATGCTCTGGACCCTCCCCCGACCCCTCCCCGGCCCCGGGGCTGCCCCAGAGAGGGGAGCACGGCCGAGGGGTCCCAGAGTTTCCCCCCCTGGGGAAGGGGCTCCCGGGGGTCCCACAGACACCAAATCCTCGCCCACGGCCCCCTCGCCACCCCCTGCCCGGGACTTGCCTTTGGCCACGTCGGGGCAGCACGTGGGGTACTCGTAGCACTGAGCTCTGCATCGGTCTGGGGGGAGAGCAGAGAACGGGAGCCTGGGCTGGGCCCGCGCCTCCGGGGGCTCCTCTGCCAAGGGGGCCCAGCCCGGCCACCTTCCCCCGGCCCGGCTGGCCCCGGGCACCGCCGGGACACGGCCCGGCCCCGGGACAGGGATCCTCCTCCCTGCGGGGCCGGCGGGGACATCCCCGGGCCGGGCCCGCTCGGGCCCCTCCCGCCCCCTCCGAGCCCTCCCCGAGCCCTCCCCGCTGCAGGGACGGGCACGGAGCTGCCCCACAGCCGGGGATCCATGGAAGGGCCAGCCTGGCACGTTCCCTGGGATCCCGGGTGCCCCGAGGATGCCCCGAGGATGCCCCGAGGATGCCCCGAGGATGCCCCGGCGCCGGGGGAGGCTCCCCGGGCACGGAGCCGCAGCCCCGGGGAAGCGGTTCCCGAGGCCAAAGGGAAGCCCCACCTTGGGCAGCGCCGGCCCCGAGGGCCGAGGATCGGTGCCACCTCCCCGTCCCTGCAGGGCACAGCCCCCCGTGCCCCTCGGTGCCACCTTCCCGGCCCTGCAGGGGCACAGCCCTCCGTGCCAGGGGGGGATCGGGCAGTGCCCAGGCGGGGCTGGAGCCGCCCGGGGGGGCTGCAGGGGGGTCTCTTACCCATGGCTGGAGCCTGGGGGTGCCTGTGCTGGCGGCGGAGGGGCCGGGGCTGGAGCTGCAGCTGCTTCTCCCGCTGGAGCGGCTTGTGCCGGGCCGGGAGTTGCGGGGGGATTTATATCCCCGGCCCGGGCCGGGGGCAGCGGGGAAGCCGCCAAGGGAGGGGCCGGGGCTGCCCAGCGCTTGGGAGGGGCCGCCCCAGCCCCGCCGCTTCTTTCCGCCTCCCCACGCCCCATCTGGGGCCAGATCTGCTGCCCCGGCAGGTCTTTGCCCCGCACACGAACCTCCCGCATCAGATCCCGGCGGTTTTACCTCCCCGGCCCCGGCCCCGGGTCCTGCCCCCCCAAATCCCGACCCGCGGGATGCGCAGCCCGGCGGGATCAGCCCCGGGATCAGCCCCGGGATCAGCCCCGCGGGATCCGGGCACGCCGAGCCCCCCGAGGGCACCTCCGGGCTCTGCACCCACAACTCCCCCCGGGGGCCCGAAGGCTCCGGGGGCTGCCGGGGCTCCAGAGGGGCAGCTCCAGAGGGGCCTCTGCCCACGGACGGGGCTTTGGCAGCTCCGGGACACGGGCACGGGCTCGGGCAGCGCCCTTGGCTGCACCCAAAGGGCTGGGAAGCAGCCGGGGGGAGTTGGAGCCTCGGCAAACACAACCCGGGCCCCTGCCCAGGCTCAGGGCACGGCTCTGCCTCCCAGGCTGGCCTTGCCCCGGGAAAAAGTCGGCCCAGCTGGGGAAAAGGGGAGCCTGTGGGGTCTGGGGGGCTCAGCAGGGCCGGGGCAGCCCCTGCTCGCCGTGCCCAGCTCTGCCCCAGCCCAGCCCAGGGCTGGCACCGGGGGCTTGGGGGACCCCAAACCGGGCTGAACTGGCCCCAAACCCCACGGGAAGGGCACAGACCCCTTCAAGGGCCCGAGGGTGGCAGAATTGGCCCCCCCCCCTCCTGAGGCCCCTCCATCCTGGCTGCCACCAGCTGCCCAATTCCAGCAGGAAGGAACACTCAGGGCCCTGGAACGTGCATCAGATCTTGGGGAAGAGCTCCCCAATCAGTGGGCACATCCCAGGCCCAGCTAATTGCTGCCCAGGAATGCAGGAACATCCCAGGGGGCCATTAGAGAGCCCTGGGCAGGTCCCACCACCGGCAGGGTGGGCACAGCTCAGCCCCCTGCCCTGGGCTGCCAGCCCTGGCTCTGCTGCCACAGCAGCCCCTGGCCCGTGGCCCAGGGGCACAGGGCAGCAGTCCAGCCCTCCCCGGGCCCTCCTGCACACCCAAAGGGCTGCCCTTGGCACCCCTCGGGGCCTGGGGGCACAAAACCAGGGCCAAAGGGGGCACAGGGACCAGCCCCAGCCCCACACAGACACTCCCAGCCCACCAGGCCACGGACAACGGGGGGTCCAGGCACGTCCAGGGCCACCCAAGGGCAGCAGAAGGGCTTTGACAATCCCAGGGATGGAAAAGGGCAAATCCTGGGCAGAGGGGGCTCAAAGCCTGCTGGGCTGGGCAACAACTGCACATCTGGGAAGAGCAACCCCGTGGGAACACGTCAGATCCTCCTTCCAGCTCAGACACCCCAGGGAGGCCCCTCTGGAGGCCTTTCCATGGCTCAGGGACCCTCTGGGTGAGCTCAGTGTCCCCCCGGGCCGGGCACAGCCCGGCACAGCAACCCGGGAACTGCCCAGGACCCCGCACAGGCCGTGCCTGCCCCAGCCCTGGCAGTGCCCAAGGCCAGGGGAAGGTGTCCCTGCCACCCCCCAGAGCCTGCATTCCCTTCCCACAAACCACTGCCGGGCTGGCAACCAGGGCAACCCCTGCCCGGGGGGAGCCAAGGAAGCGTCTCCACCTCCAGCCCAGGGAATCCTGGAGGGCTCTGGCTTGGAAGGGACATTAAAGCCCAGCCAGTGCCACCCTGCCATGCCAGGGACACCTTCCCCTGGCCCTGCCTGCCCTGGCAGCCCGTTGGCAGAGGGAAACCCTTCCCTGGCTCCCCAGGGCAGGAGCTTGTCCCGGGCTCCCCCAGAGGTGCCAGCAAAGGGCACCAGCCTGGCTTTGGGCCCCCCTGGGCACATCCCGGGGGCTGGGCCGCTGCCTCCGTGCTGCTCCTGCTGTCCCCACCTGCCCGTGGCCCTGCACACCTGCTCATTAAGGGCCCCCAGGACAGGCTGTCCTGGCAGAGCCAAGCTCTGCTGAGCTGGGTGCCCCTGGTTGCATCAGCCATTCCCAAATTCCCAAATTACAGCCTGTGCTTCCCTATCAGGACTGGGAGCCGCTGGGGCCGAGGGCAGGAGTGGCCAGTGGGGCTGGGCCCTGCCCTTGGGATGGGATTGGGATTGGGCTGGTGTTCCCCCAGTGCCCAGCTGGGGCTGCTGAGCCTGCTCTTATCTCCTGGGATCAGCTTGGATCAGGAATTCTCCACCCGGGGCGGGCTGGGGGAGATGCCAGAGATGTCACCCAAAGTGGGCTGAGCAGCCCCAGCGCTTAATGAGGCCGCTAATGAAGGCCTTAATGAGCAGGTGTGCAGGGCCACGGGCAGGTGGGGACAGCAGGAGCAGCACGGAGGCAGCGGCCCAGCCCCCGGGATGTGCCCAGGGGGGCCCAAAGCCAGGCTGGTGCCCTTTGCTGGCACCTCTGGGGGAGCCCGGGACAAGCTCCTGCCCTGGGGAGCCAGGGAAGGGTTTCCCTCTGCCAACGGGCTGCCAGGGCAGGCAGGGCCAGGGGAAGGTGTCCCTGGCATGGCAGGGTGGCACTGGCTGGGCTTTAATGTCCCTTCCAAGCCAAAGCCCTCCAGGATTCCCTGGGCTGGAGGTGGAGACGCTTCCTTGGATCCCCCCGGGCAGGGGTTGCCCTGGTTGCCAGCCCGGCAGTGGTTTGGTGGGAAGGGAATGCAGGCTCTGGGGGGTGGCAGGGACACCTTCCCCTGGCCTTGGGCACTGCCAGGGCTGGGGCAGGCACGGCCTGTGGGGGTCCTGGGCAGTTCCCGGGTTGCTGTGCCGGGCTGTGCCCGGCCCGGGGGAACACTGAGCTCACCCAGAGGGTCCCTGAGCCATGGAAAGGCCTCCAGAGGGGCCTCCCTGGGGTGTCTGAGCTGGAAGGAGGATCCGACGTCTTCCCACGGGGTTGCTCTTCCCAGAAGTGCAGTTGTTGCCCAGCCCAGCAGGCTTTGAGCCCCCTCTGCCCAGGATTTGCCCTTTTCCATCCCTGGGATTGTGGAAGCCCTTCTGCTGCCCTCGGGGGGCCCTGGACGTGCCTGGACCCCCCGTTGTCCATGGCCTGGTGGTCTGGGAGTGTCTGTGTGGGGCTGGGGCTGGTCCCTGTGCCCCCTTTGGCCCTGGTTTTGTGCCCCCAGGCCCCGAGGGGTGCCAAGGGCAGCCCTTTGGGTGTGCAGGAGGGCCCGGGGAGGGCTGGGCTGCTGCCCTGTGCCCCTGGGCCACGGGCCAGGGGCTGCTGTGGCAGCAGAGCCAGGGCTGGCAGCCCCGGGCAGGGGGCTGAGCTGTGCCCACCCTGCCGGTGGTGGGACCTGCCCAGGGCTCTCTAATGGCCCCCTGGGATGTTCCTGCATTCCTGGGCAGCAATTAGCTGGGCCTGGGATGTGCCCACTGATTGGGGAGCTCTTCCCCAAGATCTGATGCACGTTCCAGGGCCCTGAGTGTTCCTTCCTGCTGGAATTGGGCAGCTGGTGGCAGCCAGGATGGAGGGGCCTCAGGAGGGGGGGGGGCCACTTGTGCCACCCTCGGGCCCTTGAAGGGGTCTGTGCCCTTCCCGGGGGGTTTGGGGCCAGTTCAGCCCGGTTTGGGGTCCCCCAAGCCCCCGGTGCCAGCCCTGGGCTGGGCTGGGGCAGAGCTGGGCACGGCGAGCAGGGGCTGCCCCGGCCCTGCTGAGCCCCCCAGACCCCACAGGCTCCCCTTGTCCACAGCTGGGCCGACCTTCCCCCGGGGCAAGGCCAGCCTGGGAGGCAGAGCCGTGCCCTGAGCCTGGGCAGGGGCCCGGGTTGTGTTTGCCGAGGCTCCAACTCCCCCCGGCTGCTTCCCAGCCCTTTGGGTGCAGCCAAGGGCGCTGCCCGAGCCCGTGCCCGTGTCCCCGGGCCCCGTCCGTGGGCAGAGGCCCCTCTGGAGCTGCCCCTCTGGAGCCCCGGCAGCCCCCGGAGCCTTCGGGCCCCCGGGGGGAGTTGCGGGTGCAGAGCCCGGAGGTGCCCTCGGGGGGCTCGGCGTGCCCGGATCCCGCGGGGCTGATCCCGGGGCTGATCCCGGGGCTGATCCCGGGGCTGATCCCGCCGGGCTGCGCATCCCGCGGGTCGGGATTTGGGGGGGCAGGACCCGGGGCCGGGGCCGGGGCCGGGCAGGGCAGGGCAGGTGGGAGAAGCCGTTCCCGGGGGGGTAAAACCGCCGGGATCTGATGCGGGAGGTTCGTGTGCGGGGCAAAGACCTGCCGGGGCAGCAGATCTGGCCCCAGATGGGGCGTGGGGAGGCGGAAAGAAGCGGCGGGGCTGGGGCGGCCCCTCCCAAGCGCTGGGCAGCCCCGGCCCCTCCCTTGGCGGCTTCCCCGCTGCCCCCGGCCCGGGCCGGGGATATAAATCCCCCCGCAGCTCCCGGCCCGGCACAAGCCGCTCCAGCGGGAGAAGCAGCTGCAGCTCCAGCCCCGGCCCCTCCGCCGCCAGCACAGGCACCCCCAGGCTCCAGTCATGGGTAAGAGACCCCCCTGCAGCCCCCACGAGCGGCTCCAGCCCCGCCTGGGCACTGCCCGGTCCCCCCCTGGCACGGGGGGCTGTGCCCCTGCAGGGCCGGGAAGGTGGTACCGAGGGGCACGGGGGGCTGTGCCCCTGCAGGGACGGGAAGGTGGTACCGAGGGGCACGGGGGGCTGTGCCCTGCAGGGACGGGGAGGTGGCACCGATCCTCGGCCCTCGGGGCCGGCGCTGCCCAAGGTGGGGCTTCCCTTTGGCCTCGGGAGCCGCTTCCCCGGGGCTGCGGCTCCGTGCCCGGGGTCGGGGCATCCTCGGGGCACCCGGGATCCCAGGGAACGTGCCAGGCTGGCCCTTCCATGGATCCCCGGCTGTGGGGCAGCTCCGTGCCCGTCTCTGCAGCGGGGAGGGCTCGGGGAGGGCTCGGAGGGGGCGGG
The DNA here is from genome assembly GCF_025592945.1 of Manacus candei. NCBI lineage: Eukaryota > Metazoa > Chordata > Aves > Passeriformes > Pipridae > Manacus > Manacus candei. The sequence continues at coordinate 60,940 of NW_026138176.1, forward strand.
AGGGGCCCGAGCGGGCCCGGCCCGGGGATGTCCCCGCCGGCCCCGCAGGGAGGAGGATCCCTGTCCCGGGGCCGGGCCGTGTCCCGGCGGTGCCCGGGGCCAGCCGGGCCGGGGGAAGGTGGCCGGGCTGGGCCCCCTTGGCAGAGGAGCCCCCGGAGGCGCGGGCCCAGCCCAGGCTCCCGTTCTCTGCTCTCCCCCCAGACCGATGCAGAGCTCAGTGCTACGAGTACCCCACGTGCTGCCCCGACGTGGCCAAAGGCAAGTCCCGGGCAGGGGGTGGCGAGGGGGCCGTGGGCGAGGATTTGGTGTCTGTGGGACCCCCGGGAGCCCCTTCCCCAGGGGGGGAAACTCTGGGACCCCTCGGCCGTGCTCCCCTCTCTGGGGCAGCCCCGGGGCCGGGGAGGGGTCGGGGGAGGGTCCAGAGCATCAGTTCGGGGCCGGCTGGGAGTTTTGGCTGCAGCTCTTGCTGTCCTCTCTGCCGGCCCTGGGGGTGTGTTTTAAGCCAAGTTTTGTGTGCCAGCCCCTCGGGAGGAGGTTGCCTACGTGACCTGCACCTACAGATCCACCTGCATCGACCAGCCTGATTTCCTGGCCACCGTGGACCTCAACCCCAGGTCTCCCTGCTATGGCCAGGTACCTGTTCCTCTCTGCTCTTGCTGGGTTGGTGATTTGCTCCTGGTTCTTCTGCTTCAAAGGTCTCCAGGGTCGGGACATTCTCTCTGCTGTGCTGGGGGAAAAGCAGGTTTCTCGTTGGCCCCTCTGCCCCTGCCTTGCACCTCCTCATCTTCCTGCTTCTGCCTCATCCTGCTGCTTGTCCCCTGGTAGGAGTCACCTGGGAAACCTCTGTCCTGTCTTCTCTCCCCTCCCTGGTGTCCTGCACCAGCCAGGGGGGTTTTCTGCTCACAGTCCCACCTTCCTGCTCTCTTCCCACTCTCCCGTGTGCTCCTGGCTCGTCTCCATCTCTGTATCAGCTCTGAGTCACTTCCCAACTCCCTTCCAGAGGATCCTGGCGTGGTTGTGAGCCCTGGAGCACGAGCTGGGGATCACCTGGCAGGAGGGGAACGTGGGGGTGTCCCAGGGGGTTCAGGTGTCCTGGAGCAGATTCCAGCAGGTTTCTCTCGTGCTGAGATGTCAGGGGTGTTCCCTCGGGCTGCCCTGTGCCCATCCCAGCTGGCACACGGGCATTCCCCTGCCCCTGGAGGCTGCCAAGGCACAGTCACACATCCAGGGTGCAGAGATCACCCGAGCAGCCCATGGCTACAAGTGCCCTGAAGGAAAAGTCCCTCCCAAGCCAGAACAGGCTCCTGAACAATCCCAGTGCATTTTAAAGTCCCTCCTGGGGAGGAGTTTGCAGAGCAAAGCCCCGGCTCTGTCAGGAGGAGGAACATCCCTTCTCCCCGGGTGTGTTCTCCTGGATTGCAGTGGGATGGGCTGAGGAGTGCTGGGCTCAATCCCCCTCTGGCAGAGCAGTGCCCAGGGCAGGGAGCAGCGTTGTCCCCCCGGCTGTGCCCGGGCAGTGCCAGCCCCTGGCCAGGGAGGCCCCCGAGAGCCCCAGGCCCTGGCAGCAGCAGGGCTGGTGCGGTGCCTCCCCCCTAACTGTGCCTTGGCTGCCGCAGGTGATCCACCGGCTGCCCATGCCCAACCTCAAGGACGAGCTGCACTGCTCGGGGTGGAGCTCTGGCTGCGGCTGCTTTGACACGGGCACCGCCAGGAGGAACAAGCTGGTGCTGCCCTGTCTGATTTCCTCCCGCATTTACGTGGTGGATGTGGGCTCCCAGTGCCGGGCCCCCAAGCTGTGCAAGGTATGCCCGGGGGGACGCCAGCCCGCTGGCAGGGAGTTGGCAACTGGGGCTTCTGGGGCGCTGCCCGGGCACCGAGGGCTCTCTGCTCAGCTTCTCTCGCAGCCTGGCCTGGCAGAGCCGGCACAGTTTCCCTCTGGGCTCTGTCCTTGCCGCTCCAAGGAGGGCTTCCCCCGTCCTTTGTGCCCACGGGGAAGCCCTGGGAGTGCCCAGCACCCCCTGCCTGCCCCCCAAAGAGGGGGGGGTCCCGGGAGCTGCTCTGAGCTGGGAGTTGCTGCAGGGGCAGCTCAGGGGCTTCTGTGCCCTCCTGGGGAGGAGCAGCCCCAGCCAGGGGGGCTGTGGGAGGGAGAACTGCGGGAGCAGCAGGGATGGCAGGAGCCTGGGATGGCCCAGGGTTGGACTGGAGGCCTCAGAGGGGTTTGCCAAGGCCGAGGGTCCCGTGGGGGCGAGGGAGGAGCGGAGCAGTGGGGGCTGAAGGGGGGGTGTGTGGCTTTGGCAGACGATCGAGCCGGTGGACGTGTTCTGGAAGTGCAACAAGGGCTACCTGGCGGTGACCCACAGCCTGCCCAACGGGGACGTGCTCATCGCCAACACGGGAGACCCCGCGGGCAACGGCAAAGGTACCTTGTCCCGCCCCCGTTCCCAGAGCTGCGCTTCCCGTGGGGAAAAGCGGAGCGTGGACGGATCCCACCCCCCCGGTGTGTCCCAGGTGGCTTCGTGGTGCTGGACGGGGAGAGCCTGGAGCTGAAGGGCAACTGGGAGAACGAGTGCGAGGCCCCCCCGACGGGCTACGACTTCTGGCTGCAGCCGCGGCACAACGTGCTGGTCAGCTCTGCCGGGGCGGTGCCCAGACGGGCGGGCCGGGGCTTCAACCCCGACGACCTGAAGAAAGGTGCGGGCCCGGGGCCGGCGGGGCGGGGGCGGCGCTGCCCGAGGCCCGGGGGGTGCGGGGGGCGCGGGGGGCAGGCGGATTTCCCCCCCGGGCCCCTTTTCCCCGGGGGCCGTGCGGCCTCTCCCGCGGCTCCCGCGGCCTTTTCCTGCGTTCTGGGGAGGGCTGGGGGGGCTCGGGCCGCCCCCCCGCCCCGTGCTGAGCCCCCTTGGCCGCCCCTCAGGGGTCTTCGGGCGCCGCCTGAACGTGTGGAACTTGTCGTGCCGCAGCCTCACCCAGTGCTTCGACCTGGGCGAGGACTCGCTGCCCCTGAGCGTGAGATTCCTGCACAACCCCGACGCCGCCGAGGGCTACGTGGCCTGTGCCCTCAGCGGGGTCACCTACCGCTTCTACAAGTGCGAGGTGGGCACGGGCACCCCGGGCAGGAGGGGGCTGTGCGGAGGGGCCGGGGCTGGGCTGGGCCCCTCAGGGGGACAGAGGGGAGCCCCCGGGCTGGGGGGCACGGGGGGGGCTCAGGGGGCCGTGTTTGTGTGCAGAGAGACAACTGGGCCGTGGAGGAGGTGATTCGCATCCCGCCCAAGGAGGTGTCGGGCTGGATCATGCCCAAGATGCCAGGTTGGTGGGACCCCCTCGGGGCCTTCCTTCTCCCTCCCCGAGCCCTGGGCAGTGCAGGCTGGCAAAGCCTGGCTGAGCCCCAGGCCTGGCTGAGCCCCGAGCCCCTGCCCCGTGCTGGGGCTGTCCCTGAGCCGTGTCCCTGTCGCAGCCTTCACCGTGGACCTGCTCATCTCCCCGGACGACAGGTTCCTGTACCTCAGCAACTGGATCCACGGGGACATCCGGCAGTACGAGCTCTCCAAGAACTGCAAGCCCCGGCTGGTGGGGCAGGTGAGGGGGGCACGGGGGGCCGGGGGGGTGGGGACACGCCGGGGACACGCCAGGGACACGCCAGGGACACGTGTGTGCCACTGCCCCCCTGCAGGTGTTCGTGGGGGGCAGCATCCTGCGAGGGGGCCCCGTGACCGTGTGTAGGGACGAGGAGCTCAAGTGCCAACCCGAGCCCCTGGTGATCAAGGTGAGTGCTGGAGACCTGGCAGGGGAGGCACCGCTCTGTCCTGAGCCTCATCTGCTCCTGTTCCTGCTCCTACCATGCTCCTTCTCTTCCTCCTGCTCTGCTCCTTCTCTGCTCCTGCTCTGCTCATGATCTGCTCCTGCTCCTCCTCTGCTTCTTCTCTTTCTCCTCTGCTCCTGCTCTGCTCCTTTTCTTCCTCTTGTTCAGCTCCTTGTCCTGCTCCTTCTCTGCTCCTTCTCCTTCTCCTGTTCTGCTCCTTTTCTGTCCCTGCCCTGTTCCTTTTCTTCCTCCTGTTCAGCTCCTTCTCCTGCTCCTTCTGCTGCCCCTGCCCCGCTCGTGCCCCCCCCAGCCCCAGTAACTCCCAGTTCCCCCCAGTGCAAGCGGATTTACGGCGGCCCCAGCAAGCTGCAGCTGAGCCTGGACGGGCGCCGGCTCTACGTCACCAACTCCTTCTACAGCACGTGGGACAAGCAGTTCTACCCCACCATGGTCAGGTGGGCAAACGGGGGGGCAAAAGGGGCTCCTGGGCATGGGGGAGGCTCTGCAGGGCCGGGGGGGCAGAGGGGGGCCCAGGGGGAGAGGGGCGGTGCCCCCCGGGCTCTGGGGGTCGGGGCTGTGCCAGAGCATCTCCCGGGATCCCGCAGAGCTCGGGATGGAGCCCAGCACACGAGGATCTCCGGCCCGGGGCGGTGCCAGCCTGGCCTGGCACGTCCTGCCCGGGGCACCTGCGGCCCGGGGCACATCCTGCCCGGCGCTGGGCTCGTGTCCGGGGGGCACTGAGGGCCGGGAGCGGAGCTGAGCCTCGGCTCCTGGTGCCGGGGCCGTTCCCTGGAGCCCCCCGGGGCGGGATGGGCCGTGCCCAGAGCTGCCCCTCGTGCCCCCCAGGGAGGGCTCCGTGATGCTGCAGATCGACGTGGACACGGAGAAGGGAGGCCTGGCCGTCAACAAGAACTTCCTGGTGGATTTTGGCAAGGAGCCCAACGGGCCCTGCCTGGCCCACGACATTCGCTTCCCCGGCGGCGATGCCACCTCCGAGATCCTGCCCTAGGAGGGAGCCCGGGCCGGCTCCGCCCTTCCCTCCCCCTGCAGTGCCCCTGCTGGGACAGGGCGGCGGCTGAGGGGCTTTGGGGTCCCTTTGGGGTCCCGGCTGAGGGGCTTTGGGGTCCCTTTGGGGTCCCGGCTGAGGGGCTTTGGGGTCCCGGCTGAGAGGCTTTGGGGTCCCAGCTGATGGGTTTTTGGGTCCCAGGTAATGGTCTTTGAGGTCCCGGCTGAGAGCTTTGGGGTCCCAGGTGATGGGATTTGGGGTCCCAGCTGAGAGCTTTGGGGTCCCGGGTGAGGGGCTTTGGGGTCCCCGCTCCTCCCTCCACTCCCAATTCCCTCCCCCCGAGCTCAGGGAGCTCGAACCCCCCCCCAGCCTTGTGCGGCCAAACCAGTGCAGACACACGAGCCCAGTTCCCATTCCCAGCTGGCCAGGGCGGGACCAGCCCGGGCAGGATCCAGGAGTGATCCTGGGGCAGAATCCAGGCTCCATCCCGGGCAGGCTCCAGGCTCTATTCCAGGCAGACTCCAGGCTCCATCCCCTTGCTGGCTCCAGATTCCAGGCTCCAGGAGTGATCCCAGGCAGGCTCCAGGAGTGATCCCAGGCAGGCTCCAGGAGTGATCCCTGGGAAGCTCCAGGCTCCATCCCAGGCAGACTCCAGATTCCAGGCTCCATCCCAGGCAGATTCCAGGAGTGATCCCTGGGAAGCTCCAGGCTCCATCCCCTGGCTGGCTCCGTGCAGGGGGTGCAGCCCCAGCCCCGGGGCAGGTCCCGGCAGTGCCACACTCCTGTCCCAGCCCTGCCCTGCTGTTCCCACAGCCCCAGGGGCCCCGGGAAGGGGCTCAGCTCCCCGGGAGGCTCCCGAGCTCCTGGGCACAAAGGGCAGTGCCCGGTTCCACCCAGTTCCCCCTCTGGACGGGCCCTTCCCAAGGGGTTTGCCCTCCTGGCCCCCGTCCCAGCGGCTCCTGTCCCAGCTGGAGGAGCTGCCAGGGCTGGGTTGGGAAGAGGGGCCCGTTTGCTGACACTGGTTTGCTCTTGTCCTGCTTTCAATGCCAATAAAACCCTTGGTTGCATCAGCTGGGCCTCCTTGTGTCTCCTTTGCCATGGAGGGCAGGGAAAACAAGCCCCAGCAGGGGTCTGGGAGAAGATCAGGCTTGGGAAAACCCCTCAGACAGGACCCTGGTTGGGCAGGGACCCTCTTTGTCCTCCTGCAAGTTTCTGGTAGGAATTGTCTTTGCTTGGTTCTTTTTCTGGTGTGGATTCTCCCAGCCGGTTGTTTTTATGGGATTTCTGTCCCTTTGATGTATTCTAATGGGTTTGGGAGCCAGCCCAGGGCAATCCCTTGTGTTTGGGAAGTGGTTGCCTCGCTCCTGGATGTCAGGATGCTGCTTCCAGCTTGACCAGTTTACCCATGGACAGCCCAGTCTGAACACACTCAGGGCACAGTGAATTCAGGGCTTTCACCCCAAGTTCTCTTCCTACACTTCATGTGTTGGCAAACTGACCTCAGTCCCTTGGGAATTCTCAGTTCTCCTTCCCCCTCAGTGTTTCCCCAAATCCAGAGGGAACTGTGGGAGTTGCAGACCCTCCTCCTGCTCTCCAGGTGCTGCTGAGGACGTGGAATCCTTGTCAGGTAGTTTGTGGTCCAGGGAAAAGCAGGACCTGAAATTCCAGGTGGAGGAAGAGGCAGTCCTTGGAGCAGTTCTGATGGAGAGGGTGCAGCCTGCCCTCCCCTGGCCACGGGCAGAGCAGGTGCCTTTTCCAAGGGCAGACTCGCAGTTCCATCGGAACCCCAAAGAAAAAGGACACACATTTGTCAGACAAACGACAGTGACCTCACAGCTGTGGCCTCTGAGACACAAAATGCCAAAATGCCTGAAAGACCAAAAGAAAAAAAGTACCTCCAGCTGAGCTGAAGGGTGATTTTATTGCTGATTTTTTGTGGCATTGATGCAGGGACACAGGAGTGAGATGGAAGTGAGAGCTCAGGAAGAGAAATCTGAATTCAGACAGCGGGCAAAGCTCCAGGGGCCCTGATCCTCCTGGTGACGAAGGGAAGGTTTGGGAAGCTCTGGGAGGGGATGGAGCAGCCCCAGGAGGATGGTCAGAGCCAGATGTCCGAGGTGCAGTCCCCCCCAGGGTATCTCATCTCGTGGGCCAGCGCCGGCCCGTCCGGCTCCTTCCCAAAATCCACCAGGAAGTTTGGGTTCACTGCCAGCCCCCCTCTCTCGGTGTCCACGTCGATCTGCAGCAGGACAGAGCCTTCCCTGCCAAAGGCACGAGCAAACAGGCGCTGGGGGAAGGGGCTGGGGCGTTAATTGCCTTGTTAATTGGTTAATAACCGAGCCCAGGGCTCCTTACCGGAGCAGGTCGGGGTAGAACTGCTTGTCCCAGCCGCTGTACAGGGAGTTGGTGACGTACAACCTCTTCCCATCCAGGCTCAGCTGCAGCATCTGAGGCCCACCTGGAACCTTCTTGCCCTGAAATTTGGGGAGGACGAGGGGCTCAAGCCAAGCTGGATAAAGGAGATGTGGCCACAAGGAGAAAGGAAACAGCCCTGCTCGGAGAGATCCGAAATTCTCGGGGCAGGAACGTCAAATCCACGGCTTTGGGGAGGGAACAGTTTTTACTGGGAGTCTTTTTCCTTCTTAACAGGAGCCTTGGAGTCACTGCAGGTGAGTTCCACTTAATTCACACAGTTAACCAGGTGAAAAGGTAAGGGTGAAGGATGTGGAGCTTCCCGGAGTTGTTTTCACAAAATCACGGAATTATTAAGGTTGGAAAAGCCCTCTGAGATCACCAAGCCCAGCTGTTCCCCCAGCACCACCAAACCACGTGCCCAGGTGCCACATCCACACGTTTCCCCAACGCTTCCAGGGGTGGTAGTTCCACCACTGCCCAGCTTTGGTGGCCAACAGGTTTTAGTCAGACCCCCTTCAGTCCTCCCACACCCTGAGACCTTCCACAGGCAGCTCAGTGGGAAATGTCAGGTCAGTGGTTGAACTTTAGAGGGCTTTGCCAACCTTAACGATTCCATGACTTTTTTTTTTAGGCTGAGAAGGGAAGATTGAGGTTGGATATCAGGGATACATTCTTCCCTGTGAGGGTGGTGAGGCCCTGGCACGGACGTGGCACCTGCCCGGGCCATCAAGGTGTAATTACCTTTAAATATTGGGCACCTTCCAGTGGATTAGAATCAGCTGGGAACACTGACCTGGATGACAAAGGGCTCTGGCTGACACTGCAGCTCCTTGTCCTCCAGCACAGTCACAGGGCCCCCCCTGGCAATGCTGCCCCCCAGGAAGACCTGTGGGCAGGGAAGGGGGGAGAACAGGCAGAGAACAGGCAGGGAACGGGGCTAAAACCCCGGAGCCAAAGCAAAGTGGGGCCTTTCTCCCCTTGGAGAAAGGAGGACCCCCCTCCTGAGCTGACCCCCAGGTGGGCAGGGGGGGTCTGTCCTCACCTGCCCCACGAGGCGGGGCCGCCGGGGGTCGGAGATGTCGTACTGCCGCACGTCCCCGTGCAGCCAGTTGCTGAAGTACAGGAACCTGTCGTCCAGGGAGATCAGGATGTCAGTGATGAGGCCTGCAGGAGGGAATCCCAGGGCTGAGCCAGCAGGATCAGCACCAAACCAGCCCCAGTCCTGTTCTCTGCCAAAGCTCTGCTCACAGAAGCTCAAAGTCATGAGAGCAGGAGGGACACAACCCACCCTGGAATCCCAGGGCCTGCTCCAAGCAGGTTCAGGATGCTCCAAGCATTCCCAGGATATATTCCTGGACACCCTCAGGCCCAAACTCCCAAGGATTCTTCTGGAGAAAGTGACCCCAAGCATTGGAGCAGCGTGGGAGCAGAGCACAACCTCATCCGGTCACCTCAGAACCTCCCCCCCCTAAATTTGGTCTTTTTTTTGCCATTTGAGGACAAAATGAGGCCAAAAGCTGCTCTGGAGCAGGGAACTGATGAGGAGAACATCCCATTTCTTTCCCAACACGGTCCCACCAACCAGGCATGTCCGGGAGGAGCCATCCTTGCACCTTCTTGCTGGGCACTTCGATCACCTTCTCCGCTGCCCAGTCCCCTTTCTGCAGGAGGGAACACGGAATTCTTATCTCAGGAGCCACTAAATCCTGGAATATCCCGAGCTGGAAGGGACCCACGAGGGTCCTCAAGGTCCAGCTCCTGGTGGTTGCTTTGCTGAGCTCCAGAGGGCTCAGCTGGGCTGGGCAGAGGGAGGAGAACTGGGCAGTGGGATTTATTTACCAGGGGCTGCACAGGGGGGGATTCACACAGGGAGTGTTGCTGAGGGTGGTAACAGTATTCCCAGAGGGAATGTTACTGGTTTTCCTATGGAACAGTATCTCAAAGTGCTCTGGGGTCTCCAGGCTACACTCCCCTGTCCCTCCCTCCTCTACCTTCAGGTCTCCCCTACACTTCCAAAGGCCAGCAGGGAGCACCTTCCAGGATCCCATCCCTGGTGAGCCCATCCCTGTGGGAATGCAGAGGCTCTCCCAACCCAACCCAACCCAACCCCTCCCTGACCCCATCCCTGTGGGATGCAGAGGCTCCCCCAACCCAACCCAACCCCTTCCAGAATCCCATCCCTGTGGGATGCAGAGGCTCCTGCTCCCATCCCTGTGGGATGCAGAGGCTCCCCCAACCCAACCCCTCCCTGATCCCATCCCTGTGGGATGCAGAGGCTCCTGATCCCATCCCTGTGGGATGCAGAGGCTCCCCCAATCCAACTCAACCCCTTTCCAGGATCTCATCCCTGTGGGATGCAGAGGTTCCTGATCCCATCCCTGTGGGATGCAGAGGCTCCCCCAACCCAACCCCTCCCTGCTCCCATCCCTGTGGGATGCAGAGGCTCCCTGATCCCATCCCTGTGGGATGCAGAGGCTCCCCCAACCCAACCCAACCCCTTTCCAGGCTCCCATCCCCGGGGATGGGATTCCCTGTGGGATGCAGAGGCCCCCAGGTCCCCCACCTGTGTCCTGTGGAAGCGCTGCACGGCCCCGCTCAGGGCACAGCCCACGAAGCCCTCGCCCGCCGCCGGCTCGTGCAGGAACCGGATCTCCAGAGGGATGGAGCCCTTCCCCAAATCCAGGGCCTGCAGCAGCCTGTGGCTGCTCCAGTCCCACACGTTGATGTGGCGCCCGTAGAGCCCTGGGAGATCAGGGTGGGGCAGGAACCGGCACGGGAAACGTTCATTTAACGGAGGATTTGAGGGAATAATTTCATTTTGAAGGAATAATTTCATTTTTAAGGGGTTTTCCTCACCTTTCTCCACGTCAGCGGGGTCGAACCCGTCCCTCAGGGCCTTTGGGACCCCCCACTCCGTGCTCAGCAGGACGTTGTGCCGGGGTTGGTACCAGAAGTCGTAGCCCAGGGAAGGGACCTTCTCCCCCTTTTCCCAGTTTCCTTTCACCTCGAAGGTCTCTCCGTCCAGCAGGATAAAGCTCCCTGGCACAGACCCCAAAAAGAAGTGTTGGGAGACATTCACAAAGCTTTAAAGAGGAGAAATAATTTAAATAGCTGTTTTCTGATATGCAACCCTACACTGGAAGAATATTTTGTGATCCTGGCTTTGTTTTTTGTCCTTCAAGGAATATTTTGTGATCCTGGTTCTGTTTTTTGTCCTTCAAGGAATATTTTGTGATTCTGGCTTTGCTTTTTGTCCTTCAAGGAATATTTTGTGATCCTGGCTTTGCTTTTGTACTTCAGTGAATGTTTTGTGATTCTGGTTTTGCTCTTGTGGCCTAAAGCAAACAAACCCTGGGTTTTTAGAGGCTTTTATCACATGACAATGAATTTTTTTAAGGTCCAGTTTGCTGGACTCCTGGAGGAGTCACCTCTGGTTTTCTTGGATTGCCACCAGTATCCTTGAATTCTGATAATTCCTACTCAATCCTGATAAATCCTACTCCCAATAATCACCTACTGAGGGACATGTTTGCCTCTGACCCAGTAGGAAAACCCCTGGGAAAAGGAGGAGGATTCCTTTCCTCCCATATTTCTCCTAATTCCTTCCAGCCATCAGGTGGAAAAAGTAACAAAATTTACAGGCAAGAACCCTCCTGAAGTTTTAAAATAAGAAATGCAACCTGGAACAACCTGAAAAGTGTATTTAGAGGTGGATAAACGATGTCTGGGATTGTTCTGGGCTCTTAAAATAAAGATTTTAAAAGTTCTGCTTTTGCAGCCCGGGCCTGGGGAGAAGGATCCAGGAATCCTTTCCCTGGAGCAAGGAGGGACAGGAATCCTTTCCCTGGAGCAAGGAGGGACAGGAATCCTTTCCTGGAGTGAGGAGGGACAGGAATCTTTCCCTGGAGCAAGGAGGGCCAGGAATTCTTTCCCTGGAGCAAGGAGGGCCAGGAATCCTTTCTCTGGAGCAAGGAGGGCCAGGAATCCTTTCCTGGAGTGAGGAGGGCCAGGAATCCTTTCCTGGAGTGAGGAGGGCCAGGAATCCTTTCCTGGAGCAAGGAGGGCCAGGAATCCTTTCTCTGGAGCAAGGAGGGCCAGGAATCCTTTCCTGGAGTGAGGAGGGCCAGGAATCCTTTCCTGGAGCAAGGAGGGCCAGGAATCCTTTCCTGGAGCAAGGAGGGCCAGGAATCTTTCCCTGGAGCCAGAGGGGGGGCTCAGCACCTTTGCCATTGCCAGCAGGGTCCCCCAGGCAGCTGATCAGGATGTCCCCCGAGCCCAGGCAGTGGGAGGTGTGAGGGTTGGCCGCGTTCCCCTTCCCGAACAATTCCGTCGGCTCCACCACCTGGAACGGGGAGGCACAGACAGGAAAACCCAAAGAATTCCACGTGGGAAAACCAGGAATTCAGACTCAAACCTCTCTCTGCCAGGTCTGTGTCTCTGCCAAACGAACCCTGGGGCAGCAGAGGGTTTATTTTGGGGAAATTTCAATCATTTCCACGAAAAAAAGAGATGTAAAGAAATGTTCATTTTGACATATTTAAAATGTTTCCTTAATTTTTTGCTGTTCAAAAAAGCACGTGTTTGGGAACCAAGGGTTACAAATCAAAGGGGGGGTGTCCCTTCTGGGTTTGATCATGGAAAATCCAACAGAAATTTGAATTTAGCCCTGGAAAACATAGTCAGCAGAATGTGCCTCTTGTAGTCAAAAACAGTAATTTTGACTGAAATACTGCAGAGGTAGGTTGGGAACTTTTTAAATTAATTTTAAATTAATTTAAAATCCACCACATTTACTTGTGTTTCTTTGGGACAATAGTTTTGTGTGGAGTTTATCAATAAAAGCTCCCAGGAGTCCCTAATTAATGCTGGACAGAGGTTTCCATGAATGTTCTGGAAGCTGGAATCCTTGGAATCTCTTGGGTATTAAAAAAAAAAAAAAGAGAAATAAAACTGTGATGTGAACCTTGTGGAGCCTGGGAGCCCTGGGGTCTGTTCCCACATCCACCACGTAGATCCTGGAGGAGATGAGGGCTGGAAGGATGAGGAGATTCCTGCTTTTCCTGGAGTCCCCAAAGCAGCTGCTGCAGGTGTTCCAGCCCGAATGGTGCAGCTCATCCTGCAGGTTGGGCATGGGCAGGCGGTGGATCACCTGGAAAACAGGGAGAGCAGGGAGATCAGGGCTCCAGAGCCAGGGTGGGTCACCTGGAAAACAGGGAAAGCAGGGAAATCAGGGCTCCAAAGCCAGGGTGGATCAGGGAAATCCTGGAAATCCTGGAAATCAGGGCTCCAAACCCAGCCTGCTTCCATGGATCACCTGGAAATCAGGGAAATCAGGGCTCCAAACCCAGGGTGGATCACCTGGAAATCAGGGAAGGCCTGGAAATGAGGGAAAGCCTGGAAATCAGGGCTCCAAACCCAGCCTGCCTCCACGGATCACTTGGAAATCCTGGAAATCCTGGAAATCCTGGCTCCAAACCCAGCCTGCTTTGGGGTTTTTTCCCCCAGGCAAAGAAAAGGGTCTCAATGGCAAGGAAATGGGTCGTTGTGTCCCAGTGGGAAGGCACAAAAGGAGGAGGAAAGGGCTGTTTGTCAGGCAGGAATCGGTGAAATCCAGGGATTAGGTTGTGATTCCTGCTGTGTGGGGGGGTGAGATGTCCCAAGGAACTCCCAAACCTTCCAGGGCTGAACGTTCACACACACACAAAAAAAAAGAGAAATATTAAAAACGCCCTGGAAGGGCCTCGAGAAAAAGGAGAAATGTTAATTTTGGAGTAAGAAAATTTAAAGCAGAGGTTTTTGTGGCTTTCCCTACACAAATATTTACTTGTCAAGGGATCCAAATATTCCCCCCCCAGCAGGTACCTGGCAGTAGTGGGGGGATTTGGGGTCCACATCCACCGTGGCCAGGTAGTCAGGTTTTTGGATGCCCGTGTTCCTGTAGATGCAGGGCAGGTAGAGCAGCTCCTCCCGGGGACCTGGGGGCACAGAGGCACCAAAAAACCTCAGTTTTACAAAAAAAAACCGTGAGGGTTTCACCTGTCTGGGAGTTGGGATTCTTCCCAGGAGGTAAAGCTGAGGGTTGCCTTTGCTTTTTGCTTTTTATAAAGGAGGCCTTTGTATTTTATATATTTTATGTATTTTATATATTTTATATATTTATATGTTTTATATATTTTATATATTTTATATGTTTTATATATTTTATATATTCTGTATGTTTTATATGTTTTAAATATTTCATATACTTTATATATTTCACATTATATATTTCATATCCTTTACATATTTCATATACTTTATATATTTCATATATTTTATATATTTCACATACTTTATATATTTCACATATTTTTATATATTTCATATACTTTATTTCACACACTTTTTATATTTCATATACTTTCTATATTTCATATACTTTCTATATTTCACATACTTCATATATTTAATATACTTTATATATTTCACATACTTTATACATTTCACACACTTCATATATTTAATATACTTTATATATTTTATATATTTCATATATTTCACATACTTTATACATTCATATACTTTAAATATTTCACATTATATATTTCATATACTTTCTATATTTCACACATGCCTCTCAGGGAGGCATCCACCTTGCCTTCCCCTAATTCCAAAACAATTCCACTGCTGCTGGCCTGGATTTTTGGGAAAGCTGTCCCAGAACTTGCCTTTCATGGCATCCAGAGGACTTGCATATCCTGGCCCACAGGCTCCACATTTTGCTGATTGGAGAGAGAGGAAAAAAATCCAATTATTTCAACATCTGTAAGAGGACTGTGGGGTTTGCACGGAGAGGGGGAGGAATTTGAACTCCAGGTTTTTTAATTGCTGGCTCCAGGGTCATTCCAGCTCCTGGAAACATCCATGGGGTGATGCTCCATCCTCAGGAAAAATGGGAAGTTGGGGCCTTCCAGGAGTTCAGCCTCCCCTTTTCAGAGCACTTTTGTCTGTGCCAGAGGTCTGGGATGTGGGAAAAGGGTGTCCAGTATTTGAGGGAGCTGCTGGGCACTGAGGAGACAGAATTCCCAACAGAATTCCCAAGGGGAACAACCCCCGTGGTTATTCCTGGGAAGCCTCTGGGCTTTCCCTGCACAGAAATGCTGCAGGAGTGGGGATTTTTTGGTTTTTTTCAGGATTTTTTTTTTACGATGGAACATTTATATCTTGGTGCTTTGCTAAGCACCAACATTCCCACCAGGATACACATTCCTGCCCAGCCAGAATCGCTGGTTTTCTACCCAATCGATGGTTTTTAACCCGGGCAGAACCATGTTTTTTACCCAAACCCTCCAACCCTTCCCTGTTTTGCAGCCCCAAGGTGACAGAATTCCTGGCAAACCGCACAACATTTCACAATCGATCGTCCAAACTCTTTAGTCCCTCCCTCTGCTTCCTGTCCCCGGAGCCAAAATGGAAATCGGGGGGGTCTGTCCTTAAAAATACCCATCAAATAGAAGCAAAAAAGGTCAATTCAGGTCCTCCCTCCCCCAAAATCTCCCTCAGCGTTCCGTGCCCGCGATCAGCGAGCGTTTATTTGGGTTTTAAACACTTAATTAGAGCCCAACAGGCGTTCGGGGGTGGGATCGGAGCTCCTCGTTCCAAACCCGCGGAGGGTTCGATGAAAAAGGAACGGGAAAGGCTGAACCCCCCACCCCGATCCCAAATCCCGGCGGGATCCGCGCCTGGATGCGGGGCTGGAGCTCTTACCCATGGTGGAGAGGCTGGGAATGGAAGTTGGGCCGCCCGGAGAGGGATTTGGTGGAGCCGAGAGGGCTCTGAAGGGGCGGGCGGGCCCGGGGGAGCGGCCAAGGGGAGGATCCAGGGAAGGAGCCGCGGCCGGAGCTCGGGAAGGACAAAAGTCCAACCTGGAGTCCCCTCGGGAAGGACAAAAGTCCAACCTGGAGTCCCCTCGGGAAGGACAAAAATCCAACCTGGAGTCCCCTCGGGAAGAGCGGAGGGAACTTCTGTGCCCCGCCGCTGCCGCGCGTTCCACCTGCGCCTCCTCCTTTTCCTGGGAATCTCGCAGCTTTTCTGCTCAAAAACTCGGGATTCTGCCCAAAAACTCGGGATTCTGCTCAAAAACTCCGGGAATGCCAGCCCGGATCCCAGTTACTGCAACAGTAACGCACCGAGCGGGGCAGCTCCGGAAAAGAAAACTCGCCCGCTGGAAAAAAAAACACCCGGGAATTCCCTCTCGGAGAAGATCCTTTCAAGTTCGGCCGCTGCCCCGAGGGCTGGAAAATCGGGATTTCGCTCTCGATTCCAGCTGGGATCGGCTCAACTGGCCCTGATGAGAATTACTCCGCTGTTTCCCGGGGAGTTTTTCCAAGGAATGCGCTCGGTTTTCCCGGGGAAATGTTTCCTCTCTCACTTCCAGAAGCGTTTTCAGGAGGGGATCCCACATTTCACCCCCCTGTCCCACTTCCCAGGAACCACCAGGAAGAGCAGAAAACACGACTGGGATCGTCCTTTTATTGCTGGAGAGGTTTAAAGTTATTATTGGTATTTTTTAGCAAGAGAACCACGTGCATTTATCACTTTTTTTGGGGGGATTTCCCTCACCCCCCCTCGGGCACAGCTCCAACGATTCCCAAAGCCTTTTGTGCATCCAGCGTTTGGGAATTAATCCCATCCAAGTGTCATCCCCGAGATTCCTTTAGCGGAGGAGAATCCTTTCATCAACACCTTGGCATTCCTCCTCCCCAGGGAGGCAATTAGAATGCAAAATTCTATTTATAGCAGCACAACCAGAGTGTGGAGGAGGCCAAACCCGCTGGGTTTTGGCCCCAGACTTTTCCCCTGGCATCCAAAATCCAAATTATTCCTGGAGATAAAATCTGAGCTGGCTCAGAGCAAACCTGCCTGGATCCTTGTTGACACAGCAAACCTTCCCTGCAAGTCTCACCACCCTGATTTTCAGTTCATTAAGTGCTGCACAGGATGGAGAATTTGGGTTTATCCCTGAAAAAAAAAGCACAGGATCCACAATACCCATCCCACCCCAAATTCCACTGCATTTCATGAGCAGTGGGGAACAAATCCAGGCTTTAAAGCCCAGGATTTCAAGTGTTCTTCATTTCAAGCTCATGCTCACCTGGTTTGGTGGATTCTGTGGCAGATCTCGGATTCAGATCCTTCCAGGGTGGATATAATGGGAAAAAAATCTTTGTTTTCAACCTTTAAATTGCACACTGGAGCTGCCAACAGTGACAGTCAGTCTTTCACCTACAGGCAGAATGGAGAAATGTCCATTTTAACTCATGTCCTGGAGTTGATATTGGCATAAAACAGGGAATGTTGGGGCCCTCCTCTTTATTAGACTCATCTTTTTGTATAAAAGCACCGTGAAAAGAATGAATTGTAATCCTGAAATGGCTCTAAACTGATGAAAATCCAGTTTTTTCCTAATCCATGGGAAGGAGTTATGACATATTTGAGGATTAAATTGAGCACAGAACCAATTAATGAGCATCCTCAGGCAGCACAGTGACCCATTTGTGCAGAGCATCAAGGAAAAATATTTAATGGAGGATTCCCCAATTTATGTTTTTTTTTTTTGAGGTGAAGCAACAACATTTTGCTTTCGCTTCCCGAGGAGCCCGGGAAAAGAATTTTAGGAAGGGGCAGAAATATTTATTTCCATAAAGAAACGTGTTCTTTGGGCGAAAGGATGGGGAGCTCAGAACTGCATGTGGGGAATTAAAGGCTGGGTTATGTGGATGCTTTCAAAGCCTGGATTTAAAGAATGTTAATTACATTTAAATTTGTCAGTAGATAACTTCAAATTTATCCCAAATTAATAACAATAACAATAATAATAACTGAACCCACTGTCCTGTCACCCCCTGCCAGTGCCACAGTCACTCTCCCTTTTTCTGAGCCCCTTCTGAGCTCATAAAGGTGCTGAGAAGGCGCTGAAAGGCTGCAAATGAGGGGTAATCCTGCTCCTGAAGGCAGCAGGTTCCAGGGATCCAGGTAAGGCCAGACCAGGTGAAGGCAACACCTGCCCTAGGCGAGGGAGTTTTGACAGGGAGCACCTTAAGGCCAACCTCCTCCTCCTCCTCCTCACCTGAGGGCTGACCCCTCCTCACAGCCCCTCACAGCCCTCAGGGGGTGGCGGGCGGCTCAGGCCCGGCTCCGGGACACCCCGGGCCCAGGCTCGGGGGTGCGGGCGGCTCCTCGGCGCCGCTCCCCTCACTCCCAGAGGGATCTGAGGCCCCGCATGCCCCGCGGCGCCCCGAGGCAGCGGCGGGAGGCCGGTGAGGGCGGCGCGGGGGTCGCGCCCCGCCAGGCGCCATTTCCCCCCCTCGGCCCCCTCAGGGCCGCCCCCCTCGTGACGTCACCGCGCGCAGGAGGAAATGACGTCACCGTATCCCTCCGCCGGCCAGGTCCCCTTTTTTGTGTGTGTGTGTATGTGTGGTGTGTGTGTGTGTGGTGCGGCTGCGGGCGCCGCGCGCGTGTATCAGCCCGCCGGGCCCGGCGCCCTTTTTTCTTTGCCCTCCCCGTGAGCTCGAAGGGGGGGGGGGGGGGGCGCGGGAAACACGGGACACGCCAAAGCACGGAGCCGCCCCCCGCCAGAACGTACAGAGGGCGAGCAGAACAGGGATAATTCCTCCTCCTCATCATCATCATCCTCCTCCTCCTTCTCCATCCTTCAGCATCCCGGGGGGGGGGGCTCATGCCACCTGCCCCCGCGCCCTGCGGGTCGCCTCGCCCGGAGAGCGGCGGAGCCCCTTAGGGAGGAGCGGCGGCGGCGCTGAGGGAGGTGAGGCGGGGATGGGGGGGTGCGCTGTGAGGGGGGGGCGGCGGGATTGGAGAGGGGGGGGGGTTGTGGGGAGGGGGGGGGGCTGTTCGGGCTCGCTGATTGTGGAACCGGCTCGAACCGCCCGGGAATGGAGGAGAAGAAGGGAATGAAGGGGAGGGGGGGGGGGGGTGAGGGGAGGGGGGCGGCAGGGCCGGAGCGCTCCGTACACAAAGCGGCGGCGGCGGCGGCGGCGGGAGGAGGAGGAGGAGGAGGAGGAGGAGGAGGAGGATGAGGGAGGAGGGAGGAGGGCTCGCGGTGCCGGGGAGGAGCCGCGGCCGCTCCCGCCGGGCCCCGCCGGGCGCTCTGAGGGGACGCGGAGGGATCCGCGCGCACGCCCCTCACGGGCGGGCGGGCGGGGGGCGCGCGCGCGCGGGTGAAGCGGCCGCCCCTGAGGGGAGGGGGGCGGCGGTGATGCGGCAGCGCCGCGGGGGCTCCCTCCGCGCGCGCTGCCCCCCCCCCCTCCATCCCCTCACGCTCGGGGGTCGCTTCTCCAACCCCCCCCGTCCCCCCCGGGATCGCCGTTCCCGGGTGGCGAAAGGGGGGAGAGGCCGCGTCCCCGTCCCCTCCACGCCCCTCCGTCCGCCTCCCCCGGTGCTGCCGCCCCCTCCTCGTTTTGCCGGCGCTGGCGCTGGTGGGCGGCCATGTTGGGCACGGGGATTATTTTTCGCCGCCTTTCTTAGCCGCCACAATACGCCGAGCGTGGGTTTTGTGGGGGTCTCTGGAGGAACGGCCTTTCCTCCCCCCCCCTTTTTTAGGGGAGCATAAGGGTGAGGGGGGGGGTCTCCGATCAGCTCGTGAGTGACATCCCTCCCCCTCCTTGGCCTGCTCGCTCTCCACCTTCGCAGAGCGGTTCCCCCTCAACAGCGCCTTGTGTGAGCCCCTCGGGGAGCTGGGATTGGCATCCCGACCCTCATCCTCTGGGATTGCCATCCCACCCCTCTCCTCCTGGTCCTGGGATTGGCATCCCACCCCTCATCCTCTGGGATCTGGGATTCTGGGATTGCCATCCCACCCCTCTTCTCCTGATCCTGAAGTGCCATCCCACTCCTCATCCTCTCGATTGCCATCCCACCCCTCAGGGATCTGGGATTGCCATCCCAACCTTCATCCTCTGGGATCAGGGATTGCCATCCTACCCCTCAGGGATCTGGGATTGCCATCCCACCCCTCATCCTCTGAGATTGCCATCCCACCCCTCATCCTCTGAGATTGCCATCCCACCCCTCATCCTCTGGGATTGCCATCCCACCCCTCATCCCCAGGGATCTGGGATCACCATCCCACCCCTCTCCTGATCATCTCCCTTGATCCCCAGGTTCTCCTTGTCCTGCCTGGTCCCTCCAGTGCCATCCCCAGGTGACAGGAGGGCTCTCCCTCCCTCCCTCCCTCCCTCCCGGCTCCCTCCCCTCCCTCATCCCAACCCTCTCCAAGAAGAAGGAAAAGCTGCTCTTTATTTGCTCCCCTGAACTCACCCGCCCTCTCCTTCCTCCCTCACCTGCCCCCATCCCTGCCCCTGCCAAACCTGGGATCCTTCCCTGCCTTCTCCCGGCGCTGCCTCCCCGGGAAGCTCGGGAATTCCGTTCAGCAGGATCAGGAATTCTGTTCAGCAGGATCAGGAATTCTGTTCAGCAGGATCTCCTGGAGAAAGGACTGGGATCTCACCCCCTGAGGCTGTTGCTCCTGGCTACTAAAAATCAGATTTTTGGTGCCATCCTGACGGTTTTTTGGGGTGTTGGGGAGCCCAGGCCGCCCCTCAGGGCATCCTTTTCCAGCTGGGATGCCTCCTTTTGGGAAGTACTTCTCCGGGATGCAGGAATGGGGCACGTTCCCTGCTCTGCTTTTCCCTGTGTTCCCGGAGCTCCAGTCAATTTTTTCCCTGCACATCTTTGCCTTCAATCCCGTAATTATTAGCTTGGAAACCTCCTGCAGCGTTTCCCAGCCCAGGGAATTCTCTCTCAGTTGCCTCTCCAAGCTCTGCCTGTGTGGAAATGTTGGAATGGGTGGGAAAATGTGGGTGGGTTTTTTTGGTGCCCCATCCCAGAGCCAGAAACTCGAAGTTTCCTCCCCCAAAAACGCCCCCAAAATAACCCCAAAAACTCAGAAATCGGTTTGTTTTCCTCAGCTGGGAGACAGATAACAATCATCCTAATTAAATGTGCAATAAGACATTTTAATTAGAGGCATCAAGCCCTTTAATAAGACAGGATTTGGAATGGGTGGCATTCCTGGGAAACCTTTTGGTGCCTTTTGGGAGCGATTTCAGCACCACAGAGGGTGAATTCCTGGATTCCCTCGGAATGTTGAACTCAGCTCACCTTTCCCCCCCCCGAGGAAAAGCCACATAAACAGGCAAAAAAACCCTCAGCCAAAAGTGTATTTTCATCCCCTAAATTGCATCAGATTCGGGGCTGGGCCAATTAGTCACTGAAAGCCACTAAAAAAAGCTTTTTATCTTGATTTATTTTTAATGTTTGTGATTATTATTTAAGGCAGAGCGTGGAAACCTTTTGTTTGTTTGCTTTTAACCCTCGTGGGGGGGGTTTTGGAGGCTCCTTTTAAAAAATAAAGATGTTTTTTCCTGGCTGTTAAAGAGGCTTTATCAGAAATCAGGGAGAAAATAAGGCAAAAAGATGGGAATTCTGGGGAGAGGGACAGGGTGGAGGGGAGAGGGGGTGAGGAAAGGTCAGGTTTTGGTGCTAAAAGTGGCTTTTTTGGGGCTGTGGTTTGTGGGGGCTTGGACACGTTCCTGCTTGTCCGTGGGTTTGGGG
Organism: Manacus candei; assembly: GCF_025592945.1. Lineage (NCBI taxonomy): Eukaryota > Metazoa > Chordata > Aves > Passeriformes > Pipridae > Manacus > Manacus candei. Next base: position 81,768 of record NW_026138176.1, read on the forward strand.
GATTGGGGTTTTCCCAGGGGGGTTTCCCCTTCCCTGGAATCCTGGTGGGACCCGGGAGCGGCTTCTCCCTGGGCAGGGGCGTTCCAGGGGTGTTCCCGGTATATTCCAGGTGTATTCCAGGGCCATTCCAGGTGCATTCCAGGGGTGTCCCAGGGGTGTTCCAGGTGTATTCCATGTGCATTCCAGGTATATTCCAGGTGTATTCCATTGACATTCCAGATGCATTCCAGGTGTATTCCAGGGGCATTCAAGGTGTGTTTCAGGTGCATTCCAGGTGTATTGCAGGGGCATTCCAGGTTTATTCCAGGTTTATTCCAGGTTTATTCCAGGTTTATTCCAGGTTTATTCCAGGTTTATTCCAGGTTTATTCCAGGTTTATTCCAGGTTTATTCCAGGTTTATTCCAGGTGTATTCTAGGGGCATTCCATGTATATTCCATGTGCATTCCAGATGTATTCCAGATGTATTCCAGGTGCATTCCAGGTGCATTCCAGTGTATTCCAAGTGTATTCCAGGTGTATTCCAGGGGGTTTCCCTCCGGTTCCGGGCCCCGTGGAACCTCTGGATGGGAACTTCCAGGAGCTCCGGGTGCTCGGTCAGGAACTCCCCCCTGGAAACCCATGGAATTGTTTCTCCAGGGATTCCCCAGCCCTGGAAGTGCCCAGGGCCGGGTTGGTGGGACTGGATGATCCCGGGGGGCCCTTCCCACCCAAAGCATTCCCAGGATTCTGTTCCCTCTTTTCCTGGGACTGGATGATCCCGGGGGGCCCTTCCCACCCAAAGCATTCCCAGATTCTCTTCCCTCATTTTTCCCTTTAAGGATAAATCAAACATTAGCCTGTTGTGCTCCCTGCTGCCACTTGGATCCATTCCCACCTGGATCCGCCGGGATTTGGGGCAGGGAATCCACCTGGAGCTGTGCATCCCCTTTGGAAAAGCTTTAAATTGTTTTTTTTTGGATTTGGGGTCGGGAAATCCGTTTTTCCAGAGGATTTCAGGTTTTCCTCCCCCCTGGGATGGTCTCAGTGTCAGTGGATTTGCCTCTGGAATTCTGATCCAGGGGAAGGGAATAAATCCAGCTGGAAAGGGGGGAGGAGAGGTGGGAGTGGAGATTCCTGGGAAACAGCAGCAACAGGATAATAATAATAATAATAATAATATTAATAATAATATAATCTCCATCCCATCTTCATCCCAAACTCAGCTCTACTTTCCCAGCTCACCTGGATCATGGAATGTGTTTATATATTAATATATATACATATACACATTAATATATTAGTATAATATTAATATATAAAATATATAATACAATAGAATATTATATATAATTATATATAATATAAAAATATATAAAACAATATATAATACATAATTTATAATATATAATTATTAATGTATAGTATATTATATAATTATCAATATAATAAAATATATAAAATTTATAATACAATATAATGTTATATATAATTACATATAATATAAAAATATATAAATAATATATAACATATATTATATAATATATAATATATTACAATTATTAATATATAACATATTATATAGTTATTAATATATAATAATGTATTATAGTTATTAATATATAATATATACCTACATATATATCAACATGTATTGTCTTGCACAAATAACTCCCCTTAATGTATATATTAATATATACATTTATATATGAATATATATTAATATATGAATTATATATGAATATATATTAATATATACATTTGTATATGAATATATATTAATATATATTAATCTGTATCATGTCTTGCACCAATAACTCACACAAATATTTATATATATATTATATTTCTATAGAATTACATCTCTAATAATACACCCCTGCATTTATACACAGAGATAATAACACCTAAAGATAATATATGTCTTTTTTTTTCCCTTCCCACTCTCATTCCCACATTATTTGTTGTTTGTAATTATTTGATATTCAGCTGTTATTTGTTAGATTTTATTCTTTTTACATTTTTCCTCGTTTAAGGAATTTTCAGGCTGATTTTAATGAATTTTCAGGCTGATTTTAATGAATTTTCAGGCTGATTTTAAGGGATTTTCAGGCTGATTTTAAGGGATTTTCAGGCTGATTTTAAGGGATTTTCAGGCTGATTTTAAGGTATTTTAAGGCTGATTTTAAGGGATTTTAAGGCTGATTTTAAGGGATTTTAAGGCTGATTTTAAGGAATTTTCAGGGTAACATTTTCAGGCTAATTTTAGGCCTGTATTTTTTCTTCAGTGGGCACATTTGAGCAACTCCTTCCTTATCCCTGTATCCCTATATCCCTGTATCCCTCTATCCATGTATCCCTGTATCCATATATCCCTATACCCCTGGATCCCTGTGGCTGATTCCCAGTGGATCCCAGTTTCCTGGGAGCTGGGAAGGTGGGATAGAGGAGGGAGAAGGTCACTTAAAAAGCCCCTAAAAAAGGGATTTTTGGGTTCAAAGTTGGCAGTTTTGGCTTCCCCAATTCCAGCAGCTCCTTTGGGTTCCCCAAAAGGAAGTTGGACCAACTAATCCCGGGAAGGAGGAAGTTTTTTGGGAGCTGGGTTGGGCTTTGGGGGCTTTGGACCTCCTTAAAAAAAACCAAACAAAAAAACCAACAAAAACCTCCATAAAGGGAAAAAAAACCCCAATTTCATCCAGGTCAAAAATATTTGAATTAGGGAAGATTCTGTGCTGGAAATACAGAAAATTTGGAATCCTGGATGGTGTGAAAGAGCATTTTGTGTTCTTAAAAATGAATATTTTCTTGTGCTTCAAAAGCAGAACGAAGAGGGGTTGAAGCCACTCCTGGAAATCCCAGATCCATTTAAAAAACCTGGAATTAGAGCAGGTTTTCAGCATCAATTTGGCCACAATCCTGGCTGTGTGGGGATAAAAAGGGCAGCCCCAGATAATAAATCTTATATTATTTAAGCTCATTACTTAATCCAGCTCTTAATTCCTGGTTTTTGACAGCGAGTGGGTAAAATTAAATAAAAACCATTAAAAACCACCCGTTTTTGTGCCCAAATTGGACGATTTTCCTGCTTTTCCCCCCTGCCAAGCTGTTTATTTGGGCTGGTTTTTCTCCAGGCTTTTCCCATCAGCTTTTTTTTTGTGGCTTTCAGACAAAAATTAACACTTTTTTGCCACCCAGAACGTCTGGATGCAAGTGGTGGAGCCAGGAAAGGGTTTGGATGTGGATGGATGGAATGGGAATGTCTGGGAACAGGGTTTTGGGCTGAGTTATCCCAAGGGATGGAGCCAGCAAAGGGTTTGGACGTGGATGGATGAGCCCCTGTGGAATTCCCTGGACTGGGAATGTCTGGGAACAGGATTTTAAGCTGAGTTATCCCAAGGGATGGAGCCAGCAAAGGGTTTGGACGTGGATGGATGGAATGGGAATGTCTGGGAACAGGGTTTTGGGCTGAGTTATCCCAAGGGATGGAGCCAGCAAAGGGTTTGGACGTGGATGGATGAGCCCCTTTGGAATGGGAATGTCTGGGAACAGGGTTTTGGGCTGAGTTATCCCGGAAAAATGGTTTGGAAGGTGGGTTTAAGCTGCAAGGCAGAGCTTCATTCCAGTGGGAACGTGACTGGGAACACCTGGAGGCTCCCATTTCCCTGCCAGTGCCAATCCAGGGAATTCCAGAGGCTCCCTTGTGCCCCATCCAGGGCTGGCCACGTCCCTTCCAGCCCTTCCCAGCCCTTTTCCCAGCGTTCCTCCTCGGGAAGGATTCCTCTGCCTGACCAAACCCATCCCGGATTTCTAATCCCGGTTTTTTCTAATCCCGCTTTTCCCACCCTTTTTCCCAGGATGGCGGACACGGATCTTTTCATGGAATGTGAGGAGGAGGAGCTGGAGCCGTGGCAGAAGATCAGCGATGTCATCGAGGACTCCGTGGTGGAGGATTATAACTCCGTGGATAAAACTGCCCCAGGTGATTCATTCCTTGGGAATTGCTCCTCTTCCAGGAGTTCAGTGGGAATGGGAATGGCTGTGACCGAGGGAATCCTCCTTGCCCTGATCCCAGGGGGGATTTGGGATGACCAAGGGTCACATCCATGCCCGGAGATGGGGGAGTCTCGTCCCAGCTGGAGTTGGGAATGGGCGGAATGTTCCCAAAATCCCGTCTGGAGTCATCCCAAGCTTCCCCCAGCATGTGCTGTATCCCTGTGTTTTCCAGACAGGAATGCCATGGTACCTCCAGGAGCACAGTCCCTGCTGCTGACCCACCTTATCCCATTCCCTGTGTTGTATCCCTCTGTTTTCCAGGCGGGAATGCCGTGATACCTCCAGGAGGACAATCCTTGCCCCCAGCTCATTCCCTGTGCTGTCTCCCTGTGTTTTCCAGGCGGGAATGCCGTGATACCTCCAGGAGGACAATCCTTGCCCCCAGCTCATTCCCTGTGCTGTCTCCCTGTGTTTTCCAGGCGGGAATGCCGTGGTCCCTCCAGGAGGACAATCCCTGCTCCCAACTCATTCCCTGTGTTCTATCCCTGTGTTTTCCAGGCGGGAATGCCGTGGTACCTCCAGGAGCTCATTCCCTGTGTTCTATCCCTGTTTTCCAGGCGGGAATGCCGTGGTCCCTCCCGGGGGCCAGTCCCTGCTGCTGACCCAGAGCCCCACGCCCGCGCTGGGGGCCGTGGTGACCCAGCCCCTGCTGCGGCCGGTGCAGATCATGCAGAACGCCAACCACGTGCCCACCCCCCCCGTGACCAGCCAGCCCATCTTCATCACCACCCAGGTGAGCTCCAGGAGCTGGGAAATCCCGGGAAAACCAGCGGGAATGATCCAGGTTCCTCGTGTGGTTTGAGGGACGTCGCGCCAAGAACCCTCGGGGGGTTTGGGGTTGGCCAATGCTTGGGTTGGTTGGACCAAGTTGGTCAACAAGGAGGGGTTTGGGAGGGAGGAGGTTTGGGGAAAAAGAAGATCTTTGAAGGAGAAGGTTTGGGGAAAAATGAAATTTTTGAAGGAGGAGGTTTTGGGGAAAAGGAGATTTTTGAAGGAGGAGGTTTTGGGGAAAAGGAGATTTTTGAAGGAGAAGGTTTGGGGAAAAAGGAAATTTTTGAAGGAGGAGATTTTGGGGAAAAAGGAAATTTTTGAAGGAGGAGATTTTGGGGAAAAGGAAGTTTTTGAAGGAGGAAGTTTTGGAAAAAAGGAGAGTGTTGAAGGAGGAGGTTTTGGGAAAAAGGAGGTTTTTGGAGGAGGAAGTTTTAGGAAAAAGGAGAGTTTTGAAGGAGGAGGTTTTGGGAAAAAGGAGGTTTTTGAAGGAGGAGGTTTTGGGAAAAAGGAGAGTGTTGAAAGAGGAGGTTTTGGGGAAAAAAGGAGGTTTTTGAAGGAGGAGGATTTTTCAGGGAGAAGGTTTTTGGGTGCTTTGGGAAGAGGGATGAGCAGAGGCTGTTTGTGGGATATTGCCAAGTGTAAGGAAGGCACCTCACAGCCCAACTCTCCTCTGGGTGCTGACACTGTGGGGTGGGTTGTTTTTATCCCTTTATTGGCTTTTTGGGGTGTAAAACTTGGGATTGGGAATGCTCTGTGTGGTAAGGGGGCTGTTGGATCCCAGGGGTTTCCCGTGAGGAACGTGAGGCCCGTCCAGAACACCATGAACCAGGTGGGGATCGTGCTCAACGTCCAGCAAGGGCAGACAGTGAGACCCATCACCCTCGTGCCAGGTAAGGGCTCCTTTTTAGGGCTAAACCCACCAAAAATGACATTTCCAACTCGTGTTTCCCAGGGGGAGGTTCAGCTCTGGGATGGGAATTTTTAATAACACTCCTTTCTGCTGTGGAACCTCTGAAGGACCAAACTCGTGGCCACTGTCCCCAAAAATGAGTCTCCAAAGCCTCCTGTCCAAATGAATTTGGAGCTGGAGGATCCCCTGAGTTTCCATCCCTGGGAAAAGCTGGGAATGCAGGGATCTGCATCCAAAGTCAGGCTGAGTCTGCTTGGGAAGGGAAAGGAAAACTCCCACTGGGAATTCTGGGAGCTCAGCAGTGGTGGGAGGAGGGTTGTGTTTTTCCTAAGCAAGGACTGGGATTGGATTAATTGATCCAGGCCTGGGATGGAATGAGTTGATCCAAGTCTGGGATGGGATTCTTGATGCAGGCCTGGGCTGGGATTTCTGATCTAGGCCTGGGCTGAGGTTCCTGGTGCAGGCCTGGGATCACTGATCTAGGCCTGGGCTGGGATCCCTGGTCTAGGCCTGGGCTGAGGTTCCTGGTGCAGGCCTGTCTCTGTGATCACTGATCTGGGCCTGGGCTGAGGTTCCTGGTGCAGGCCTGTCTCTGTGATCTCTGATCTGGGCCTGGGCTGAGGTTCCTGGTGCAGGCCTGTCTCTGTGATCCCTGCTCTTTGCAGCCCCAGGTACCCAGTTTGTGAAGCCGGCCGTGGGGGTGCCCCAGGTGTTCTCCCCCGTGGCCCAGGTGAGGGCAGGGGCCCCCCTGCCCGTCAGACCCGCCGCCAACACCTTCACCACGGTGATCCCGGCCACGCTGACCCTGCGCAGCACCGTGCCCCAGGCCCAGGCCCCGCAGCAGAGTAAGTCCTGCCCCTCCAGAACCCCCCTCCCTGGGCTGGACAGCCCTTTCCAGGCAGGTCCAGTCTGAACCTGCCCTTCCCTCTGCTCCTGCTGCTGCTCCCCATTAACAGCTTAATGTGTGGGGCTTAGTTAGTTCTAGATTCAGTTTAAGGAGGATTAGCAGTACTAGGTACAGTTTAATGTGTGGATCTTAATTAGTTCTAGATACAGTTTAATATATGGGGCTTAATTAGTTTTAGATACAGTTTAATATATGGAGCTTAATTAGTTCTAGATACAGTTTAATGTGTGGAGCTTCATTAGTTCTAGATACAGTTTAATATATGGGTCTTAATTGGTTCTAGATTCAGTTTAAGGAGGATTAGCAGTGCTAGGTACAGTTTAATGTGTGGAGCTTAATTAGTTCTAGATACAGTTTAATATATGGGGCTTAATTAGTTCTGGATTGAGTTTAAGGGGGATTAGCAGTTCTAGATACAGTTTGATGTGTGGAGCTTAATTAGTTCCAGATACAGTTTAAGCACAGCCTGGCCTGGCTCCCATGTCCTGCCAGGGGCTGTAGGGACTGAGAAGGTCCCCCCTGAGCCTCCCCATTCCCAGTGGGATAATCCCAGCTCAGCCAGCTCCTGGGAAGGCTCAGAGGGGTCGGGGTTCCCAGCGGATTCCCGGCTGGAATTGTGTTGTCCCTCCCTCCCAGTGAGCATCGCCAGCTTCGTGACCGTGAAGAGGCCCGGGGTGACGGGGGAGAACAGCAACGAGGTGGCCAAGCTGGTGAACACCCTCAACACTGTCCCCTCCCTGGGGCAGAGCCCCGGCCCCCTCGTGGTGTCCAACAGCAGCCCCGGGTCCCAGAGGTCCAGCGTGTCGGAATCCTCGTCCTCCTCCTCCTCCCTCAAAGGTAACGGGCGGCCCCTCCCAAAGAAAACCCCTTCCAGAGGGGGTGGGAGCCCAAAATCGAGGGGCATTGCAGGGCATTGGGAATCCAAGCTGGGTTTAAAGGACATTTCATGGCCTTGGGAGCCAAAAGGTGATTTAAAGGACATTTCATGGCCTTGGGAGCCCAAACTGGATTTAAAGGACATTTGATGGCCTTGGGAGCCCAAACTGGATTTAAAGGACATTTCATGGCCTTGGGAGCCCAAACTGGGTTTAAAGGACATTTGATGGCCTTGGGAGCCCAAACTGGATTTAAAGGACATTTCATGGCCTTGGGAGCCCAAACTGGGTTTAAAGGACATTTGATGGCCTTGGGAACCCAAACTGGATTTAGAGGACATTTCATGGCACTGGGAGCCCAAAGCTGGTTTAAGGGGCATTCCATTTTAAACAAATGTTTTAAAAACTGTGGGGATTTCACCCTGCTTGTTTCATTTTGGGGTTTCTCTTGTCACAGTCAGCTCATCCCCTATTCCCACCTTCGACCTGCAAGACGGTGGCAGGAAGGTTTGTCCCCGCTGCGACGCCCAGTTCCGGGTCACTGAGGCTTTGAGAGGACACATGTGTGTGAGTGGCCATTCCCAAGGGATTTTCTGGGGTAGATTTACACCTTAATTATTCCTGGACACAGTTCCATGTGAGGGATTTAATGGTTTCTAGATTCAGTTTGATGCGTGGGGTTTAATTAGTTCTAGGTTCAGTTTAAGGAGGATTAGCAGTTTAAGATTCAGTTTAGGGGGGATTAGCAGTTCTAGATACAGTTTAATGTGTGGGACTTAATTCTAGATTCAGTTTAGGGGGAGATTAGCAGTTCTAGGTTCAGTTTAGGGGGGTTAGTAGTTCTAGATTCAGTTTAAGGGTGGCTTAGCAGTTCTAGATCCAGCTCAGTGTGGGAGTTAATGATTTCCAGACACAATTTAACACGGGGCTCACTCATTTCTAGACTCAGTTCCACACTGGGGTGGTTTTCTCTCTCCCTGGGCACAGTTCCCTGCTGATTAACCCCCTGTGCTCTTCCCCCCTCTCAGTACTGCTGCCCCGAGATGGTGGAGTTCCTGAAGAAGAGGAAATCCCTGGATTCAGAGCCCCCCCTGCAGTCCCCCAAACCCCCTTCCCCAGAGAAACCCCCGGCAGGAGCCCCCCCTGCCCCGTGCCCGGCGGTGCCAGCCCTGTCCCCCTGTGCCAAGGGCCCTGAGGGGGGCGAGGGGGGCCCAGACTCTGCCCAGAGCAAGCTCATCATGCTGGTGGATGATTTCTACTACGGCCGGGACGGGGGCAAGGGCGCCCAGCTGCTGCCCTTCCCCAAGGTGCCCACGTCCTTCCGCTGCCCACACTGCACCAAGAGGCTCAAGAACAACATCAGGTGAGCAGAAGGGGCACAAGGAGGGGGCACAGGGCCTGGGCAGCCACGGGTTGGAGGGTTGGAGTGGAGCTGGGAGCACCAGTGGTGCTGCAGAGTTGTGGGGTGGGAATAGGAACCAGCCTGAACAGCCCCAGTTTGGAGGGTTAGAGTTGAACTGGGAGCACCAGTGGTGCTGCAGAGTTACAGTGGGTAAAAACCAGCCTGGGCAGCCCCAGTTTGGAGGGTTAGAGTGGAGCTGGGAGCACCAGTGGTGCTGCAGAGTTATGGGGTGGGAATAGGAACCAGCCTGAACAGCCCCAGTTCCCAGGGTTAGGAATGACCTGCAGAGTTACAGGGGGTATATATAATAAAAGCAGCCTGAACAGTCCCAGTTTGGAGGGTTAGAGTTGAACTGGGAGCACCAGTGGTGCTGCAGAGTTACAGTGGGTAAAAACCAGCCTGGGCAGCCCCAGTTTGGAGGGTTGGAGTTGAACTGGGAGCACCAGTGGTGCTGCAGAGCTTTGGGGGGTGAATAGAAACCAACCTGAGCAGCCCCATTTTCCGGGTCAGTCTCCTTTGCTCATGGCTGGATGACCAGAAATAATAATTCCTGAAGGACAATAATTCTCCTCCTCATCTTTCTGCATCGATTTTTCACCAGGAAGAGGAAATATTCTGCTGAAATGGCGTTTTCTGGGCGAGCCCCTCTTTGATCCCACCGTGCTGAGCTGTGTTTTGCCAGCAAGGAGGCACCAAATCGGGGTCAAGAAGGGCTCAGACCGAGGGGTTTGGGGTCAGAGGTGCAGAAAATCTGGATTTGTGTCCCTCCCTCTTGCAGGTTCATGAACCACATGAAGCACCACGTGGAGCTGGACCAGCAGAACGGCGAGGTGGACGTGCACACCATCTGCCAGCACTGCTACAGGCAGTTCTCCACCCCCTTCCAGCTCCAGTGCCACCTGGAGAACGTCCACAGCCCCTACGAGTCCACCAGTGAGCCTTTGCAACCTTAAACTGGGGGTTTATCTGGTGGTAAATCACAAATCTTGCAGGAAATCCCCAAAAAACTTGGGGCTTGTCTTTAAAGCCGACAAGTAGAACCAGTTCTTAGGGTGGCCCAGGTGAGAACATCCCTGGGTGATGGGCTCAGTTTTACTCCATTTTAATGCAGGGAATTGTTCTGTTTTGCTGGAAAAAACACCCAAACCCTCTCCAGATGCTGCTGGTTTTGCTCTCCCCTGACTCAAAACATCAGCAGGTGAAGTGGAGCCCCACGAGTGTCACAAAGTCAAAACCCACTTCAGTTTGGGGCAGAAAGTCACTCTTTGATTTCCTGCTCCGTTTAGTCATTGGATAATTTAAAATCATTTGAGCCTTGGTTTTGTGGTTTGCCAGTTCTGCTCAGAATGTTGAAATTTCCTTTTAATTTTTAAATTTTGTCTTAAGGAAATCTTAGAGATGTTCCCACACAATCACAGGTCTTTTGTGTTACTCCTGGTATTCCCAAATCCAGTGGATCCCAAAGAAGGATTTGTCCCCTTTTTCCACAGGAGAACACTGATAATATATCTGACCAAAGAAACCTGAAATTTGACTTTTTCCCCCCAATTTTGACCTGCTTTTCCCTCTTCTTTTTGCAGCCAAGTGCAAGATCTGTGAGTGGGCCTTCGAGAGCGAGCCCATGTTCCTGCAGCACATGAAGGACACCCACAAGCCTGGGGAGATGCCCTACGTGTGCCAGGTGGGGAAAAAGGGGTTTGGGAGCTGGATTTCACTCTCACATAGCAGAGAAAAAGAGGAAATCTGGGATTTTCCATCCCAATTAGGGGTCCTGGGGAGCCCAGTTGTGTTTTTTGCCCCAGGCCAGGAGAGCTCCATGAATTAAAAACAGGGGAAGAAACTTCCAAACCAAGTTGTGTTCAACCAGATTTTGCTCCAAATTCTCCCTCAATGAATTCTCCTTAATGAATTCCATTAATGAATCCCATTAATGAATTCTTAATGAATCCCATTAATGAATTCTCCCTAATGAATTCCCACTGCTCTGCACTGACTGGCTCTCTCTCCCTTCTTAACTTTTCCCTTTCTCCCTTGGATTTGGAGCTGGAATTGTCACTTCCCTTTCACAAAAGGGGGGTTGAAATCTCTCCAGACTCCTCTGAGCAGTTGTTTGATTCACCACCTCCCAGGAATAACCAGGATCTAATTCCTGAACTCCTGAACTCTTAATTCCCGAACCAGGATCTAATTCCAAGCTCCCAGGAGCTGGGCTTGGACGAGCCCTGTGTGCCCAGCTCAGGCTATCCCAGCATTCCTGGTATTCCTGGGAATGTGCTGTTGGGATCTCCACATCCTGGCGAGGAGCAGGAGCCAAATCCCTGCATTATTTCTCCATTAATTGGGATTTTCCCCCCATTTTCCCAGGTGTGCCAGTACCGCTCCTCCCTCTACTCGGAGGTGGACAGTCACTTCCGGATGATCCACGAGGACACCCGGCACCTGCTCTGCCCCTACTGCCTCAAGGTCTTCAAAAATGGCAATGCTTTCCAGCAGCACTTCATGAGGCACCAGGTACACCACGAGTCTCCTGGCTGGGGAGGGAAAATGAGCTCCTGGTAGGTGGAATTTGGGAATTCAGGGATTTTACCACATGATTTGCCCCAAAATGCTCTGCTGGACTCCCCTGAGAGGCAAAGAGAAGGCAGCTCTTGAGGGAATGAGGCAAAAGGTACCCCAGGAATCACCTGTCTAGGGGTGGAAAATGAGCTCTTGGTAGGTGGAATTTAGGAATTTGCCCCCCAGATCCTCTCCTGGACTCTCCTGAGGGGCAAAGGGAAGGCAGCTCTTGAGGGAATGAGGCACCAGGTACACCAGGAATCACCTGTCTGGGGGTGGAAAATGAGATCTTGGTAGGGAGAATTTGGGAATTCTAAAAGTGCCTGAAATGATTTGCCCCAAAATCCTCTGCTGGACTCCCCTGAGAGGCAGCTCCTGAGGGAATGTTGCCCCAGGACCTGTTCTGTGGCACTTCCAGGTGTGGTGTCTCTGCAGAACATCACGATTTTAATTAAAAACTTAAACCAATTTAAACCAACCCACCAACCAGGGCCGTGCAGGAGGAAAACGGGGCCACCTTTGCTTTCCAAGAGGGGGAACCTGGGGGGGTTTGGAGCTTTTATTTTCTTTCATTTTTAAACCCAAACCCTGCTGTGTGTGTGTGTGTGGGGGGGAAACTCCTCTTCCTCTCAGCTGCATTTCTTCCCCCTTTGCTTTAGAAGAAGAGTGTTTATCACTGCAACAAGTGCAGGCTCCAGTTCCTCTTTGCCAAGGACAAAATCGAGCACAAGCTGCAGCACCACAAAACCTTCCGCAAGCCCAAGCAGCTGGAAGGGTTAAAACCTGGCACCAAGGTGAGGAATCCCGGGTTTGCTGAGGAATCCCAGGCTCTGGGCTCCCTCAGGGAACACCTCTGGAGTGTTTTGTGTTCACTGGTGTTGTAAAAACCAGGCTGGTTTTGCCTAAACCACAGTGTAATTGGTTAATTGGGTGATTCAGGGAGGGAGGGAGTGAGAGAGAGGAGGTGGCAGAGGTTGAACTCACCTCTGGAGGAGCTGCCTGAGCTGTCTGGACGTGCTCTGTAATTTTTTAGGGACAAACAGGCACTTTTGGGGCTCAGATCCTGTGTCCTGGGGGGGGCTGAGTCGTGTCCCTGGAGCTCCTGAGCCTGAATTTGGCTGCAGAGGATTCCAGAGTGGTTTGGGTGGGAAAGGAGCTGAGGGATCATCCAGACCATGGGCAGGGGCACCTTCCACTGGCCCAGGTTGCTCAAATCCTGTGTCCCTGGAGCTCCTGAGCCTGAATTTGGCTGCAGAGGATCCCAGAGTGGTTTGGGTGGGAAAGGACCTGAGGGATCATCCAGACCATGGGCAGGGACACCTTCCATGAGCCCAGGTTGCTCTAACCTGCCCTTGGACACTTCCAGGGGTAGAACATCCATGGAATAACCTCCAAAGTGCCTCCCCACCCTCCCAGGGAAGGATTTCTTCCCAATATCCACCCTAAATTTCCCTATTTCAGTGTGAACCCACCCCCCTTGTCCTGTCACCCCAGTTCCTGATGAACAGCCCCTCTCCACCTTCCCTGTTCCCTTCCAGGACCTGAAGGGGCTCTGAGGTCTCCACAAAACCTTCTCCTCTCCGGGTTGACCATTCCCAGCTCATTCCTGCCCCTTTTTTTGGTGTCTCTGCTCCCTCCAGGTGACAATCAGGGCTTCCAGGGGACAACCGCGGACGTTGCCGGTCTCTTCCAACGACATGTCCCAGGGCCTGGGACAGGACACAGCTCCTCTGTCCTCCTCCTCAGACCCCCAGCCCATCTTCCTGTACCCTCCTGTCCAGAGGAACGTCCAGAAAAGAGCCGTCAAAAAAATGTGAGAGCTCCTTTTTGGGGCTGAATTCTGAATTTTTGAAGGTTTCCGAGGGGCTGCCGTGGGTTGTTCCGGTGCCAAGGGGGGTGGGGAGCACCTGATCCTGTGCCAAGGAGGGGTTTATTCCATGAGTTTGGCTTCCCACAGAACCAGGATTGTGCTGGGAAAGCTCTTGAGGTGAGGCTGAAATCCAGAGTGAGCTGACAGTGGAATTCCAGCAGGGGAGGGAGTCCTGCCCACCCCGAAGGGTCACGGAATGGTTTGGGTGGGAAGGGACTGAAAGATCATCCACTAGACCTGCTCCTGGCCTTGGACACTCCCAGGGCTGGGGAATCCATGGAATAACCTGTGCCAGGGCCTCCCCACCCTCCCAGGGAAGGATTTCTTCCCCACATCCACCCTAAATTTCCCTGTTTCAGCCTGACCCTGCCCCCCTTGTCCTGTCACTCCACCCCTTGTACAAAATCCCTCTCCTGTAGCTGCTGCCTCGTCCTCAGGATTGTTATTTCTTGTCATTTTCCCATTTATTACCCACTTCCAAATGATTTATAGGGAGTGGGAAACACCAACACCGAGGAACGAGGGAGTTCCTCAAACCCTTAAATCCGCTTTTCTCCCAACAATGGCCATAATTCCATGCACATCCCACGATCCCAAGGCTAACAAAGCTCTCCCTCCCCTCTTGCAGGAGCGTCCTGGGCAGACAGACGTACCTGGAATTATTATTTCTTGTCATTTCCCCATTTATTACCCACTTCCAAACGATTTCCAGGGAGCGGGAAACACCGACACAAGGCCTTAAATCCACTTTTCCCCCCAACAATGGCCCTAATTCCACGATCCCAAGGCTAACAGAGCTCTCCCTCCCCTCTTGCAGGAGTGTCCTGGGCAGGCAGACGTGCCTGGAATGCAGCTTTGAGATCCCAGACTTCCCCAACCACTTCCCGACCTACGTGCACTGCTCCCTGTGTCGCTACAGCACCTGCTGCTCCCGGGCCTACGCCAACCACATGATCAAGTGAGGGGGAAAACGGGAATAAAACCGGGATTTGGGGGCAGTTCCACCTCCCCGAGCGGCTCTGGGGGTCACTGTTTTTTCAAAGAGGAGAAGAAGTCCGGCATTCCCAAAAATCCCCCGGAATTATTGCCAGATCCGGGTGTTTTGATAGGATTTGGTGCCGGTTTTTAGCACTTAGGCCCGGGTTTAACCTCCTGGGACACAAGACAAGCAGACAAAATGTCATTAAATGTCATTAACCCGGGGGTTGGGCCTGGAAATGTGGGGTTGAGGTGGTTTTACAGCCACTTTGTCCAGAGCAATTGTGACTTTTGTGTGGTTTTTTGTCCAGAGCAATTATGACTCTCTAAACTCTTTTTTTGTCTTTGTCCAGAGCAATTGTGACTTTCTAAACTCTTTTTTTGTCTTTGTCCAGAGCAATTGTGACTTTCTAATCTCTTGTTTTTTGTCTTTGTCCAGAGCAATTGTGACTTTTGTGGACTCTTTTTTATCATTGTCCAGAGCAATTATGACTTTCTAAACTCTTTTTTTTGTCTTTGTCCAGAGCAATTATGACTTTCTAAACTCTTTTTTTTGTCTTTGTCAGAGCAATTATGACTCCCTAAACTCTTTTTTTTTTCTCTTGCAGCAACCACGTCCCTCGGAAGAGCCCCAAATACTTGGCTTTGTTCAAGAACTACACTGCCTGGTAATGCAGAGCTGGGCTTTGTTAAACCCGGGTTTAATTCCTTTAATCCCCCTGGGAATCCCCTGGGCACTCACTCACTCCCTTTTCTGATCTCCAGCACCTGGAAGGAGCTGTTGGTTATTTTGGTTTTATTTATTTATTTTTTTACCACACAGGAAAATAAATTAACTTATTAATAATAATTAATAATAATTAACTTATGGCTTTAGGGATTTTGGGAGGGGTAAATCTTGGGATCTTGTTGGATTCCAGAGGGGGTTCATTTTTCGGGGGGTGACATGTTTAATTATTAATGAGAAAAGGGGTATATTTTTATGGCTGTATTTTTATTTCTGTTTTTTAATTATGGCTGTATTTTTATTCCTCTTTTTTATTCTGGTGTATTTTTATTTCTCTTTTCTATTATGTATTTTTATTTCTCTTTTCTATTCTGGTGTATTTTTATTTCTCTTTTTAATTACGGTCTATTTTTATTTATTTCTCTTTTCTATTATGGTGTATTTTTTTTTATTTCTCTTTTCTATTATGGTGTATTTTCATTTCTCTTTTTAATTACGGTGTATTTTCATTTCTCTTTTCTATTCTGGTGTATTTTCATTTCTCTTTTCTATTCTGGTGTATTTTTATTTCTCTTTTCTATTCTGGTGTATTTTTATTTCTCTTTTCTATTCTGGTATATTTTTATTTCTCTTTTTTATTCTGGTATATTTTTATTTATTTCTCTTTTTTATTCTGGTATATTTTTATTTATTTCTCTTTTCTATTACGGTGTATTTTTATTTATTTCTGTTTTTTATTGTGGTGTATTTTTATTTCCCTATTTTTAATGCTGTATTTTTATTTCTCTCCCCCCCCTTTTTCTCCCCTCCCCTGTTCCCCCCCAGCGGGGTGAAGCTCTCCTGTTCCTCCTGCCTCTTTGTCACCTCCGAGGGGGACTCCATGGCCAAGCACCTCGTCTTCAACCCCTCCCACGAGTCCAGCAACATCATCCTCCAAGGTGAGAACCCCCAGAAAACCTGGGAAAACCAAAAAAAAAGGGATTATTCGGGACATAATCCCTCCATTCACAGACCTTTGTGTGGGTTTGGGTGGGACCTGAATGGGCCTTTATTGTCATGGAGAGGGGCAGTTAAACCCCGGGATCTCTGGGATCTTTGGGATCTCTGGGATCTTTGGGATCTTCCCATGGATCCACAATGCCAAGGGCTCCAACACTCCCTCTGCTCCTCAGGGATATCTTTGTGTCCCAGGGACACCCCGAGGTGACACCCCGAGGGATGGGCAGCTGCCAGAGACCCTGAACAAACCCCAATAAACCCTGGAGAAACCCGGAATAAACCCGGGATAAACTGGGAAAGAAACCTGGAAAAAACCCTGAATAAACTCTGAAAAAACCCTGAAAAAAAAGCTGCATAAACCCTGAAAAAAACCCTGAATAAACTGAAAAAAACCTGAACAAACCCCGAATAAACCCTGGAGAAACCCAGAATAAACCCTGAATAAACCGGGAAAAAAACCTGAAAAAAAACGTGAATAAACTCTGAATAAACCCTGAAAAAAAAGCTGAATAAACCCTGAAAAAAAAACTGGAAAAAAAGCTGAATAAACCCTGAAAAAAAAACTGGAAAAAACCCTGAATAAACTGAATAAACCCTGAAAAAAAACCTGAATAAACTCTGAAAAAAACCTGAAAAAAACACCTGAATGAACTCTGAAAAAACTCTGCAAAAAACCTGAATAAACCCTGCAAAAAACCTGAAAAAAAACCCCTGCACCGATTTGGTGTTTATTTGCACCAATTTCGTGTTTATTTGCACCGATTTGGTGTTAATTTGCACTGATTTCATGTTTATTTGCACTGATTCAGTGTTTATTTGCACTCATTTCGTGTTTATTTTGCGTTAATTGCCCCGATTTGGTGTTTATTTGCTTCAGTATTTTATTTACTGAGCTCCAACCGTTTGTGTTTCCCTTCCAGGCCCCCCTTGGATCTCACATTCCAGGTAAACCCTTCCTGTGAACTCCCATTTTCCCCCTCCCGGCTCGGGGCCGGGTTTTTCCCGGATTTCCCAGGACTTGCCTGGGAATCCCAGGAAGGATTTCCCAGGAGGGATTTCCCAGGAATTCCGTGTTTCCCTCCCTCCCAGGCACCTCCAGGGCCAGGCCCCGAGCCCGCAGCCCCCCAGCCCTCCCAGCTCCGTCCCAGCCCAGCCCGCGGCTCCTTCCCGAGGCGACGCCGACCCCGACCCCGACCCCGATCCCGCCCCGGCGCGGCAGGAGGAGGAGAATCCCGGTGATCCCGGCCTGGGGGAGGCCGAGCAGCCCCCGAGGGAGCCCGAGGGCAGCAGGAAGGAGCAGCTGTCGGTGAAGAAGCTGCGGGTGGTGCTTTTCGCCCTCTGCTCCGACACCGAGCAGGCGGCCGAGCACTTCAGGAACCCCCCGCGCCGCATCCGCCGCTGGCTCCGCAGGGTCCAGGTAGGAGGGGGGGAATGGCCTCCCAGCCCAGCCCATTCCACAGGGAAATGTCCTCATCCCATCCCATTCCACAGGGAAATGTCCTCCCAGCCCAGCCCATCCCACAGGGAAATGTCCTCCTCATCCCATCCCATCCCAAAGGGAAGTGTCCTCCCAGCCCAGCCCATCCCACAGGGAAATGTCCTCTTCATCCCATCCCAAAGGGAAATGTCCTCTCCATCCCATTCCACAGGGAAGTGTCCTCTTCATCCCATCCCATCCCAAAGGGAAGTGTCCTCCTATCCCATCCCATTCCACAGGGAAGTGTCCTCCTCATCCCATCCCATCCCACAGGGAAGTGTCCTCTTCATCCCATCCCATCCCAAAGGGAAGTGTCCTCTTCATCCCATCCCATTCCACAGGGAAATGTCCTCTTCATCCCATCCCATCCCATCCATCCCACCCCATCCCATTCCAAAGGGAAATGTCTTTTCCCCCCAAAGAGCTCAGCCTGAGGCCGCACCCTACACGCCGACCAAACCCTTCCTTTTTTGTTCCCTGAGGTTTTTTTTGCCGCCTTTCCCACTCCAAGGCAGGAATCTTTCCCTCTGCCCCCGCAGGCGTCCCAGGAGGAGAACCTGGAGGGGAAGTACCTGAGCCTGGAGGCCGAGGAGAAGCTGGCGGAGTGGGTGCTGACCCAGCGGGAGCAGCAGCTGCCCGTCAACGAGGAGACCCTCTTCCAGAAGGCCACCAAGATCGGGCGCTCGCTGGACGGGGGCTTCAAGATCTCCTACGAGTGGGCCGTGAGGTTCATGCTGAGGCACCACCTGAGCACCCACACGCGCCGGGCCGTGGCCCAGCCGCTGCCCAAGGGCGTGGAGGACAGCGCCGGCTCCTTCATCGAGTTCGTGCAGCGCCAGATCCACACGCAGGACCTGCCGCTGTCCATGATCGCCGCCGTGGACGAGATCTCCCTGTTCCTGGACGCCGAGGTGCTGGGCGGCGGCGGCGACGACCGCAGGGAGAGCGCCCTGCAGACCGTGGGCAACGGCGAGCCCTGGTGCGACGTGGTGCTGGCCATCCTGGCCGACGGCACCGTGCTGCCCGCCCTGGTGCTCTACCGGGGCCACGTGCGGGCGCCCGCCAACGTGCCCGAGTCCATCCTGCTGGAGGCCCGCGAGGGCGGCTACAGCGACGACGAGGTGATGGAGCTGTGGGCGTCGCGCGTGTGGCACGAGCACGTGGCCTGCCAGAGCGGCAAGGGCATGCTGGTGCTGGACTGCCACCGGACCCACCTGAGCGAGGAGGTGCTGGCCGTGCTCAGCTCCTCCAGCACCCTGCCCGCCGTGGTGCCCGCCGGCTGCAGCTCCAAAATCCAGCCCCTGGACGTTTGCGTCAAGAGGACCGTGAAAAACTTCTTGCACAAAAAGTGGAAGGAGCAGGCCAAGGAGATGGCGGAGGACTCCTCGTGCGACTCGGACATCCTCCTGCAGCTGGTCTTGTGCTGGCTGGCCGAGGCGCTGGAGGTCATCGGGGACTCGCCGGAGCTGGTGCAGCAATCCTTCCTGGTGGCCAGCGTCCTGCCCGGCCCCGACGGCACGGCCAACTCGCCGGCGCGCAACGGGGACATGCAGGAGGAGCTCATCGCCTCGCTGGAGGAGCAGCTCAAGCTGGGCCGGGGCGAGGAGGAGCCCCCCGAGCCCCAGGAGGGGGAGACCCATCCCGAGGAAGCGGCGGATCCCGAGATCCTCCACCGGCTCTTCGAGGGAGAGAGCGAGACCGAGTCCTTCTACGGCTTCGAGGACGCCGAGCTGGGGCTGCTGGAGGAGGAGATCTGAGCCAGGAGAGGCACAAAAAGAACAGAAAAAAAAAAAAAAAGGGGGTTATTTTTTTGAGAATAAACGTTGGATTGAGACCATGACACTTCCCTGTGGATTTGTGGGGTTTTAGGAGTTTTCGTAGGCGATCGCTCGAGATTCAAACAAAACAAACAAACAAACAAACAAACAGAAAAAAAAAATAGCCATTTCTGCTGGTTCATTTCGGGAGTTTTTTCGTGCTTTTCGTTTCTTTTTTTCCCCCTTTTTTGGTTTTTTTTTTTGTTTCTTTTTTTTGTTTGTTTGGATTTTTTTGGTGTGTTTTTTTTGTTGGTTTTTTTTTTTGGGGTTGTTTTTTTTTGGGGTTTTTTAAAGAAGGAAAAAAAAAAAAATCACCGTTTTTGGTATTTTTCCTGAAAAATATCTCGTGGGTGGCTGTTTTACCTCACTTGTATCAAGAGTTTCTGGGTTTTTTATCGTGCAGAAATGTGGATTTTTTTTTTATTCCCAATTGGACATTTGTCAATTTGTGACCATTTCAGGGGGGAAAAAAAGGAAGGAGAGGAAAAAAAAAAAAAAAAAAAAGCATATGTAGCTCTGGAAAAACCAGTTCTCAAAACTTTTTAGGGGTTGTTTTTAAAACAAAAAAACCCCCAAACCAGGTTCTTTTTTGATCCTTGGTTTTGTGACACTCGACCCCGGGGAAGTTCCATTCCTGTGGAATTCCTGGGAACCTTCGGATTGGCCCAGGGAGATCTTTGGGGTTGCTTTGGGTCTTTTTGGGGGTTTTTTTGGTTATGAATTTGGCCAGGGGGTGAAACCACCCTGGTTTTCCTGTTCAGTGCCAGCAGATTTGGGGTCGGGAGCAGCTTTTTAGGGGCAGAACCCCCCCCCCCAAAAAAAAAACCCCTCTCGTTTTTCCCGGTGATTTTTCCCTGGAAAACCACCCGGCCCCCACCTTTGCTCCAAAGAATTCCCCACAGAGGGCACTGGGACGAGGAGAAAAACCCCAAATTGCTCTGGGATCTCCCTCCCAGCGCCCACAAAACGTTGCCCTTGAATTCCCAATAGTGACAGACCCGCTTTTAGATCCATCCGGTCCCTTAGGATTAGGGAAAAAAAACAAAGAAAAAATGGGATTTGGGAACCAAACTGTGACTTTCACAAACAACCACGACAAACAAAGAGCTGTTTGTTTTTATTTTTCACTGCCAGCTTCGAGGTTTTTCTACGATTTGCATGTTTGGAGGGGTTTTTTTAACTCTGCCTGGGTTTCTGATCCCAGAAATCCGGAGGCACCTGCACCTTTCTGTTTCCATAGGTTGGTTTATTTTTTTTTGTGAGCCTTTCCCTCCTCCCCTTTCCCTTCTCTCTTCCCTAAGGAAAGCAGGAAGCAGCATGTGCAGCCCTGTAAATGGTTCAGCTTGGAATTGTACAGCCGTGGAAACGTTGAATAAAACCAGGGAAATGGAGTTTTTTTTCTAAACACGTGTT
Organism: Manacus candei; assembly: GCF_025592945.1. Taxonomy (NCBI): domain Eukaryota; kingdom Metazoa; phylum Chordata; class Aves; order Passeriformes; family Pipridae; genus Manacus; species Manacus candei. The sequence continues at coordinate 102,501 of NW_026138176.1, forward strand.
TTTATTCCCCGACCCCACTCTTGGAAAATTCCCAAAGGGGTTTGTTCCCACCCCCTCCTGCCCTCCTGAGTCCTTCCCGTGTCCTGGAGAACCCAGAGATGGGGTTTTAATTTAAGTTTTAATTTAATTTCCCCCCCCTTTTTTTTTCCAGGAAGGTTCAGTGCCACGACTGACTCTTTCCCCACTGAGAGATTTCCCTTCTCTTTTTAAATAAATAAAAGTTGGATAAAAATGTCAATAAAACTCTTCCTGAAGAAATGTATTCGCTGGTGGTTCTCTGTGCTGGTAAAAATACCACTTTCATGTTGATTTATGTCCTTATTTTGCTGAAATATTTCGATATTCCACCGAAACAGTTCCATATTTTACAGAGTTTCATATTTTGAAGTGTCTCCTTTTACTGTTTCCTTATTTTACTGAAATATTTCCTTTTTTTAAACTTAAGGTTCAGCAAATATTTATTTTATTCTTCATTTCTTTCCTGTAAAAAACCTGAAAATGCCCCAATCCAGCCCTTTATCCCTGTTTTTTTCCTGGATCCAGCCCCATCCCTCCCAGGAAACCCACTCCCTCTCCCTGAGGTCATTTTGAACCTCCCAAAAAACGTGATTTTTAACAAAAAAATCTCTTCCCAGACGTGTTTTCCTTCCATCCACAGGTGACTCCTTAAGGTGGATTATTGAGCCTTTGTGCCTTCCTGGAATTCCCTTGGATTCCCAGCTGGAATAAGGCAGGACCTGCTCTGTGTAAGTCTTGATTTGGGGCAAATCTGGGCTATTTTGGGGGCTGATCCTGGAGCCCGGGGCTGGCCTGAGGCTGCTCCAGGGGGGGTTTTGGGTGGGATATTTGGGAAAATCCCGGAATCCCCACCCTGGAATGCCCAAGGAACGTGGGGATGTGGCCCCTGGGGACAGGATTTAAGGGTGGCCTCGGACTCCACGATCCCAGGGGGGCTTCTCCAACCTCAGCAATCCCAAGATCCCAACAAAAACAAGGACTTGCAGCTTCACCTGGAACTCCAAGACCCCCCTTCCCCCTCAAGTCCCAGGTTTGGGAGGATCCCAAATTTTTTTGGAGGGTCCCCAGCGCGGCACAAACACAGAGCCAGGTCTTAAAAGGTCTTGTTTTTTATTCCCAAAACCACGGATGGGACATTCCAGAGGGACGAGGACACAAAGGGTGGGATACAAAGGACACGACGACCTGGAGCAGCTCCCGGGGTTCACTCGAAGCCGCTGCAAGAAAAGGGATGGGGAAGGTCAGGACGATTCCTACACCTGGAATGTCACCCTGGAACACCTGGAATGTCACCCTGGGGCTCCTGGAATGTCCCCTGGGACACCTGGATGTCCCCTAGAACACCTGGATGTGCCCTGGGGCTCCTGGATGTCCCCTGGAACACCTGGATGTCCCCTGGAACACCTGGATGTCCCCTGGAGCACCTGGATGTCCCTGGAACACCTGAATGTCCCCTGGAGCACCTGGAATGTCCCCTGGGACACCTGGATGTCTCCTGGGGCTCATGGGTGTCCCCTGGAGCACCTGGATGTCTCCTGGGGCTCCTGGATGTCCCCTGGATGTCCCCTGGATGTCCCCTGGACACCTGGATGTCCCCTGGAAGACCTGGATGTCCCCTGGATGTCCCCAGCTTGTCCCCCCGACCCCGGGAGCGTTACCTGACCACGTGGGCGATGTCCCAGTTGGCTTCCAGGGTCAGGGGTCCCTCCACCTGCACCCCCTTCTCCGTCACGGTGGCGAGTTCATACTGAGGGGAGAGAACGTGGGAATGAATCCTTGGAATTCCACACCTGGAGCCAGGTGGGCCTGGAATTCCACACCCGGAGCCAGGTGGGCCCTGGGGATGCCCCGATTAGGGGGACTGTCCCCCAAAAAAGGGTTTGGGTTTGATGGGGGGGATGGTGGGGAAGGATTCCCAAGGGGAAGGACTGGAGCCTCTGGAGGGCAGAGCTGCAGGGACGGGACAGTTTTCCAAGGAAATCCCCCCAAAGGGGGATCCTGAGATCCTCGGGATCTCCTCATCTCCCACCCTGCCCCTTCTCCTGGGATCAGGGAGGTGGGGCTGGGAAAGGGATTTTTCCTGGGATCAGGATGGGTGTATCCAGGTGAGGGGATCAGGGAGGTGTCTCCAGGGGGGATTCCTGAGATCAGGGAGGTGTCTGCAGGAGGGATTCCTGGGATCAGGGATGTGTCTCCAGGAGGGACCCCTGGGTTTTTGGGATCAGGGAGGTGTCTCCAGGGGGGATTCCTGGGATCAGGAGAGGTGTATCCATGTGAGGGGATCAGGGATGTGTCTGCAGGAGGGATTCCTGGGATCAGGGAGGTGTCTCCAGGGGGGATTCCTGGGCTCAGGGAGGTGTCTCCAGGAGGGACCCTCGGGTTTCTGGGATCAAGGATGTGTCTCCAGGAGGTTCCCCCGGGTCTGTGGGCTCAGGGAGGTGTCTCCAGGGGTTCCTGGGCTCAGGGAGGTGTCTCCAGGGGGGAAGGCCACGGACCCTGTTGAAGGATCTGGCGTCCCTGTAGTAGAGGATCCGCAGGCAGCGCTCCAGGAGGTCCCGGGCCTCCTCCTGGGTCAGGCTCTGCTTCTTCTCCAGGACCTCCCTCATCAGGGGCTGGGGAGGGGGAAAGGAGTGAAATAAAACCACGGGAATTAATTATTGAGACAACAAAACACAGTTAAATATAAACTTCGAAAAACAAAATAAATAACAGCATAAAATAGCCTAAAGTAAAATAAAATAAACCCAGAGCCCACCTGAGCCAGGTAGGCCCCAAAACCCGTGGCCAACGTCGGTGCCTCGTAGGCCACTCCCAGCATGTCCACGTATCCCAGGAACCTGAGGGCACAGGGAAGGAAGAGGGTGCTCAGCCCTTGGAATGGGCTGCCCAGGGAGGGGGGGGATTCTCCAGCCCTGGGGGTGTTTAAGGACAGACTGGATGTGGCATCAGTGCCACGGGCTGGGAACCACGGCGGGGTTGGATCAAGGGTTGGGCTGGATGGTCTGGGGGGTCCCTTCCAACCCAGCTCATTCTGGGATTCTATGGGGGGATTTTGGGATGGAATTCCCACCCTATTCCCGGGTTTTTCTCCCTCTCCCAACAGGTGATGGGGGGCCTGGACGGGGACATGTTCAACTACTACAAGATGCTGATGCTGCAGGGGCTGATTGCAGCCAGGAAACACATGGACAGGGTGGTGCAGATCGTGGAGATCATGCAGCAAGGTGGGAAAAGGGGCAATCCCAGGGAAAAGGGGCAATCTCAGGGAAAAGGGGCAGCAAGGTGGGAAAAGGGGCAATCCCAGGGGAAAAGGGGCAGCAAGGTGGGAAAAGGGGCAATCCTGGGGGAAAGGGAGCTCTGGGAAAGGGCAGGGAAGAGGTTTGGGAGGCTCTGGATCCTTCGGGGATGGGGGAATTCCAGACCCTGCTCTCCCGGCAGGATCCTGCTCCCCTGAGCCTCCCCTGTTCCCAACCCCTCTGTGTTCCCACAGGATCCCATTCCCACTTGATGATCTCGGAGGTCCCTTCCAACCCAGCTGATTCCATGATTCCCTGATTCCATGATTATGTGATTCCATGATTCTGTGATTCTATGATTCTATGATTTTGTGATTCTATGATTCTATAATTCCATGATTCTATGATTCTATAATTCTATGATTCTATAATTCTATAATTCTTTGATTCTATAATTCCATGATTCTATGATTCTATACTTCTATAATTCCATGATTCTATAATTCCATGATTCCCTGACTCCCTGATCCCTCATTCCCTCATTCCCTGATCCCTCATTCCCTGATCCCTCATTCCCTGATTCCCTGATCCCTCATTCCCTGACTCCCTGATCCCTCATTCCCTGACTCCCTGATTCTATAATTCCATGATTCCCTGGTTCCCTGATCCCTGATCCCTGGCTCCCAGCCCGGCCCCCTCACCCCCTGCCTCCGGAGCAGCCCCCGATGACGACGGTGTTCCAGAGGGGGTTGATCTTGGAGCGCCGGTTGTACATGACCCTGGTGAGCCAGGAGTGGATGGCCCGGGGGCTGTAGGTGTGCCCGTCCCCCAGCAGCTCCTCGTCGATCCTGAGTGGGGAAAAACCCCCAAAAACCGGGAATTGGTGCTCCAGGAGGGACTGAGAGCCCCGGCTGGGCACTGAGGGGGGCACGGGGTGGGCTCCATGGGCCACCAAAACCAGGCCTGGTGGCCTCACCCTCCACCTGAGACAGCCCCAAAGCCCTATTTTTCCCACCCAACCCCCCCAAATCCCTATTTCCCCCCCCAAAATCCCTATTTTCCCCCTCCAAAATCCCTATTTTTCCCCCCCCGACCCCCCCAAATCCCTATTTTCCCCCCCAAAAAATCCCTATTTCCTCCCTCCAAAATCCCTATTTTCCCCCCCTGACCCCCCAAAATCCCTATTTTTCCACCCAACCCTCCCAAAAATCCCTATTTTCCCCCCCAAAATCCCTTTTTTTCCCCCAAAATCCCTATTTTTCCCCAAAAAATCCCTATTTTCCCCCCCAACCCCCTCTATTTCCCCCCCCAACCCCCCCCAAATCCCTGTTTTTCCCCCCCAACCGCCCCCAAATCCCTATTTTTCCCCCCCAAATCCCTATTTTTCCCCCCCAAATCCCTTTTTTTCCCCCCCAAATCCCTGTTTCCCCCCCCAAAATCCCCGACTCCCTTACACCATCTGGTCGATGACCTGCTGCAGGTACTGGAAGTCGGCGTAGTCCCCCGAGGCGCCCAGCACGGTGCAGTCGTTGACCCTGAGCAGGCGGGAGATGCCCCGGAACCGGGCCAGGGACCCGTAGGAGCCCACGGTGTCCGCGGCCAGCATCACCCCCCCCTCGAAGCTCACCCCCAGCACCGACGTGCCCGTCACCATCGGGCTCCTGGGGGGGCACAGACAGCGGGGATGAGACCCCCCCGGGCTCCTCCAGCCCCCCTGGCACCGTCCCCACAACTCCCCTGCTTGAGACCCCTCCTCAGACCCCCCCGGGCTCCTGCAGCCCCCCTGGCACCATCCCCACAGCTCCCCTCCTTGAGACCCCTCCTCAGACCCCCCCGGGCTCCTCCAGCCCCCCTGGCACCATCCCAGCACTCCCCTGCTTTGGGATGCTCCTCATCCCTGCTCCCAGTTATCCCAGTCAGCCCAGACCCCAGGAACCTTCACAGACCTTCTCCTTCCATGTCCCCCCTCCCCATCTCCCTCCAGCCCCATCTCCCCCCTCCTCATCTCCCCCCAGAACCCCAGGAACCTCCACAGACCTTCTCCTTCCATCTCCCCCTTCCTCCCACCCTCAGATCCCCCCCAGCCCCCCCAGCCTGCCCCCCTCCAACCCCCAGGGACCCTCCCCTTCCCCCGATCTCCCTCAGCCCCTTCCCCAGAGCCCCCCATCCCCTCCCCAGCCCCCTCAGCCCCCCCAGTCCCCCCAGTTTGCTCCCCCCCGAATCCCAGTGACCCCCCCCAGCCCCATCCCCGGCCCCCCCCGGCCCGCTCTCACAGCGTGCGGGCGAAGGGCAGTGTCCCGGCGCAGGGCCCTATCCCGGTGCCGCCGGGGATGTAGGTTTGCCCCGGGGCGGGACCCCCGGCCCAAAACGGCGGGGCCGACGAGCCCGACAACGACAATTGCGGCTTCAACCCCTCCATCTTAGTCACGGCGCCTCTGCGCGTGCGCGGCGGGAGAAGCGCGGCCGCTCCCGGCCGCCGTAGGGAGGGGGGCGTGGCCCTGGCGCCATCTTGTGCGTGGCGGCGCTTCCCCTTTCCGCGGGTCCCTCCCCAAGGTGGCGGCGCCCGCGCCAGGTGAGCCACGTGACGCCGGGGGGGCGTGGTCATAGGCGCGGGTCGGTGGCTGTGGCCGCGTCCAGGGGGCGGGGCCCGGCGCGGCGCGGACCAATGGGCGCGGGGTGGGCGGGGCCTGAGCGAAGGTAACAGGTTGCGGTGGCGGCGGCGGGAGCGGCGGGAGGTGAGTGGGGGGGGGACCGGGGAGGGGGGTCAGGGGGGGTCACGGACAGGGGAGGGGGGCCTGACCCTGGGCAGGGGGCCATGACCCTGCTGACCCACCGGGAGCTGGTCCTGACCCGCGGAGAGGGGGTCATGACCCATGGAAGGGGGGTCCTGTTGGTTCGGGAGAGGGTCCTGACCCATGGGAGGGGGTCTTGACCCATGGAAGGGGGGTCCTGTTGGTTCGGGAGAGGGTCCTGCCCCATGGGAGGGGGGTTCTGACCCATGGGAGGGGGTCTTGACCCATGGGAGTGGGGTCTTGACCCATGGGAGGGGGGTCCTGTTGGTCCAGAAGAGGGTCCTGCCCCATGGGAGCGTGTCTTGACCCATGGCAGGGGGGTCCTGACCCATGGCAGGGGGGTCCTGTTGGTCCAGGAGAGGGTCCCGCTCCATGGGAGGGGATCCTGCCCCATGGCAGGGGGTGCTGCCCCTCGGCACAGGGTCTGTTCTGTGGGGTGTGTGCCCTGCCCCGGGCAGAGCCCATGGAGGCTGGAGGGGTTGTCCTTCCTGGGACGTGCCCTGTCCTGTGGAAGGGGCTGGTGCCAGAGGGGCTGTGAGCTCAGGGTGTGACCTGTCCTAGAACAGAGCTTATAGGGGCTGTTATCCCACGTGTGTCCTGCCCCTAAAGCAGATCCTGCAGGAGCTGTGAGCTCAGGGGTGTGTCCTGCCCTATAGCAGAGCCTATAGGGGCTGTTTTCCCACGTGTGTCCTGCCCCTAAAGCAGATCCTATAGGGGCTGTGAGCTCAGGGGTGTGTCCTGCCCTATAGCAGATCCTATAGGGGCTGTTTTCCCACGTGTGTCCTGCCCCTAAAGCAGATCCTATAGGGGCTGTGAGCTCAGGGTGTGACCTGTCCTATAGCAGATCCTATAGGGGCTGTGAGCTCAGGGTGTGTCCTGCCCCTAAAGCAGATCCTATAGGGGCTGTGAGCTCACGTGTGTCCTGCCCTATAGCAGATCCTACAGGGGCTGTTATCCCGGGTGTGTCCTGCCCTATAGCAGACCCTATAGGGGCTGTTATCCCGGGTGTGTCCTGCCCTATAGCAGACCCTATAGGGGCTGTTATCCCACGTGTGTCCTGCCCTACAGCAGACCCTACAGGGGCTGGGCCTGACAGGAACCTCCTTTTGGGGCCACCGTGCCCTGTAGAGACTCTACAGGTGCCACCTTGTCCCTGTCCTTGCCCTATAGCTGCCCCCATAGGGGTCTTCTCGCCCTATAGGGACCCCCCAGGTGAGCTCTCCCTGGACCCTACAGCCCCTGCAGGACCCGCCGTTCCCTGTCCCTTCCAGGCACTGTCATTCCATGCGGGACCCGCCTTTCCCTGTGGGAATTGTCCCTGCGGGTGCTCCCGGTTTTGGGGAGGTCCCCTACACCTCCCTCTATAGGGGACCCGCCGCTGCTTCTCCTCGGATGCGGATCCCGGGAGGGAGGGAAGAGCCTTTGGGACCTGGCAGGAGCCCTCCTGGAATTCTGGGACCCCCTGGAATTCCATTCCAACCCCCCCCGAAAGCCGCAGCTTTGCCGTGCGGAGCTGCCCTACTTTGCCGCGCTCCCGGGGCCGTATTTTTAGCAGCTCGTTTAAATAAGATGGAAAAATCCAGGGCTTTGGGGGCCGTCCTGATCCATCGGGATCCTTTGGGGGTGCCCGGATCCCACCACCCACCCCCCCAGGAACTCGCTCGCGTGTCCCCGTCCTCGTCCTTCGCCGCCGGCTTTTGTTCGGGAGGGTGTTTGTGGTTGTTTGTGGTTCGCTCTCCCCTCCCACCGCCCCGACCGGTCGAACTGGTTTGTTTTTTTTTTGGGGGGGGGGAGCCGCGTTTCCATCTCCCGATAAAGGGTTTGCCAGCGCAGCCCCTCGCCCGCCGCGGGGGTCCCACGGGACCTCCTCCCAGCACCTTTTTGGGGTGGGAGCGGCATCGCCCCGGGACAGGATTTGGGGTGAAAGCAGATCCCCGCGGCCCCGGGGAGCTGCGGCTGCTCCCCGTTATCCCCCCGGGGCCGTTCCCGGCTCCCCTTCCCGGCTCCCAAAGAAACTCCGGTTTCCAAAGGCTCGGAAAGTGTAAATCGATCGCGTGGGTGCCGCGGAGAACCCGAGACCTGCGCCGGGAGGGGCGGGTCGGTGACGGCTCTGACCCCTGAAGGACGGGACGAGGCTTTTGTTTTCCCTGGGAGCGGCAGGAACGGGATTTTCCAGTCTCCGGGTTGATGATTAACCCGAGGGCTCTGCCTGCGGCCGGCGGGATGCGGAGGAATTCGGCTCTTATCGGGTCAGAGGGAGCCCCGGGGGACATGGACATGGCCTGCGGGACGGCCCTTGTCCCGGCTGGATGTCCCTCTCCCACCCCAATCCCATCTGGATGTCCCTCTCCCACCCCAATCCCAACTGGATGTCCCTCTGACAACCCTTATCCCATCTGGATGTCCCTCTGGCAACCCTTATCTTGTGTGGATGCCCTTCTTCCAACCCTTATCTCAGCTGGATATCCCTCTCCCAGCCCCAATCCCTGTTGGATATCCCTCTCCCAGCCCCAATCCCTGTTGGATATCCCTCTCCCAGCCCCAATCCCTGTTGGATATCCCTCTCCCAGCCCCAATCCCAGCTGGATGTCCCTCTCCCAGCCCCTGGGGCGGTGCCAGCACGCCGTTGTCACCCCGTTGTCACCATGATCCCATTGTTGTCACCCCGTTGTCACCCTGATCCCGTTGTCACCCGGCCCTGGGGTGACGCAGGTGCCCCGGTTTCGGGTTCCTCCGGCCTGGATCACGTGTGTTTATTGGGAATTTCGGGCTCTGGAGGCTGTGGCAGAGCAGGAAGGGCCGGTTGGTGTCGGTGCCAGGCATGGCTGGAGCTGCCTCTGCCCAAAATCCTGGACTTTGAGCCCGTGGGCAAACACAGGGAGCCAGAGGTGCTGGGACGGGGCTGGAATTTGGGGAAGTCCTGGTGGAAAACAGCCTGGAGCCAAAACCAGCCGGGCTGGGAGTGGTTTGGGATAATCCAGCAGCCTTTGCTGCCCGACTTTGGCTCAGCTTGGACCGAGGTGGGGCAGAGCTTTGGGAAAACCTCGATGGAAACAACCCAAACGGTGCCAAAAACCTGCCGGTGTGGAAGTGGTTTGGGGTGATGGAAACAGCCCCAGTGGTGCCAGGAGCCCAAACCAGCTGGTGTGGAAGTGGTTTGGGGTGATGGAAACAGCCTGAGCAGTGCCAGGAGCCCAAACCAGCTGGTGTGGAAGTGGTTTGGGGTGATGGAAACAGCCCCAGTGGTGCCAGGAGCCCAAACCAGCTGTGAGTGGTTTGGGGTGATGGAAACAGCCCCAGTGGTGCCAGGAGACCAAACCAGCTGGTGTGGAAGTGGTTTGGGGTGATGGAAACAGCCTGAGCAGTGCCAGGAGCCCAAACCAGCTGGTGTGGAAGTGGTTTGGGGTGATGGAAACAGCCCCAGTGGTGCCAGGAGCCCAAACCAGCTGTGAGTGGTTTGGGGTGATGGAAACAGCCCCAGTGGTGCCAGGAGACCAAACCAGCTGGTTTGGGGTGATGGAAACAGCCTGAGCAGTGCCAGGAGCCCAAACTGGCTGGTGTGGAAGTGGTTTGGGGTGATGGAAACAGCCTGAGCAGTGCCAGGAGCCCAAACCAGCCGGTGTGGAAGTGGTTTGGGGTGATGGAAGCAGCCCCAGTGGTGCCAGGAGCCCAAACCAGCTGGTTTGGGGTGATGTAAACAGCCTGAGCAGTACCAGGAGCCCAAACCAGCCGGTGTGGAAGTGGTTTGGGATAATCCAGCGGTTTCTGCCGGGTTTTGGGTTTGGCCCCTGGTCCAATTCCCTGCCTTGGGCACGGCTCAGGACCAGCCCGACCCTGCTCCCACCGCCCTTCCCAGCGGCCCTGGGTGGGGGGGAGAGGCCGGGCCAGCTCCGGCCTTTTCCAGCGCCCGCCCGCGAATTGCAAAACAGCTTTCTGGGTTACTGTCGGCGGCACAAAGGGCTCATTGTGCCGCGCTGCGAGAGCGCCGCTGGCCCCGGGCCATCCCGGCTCTGCGATTCCAGAGGTGCGGGACGGGCTCTCCCACCGCCCCCGGCCGTGCCCGGGTACCCCCATCCCTGTGCCGGCCCGGCCCGGGGCAGGACCCGGGTGTTTTGTGGCCCCGGGGACAAAACCCGGCCTATTTTTAGCCCCGCTCCTTCCCTGTGGTTTGCGGTGAAATCCCCTCCCGGGGCCGTGTTTCCAGCCCGGCTTGGGTGTTGCTTTCCCACACAGGAATGTGATCCCGGCTCCAGCCCCTTTATCTGCGAGCTTGGAGCCTTTCCAGAAGGAGGGAGGCATTCCTGGGAGATTACCCAGCCGGGCCTGGCTCACCTGCTTCCTCCCGGCTCTCTCCCCCCACACCCCAAAACGCTGCCAGAGCCCCCCGAACGGGAGCAGAGCCGGGGTGGGAAGGGCGAAGCCTCTCCCTGGTTTCTGAGCTTGGCAAAAAAAGCAGGATCCTCTTCCCGGCCCGGCTGGGATCGAGCCCGGTGCCAGCCCCGGCCGCGTCCGAGCCCCCGCGGTTTTCCACCACCTGCTCCCCGCCCGTGCCAGGCCGGATGGTGGGGACGGTGCCCTGTCCCTCGGTGGTGCTGGCACGTCCCGGCCCTGGGATGATGATGCCCTGCCGGCCCTCGCCGCCCATCCAAAGGTCTCCCCGAGCCGGGAGCTGCGCCCAGAGCTCGCCGTTCCCACCCAGATCCAGGTGAGAGGGGCCGGGCCCGGGGCTCGTCACCGGCTGCACTTTGGACGCCGGCGGCCATGGAATATCCCGAATTCGGTGCCAAAGCCGCTTCCCCGGCCTCGGTTCCCGGCTGCAGGTGGGTGCCCGTGCTGCTCCTCCCAACCCCCCGCGCCCGGAGGGGCTGCGGCGGCTCCCGGAGGGACGGCGCCGATGGGATTTAGGGGCTCCTGATGGGATTTAGGGGACCCTGATGGGATTTAGGGGCTCGGGGGGGGGGTGGTTTCCAGTCTGGTGTCAGTTCCTGATCTCGTTATTCCGACACCGGGCGAGGGATAATGAGCTTAAGAGACAAGGACTCTGCTCCCAACCCCTGTGCTGGCTCCAGGGATCCTTCACCTGCAGCTCCTGGGGCTCCAGGGATCCTTCACCTGCCGTTCCTGGGGCTCCAGGGATCCTTCACCTGCAGCTCCTGGGGCTCCAGGGATCCTTCACCTGCAGCTCCTGGGGCTCCAGGGATCCTTCACCTGCAGCTCTTGGGGCTCCAGGGATCCTTCACCTGCCGTTCTTGGGGCTCCAGGGATCCTTCACCTGCAGCTCCTGGGGCTGGGGAGGGATTCGGGACCCCCGACGGGCTCGTGTTGATTCCAGACCCCGGGGGAGCCGCCCGAGCTGCCCCTGCCGAGTTCGGCCGGGGTTTGTGAGCAGAGAGGGGCGGTGGGGACCCGGCAGAGCCCGGGCCGGCCAACAGCTCGTCCTTCCCGGCTCTGCTCCCGACCCGACTCCCTGGAAAACGCCGCGTCCCGCGGCTCCAGCCCCGTCTTCCTCCCCGGGGTGGGCACAGGAGGAGTCCCGGGCTCGGGGGCGATGCAAGGACACGAGATGCCATCCCCGCGCTGGGATCCCGCTGCTCCATCCGCATCCCCGCTCCATCCCTGTCTCCGAGCTGGATGTGTGTGTGTGCGTGTGGCTCCCGGCGTGTGGTTTGGGGGCTGCTTTTTGGTTTTTCTCCGCTTTCCAGCACCGGGGCTCGTGTAGCTCCCGGTTTATTTGCGGCACAGAGAGAAAGGAGCTGCGGCTGCTCCCGGGGCTCGGGGCGGGGGACGCGCGGTGCCGGGGGGGGCGATTTGGGGCTTTTCCATCACTTATCCCCCCCTCTCCGGTGCTCATAGGGCAGCCCCCCCCGCTTCCTCCGCTCCCTGTCGGGCCGGCATCGCCCCGGGACCGAGGGGGAGGGTTCCATCACGCTGTTCCCAATATGTCACTGCTCATATCTGTCCCCTCCCCACGGGACGAGGGGGCCCGCCGGGCGCTGGGGGTGATGCTGAGGGGCCCCCGGAGCCGCGGCCAGGGCTGCGGCGGCGTTTCCGCAGGAAAAAAAACCGGGAATGCGGCGGCGGCGGCGGCCGAGCCCGGGCTGCGGAGCCCGCGGGAGCGCCGCTTCCCCCCGCATCCCCCCGCATCCCCCCGCATCCCCCCGCATCCCCCCGCCAAGGGCAGGACGCGCGGGGAGGGGGGTGAAGGCTCCGCCGGGGATGCTGCGGGTGCGGTGCGGGGGTTTCTCCGTCCCCAGAGTCCCCCCCGCGAGCGGCCGAAGCGCTGCCGGTGCTGGCACAGCAAATCCTCGTCCCCGTCCTGTGTCCTGGGGACGCCGCAGCGCTGGCACCGCGTGTCCTCTGGCTCCCGTCCCGCCGGGAAGGCGCCGCCGGACCCTCCTCTGATTCGGGGATACTCACCCACCCCTCCCCTCCCTCCCTCTCTGCGTCCCCCCAGCACCGCCGAGCCCGCGGCGATGGAGCGGCCGGCGGGGATGGAGAAGCAGAGCCCGGTGGATTACGGCGTCCAGATCCGCTTCATCAACGACCTCCAGGAGCCCCGCAGACCCCCGAAAACGCGGGGCAAACCCGGCTCCTACGGCGTGGCCGTGCGGGTCCAGGGCATCGCCGGGCAGCCCTTCGTGGTCCTCAACAGCGGCGACAAGGGCGGCGACTCCTTCGGGGTGCAGATCAAGAGCGACGGGTCCTACCCGACCCCCCCGTGGCCCTCGGGCTCCGTCAGCTCCGACTCGGACCTGCCTGAGAACCCCTACGCGGGGCGGCAGCGCCGGCACGGCTCCTACAGCACCTCGGACGAGGAGGCTCCGGGGGGCTCCCGGCGGGACCCCCAGCCCGCGGCGGGCGAGGAGCTGCGGAGGACACAGTCCCACGGGGACCTGCTCGGCGCCGCCGCGGAGGAGCCCCCGGCCCGCGGCATTCCCGGGATCCAGCGGCGGCAGCAGCAGCAGCAGCGCCGGGCCCCGAACGGTGGGAAGAGCGGCAGCGCCTCGAGCATCGCCCCGGGGCACAAACCCGCCGGGGCCGCGGGCGAGGAGCCGTCCTCGGACCCGGAGGCGGCCGGGGGGGACGTGGACACCAAGCCGCTGTCCTCAGTGGATTCCCTGATCAGCAAATTCGACGGGAAGGGGCAGCAGCAGCAGCGGGGAAGGGCCGTCAGGAGGGGCCGCATCCCCTCGGCAGAGAGGAAGCGATCCCAGAGCCTGGACGGCCGCGTGTCCCACCGGGATGTCCTGGACGGCCGCGTGTCCCACCGGGATGTCCCGGACGGCCGCGGGACTCGCCCCCAGCCCTCGGGACCCGCCGGCAGCCGCAGCCCCCCGCGTGGGTCCGGGGGGATGGAGGGAGGGGGGATGAAGGTCCAGCGGGGAGTTCGGGCCACGGAGGAGCAAAGCAAAGCCCGGGCAGAGCTGCAGGTATGAGGGGGGGGGCTCTGGATCCCGCTGGGGTCCCTTAACCGAGGGGGGCACGAGGGGGGCACTCGTATCCCGGCTGGAGCTGAGCTTTTCATCCCTCCCGGCAGCTCAAATCCACCCCGGACCTGCTGCGGGATCAGCGGGAGGTGGCCCAGCCTGGCGGCAGTGAACACCCCAAGGAGCTCATCTACAGCATCCTGAAGGAGGGGTGAGCCCCCCAGGGCCCCCTCAGAGCCCCCCGAGTGCCCCCCGAGTGCCCCATCGTTCCCTGCCCCTTTCCCAAAGTCCCCCTGGCCGGGGCTGGGATGCTGGGGGGGGTGGTTTGGGAGCAGGGATGGATTTTGGGGGGTGGTTTGGGAGCAGGGATGGATTTGGGGGGGTGGAGTGTGGATTTTGGGGGGGTGATTTGGGAGCAGGGATGTCCCTGAGCTCAGGATTTTAGGGGGATGATTTGGGAGCAGGGATGTCCTCAAGCTCAGGATTTTGGGGGGATGGTTTGGGAGCAGAGGTGTCCTCAAGCTCAGGATTTTGGGGGGATGGTTTGGGAACAGGGATGTCTCTGAGCTCAGGATTTTGGGGGGATGCTTTGGGAGCAGGGATGGATTTTAGGGGGGTGGTTTGGGAGCAGGGATGTCCCTGAGCTCAGGATTTTGGGGGGGGGGAGCTGAACAGCAAAGCACTGGGGTGTTTGCACCCCCCATTCCGTGCCCCCTCCCACCATTCCCAACTGCTTCCCACAAATCCAACCCCCCCAGGAGCAGCGAGAGCGAGACCTCCCTGAGGAGGAAAACCTCCCGGCTGCTGGAGAAGATGCAGGAGCTGGTGGTGAGTCGAGGCCATCCCGGGGCTGCCCCATTCCCAGGGATCCCCCAATCCCCCCTGGGGGCTCCTGCCTTCCCAGCACCGTGTCCTGACATCCCGGGGGGGGATCCCCGTGGTTCTGGGGGGGTTGCAGGACCCCAAACCCGCCCAGTGAACCCCAGGGTGTCTCTCCAGGTGCCCCCCAAGGACGGGGCGTGTTCCCAACCCCAGCACAGGGAACTGGCCAGGAAGGTGGAGGAGCTGCAGGAGAAGCTCGATGAGGAGACCAAGGTGAGGCCGAGCAGGTTGAGGGGGGGGTTTTGGGGTCCCCAAATTACACCCCTGGGGGAGGGGAGGCACAGCAGGTCCCTGCTCTGACCCTGCTCTGAGGCTGAGTCCGATTTCCCTGCTGGGTGCTCTGGGGGATGTTGGGGTGCAGGTGTCCTTCCTGGGGCGGGGAGGGGGGTCAGGGGCCCTCTCAAGGAGGGGGTGTCACCGGTGTCCCCTTGTCCCCTTGTCCCACAGCTCCGCCAGAAGCTGGAGCTGCCCGGGGGCCCCGCCCGGCTCCGCGAGGCTGAAGCGGAGACCCAGCGGCTCCGGGGGGCTCTGGAGAAGAAAAACCTGGAGCTACAGAGGAGTCTGCAGGAGTAAGAGCTGCCCCAGGGTGCTGGGACATCTGTGGGGGGGTCTGTCCGTCCCAGGGGTGGGAATGCTGACGTGGGGTCATCCCGGGATCAGCTGCCCGCGGGTGTCGGTGCCCGTGGACAGGGGTCCAGGGCAGGCAGCAGGTCCCCGAGGGATTCCCACACCTCTTCCCAGGCTGAAGGAGGTGAAATCCTCCAAGGAGCAGGTGGAGAGCCGGCTGGGGGACTGCGAGGAGCAGCTCCTGGCCACGCGCCGGGAGCTCGAGCGGCTGCGCCAGAGCTCCGGAGCTTCCCCAGACACCGAGTCCCTCTACAAGGTAGGGGCCTGCTGGTGGCCCCAGGGGGGGACTGTCCCGCTGTGCCACCACCCCGTGCCTCACCCCGTCCCTGCAGGAGCTGCTGGAGGCCCGGGAGGAGCTGGAGGAGGCCCTGAGCTCCCGGCAGAGGCAGGAGGAGCAGCTGCGGCTGCGGGAGCGGGAGCTGACGGCGCTCAAGGGGGCCCTCAAGGAGGAGGTGGCCACCCACGACAAGGAGCTGGAGAGGGTCAGGCAGCAGTGCCAGAGCGACATGGACCAGCTGAGGAGGAGCATGGAGGGCATCTCGCAGGTCTGGGGGGCTGGGGGTGGCTGGGGAGGGGGGTGGGTGTCCCCAAACCCCCCCTTTCAATGAGCCGGAAACAGGGTTTGTGTCCTGCCCCGAATTCCATCTGTCCACCTGCCCTGGCTGGTGCCTCCCCTGGCTGGAGGTGCTGGGGAGGGTCTGGGAGCCCCGAAATTCCCCCTTTTAAACGGCCCAGAGCTGGAAAGAGGGTCTGTGTCCCACCCCAAACTCACCCCATCAGAGAATCCCCCTGCCCTGGCTGGAGGTGCCGGGAGGGGGATCCCGGATGGTTTGTGGAGGTTTTGGGGCTCCCTGGACTCCTTTGTGGGCTCCCCTGGCTGGAGGTGCTGGGGAGGGTCTGGGAGCCCCTGAATTCCCCCTTTTAAACAGTTTGGGGTCTGTGTCCTGCCCCCAAACTCACCCCATCAGAGAATCCCCCTGCCCTGGCTGGAGGTGCCGGGAGGGGGATCCCGGATGGTTTGTGGAGGTTTTGGGGCTCCCTGGACTCCTTTGTGGGCTCCCCTGGCTGGAGGTGCTGGGGAGGGTCTGGGAGCCCCTGAATTCCCCCTTTTAAACAGTTTGGGGTCTGTGTCCTGCCCCCAAACTCACCCCATCAGAGAATCCACCTGCTCCGGGATGGAGGTGCTGGGAGGGGGATCCCGGATGGTTTGTGGAGGTTTTGGGGCTCCCTGGACTCCTTTGTGGGCTCCCCTGGCTGGAGGTGCTGGGGAGGGTCTGGGAGCCCCTGAATTCCCCCTTTTAAACAGTTTGGGGTCTGTGTCCCACCCCAAACTCACCCCATCAGAGAATCCACCTGCTCCGGGATGGAGGTGCCGGGAGGGGGATCCCGGATGGTTTGTGGAGTTTTTGGGGCTCCCCCGGGTCCTGTCCCAGCCAGGCAGGACCTCAGCGTGGCTGGAGCATCCCGTGGTGCTGCTTCCCTGCAGGATAAAGCCGACCTGGAGTCGGAGAGGCAGAAGGTGGGCGCGGTGGTGAGGAACCTGCAGCGGGAGCTGGAGGAGAGCGCGGAGGAGACGGGGCACTGGCGGGACATGTTCCAGAAGAACAAGGACGAGCTCAGGAACACCAAGCAGGAGTAAGTGTCGGGGCTGTGGCTGAGCCAGAGGCCGCCAGGAGCCCTTGGGAAGGTCCAGCTGCTTGGGATTGTCCAGTGATTTCACTCTAAATCCCGTTAAAACGGGTCGGGAGTGGGGATGGGGCTGGTTCTCCTCCTCCTCCTCCTCCTCCTCTTCCTCCCTTCCCTGAATTCCCACTGATCCATCACCGTTCTCTGCCACCGGGAAAAGGAACAATCCCATTTTCCCAATCTTCCCCAGTTTTCCCCTATTTTTTTTCCCACCGTTTCCTCCATTTTTTTCCATTTCCCCCATTTTTTTTCCATTTCCCCCCATCTTGTCCGAAGTTCCCCCTTTTTTTCCCCGTTCCTTCCAATTTTTCCCCATTTCCCCCCCATTTTTTCCCCATTTCCCCCCCATTTTTTCCCCATTTCCCCCCCATTTTTTCCCCATTTCCCCCCCATTTTTTCCATTTCCCCCTCATTTTTCCCCACTTCTCCCATTTTTTCCATTTCCCCCTCATTTTTCCCCATTCCCCCCATTTTTTTCCTCTTTCCCTCCCGCTTTTTATTTTTCCCCCATTTCCCTCATTTCCCCCCCACTTTTTTCCCATTTTGTCCCAAATATTCCCCAATGTATCCAATTTTTTTCCCCGTTTCTCCCCAAACCAGCCTCCAGACAAGGGCTGGAGGGGGATCCCCAGGGGGGTCTCACCTCTCCCCCTGCAATGGGGGACCCTCTGGAGTGTCAGGTTTGGAGCCTTCCCAATGCCATTCCCGCTGCCATTCCCGCTGCCATTCCCAATGCCATTCCCAATGCCATTCCCGCTGCCATCCCCGGGACCTGGGGGGGGGTTTTGGGCCACGGGGCTGGCTCTGGTGGCCCCACCCTGCCCCTCCCCAGGCTGCTGCAGGCGAAGCTGGAGCGGGAGGAGTTCGAGGAGGAGCTGCGGGAGCTCCGGGAGCGCTTCCAGGCCGCCCGCGAAGAGGCGGATCAGGCCCGGAGCAGCGCCGTGGATCCCGGCGAGCTGGAGGCCCTCAGGAAGGTGAGGGATGAAGGGAGGAGATCCCCCCACCCCAGGGGCCATGCCCAGCATCTCTGATCCCCCCTGATCCCCCCTGATCCCCCCTGATCCCCCCTGATCCCCCCTGATCCCCCTGATCCCCCCTGATCCCGCGGCAGGAGCTGCGGGAGGCGCGGGAGGCGCGGCGGGAGCTGGCGGAGGAGCGGCAGGAGCGGGAGGAGCGGCTGCGGGAGCGGGAGCGGGAGCTGCTGGCGCTGAGGGGGGCCCTGAGGGACAAGGAATCCGGCCGGGATGGGGAGCTGGAGCAGCTCCAAAGGGACCTGCAGCGGCTCCGGCAGGAGCGGGACGAGGCGGCCGAGGTGAGAGCCGGGAAGAGACGCCCAGAGGGATTCCAGAGGTGGGATTCCTTCGGTCCTTCCCAGGTTTCGTGGCCACGGGGTGGTGGGACAAAGCTGCAGCCCCCAGACCTGCCATGGATGATCCCAGGCACAGGGGAGGGGAAGGTTTGGGAAAGGGGAAGCTTTGGGAATTGTTGGCTTATCCCAGTGGATGCAGCCCAAGTGAACCCCTGGATGATCCCAGGCACCAGGGAAGGGGAAGGTTTGGGAAAGGAGAAGGTTTGGGAACTGTTGGCTTATCCTGGTAGACACAGCCTAAGTGAATCCCCTGGATGATCCAAGGCACCAGGGAAGGGAATCTTTGGGAACTGTTGGCTTATCCCGATGGACACAGCCCAAGTGAACCCCTGGATGATCCCAGGCACCAGGGAAGGGGAAGCTTTGGGAATTGTTGGCTTATCCTGGTGGACACAGCCCAAGTGAACCCCTGGATGATCCCAGGCACCAGGGAAGGGGAAGGTTTGGGAATTGTTGGCTTATCCCAGTGGATGCAGCCCAAGTGAACCCCTGGGTGATCCCAGGCACCAGGGAAGGGGAAGCTTTGGGAACTGTTGGCTCATCCCAGTGGCTGCAGCCCAAGTGAACCCCTGGGTGATCCCATCCAGGCAAAGGCCTCCCTGGAGAGCGCCCGGGAGGCGTCGGAGCAGGCGAGGCGGGCGGTGGAGTCGAGCCTGAGGGAAGTGCAGGAGCAGAACGACGACCTGAGGAGGAGATTCCTGGGCCTGGAGACGAAGCTGAAGGAGTATGAGCGCCTGGGGGAGAACTGGGAGGGCTCCCAGGCCCGGCTCAAGGACAAGGTCGCCAAACTGGAGGTACTGGGAGCGTCCCCCTGAGCTTCCCAGAGCTCTTCCCGAGCTCGGGGAAGGGGTTGGAAGAGCTCCTTCCCCGCAGGCAGAGCGCAGGCACGCGGAGGAGTCGCTGGGAGAGGCCACGGAGCGGGAGCAGGAGCTGCTGTTGGCCAAGAGGGCCCTGGAGACGCGGCTGGAGGAGGCCGAGAGGGGCCTGGCCCGGCTGGCCCAGGAGCAGCAGGACCTGAGCCTGTCCCTGCAGGAGGAGCAGCGGCAGAAGGAGCAGCTCAAGCGCTCCAAGAACGAGCTGGAGGAGCAGAAACGGCTCCTGGATCGCACCACCGAGAAGCTCAACAGAGAGGTCGGGGCTGGGAACTCCCTTCCCTTCCCTTCCCTTCCCTTCCCTTCCCTTCCCTTCCCTTCCCTTCCCTTCCCTTCCCTTCCCTTCCCTTCCCTTCCCTTCCCTTCCCTTCCCTTCCCTTCCCTTCCCTTCCCTTCCCTTCCCTTCCCTTCCCTTCCCTTCCCTTCCCTTCCCTTCCCTTCCCTTCCCTTCCCTTCCCTTCCCTTCCCTTCCCTTCCCTCTCCCAGTGCCTGGGATCATCCCAAGCCCTGCCCCATTCCCATGGGATTCTCTCCCCCCCCCGGAGCCTCCCACCCGCTCCCGGTGGGATTCCCGCTGGGATTCCCGACCCGCCTCCCCCCTCCCGCAGCTGGAGCAGATGACAGCGGAATCCCAGAGCTCCCTGAGCTCCCTGAGGGCGCAGCTGGAGGAGTTCAGGGAGAAATCCCGGCGGGAGATCACGGATTCCCAGAAGCAGGCCAAGGACCGCGGGGCCGAGGTGGAGAAGATGCAGTTCAGCCTCGGGAGGCTGCAGGACGAGGTTCGGGGGGGCTGGGATGGCCCTTCCCTCTTCCTGGGGACACTTCCCAGCTGGAAACACCCCTTCCCTCTTCCCTGGGGACACTTCCCACCTGGAAACGCCCCTTCCCTGCTTCCTGGGGACATTCCCACCTGGAAACGCCCCTTCCCTGCTTCCTGGGGAAACTTCCCACCTGGAAATGCCCTTCCCTGCTTCCTGGGGGCACTTCCCACCTGGAAACGCCCCTTCCCTCTTCCCTGGGGACAATTCCCACCTGGAAAGTCCCTTCCCTGCTTCCTGGGGACACTTCCCACCTGGAAATGCCCCTTCCCTGGGACACTTCCCACCTGGAAAGGCCCTTCCCTGGGGACACTTCCCACCTGGAAAGGCCCTTCCCTGGGGACACTTCCCACCTGGAAATGCCCCTTCCCTTGGGACACTTCCCACCTGGAAACGCCCCTTCCCTGAGACACTTCCCAGCTGGAAGGGCCCTTCCCGCAGGTGTCCCGGCTGAAGCAGGCTCTGCAGGAGAGCCAGGCCGAGCGGGAGAACGTCCTGCTGGATAAGGAGGTGCTGCTGCAGCGCCTGCACAACCTGGAGCAGGACATGGACGCCCGGAAGCGCTCCCAGGACGATCGATCCCGGCACCTCAAAACGCTGGAGGTGGGAATGCCATCCCAAAAAAAACCCCTCCCTCTTCCAAAAAAACCCCTCCCTCTCCCAAAAAAACCCCTCCCTCTCCCCGGCCCTGCAGTGCCTGGTGCTGACAGCAAGGGGCAGAGCCTGCCTGTCATTCCCAACGCCTGGAATTGCTGGGATGGGATCAGATTCCCGATTTTATTGGTTGCCAGCGCGGCCGCTCTTCCCGGCTCTTCCCGGCTTTTCCCGGTGCCTCTCCAGGGCTCAGTAGGGGCCTCTCCCCCCCCGGGGGTGGTGGGTCATATCCCAGCATTTCCCATCCCCTCCCGAATCCCGGGATGCGCCGGAGCTTCCCGGCTTTGGGGAGCGGATCCGTCTCCTCTGGAATTCCCGCGCCTTTCCCGCTTCCCATCGTTCATCCCACCCCCCTCCCGCGGCTGGGACCGACCTTTCTCGTCCCAAATCTTTTGCAGGAGAAGTCCAAGCGGCTGGAAGTGGAGCTGGACGAGGAGAGGAGCACGGTGGAGCTGCTGACGGAGCGGGTCAACCGGAGCAGGGACCAGGTGGGAGCCGGGAGAACCCGGGAGAACTCGGGAATCCTGGAATCAACACCACACTAACGACTCCCTAACGAGCAGCTCCCTCACTAAATACACTGGGAATGACAGTGGGAATTGTGGTGTTGGAAAAGTCTGGGCATGAATGGGAATTACGTGAGTTTAGGGAAGAAAGATAAAAAAAACCCAAAAGAAATTCCCGGGAATTTACGGGGCGAGATTTGGGGTTGGGGTGGGAATTTGGGGGCTGAAATCCTCTTAAATCCCGGACTCTTCCCTCCATCTGACCCCACCTGGTCATTCCCTCAAAGCTGGAGCTGTTGGAGCCTCCTGGGATTCACCAGGATCCCAATGGAGCCTCCTGGGATTCACCAGGATCCCGGGATTGGCCTCCCCCTCCTGCCCCACAGGGATCCAGCCTGGGGCTTGGAAAGGGAATTCCCTCCCCTTAGGCTCTGACAAGGGGGCCAAAATGGGGTGGGTTTCCCACTTTTCCATCCGGGAAACACCCCGGGGGATGCTTTTCCCGCAACCCCTGGACGTGCCTGAGGCAGTTCTGGTTCGTTCCATCCCTGGATCAAACCCATTCCCGCCCCCCCCCCCGAGTCCCCAAATCCCAGTTCAACCAGTTGGAACCCTCCGGTGGGAAACTCCAGCCCCGGAGCTCTCCGGGCTGCTCGTGGGATTTGGTTTGGGAAGGACCCGAAAATCCTCTCGGTGGAGGGTTTTGGTGTCCCAAAAGGTTTTTGGTGGGATGGGACACCCGAGCCCGCCCGGGCTCTGCGGCGCCGCTTTCCCGGCGGGAATTCCGGTGGGAATTCTGGTGGGAATTCCGGCGGCTCCCGTTGTCCCACCACCCCCTGGCAAAGGCCGAATCCCAACCCGGAGCCGTGTTCCTCGTTCCCAGATCGAGCAGCTGCGGGCGGAGCTGCTCCAGGAACGCTCCAGCCGGCAGGACCTGGAATGCGACAAGGTGTCCCTGGAGCGGCAGGTAGGGATGAGCTGGGGCAGGGACGGGTCCAGCTGGATCCACCACCACATCCCCGTGTCCCGGGGGCAGCGGGATGGGCCCTCTGCCCGGCGAGGCACTCGGGGAAAAGCCTCCTGGAGCATCCCTTGGGAGCGAGGCCGCGTTCCCGAGGAGTTCCTGCTGCCAGATCCTTCCTGCCCCGTGCTCCGGATCCATCCCACCACTCCCATTCCCCATCCCTGGAGCCCTCTGCCACCTCCCAGGGCGCCTTTCCCCGTGGAATTCCCCCCTTTTCCCTCGTGATTCCCACCGTGCTCTCCCAGCCCTTCGTCCCTTAACGAGCCGGCTCCTAACGAGCCGGATCGATGGGAACCGACCTCCCCGAGCTGGGCTTGTTCCCACTCTGGAATTGCCATTTCCATTGTTCCCACTCTGGAATTGCCACTTCCATTGTTCCCACTCTGGGATTGCCACTTCCAAGGAAAACATGGGGGCTCCTCTTGACACCTGGAGGGGAATTTTTTGGCCCACAAAGGGATTCAGGAGCAGGAATTGGGGAGGTGAAGGGGGACGAGCATCGGGGGGCTGTCACACTCGGTGTTCCCAGTGTATCCCAGTGTATCCCAGTGTATCCCAGTGTATCCCAGTCCCCTCCGGCCTCTCCTCGTGCCCAGGCCGGTGCCAACACGTTAATTGCTGTTATATAACCCGGCTCCTCCTCGGAAAAGGCTTTCTGGGCCCTGACTCACCACCAGCTTTACATAAGCCAGGCCTGGGACCTTCCCCGCCCAGCCCAGAGCCCCGGGGGTGGGGGGGGGACAGGGGGAAAATTTTGGGGGGATTTTGCAGAACTGGGGAGGGGTGGCAGGGATATAATTTTGGGGAGGGGATTTTGCAGAAGTGGGGAGGGGTGACAGGGACAAAATTTTGGGGGGATTTTGCAGAAGTGGGGAGGGGTGACAGGGATAAAATTTTGGGGAGGGGATTTTGCAGGAGTGGGGAGGGTGACAAGGATAATTTTGTGTGTGTGGGGGTGATTTTGCAGAACAAGGAGCTGAAGAACCGCCTGGCCAGCTCGGAGGGGCAGCACCGGCCCAGCAGCACCGTGTCCCAGCTGGAAGCGCGGCTGGAGGAGCTGCAGGACCAGCTGCAGGCCGAGGAGAGGTACCCTGGGGATCCCCGGGTTTCAGGGGGTGCCTTCCCTGCCTGGGTGGGGGTCCCACAGTCCCCTCTGTGTCTCTTCCACAGGGAGAAGAACGTCCTGCTCTCCTCCAACCGCAAGCTGGAGAGGAAGGTGAAGGAGCTCACCATCCAGATCGACGACGAGCGGCAGAACGTCAGCAACCAGAAGGACCAGGTAGGGTGGGGATGGGACCCTCAGAGGGGGCTCTGGGGGACCCTTCCCGGCCCTAATCCCATGGAATTGCAGCTGAGCCTGCGGGTGAAGGCCCTGAAGCGGCAGGTGGACGAGGCGGAGGAGGAGATCGAGCGCCTGGAGGGCGCGCGGAAGAAGGCGCAGCGGGAGCTGGAGGAGCAGCACGAGCTCAACGAGCAGCTGCAGAACCGCGTCAAGGCGCTGGAGAAGGAGGCCTGGTAGGGGGTCCTGGGGGGTCCAGGGAGGTCCTGGGTCCCTGACAGGGGGTCCTGGGTCCCTGACAGGGGGAGGGTTTCCCGTCCCCAGGCGCAAAGCCGCGCGCTCGGCGGTCGCCGACTCGTCGCTGCAGGACGAGCAGCTGAGCTCGGACGAGGAGTTCGACAGCGCCTACGGCCCGTCCTCCATCGCCTCCCTGCTCAACGAGCCCAACCTCCAGACCAGCTCCTGCTGACACACCCGAGCGGGGCCAGTTCCCCCTGGAGTGGGGCCAGTTCCCCCTTCGGATGCTGCTGCTGCTGCTCGAGGAAAACAAAAACACTTCCGAGGACATGAAGGAATGAAGGAAGGGTGGGGACCTCCTGGGAACCTCCTGGGGACCTCCTGGGAACCCCCTGGGAACCCCCTGGGAACCCTTGGGGACTCCCCCGGCCTCTGTTCTCAGCTCTGTATCTTCCCACGGGTCTCAGGGCGTGTTTGCCCCGTGGTTTGGGGCCGGGGGGACCTGCTGGCCACGCCGGTGTCCCCTGGGGGGGGGACCCACTCGCCGTCGGTGGTTCAGGGTCCCGTGGGGGTGTCTGGGGACCCCCCCCCCGGGTTATTTTTCTATGCAGCCCCTCCTTGCCCCTCCGAGCGCTGTTTTAAATAAACCCTCCCATTTCAGCGCCGGGGGAGCGCCGCGTGTTCCGCTGCCTCTGGCCTGGAGATAAACCCTCGTTATCGCTAATTAACGCGCGCGGGAGCCCTGCCAGTCGCTAATTAGCGGCTGATTGGCAGGTTCTTCCCGCAGTTCCCCTCGTGGCCTCGAGCGGGGCCGAGCTGGCACCCGGGGGGGGGGGGGGACACCCCACCCCGCCAAACCCGGCGCTGCTGCCTCAGTTTCCCTTCCCAAAATCCCGGGGCTGTTCCCCCGGGATGCGTCCGGCGGGGAAGGACACGGTGCCACCGGTGCCACCCCCCGGCGCTGGCCGTGTCACCGCGTCCCCCCCCCCCCCGCCCAGGGCCGTGCCCGCGGCGGCCCCGTTGTGGTTCTGCCAGGACCTTGTGGTTCTGCCAGGACCGGCACGACCAGTCCTGCCCTCGGCTCCTCCCGGCCACACGTGGCAGGGACGGGGTCACCCCCGGGCCACACCCTCTGCCTCGGGGTCCCCCCGTGCCTCAGTTTCCCCCCTGGGCCCTGCAGAGCTCGGGGGGGGGGGGGGCTCAGGGTGCCAACTCCCACCGTGGCCCTGACTGTGAGGGAGCCACGTCCTCCATCCCACAGGGAATCCTACTTCCCAAACCCCTCCAGGTCAGCCCTCGGTGTCCCCCCCCGTGCCTCAGTGTCCCCCGTGGGCACTGCAGAGGTTTGGGGGGCTCTGGGGTGCCCACAGGGAGCAGCTGGCACAGTTTCAGCACTCCCAGGGCCGGAGTTTGCCAAGTTCTGGACTTTACCGGCCCCGAGGGAGCCACATCCTCCATCCCACAGGGAATCCCTCTTCCCAAACCCCGCCGGGCCCGGGGCCGGGCTGTCCCCGGCGTGTCCCGGCCCCGGGGCTCCGGAGCGTGGCCCCGGTGACCGCACGGGGCTGGAACGTGGCCCCGGAACGTGGCCCCGGCCCGGCCGAGCCCGGGGCTGGCTGAGCTCATCCCGCGGGAATGCGGGAATGCAATTAGGGACAGGGTGACACTCCCGGGCCACCCGCGGCAATTAGGGCCGGGACGGGGTGACACTCCCGGGCCACCCACGCGGCACGGGGACACGGGCAGGGACACGGGCAGGGATGTGGCCGCCGACCCCGCCGGGCGGGACCCCCGGTGCCAAACGGCCCCTGGGCACGGGGGGCTGGTCCCTGGCACGGTTTGGGGCCCCCTGGCACGGCTGGGCGCGGTTTGGCACGGCCTTGGCATCACCACGGCTCGCACGGCTCCGTTTGGTGAGGCTGGACGGGGGGGGGGGTGGAGGGGCTTGGGGTGGGCTGGCACAGCTTTGGCACGGCTGGGTACGTCTGGGTTTGGCTTGGCACGGCTTTGGCACGGCTGGGTGTGTCTGAGCATGGCTTGGCACGGCTCTGGCATGGCCGGGCACGGCTTTGACGTGGCTCAGTGTGGCTTTGGCACATCTGGGTTTGGCTTGGCACGGCTTTGGCATGGCTTTGACGTGGCTCAGCACAGCTTTGTCACGGCTCTGGAATGGCTGGCACAGCACTGGCACGGCCGGGCACGGCTTTGCCGCGGCTCAGCACAGCTTTGGAACAGCCGGACAGGGCTTTGGCACAGCTTTGACGCGGCTCGAGATGAATTTGGCACGGCTGGGCCTGGCTGAACGTGGCTTTGGCACGGCTGGGTTTGGCTGATCAGGACATGGCAGAGCTTGGCACAGCTTTGGCACAGCTGGGCACGGTTTTGGCGTCGCCAGACTTTGCCTTGGCACAGTTTTGGCGCGGCTCTGGCACAGTTTTGGCGCGGTTTCAGCCCGGTTTTGGCACCGTTTCCGCGCGGCTTTGGCGCACCCGGACCCGCCTTTGTCACCTGGGGAGGCGATGGGCGTGGCCACCCCGGGTGGGCGTGACCCAACCCTGGGGCGTGGCCACCTCCCCGGCGGGTACCTGTGCTGGGCGTGGCGCTGGGCGTGGCCCCGCGGGTGGGCGTGTCCCCTGCTGGCGGGCGTGGCCCGTATAGGCGGGCGGGCGGTGGGTCGCGCCCGGGCAGTCTCGGCGGGGCCATGAACGGGCTGAAGGGCTGGTGCGCGGTGCTGGACGTGCGGCCCCACGGCGAGAGCCCGGTGAGGACCCCCCCGGACCCCTCCCCGTCACCCCTCGTGTCCCGCGACCCCCCCCCCGGGACCCCGCCGTGGGGAGGGGGACGGGCCCCCCCGGCCCGGGGAGCGCTGCCCGACCCTCCCCTCTCGCCCCGCGGAGCTTCGGGGGGTCCCCGGGGGGCTCTGGGGGGGCTCCGGGTTGTCCCCGGGGGGCTCTGCGGCCGCGCCTTCCCCCGGGGGGGGGTCGGGGTCGCGCCCGCCATCCACAGAGCGACCCCCGAGGGACCCCCCGGCGTCGGCTTTGGGCTCCCCCCGTGCCCCGCAGATCCCGGGAAGGCGCTTCCCGAGGGATCCCGGGAATGCCGGCCGGCACATGGTGCCGCGGAGCCATCGGGCCGCCCCCAAAAACGTGGCTTTGGGGGGGGGGGGTAACGCGCCCCTCGGTTAGGAAGGAAGGGTTGGGGGGCGACGGGAACAACCGGGCAGCGGCTCCTTCCTTCCCCCCCCCCCGGAATTTGAGCGAATCGTCCCGATTTCTTTTCTCTTCCTCGTCTCCTCGGGTTTTCCCCGGCGCCGTCCGCGGCCGGGCCGGGCCCTGGGTGGGGCTGGCGGCGCCCCAAAAACCGGCCCCGCGCCGTCCTGGCGCCCCGGAGTCCCGGCAATGGGGCGAAGCCGCCGGCGCTGCCCGGGAGAGCCCGGCCCGGCTCGGCTCGAGGCTTTTTTGGGGGGCCGGAGGGATCCCTCCCCAAAAAAATAAGAGTCGGGCCGCCTTTTTTTGCCCCATGCCGGCTGCGGGGTGACTCAGCTCTGAGTCTCCTCGGGGAGAGTCTCCTCATTCCCGGCGGCTTTTCCAGCCTTATAAGGAGCGATCGCGGCGTTTGGGCTCGTCGGTTAATGGGGTTGGGGCAGATAAGCGGCTCCAGCGCCGGCGATCCCCAAAATTCCGGCTGCTGATCCTCGCTGATACCCCCCCCCACACACACACCTTGGCTCAGGTCAGGCCTGTTCCCGGGCGGGACAGACAGACAGACAGACAGACGGACGGACCTTCCCGAGGGTTGCAAAACGTCGGGATCGGCGGCCGCGGGGCCCTCGGATGTGGTTGGGGTTCGTGTGGTTCCCCCTTCCCCGGAGCCTCCTCCCTCCGGAACGGGTTGGACGGTGCAAAATGTTTTAAAATTGGCTTCGGAATTCCTGAAATCCCCCTCCCGGTTGTCCTCGTTTCCGCAGGGATTCGGCTCTCGGGGGTGTTTGGACCCACGGGGCCACCGGGGATTTTGGGAATGACTCCTCAGACGAGCTTCCTGCCCAAAAACCTCCAACTGCTGGAGCTTCCCTGCAGCCCAGACCCGGCCAAACTCTTCCCATCCCGGTTCATTCCCAAGGAAAAGCCGTAAACACAGAGGGCCAGGCTGGAATAACCCCCGGGATGCTCAGCTGGGGGTGGGGGTTAAAGAAGGATTTTCTGTCCCAGGCGGGTTTTTTTCCGAGCTGGAGCCGAGCGTGGGGCTCTCCATTGTCTTGGAAAAGCCTCCTGCTTTCCCTGGAAAATAATGGAGGAGGCCCCAAATCCACCTCCCTCAGCTCCAGGGCTGGAAGCAGGAGGTGGGAGTTGGATTTCAGGGACAGGAGCAGGGCAGGGAGTCCCTGTGGATCCGATCCCGGCAGGATTTGGGACCTCAGAGCTCCAGCTTGGCCCTGGAGGAGCTGCTTCTCCTGAACCCACCCCGGTGAGGAGCCACTAAAACTTTGGGAAAGCCCCAAAAATCCCCAAATTAGGTGTTTCTGCTCCTCTCCTCCATCCTTCCTCACCGGAGCCGAGGCAGGAAGGGATCAGCTCCATCCTGGCCTCCTGCACCTGCCTCAGCTTCCCTAAAAAAACATTCCCTGCGCCCCCCAAAAAAGCCAGATTTCATCCCTGGTGGTCCAGGGAGTGTCCCTCAAAACAGGGAAACTCGTGTCCCACCCTCCCTGACGGAGCTGGGATTTGCATGGGCTGGTTTCCTGCTTGGAGGAGCCGGGATTTGGAAGTGCCAATGCTGGTTTAGTGCAGGTTTAGTGCAGGTTTAGTGCTGGTTTAGTGCTGGTTTAGTGCTGGTTTAGTGCTGGTTTAGTGCTGGTTTAGTGCTGGTTTAGTGCTGGTTTAGTGCTGGTTTAGTGCTCATTTAGCACTGATTTAGTGCTGGTTTAGCTCTGGGCTCCGTGGTGGGTTTCATCCAGGAGCAGGTTTGGTGGTGATGGTGTTTTTTTTGGGGGGATGGGAAGTGTCCACGTGCGGAAGTTTTGGCTGCAGGGATGGAAATCGCTCCGTGCTCGTTCCTCCTCCTCGGGGTGGATCTTCCCCTGGGAGAGAGGATTCCTTGGCAGCTCGATGGGATTGGGAATGATGGGATTGGGAATGATCCTGGTGCTTGTAAACAAAGCTGGCAGTGAGGATGTTTGGGGGAGGCCTTTCCCTGGATCCCGTTGGATTCCGACGCCGCCGTGAGCCCTTTGCCTTCCCTAAAACCCCCCCAAATCCCAAAATACCCCCCCCAAACCCCCAGAGCCTGCTGAATCCGGCTGCTCCCGAGGCTTCCTGGCGGAATTTTCCAAACTTTGCCGAGGAAAACATTCCCTGGAGGAAGAATCTCCCTGGGGAGCATCCGGTTAAACAATCGATGTTGACGGGCGGGAGCGGATCCCGAGCGGAGCTTTCCTGGGATGGAACAGAGGGATTTTAGGGGATCTGGCCCCGGGGTGGGCGTGGGATCCACGAGAGCGGATCCCCGAGGATCTGTGGGAGTTCACACGGAGTATTTGGGCAACAAACTCGGCTTGTTGGGACTTGGAGAGAGCCTCTGGAAGCGGGAGGAGGTGGGAACACCCCGCCGGGGCCTGGGGAGGAGGGTGACGTGGCCCAGGGCGTGGCCCAGGGCGTGGCCCGGGCGGGATCCCAGGGGAGGGATCCATCCGTGGAGCTGCCTCCGGAGAGCCCGCGGGCCACGGAGCAGCTCCGGGATTCGGGATCCTTCCCGAGGATCCGTCCGGGAGAAGGACGTCGAGGTTTTTTGGGTGAACCCCCTGGGTGTGGAGCACCTCTTGGGATCGTGGCACACCTCCTGGGATTGTGGGATCGTGGAATGGGGTGGGTTGGAAGGGCCTTAAAGCCCTCCCAGTCCCACCCCCCCTGCCAGGGACACCTTCCACGGGAGGAGGTCACTCCAAACCCTGATCCCGGCCTTGGATCAGCTCAGTGGATCCTCCAGTCCCGAGGGGTTGGATCCGTGGCCTTGTCCTGGATCACTCCTTTGATCCCAGTGGGATCCACTCCTTAAATCCCAGCAGGATTCACTCTGACCCCAGCAGGATTTGCTTGTTCAATCCCAGCAGGATTTGCTTGTCTAATTCCATCAGGATCCACTCCTTTACTCCCAGAAGTATTCACTCTGATCCCGGCAGGATTTGCTTGTCTAATTCCATCAGGATCCACTCCTTAAATCCCAGCAATATTCACTCTGATCCCAGCAGGATCCACTCCTTAAATCCCAGCAATATTCACTCTGATCCCAGCAGGATTTGCTTGTTCAATCCCAGCAGGATTTGTTTGTTCAGTTCCAGCAGGATCCACTCCTTTAATCCCAGCAGGATTCACTCTGATCCCAGCAGGATTCACTCTGATCCCAGCAGGATTTGCTTGTTCAATCCCATCACTACCCACCCCTTTAATCCCAGCAGGGTCCACCCCTTTAATCCCATCAGGACCCACTCCCTCAATCCCAGGTGAGGGAGGAGCTCCTGGTCTGTCCGGACCAACCCGGGCCAAGCCTTCCGGGGAGCCCCAAAACTCCAATTTTACGCTTTAAACTTAAACCTTAAATTTAAAACTGGGCAAAAGACCCCCGGGGAGGCCGAAGCTGAGCCCGGAACCGCCCGTGAGGTGGGACTGAGCCCGGTTTCTGCCGCAGGACAGCGTGAGGGTGCTGCGGCTGACGCTGCCCCAGGAGCTGCCGGGCGAGCGGCGCGAGCAGGCCAAGCAGAAGGTGGGTGCAATCCCGGCCCCGGGGAGGGATTCCCGGGATTTTGGGGGGATTTACTCATCGGGAAATTCCCCCCCCCTTTGCAGCCAGTGGGCAAAGCCTTCGCCATGGTGGCCAACAGGTCCAGCAACGGGCACTCCCTGGCCTCGGAGTGCGTCAAGTCCAACGAGGGGGACGAGGAGATCATCAAGGTGCCGGGGTGGATCCCGAGGGGATGGGGATGGGGAGGGGGTTGGGGCTGGGAAAAGAGGGGTTTTATCCAGGAAAAAGGGTCCCAGGGTCGGGTGGGGAGGAGAGGAGTTGGGGTGGAAGAGGGTGGGGGGGGTGGAGTGGGGATTTGGGGCGATGGAGAGTGGGTTTGGGGGATGGAGAGTGGGTTTGGGGGATGGAGAGTGGGTTTGGGGGATGGAGAGTGGATTTGGGAGGATGGAGTGTGTGGATTTGGGGGATGGAGAGTGGATTTGAGGGGATGGAGAGTGGATTTGGGGGATGGAGTGTGGATTTGGGGGATGGAGTGTGGATTTGGGGGGGATGGAGTGTGGATTTGGGGGGAGGGAGTGTGGATTTTCAGTGTGGATTTGGGAGGATGGAGAGTGGATTTGGGGAATTGAATTAAAATTAAAACTAAAATTCAAACTAAACCCCACGTGATGGACAACCTGGAAAAAGACTTTGAGGGAGCTTAAAATCAAGCTTAACTTTAAGCTTGAAACGAAGTCTGGGGGTCACACAGGAGGGGGAACAGCTCTGAGAACCCCGGGGATGTTTTAAATCCTGAGGGAAAACGCGCGGGGAAGGTGCTTTGGGATGGGGTGGGATCCTTGTGCCATTCCCAGGGTGGATTTGGGATGGTCTGGGAGGGTTTTTATCTCAGTCTGGGCCTCTCTGGGCAGGTTTATCTCAAGGCCCGAGGCGAGGGCAGCACAAACCACGAGGAGAAGGTGACCCAGCTCAAGAGCGAAGTCCGGTACATCCAGGAGGTAATTCCCAGCAAAGGAGGGGGAATTCCCAGCAAAGGAGGGGGAATTCCCATCCAAAGGGTGTCTGGGATGCTCCTGTTCCCTTGGGAGCATCCAGGAGGTAATTCCCATCTGAGGGTGTCCAGGATGCCCCAATTCCTGGGGTAATTCCCATCCCAGGGGGTCCAAGATGCCCCTTTTCCCTTGGGAGCATCCAGGAGGTAATTCCCATTCCAGGATGTCCAGGATACCCCAGTTCCTGAGGTAATTCCCATCTGAGGGTGTCCAGGATGCCCCAATTCCCTCAGGAGCATCCCAAGCTAATTCCCACCTGAGGGGGTCCAAGATTCCCCGATTCCCTTGGGATCATCCCGAGGTAATTCCCATCTGATGGTGCCCAGGATACCCTGATTCCCTTGGGATCATCCCGAGGTAATTCCCATCCCAGGGTGTCCAGGATGCCCCAATTCCCTTGGGAGCATCCCAAACTAATTCCCACCTGAGGGGATCCAAGATTCCCCAATTCCCTTGGGATCATCCCGAGGTAATTCCCATCTGATGGTGTCCGGAATGTCCCAATTCCCTTGGGAACATCCCTTGGGAACAGTTTGTCTCCTCTCCAAGGCCCCGCTCTAATCAAGGCCATCAATTAGTCCCCGCCTGACTAATTGCTCGGCTCCGGGGCGGAATTGGCCGGGAATTGTTGGGAATTGTTTGGGAATTGTTCAGGAATTGCTCTGGAATTGTGGTGCCCTTTCCCCCCCAGGGTGATCTGGGCCCCACCCAACGGTTAAAGGGCAGTTTCCTTGGAATGTTTCCTTGGAATGTCTCAAAGGGAACTGGAGGAGGAGGAGGAGGCCCTGGGAATTTTAACCCTTTCCTGAGTTCCTACTGGGAATGGTTTTGGGAAGAGGGGGAAGTGTCCCGGGATGGGATCGACCTTAAAAACGTGGGAAATAAATCAATTTAAATTGGAATGTGGGAGCAGGTCCTGGGATGGGCAGTTTGGCCTTAAATGTGTGGGAAAAAGGGGAAATAAATCAATTTAAATTGGAATGTGGGAGCAGGTCCTGGGATGGGCAGTTTGGCCTTAAATGTGTGGGAAAAAGGGGAAATAAATCAATTTAAATTTGGAAGGAGGAGAATGTCCTGGGCTGGGCAGTTTGGCCTTAAAAAAAGAGGGGGAAAAGGAGGGAAATAAATCAATTTAAATTCAATTTAAAGTCCTGTCAGAGCCTTTCTGAGCCCCGGGGGTTGATCCGGGAGGGCGTCTCCGGATTTTTTACTCATCCTTCCGACTCCTCTGCCAAAAAACTGGATTTTTTTTTTTCCCTAATCCGAGAGAAAACAGCCTGTTCCTGCCCGGGGCTGCTCCGGGGTGTTGCCACCCAGCCTTTATCTCACCTGCTTTTTATCCCTGAGCCTTCCCATTCCCGGGGCTTTTGGGGCTTCAGCTCCTCCAATCCCGAGTTTTCAAGCACAGGAATTGGGTTGAAAAGGGCTGGAGAAGCAGGAATTGGGTTGAAAAGGGCTGGAGGAGCAGGAATTGGGTTGAAAAGGGCTGGAGGAGCAGGAATTGGGTTGAAAAGGGCTGGAGGAGCAGGAATTGGGTTGAAAAGGGCTGGAGGAGCAGGAATTGGGTTGAAAAGGGCTGGAGGAGCAGGAATTGGGTTGAAAAGGGCTGGAGAAGCAGGAATTGGGTTGAAAAGGGCCGGTTTAGGACGAGTCGAGCGGGATTTTGGGATTTTCCCGACTTGGAACAGCTGGAAGAGTCGATTTTTTTTGCCCGTGGAAAACAGGAGAGGAAGAGCCCAACCAGTTAAAAGTCGAGGTGGTGGCACCGGTTTTTGTTGGCATCCAGGTGGGGGAAAATCCCTGGGAATGCCTCTATCCAGCTGGTTGTTGATCCACGAGCTCCAGGAGCTCTGGGAAACTCCTTTATCCCGGCCAGAATGCGGGATCCCGACGTCTCCGTGTCCTTGGAATTGTGCAGGTGGTGCTGGAGCAGCACAACGGGAGCTGGAAGGGCCCCGAGAGGCTCCGGGGGGACTCCTGGGAGGAGCAGGTAAGGGGGGGAAAAGGGGGGATTTGGGGAATTTCAGCCTCAAGAATGTTCAGGGTCGGGTGGGAGATGGGATCAGTGACCTGGGAAAAGCCCCTTCCCGCCAAATATTCCGTGAGTTTAGGAAAAGTCAGTTTAATTTGAGGTTTTCATCCTGGTTTTGAGGCTGAGCCTGATCCCCCAGCAAACAGGGTCGGGTTGGAGATGGAGAGAGGCTCAATTCCATGGATAAAAATGCACTTTTTGGGGGTTTGACCCCTCCTTAAAAAGCATCCCGGAGGTTTTGAGCCCCAGGGGGTAACAGGAACCTCCCTGGATGTCCCTCGGGCTCTTCCAGGGGGAGGTCACGGAGCCACGGAGTCCTTGGGCTTGGAAAAAGACCTTTGGGGATCAGCCAGTCCAAGCCAGAGTCTTTGGGCTGGGATTTTTTGGGGCTGGGATTTTTGGGGCTGGGATTTTTGGGCTGAGATTTTTTTGGGGTTGGGATTTTTTTGGCCTGGGATTTTTGGGGCTGGGATTTTTGAGGCTGGGATTTTTGGGGCCGGGATTTTTGGGGCTGGAATTTTAGGGTGGGATTTTTTGGGGGCTGGGATTTTTGGGGCTGGAATTTTAGGGTGGGATTTTTTGGGGGCTGGGATTTTTGGGGCTGGGATTTTTTTGGGGCCGGGATTTTTTTGGGGCCGGGATTTTTTTGGGGCTGGGATTTTTGGGACTGGGATTTTTTTGGGGCCGGGATTTTTTTGGGGCTGGGATTTTTTTGGGGCCGGGATTTTTTTGGGGCCGGGATTTTTGGGGCCGGGATTTTTGGGGCCGGGATTTTTTTGGGGCTGGGCCCGCTCTCGGGTTTCAGGTTGCCCAAGTGGCCTCCTCCTCCTCCTCCTCCACAAACAAGGGCTGGGAAGGCCCCGGGGATGCCGAGGAGGGCTGGGAGCTGCAGCTGGAGCGTGGGAGGCGAGGAGGGAGCGGGGCAGGGCTGTCACCGGGGTGTCACCCACGCCGGGGTGGGGGACCCTTCTGTGCCTCCCGCCTCATCCCTGCCCAGGAGGAGGAGAACTGCTCCAGCCAGGACGTGGGGACGCTGCAGGAGACGGCCAGGAGGCTCCTCAGGAGGCTGCAGGAGGCCGAGAAGCGCCATCAGTTGGAGAGGAAAGCCTTCGAGGTGACCGAAAAACGGGGGGTTTAATCTGATTTTGGTGCTTTCCCGAAGCTTCCCGGGAGCCCTGAGGGACACGTCGGGGCTGCTGGAGGTGTCCACCTCCTCCTCCTCCTGCTGCTGCTGCTCCCCTCCCTTCCTGCTCCCCAATTAAGGGGGTTAATTGTCCCCTTCGGGGTGTTTTTTGGTGCCTGCTCACGGCCCGGATGGGCAGGGCCGGGCTGTGTCACCCCACAGGGCCGGGCTGTGTCACCCCAGGGTGGGTGACAGCGGTGACTCCCCCGCTCCCAGTCCCGTCCCACAGGCCAAACTGGTCCTGGGCATCCCCAGGAAGTGGGTTTGAGGGGTGACAGGGGCTACCCTGGGGATGTCTGTCCTTCCCCGTAGGAAGTGGGGTGGGTTTGGTGGCATTTCGGGGGCTTTGGTCACCCGGGGGGTGACATCTCCACCCCAGGGGGGGTGTTCCAGGGGTCCTTTGATCCTGCCACGTGTTGGACCCGCTCTGCAGCTGCTGGGGGGACCCACGGGGGCACCTTGGTCCCCTCTGAGCTGCTGAGATGTTGGTGGGGGTGTGAGGTCACCCCTGGGGCTGGTGACCCCATCCCTGTCCCCTCTGAGCTCCTGATGGTGGCCAAGGTCACCCCTGGGGCTGGTGACCCACCCTTGTCCCCTCTGAGTTCCTGATGGTGGCCAATGTCACCCCTGGGGCTGGTGACCCCGTCCCTGTCCCCTCTGAGCCCCCGGAGCTCTCCCAAGTCCTGGGGCTGGAGGAAGTGGCCACATCCCAACCTGGGGCTGGTGGCCCCGTGGGCAGGTGGTCCCAGAGGAGCCTGAGAACCCCCTGGAGCTCCTGGAGCTGCTCCCTGCCCTTTGAGAAGTGCTTTGAAGCCCGAGAACCTTCCGAAGGGCTCCTCATCCCCAAGGCACCGTCGGGGTGTTGGTGCCTTCAACAAAACCCCTGGGAGCCCCCCCGAGGCTTGGGAACGTCCCCCAAGGGCTCTGGTATTCCAAGTAAAGCCTTTCCCATCCCCTTTTTTCCAGAGGAAGGTGGCCCAGTACCAGGAGGAAGCGGAGCGGGCGAGCTCTGCCCTCCGGAGAGCGGAGAGGGACGTGGAGCAGAAGGAGGGGCAGGTGGACGAGCTCCAGAGGCTCCTGACCGGGATGGAAAAGGTACCAGGAGCCTTCAGGGGGGTGGGATTAGTGGAGCCAGGCCTGGGAACCAGCCCAGGAATCAGACCAGGGAACCAGCCCAGGAATCAGACCAGGGAACCAGCCCAGGAATCAACCCAGGGAACCAGACCTGGGTATCAGACCCAGGAATCAGACCCAGGAATCAGCCCAGGGAACCAGACCCAGGGAACCAGATCTGGGTATCAGCCCAGGAATCAGACCCAGGGATCCAGATCCAGGATCCAGCCCCAGGAACCAGCCCAGGGAACCAGACCTGGGTATCAGCCCCAGGAACCATCCCAGGAAACCATCCCAGGGAATCAGCCCAGGGAACCAGCCCAGGAACCATCCCAGGCAACCAGCCCAGGAACCATCCCAGGGAACCAGACCCAGGGAATCAAACCCAGGGAACCAGCCCAGGGAATCAGCCCAGGGAACCAGACTCGGGAACCATCCCAGGGAACCATCCCAGGAACCAGCCCAGGAACCAGACTCTCCCCGCAGGGCTCGACTTCCCAACCAGGTCTAACCCGATATCCAGCTGCTGGGATCCCCCTGCTGGGATGGGAAGGGGCCTTTCCCAGGTCCAGAAGGGCTGGTTGGTCCGTGCAGGCTCTTCCAGGTCTCCTGGAAGCGGCAGCGCCGTCTAGACAGTTCTGCTCGTGGGGCATTCCCACAACTTCCAGCATTACCCTGTTGTTTTTGGAGCTCATGACACGATTCAAGTCCTAAATGTGACAATGTGGGAGATCAGAGGTGGGATTGGGGAATCAGAGCTGGGATTTGGGGATCAGAGGTGGGATTGGGGAATCAGAGCTGGGTTTTGGTGATCAGAGGTGGGATTGATCAGAGGTGGAATTGGGTGATCAGAGCTGGGACTGGGGGTGATCTTGCAGCTCTTTCCCAACCTCAGTGATCCTCTCCTTCCCTGATCCCTCCAAACGGGGATATCCCACATCCCTGTCATGGATCCGGGGCTGGGCTCATCCCATATCCTTGGAGGGAGGGAAAGCAGCGGGACATCCCTCTGTCCATCCATCCCTCTGTCCGTCCATCCCTCTGTCCGTCCATCCCTCTGTCCGTCCATCCCTCTGTGTCCATCCCTCTGTGTCCATCCCTCCGTCCATCCCTCTGTCCGTCCATCCCTCTGTCCGTCCGTCCCTCCGTCCGTCCCTCCGTCCGTCCCTCCGTCCGTCCCTCCGTCCGTCCCTCCGTCCGTCCGTCCCTCCGTCCGTCCATCCCTCTGTCCGTCCATCCCTCTGTGTCCATCCCTCCGTCCATCCCTCCGTCCATCCCTCTGTGTCCATCCCTCCGTCCATCCCTCCGTCCATCCCTCCGTCCATCCCTCCGTCCATCCCTCTGTCCATCCCTCTGTCCATCCCTCCGTCCATCCCTCTGTCCATCCCTCCGTCCATCCCTCCGTCCATCCCTCTGTGTCCATCCCTCTGTCCATCCCTCTATGTCCATCCCTCTGTCTGTCCATCCCTCTGTGTCCATCCGTCCCTCTGTCCGTCCATCCCTCTGTCCATCCCTCTGTCCATCCCTCTGTGTCCATCCCTCTGTCTGTGCTCCCGTTTTTGCCCCCCCCCCGCCGTGCCTATCCCGGTGTTTTCCCTTTGGGATCACCCGCTGGCTCTCCCCAGGAGCGCCGGGCTCTGCTGGCCGAGCTGCGGGACGGGGAGGCCGAGCTGGGGCGGCTGCGGAGCCTGGAAGGGGACAAGCTGGCCCAGCAGGAACGGTGAGTCCCCCCCAGGCCCCCCTGGAATTGTGCCAGCTCCTCTCTCCCGGGAATTCTGCCAGTTTGGGAATCCTGCCGGAGCCGCCCCGGGTCGGGGTGCCACTCACAGGCTCACACCCCACACAGAGCTCCGTGCCCTGGCACATTCCTGGGCAGGGCAGGGCGTGCTGGCCCTGCCTGGCCTTGCCAAACACCCTCCCTGCACCCCCGGGGGTGATTCATCCCCCCCCCCCAAAAAATAAACCCCCTGGAGTTCTGCCTGGCTCCCGGAGATCCCGGAGGTTTGGGAGCCCCGGGAGGCTCCGACCCCGCCCGGCCCTGCTGCTCCAGGGGCTCGTTGGGGCCGGGGTGGTTGTTCCCTGGGAGCCCTCGGGGGTTTGTGGGGTGGCTCTTCCTGTTCTTCCTGTGGGTTCCAGGCTCTGTGGCTCTCCTGGGGTAGGGTTTGTCTGGCTCTGCCCTTCTGCTCAGCCCCAAAAAATCCCGAGGTTGGAGAGGAGAGACCACAGGGCTGCAGGTTTTGGGGTGGGTGTTTTTGGGGTGGGTGTTTTTTGGGGGTGGTTGTTCCTACAGGGCTGCAGTTTTGGGATGGGTGTTTTTAGGGTGGGTGTTCCCACAGGGCTGAGTTTTTGGGGTGGGTGTTTTTGGGGTGGGTGTTTTTGGGGTGGGTGTTTTTGGGGTGGGTGTTTTTGGGGTGGGTGTTTTTGGGGTGGGTGTTTTTGGGGTGGGTGTTTTTGGGGTGGGTGTTTTTGGGGTGGGTGTTTTTGGGGTAGGTGTTCTCACAGGCTGCAGTTTTGGGGTGTGGGTGTTCCCACAGGGCTGCAGTTTTTGGGGTGGGTGTTTTTGGGGTGGGTGTTCCCACAGGCTGCAGTTTGGGGGTGGGTGTTCCCACAGGCTGTGTTTTTGGGGGTAGATGTTTTTGGGGTGTGGGTGTTCCCACAGGCTGCAGTTTTTGGGGTGGGTGTTTTTGGGGTGTGGTTGTTCCCACAGGCTGAGTTTTTGGGGGTGGGTGTTTTTGGGGGTGGGTGTTTTTGGGGGTGGGTGTTTTTGGGGGTGGGTGTTTTTGGGGGTGGGTGTTTTTGGGGGTGGGTGTTTTTGGGGGTGGGTGTTTTTGGGGTGGGTGTTTTTGGGGTGGGTGTTTTTGGGGTGGGTGTTTTTGGGGGTGGGTGTTTTTGGGGTGTGGGTGTTTTTGGGGGTGGATGTTTTTGGGGTGTGGGTGTTCCCGCCCGTCCGGGGCCGCTCCCCGAGGTTTGTCCCCGTGTCCCCTGTCCCAGGGTGGCCCAGCTGGAGAAGGAGGTGGCCACGCTGAGGGAGAAGATCCACCACCTGGATGACATGTTGAAGAGCCAGCAGCGCAAAGTGCGGCAGATGATCGAGCAGGTGAGGGGGGAGGGACCAGGGGAGGGCCGGGAAGGGGCTTCCCAAAACAGGGAAAAGCTCCCTGGGAGCTTCTCCGGCCCCGTCAGTCCATGGGAAGGGGTTCCCAAGAGCCCTTCAGTCCATGGGAAGGGGTTCCCAAGAACCTGTCAGTCCACGGGAAGGGGTTCCCAAGAGCCCTTCAGTCCATGGGAAGGGGTTCCCAAGAGCCCTTCAGTCCACGGGAAGGGGTTCCCAAGAGCCCTTCAGTCCACGGGAAGGGGTTCCCAAGAGCCCTTCAGTCCACGGGAAGGGGTTCCCAAGAGCCCTTCAGTCCACGGGAAGGGGTTCCCAAGAGCCCTTCAGTCCACGGGAAGGGGTTCCCAAGAGCCCTTCAGTCCATGGGAAGGGGTTCCCAAGAGCCCTCCCGAACTTGCCCCCTCGCAGCTCCAGAATTCCAAGACGGTGATCCAGGCCAAGGATTCCACGATCCAGGAGCTGAAGGAGAGGGTCTCCTACCTGGAGGCTGAGGTGGGTCCCAGGGGGTTCTGGGGGGGGTCAGATCTGAGCTCCTTTCCATGCCTGAACACCCTTTCCATGGGGAAATTCCTCCTGATTTCTAACCTGACCCTCCCCTGGCACAGCCTGAGGCCGTTCCCCCTCCTCCTGTCCCTTGTTCCCTGGGAGCAGAGCCCGACCCCCCCCGGCTCCCCCCTCCTGCCAGGGAATTCCAGAGCCAGAAGGTCCCCCCTGAGCCTCCTTTTCTTTGGGATGAGCCCCCCCAGCTCCCTCAGGAGTTCTCCAGCCCCTTCTCCAGCTGCTCCATCCCTCTGGACACGCTCCAGCCCCTCAGCATTGTGAAGTGCTCCCAAAATTCCCCCCTGGAATGGGAGGTGTGACCCCACCCGTCCCCAGCCCGGAGGGACAATCCCTTCCCCGCTCCCCGGGGCTGGAAAACCTCCCTGTTCCCAACTCCTGCTCCCAATTCCTGCCCCTTCCCCTGCAGAACCTGGAGATGCACGACCGGATCGAGCACCTGATCGAGAAGCAGGTCAGCCGGGGCGGGCACAGCGCCAGGGCCCGCTCCAAGTCGGAATACGTCAGCAGGTACGGGGGGGACGCGGAATTCCGGCCGGGAAGGGGCTGCCCCGCGGGTCCACGGCCTGGCTGGGAGGCAGTGCTGGGTTTGGGGAGGCTCTTCTGGGCTGGGGGGTGCTCTTGGGTAGCAGGGATGGTCCTCTGGATTTGGGGATGCTCTTGGATAGCAAGGATGCTCTTCTGGGCTTGGGGGTGCTCTTGGGAAGCAGGGATGCTCTCCATGAATTGGGGATGCTCTTGGATAGCAGGGATGGTCCTCTGGATTTGGGGATGCTCTTGGATAGGAGGGAGGCTCCTCTGGATCTGGGGATGCTCCTCTGGATCTGAGGGTGCTCTTGGATAGCAGGGATGCTCTAATGGATCAAGGAATGCTCTTGGATAGGAGGGATGCTCTAATGAATCTGGGGATGCTCTTGGGAAGCAGGGAGGCTCCTCTGGATTTGGGGATGCTCTTGGATAGCAGGGAGGCTTCTTTGGATTTTGGGATGCTCTTGGGAAGCAGGGAGGCTTCTCTGGATTTGAGGGTGCTCTTCTGGAAGCAGGGATGCTCCAATGGATCTGGGGATGCTCTTGGGAAGCAGGGAGGCTTTCCATGAATTGGGGATGCTCCAATGGATCTGGGGATGCTCTTGGGAAGCAGGGATGCTCCTCTGGATCTGAGGATGCTCTTGGATAGCAGGGGTGCTCCAATGGATCTGAGGACACCCTTGGGAAGCACACCCCGTTTTTTCCCACGTCTCCATTCCCTCACCCCTCCCTCAGCACAGCCCATGGCAGCCGAAACCCCTTTCTAAGGGGGGGACCCCCCACGCCCCCCCAAGACCCTTTTCCCACATTTTTTTCCTTCATCCAGCTGAAAACCCCCCCCTTTTCCCCCCGCAGCAAGAGGCTGACGGGCCCCAAACCGCTGCCTCTGATCCGGGTGGTGGAGACCTGATTCCCCAGGGCCGGGCCGAGCTTGGACTCTTCCCCTTGGCACGGCTGGCTCCGGATTTCCCCGCTTGGCTCTCGTGCTCCGGCCTCGGGACCCTCCCGGAGCCGCTGCGGGAGCAGCCGAGGGCGGGCGGAGCCCCAGGGCGCTCCCGGCGCGAGGAAAGGAGGTTTGGGAAGCGTTCCTGCGGGATCCCAGCCCAGCTCCCGGGCCTGGAAGTCGGGATAACCCCCCTCCTTTTGGGATAATCCCCCCCCCCCTTTGGCGTGGACGAGGCGGATTCGCCGTCCCCGGGTGTCCCAGCAGAGCCCCCCCCACTCCGGATAAACCCTGGGAGATTTATCCGTCACTTTTGGGTTTGAAAACTCTCCAAAGGCAAAGATTCTCCCTCCCAAAGGAAATCCCTCCTTCCCCCCAGGAGTCGGGAGCCTCCCACCTCCCACCTCCAGCCCCCACCCGGACCCGGCAGAGCCTCGCCCTTCCCAAAATCTCGCCCTTCCCAAAAATCCGCCTCTTCCCGCGCTTTCCCCTCCCAGTTCAGACCCACCCCCCCCCCCGAGGCCGTTGGGGGCCCGATTCCCTGTATTTATTTCCAATAAATTATTGGTGTCTCCCGAGGATGTGGAGAGGGGCACAGGCTGCTGCTCCCCCCCCCCCAGCATTCCCGGGAATGCGGCCCAGGACTGCCCATCCCACGTTTGACCCGGGAAACACCAGCCCAGCTCCCCCCTGGAGCCGGTTTTATTCCCTGTTTTATTCCTTGGTTTTA
Organism: Manacus candei; assembly: GCF_025592945.1. Taxonomy (NCBI): domain Eukaryota; kingdom Metazoa; phylum Chordata; class Aves; order Passeriformes; family Pipridae; genus Manacus; species Manacus candei. Next base: position 143,917 of record NW_026138176.1, read on the forward strand.
TTCCCGGTTTTATTCCCTGTTTTATTCCCGGTTTTATTCCCTGTTTTATTCCGTTTTATTCCCGGTTTTATTCCCTGTTTTCCTATAAAACTCCATCGTCTGCCTCCGCTCCCGCCGGCTCCGGGTGGTTGGAAGGTGGGAATGGTGGGAATCAGGGGGGGGGTTTTCCAGCCTTTTTTGTGTCCCATCCCCACTCCCGGGGCCTCTGGGTTGGAATTCCGGCCATGCCCAGCACCCGGAGTTTGGGAAGAAGGAGGGGAAAAGGCGGGAAGGAAAATGGGAGGAGGAAGGAGAGGAGGGAAGGGAAGCTTTGGGAAGGGAAAGGAAGGGAAGGTTTGGGAAGGGAAGGGAAGGTTTGGGAAGGGAAGGTTTGGGAAGGGAAGGTTTGGGAAGGGAAGGGAAGGGAAGGTTTGGGAAGGGAAGGAAAGGTTTGGGAAGGGAAGGGAAGGTTTGGGAAGGGAAGGGAAGGTTTGGGAAGGGAAGGTTTGGGAAGGGAAGGTTTGGGAAGGGAAGGTTTGGGAAGATTTGGGAAGGGAAGATTTGGGAAGGGAAGGTTTGGGAAGGGAAGGTTTGGGAAGGGAAGGGAAGGAAAGGGAAGGGAAGGGGAGGGGAGGGAAGGGAAGGGAAGGGAAGGGAAGGGGAGGAAGAAGAAGGGGAAAAAAGAAGGAAGGGAAAGGGAGAAAGAAGAAGGAGGGAATGGGAGGAAGGACAAAAGCCAGGGAGGGAGAGGAGGGTGAATATTCCTGGGGAATAAATTAGAACGTATCCCGGGAATAAATTGGAATATATCCCGGGAATAAATTAGAATATATCCCACGAATAATCCATGACACATCCCAGGGATAATAAATTATCTGGATGCCAGGGATGGGAGGTTTGTTTCCCTGGGAATTGAGGCAGAGGCTCCTCCGGGGCCGGGATTTGAGAGAGGAGCAGATCCTTTGGAATTAGAGGAGTTATGGATGGAGAAGGAGAAATCCCTCCCTCTGTGTCCCTCCATCCCTGGATCCCAGCTCCAGGAGAGCCATTTGGAATGACAAAGCCCCACTTTAGGAATGACAAAGCCCCTCTGTGGTGTTAAGGATGAGCCCTGGGAGCAGCAGGAATTCCCTGGGTTCATCCATAACAAACCCCCCGAGGAATAAAAGGGGAATAAAACTCCCCGTTTGCAGGGAATTCTGGGAAAAAAATCCCCAAATATGGATATCAAATAAAGCCTGGAAGGGTCAGGAAGCCTCCCCTGCTCCTCCTGGCTCAGGATAAACGCTCCAGGTGGGAATTTGGGGGAGGTCACTGCAGGTTCCCCCCCCCCCCCTTTCCCGAGGCTCCCACAGGAACATAAAAAAAAAAAACCCTCAACCCCCTTTTTATTTCGGTGTTTTTTTGATTTTTTTTTTTAACCGTTTATATTTATATATATATATATATAAAAAAATTAAATATATATAATATATCGTGTTTAAGACTAAAAATATAGTACAGAATATTTAAAAAACAAAACGAAACCAAAAAAAAGTAAAAACGGAACGTAAAAAAAAAAATGGGAAGGTTGGGGAGGGGGGGGAGGTCAGAGAAATTGGGGAGGGGGGAGAGGGTCTGAACCAGCCCGTGCTGGGGGAGGGGGCCCCCCCGTTTTCAGCCCCTCCCCCCCCCCGGAAGGGGTTGGAATTTTGGGAATTTTGGAATTTAAAGCTTTCCCGGTGCCTGGGGGGGGAAGTTTGGGGGGGTGGGTGGGGAGGGATCCCCCCTTCCCGTGGGATATTGCTATTGGTGTGGGGGGGCAGCACCTGGAGAGGGACCCCCACCCTCAGAGCCGGGGGGGGGGGGGGTTGTTGGGATGGGGGGGGTCGATCAGGCACCTCGGGAATGGTCCTGGCTCAGCACCTTTCCAGGCTTTTCTGGCCTGGCCTGGCAGTACTTTTTTGGGGGGGGTGGGAGAGGGGGGGAAATCCTGGGAAAAGGGGGGGGGGGGGCGGGAGACCCTTCCCAGCCCCTCCCAGTGTCGTACCTGCTCCTGGTGGGACCCCCAAACTCTGAGATCCCAAATCCGGGGACCCCCAAACCCTGGGACCCCCAAACTCTGAGATGCCAAACCCTGAGATCCCAAATCCAGGGACCCCCAAACCCTGAGATCCCAAATCTGAGACCTCCAAACCCTGAGATCCCAAATCTGAGACCCCCAAACCTTGGGACCCCCAAATCTGGGGACCCCCAAACCTTGAGATCCCAAATTTGAGACCCCCCAAACCCTGGGACCCCCAAACCCTGAGATCCCAAATCTGAGACCCCCAAGCCCTGGGACCCCCAAGCCCTGAGATCCCAAATCTGGGGACCCCCAAATCCAGAAATCCCAAATCTGAGACCCCCAAACCCTGGGACCCCCCCCCACACCCCATAGTCCACCAGGTACACGTTGCCAGCCTGGGGGGACACGGGGGGGGGGTCACCGGGGCACCCCAAACACGTGGGGACACCCCCAAACCACGGGGACACCCCCAAACCGTGGGGACACGGGATCCATCCCACTGGGATCAGGATTTGGGGGGGCTGGATGGGAGGGGGGTGGTAAAATGTGTCCCCCCCATCCCCAGGACAGACAGACCCCCCCCCCCAGGGTGTGTGTGGGGGGGATGTTTCGTACCTAATCCTAAATCCTGATCCTAATCCACTTTGGGAATCGGGGCTGGGATAACCCGGGAATTCTTTGCCTTCCCTCCAAACTCATCCAGGATCCCCCACCTCGTCCCCCCACTCCTGGGGGGGGGGAAGACGTCGCTCCAGGCAGTGAATTCGGGGGTCCCGGTGTCTCCCAGTCCCTGGAGCTCCCGACCCCGACGGGGTTTGGATCCTCCCGGCTCCCAACGTTCCTTGGGAGCGCTCTGGGAATGCAGGCCGGGGGCTGGGCGGGCTCTGCCCCCCCTTTTTTCCCCTCTATTGTCTGTACATTCACAAAAGGGACCCCCCGCCCTGTCCCTGACCTTGGGGACGAGGTGACAGCCCGGAGAGGAGGGGGCTGGGTGGGATTCCCATCCCTGCCCTTCCCGTGGGAACGAGTGTGATGGGAATGGGTGTGCGTATGGAGGGCTCCAAATCCCCCAAACCCCCCATCCCGGTCCCCTGAGACCACCGGGACACCCCCCGGGAGCGGCTCAGAGCCCCAAATCCCCCCAAACACCCCCTGAGACCACCGGGACACCCCCGGGAGCGGCTCCGAGGGGGCTGTGGGGATAGGGAAGGGGAGGGGGCGGAGCCGGCCCGGGAGGGAGGGCTGGCCCCAAAAATCAAGGCACAGGGAATGGGAATGGCCGGGATGGGGCTTTTCCTGGCGGGAACAAGCCTGGTGTGTCCGTAGGGATTCACGGACACGGAGCCCCCCCGACCTCCATCCCGTGGGATTCCAGGGGGGTGCTGGGGAGAAGGATCCGGCCCTGTGGAGCTCGGGGGGGGGGGGCTGGAAAACTGGGAAGGGGAGGGGGGGAGCATGGGAATGGGGGGGGCACAGGGTGGGTCCTTCCTGCCCCCATCCCAACCCTCTCCCTCCTCCAGGAAGGTACCGGAAAAAAAAAAGAACGGAATGAGTGGAAGCTCCAAGACACTCGGGGGGGGGGGGGGGGGGGGGGGGTCGGGGGGGAGAAAAAACCCGGGCAGGAGGGTCGGGGATGAGCCCCTGAATATCAGGGGACAGTCGTGAGGTACCTGCAGGGTGGGACTATCCCCCTTCCCCCCACTCAACCCCCCCCCCCCCCCAAAAAAATTCCTGGGGGCCCCGCGGCCCTACACGTGCGTCTGCATCCGCTGCTGGAAGCGCTGCCCGTAGTCCGAGTGCTGGGAGGTGTAGGAGAACCTGGCGGCGCTGGCGAACTTCCCCATGGCCTCGTAGGCGTCGTAGGGCCCCCTGTCCAGGCCCGGGGGGGGGTTCCCGTAGCCCAGGCGGTACGTGGCGGCCGTGGTGGCGTAGCCGGGGCCGGCCGGGAAGGCGGCGGCGTGGCCGGCGTAGTTCTCGTAGGACAGTTGGCTGGCGGTGTCCCCGCCGGGGGCCGTGCCGGGAGCGGGGCCGGCGGGGCCCGGGGGGGCCTCGGAGCCGTATTCGGGGCCCCCCCGGGCGTAGGTGCTGAGCTGGGCGTAGCCGCTGGAGTGGGAGAGGCGGGAGGGAGGGCGGGCGTCGTAGCGCGCCGGGCCGGGCGCGCGGTAGTCGGCGTAGAGGACGGAGCGGGAGGACGGGCGGTCCTCGTGGGCACGGACGTTGTAGTAGCCGTTGGTGGGGTCCTGTTGGAGGGGAGCATTGAGGGGAGTGGGAATCAGGGAGTTGAGGGGTGTCCTGGTGGGGAGGGGCTCAAAGGGGGTCACCCAGGCCGTGGATGGACTTGATGGGATTGAGTCCATGAGTGGACTTGATGGGATTGAGTCCATGGATGGACTGGATGGGATTGAGTCCATGGAATTGATGGCATTGAGTCCATGGATGGACCTGATGGGGTTGAGTCCATGGAGGGATCTGATGGGACTGAATCCATGGATGGATCTGATGGGATTGAGTCCATGGACAGAATTGATGGGATTGAGTCCGTGGATGGACTCGATGGGACTGAGTGGGAGGGCCTGGGAGCTGCATCTCATAGAATCAATCATGCAATATCCTGATTGGAAGGGACCCACCAGGACCATCCATCCGACCCCTGGCCCTGCACAGACACCCCAACGATCCCACCCTGTCCCTCAGAGCGTTGTCCAAACCCTCCTGGAGCTCTGGCAGCCTTGGGGCCGTGCCCACTGCCCTGGGGAGCCTGGTCAGTGCCAACCACCCTCTGGGGGAAGAATTTTCCTGAGATCCATCCCACCCCTGCCCTGGCACAGCTCCAGCCCTTCCCTGGCTCCTGTCCCTGATCCCACCAGAGCAGGGACCGGAGCTGCCCCTCCTGAGGAAGCCGCAGCCCCCCGAGGTCTCCCCTTCCTCTCCAGGCTGAGCAGACCAAGCCACCCTCCTCCTCCTCCCAGCCTGGGGCAGAATTGGGACCTGCCCCTCTCCTTCTGCCCCCCCCAGGGCAGACCTTGAGCTCGTACTCCTCGCGGGTGTCGATGGTGTCGCAGCGAAGGTCCTGCTTCAAGTCCACGTCATCCTTGAACGACTGCGGGACAGGGGGGAGAATTGAGGGGTCACGGGACGGTCTGGGCTGGGAGGACCTTAAAGATCACCTCGTTCCACCCCCTGCCACGGGCAGGGACACCTCCCGTGGGCAGGGACACCTCCTGCCAGCCCAGGTTGCTCCAAGCCCCGTCCAGCCTGGCCTTGGACACTCCCGGGGATCCAGGGGCAGCCACAGCTCCTCTGGGCAACCCGTGCCATGCCCTCCCCACCCTCACTTCCTCCTCAAATCCCATCTACCCCTCCTTTCCCTCAGTCTGAGCCCACTCCCCCTTTGTCCAAGCTCTTGCCACGAGTCCCTCTCCGCGTCTCTCGCCGGCTCCCTCAGCTGGGAAGGCCGAGCTGGGAGGGATGAACTGAGCCCACTCAGGGGTGTGGGGTGGGCTCTGGGGGGGGTGCCCCTCACCGAGTAGATGGCCTTCATGACCCGGGTGGCCGTGGACACGCTGGCCGTGTCCTCCTCCCGGTCCGAGTGCAGCGTCAGCGGCTCCCGGTTCACCGTCTCCACCTTGATGTCCAGTTTCCGCAGGGTCACGTCCTTGCGGCCTGGGGGGACACGTGGCACCGGGCACGGAGGTGGCACCGGGGGCCACAACCTCCCTGGTGCCCTCTGACGTGGCTGGGGACCCCCAGGACCCCCCGGGACCCCCCACTCACTTCCTTTGCGGCGCCGGTAGAGGAAGCAGGCGAGCGCCACGAGGAAGGTGACGAGGAGGATGCTGGCGCCGATGGTGGCCCCCGCGATGATGCCCACGGGCAGGACCTCTGTGGGAGACAGGGGGGGTGTTCTCTGAGGGGCCAGGCCTCGCCAAAGCCGTGCCACACCCCAGAGGCCTCGCGGGGCTCTCCGGCAGTGGATTCGGGGGTCCCGGTGTCTCCCAGTCCCTGGAGCTCCCGATCCCGATGGGGTTTGGATCCTTGGGAGCGCTCTGGGAATGCGGGGCAGGGGCTGGGCGGGCTCTGCCCCCCCTTTTTTCCCCCCTATTGTCTGTACATTCACAAAAGGGACCCCCCCGCCCTGTCCCTGACCTTGGGGACGAGGTGACAGCCCGGAGAGGAGGGGTCTGGGTGGGATTCCCACCTCTGCCCTTCCCGTGGGAATGAGTGTGATGGGAATGGGTGTGATGGGAATGAGTGTGATGGGAATGAGTGTGATGGGAATGAGTGTGCGTATGGAGGGCTCCCAATCCCCCAAACCCCCCATCCTGGTCCCCTGAGACCACTGGGACACCCCCGGGAGCGGCTCCGAGCCCCAAATCCCCCAAACCCCCCATCCCGGTCCCCTGAGACCACCGGGACACCCCCTGGGAGCAGCCCCGAGGGGGCTGTGGGGATAGGGAAGGGGAGGAGGTGGAGCCGGCCCGGGAGGGAGGGCTGGCCCCAAAAATCAAGGCCCAGGGAATGGGAATGGCCGGGCTGGGGGTTTCCCAGCTCTTCCCCCGGCGCTCCCACCTCTCTCCTCCAGCTGGATGATGGCGGTGCCCGGCCCGAAGCTGTTCCAGGCCGTGCAGTTGTAGCGGGTCTGGAAGTCGGCGTCCATGACGTTGTTGATGGTGAGGGTGGACAGGACCCCGCTGCCCGTGTTCGTCCTCTCCACCGTGTACCTCTCCAGCGTGCCCGCCTCCAGGATGTTCTCCTTCCACGCCCACGCCTTGGGGAGGGGGTGGCAGAGGGGAGGGATGGGTGGGTGAGCCCCTGGAGGGCTCAGCAGCGCCCCCGGGACCCCCCCCCCTCGCCCCCGGGGTGCTGGTGGCACTCACGATGCGGTCTGGGGGCGGGGTGCTGCCGATGAAACACTCCACCTTGCCGCGGTCGCCGCGCACGGCGTACTGCACCGCCTCGCTCGAGATGATGGGGGGCCCTGCAGGGGGGGGAAAATGTGGGGAACAGCCCCCACCGGGGCCTGTCCTGCCCGGGAAGGTGCTCAGGGAGCGACCTGAGCTCGGGAACCTTCGGGGTGTTTTGCTCTGTCCCTCCGAGAAGGGGGGTGACGGAGCGGCTTTGGGGGGTTCCTGCTCCACCCACCACGGGGAGCTCGACCCAACAGCCCCCAGGAGGTGTGGGGGGGGGCACAAGGGGGGTGTCCCTGGTCCCGTGGGGGTCACTCACCGTTGACAAAGAGCGTGACCTCCCTCTCTCCCACCCCGATGCGGGGCACGATGGCTTTGCAGACGTACTGCCCCGCGTCCGCCTGCGTCACCGACTTGAGGTACAGCTGGTTGCTGTTGCTCAGGACCTGGGGTGCCAGCGGTAGGGGGGCATCAGGGAGGGGTCACGGGGCTCCCCGGGCCACCCCCCAGCAGCTCAGCTCGTGGGGCCCTACCATGTTGGACTCCTTCTTGGTCCAGGTGAGGGTCAGCGGGGGGTTGCCCGACCACACGCACGTCAGCGTCACGTCGGAGCCGATGTCGGTCACCGTGGGCTTGGGGTCCACCACGATGCGAGGGGGCGACTGGGGGAGAAGGGAGTGAGGGGCAGAGCCGAGCGGGGAGGGGGTGTCTGGGAGCGGGGAGGGGTCTGCCCCCACTCACAGTGCACGTCCACCAGCGTGCTGACGTTGGTGCTGCCGATGTCGTTGTGCACCTCGCAGGACACGGGCTCCGTGAAGAAGGTGTAGTCCACCTGCGTGTCGTACCTGTTCTCCTTGGCCTCCTCGATGATCACCCCCCCCTTGGCCCACCTGGGGGGGGGCACAGAGCCGAGGATGGGCACGATCGGAGGCCCTGTTTGACCCCTTCCCACCTCCTGGCACAGCCAGAACCCACCAGGTCCCATGAGGACCTTCAGGGGCCCTGTTTGATCCCTTCCCACCTCCTGGCACAGCCAGGACCCAGCAGGTCCCACAAGGACCTTCGGGGGCCCTGTTTGACCCCTTCCCACCTCCCTGCAGAGCCAGGACCCACCAGATCCTACAAGGACCTTCAGGGGCCCTGTTTGATCCCTTCCCACCTCCTGGCACAGCCAGGACCCACCAGGTCCCACGAGGACCTTCAGGGGCCCTGTTTGACCCCTTCCCACCTCCCGGCAGATCCAGGACCCACCAGGACCCATCAGGTCCCACGAGGACCTCCGGGGGCTGGGGGGACTCTCACCTGTAGCCTTTGATCTCGGGGTTGGCGGTGGCCAGGCAGGTGAACACGACCCTCTCCCCCTCCTGCACCGTCTGGGGCTGGATGGACAAGGTGACGGTCGGGGGATCTGCGGGGAGGGAGGACGGAGCTGCCACGGGCTCAGGGTGGCCCAGAAGGTGCCCAAAGCGCTGGTGATCCCTGTGGGCACCCAGCACCCCCGTCCCTGGTGGGTGCTCATGGTGGGCACCCCAAATCCCTTCCCAGTGTGGGTCCCCAGTGTCCCTGGCACCCGGGATTCCCCCTGGCACGGATACCCACCGTCCCTGGCCTGGGTACCCACCACCCCTGCCCGTCCCTCTCTGCATCCCTCCCTCCCTCGTGGCGCTTTGGCGAGGCCGGTGCGGCGGGGCCGAGCCTTCCCGCGGCAGCCACTGGAGGTCGGTGTTCAACAGCAGAGCTCCATATCCAACAGCAGAGCTCCATATCCAACACCGGAGCTCCATATCCACCACTGGAGGTCGGTGTTCAACAGCAGAGCTCCATATCCAACACCGGAGCTCCGTATTCACCACCGGAGGTCAGTGTTCACCACTGGAGCTCCATATCCATCACCAGACCTCCATATCCACCACCGGAGGTCAGTGTCCACCACCAGAGCTCCACATCCATCCCCAGAGCTCCACATCCATCCCCAGAGCTCCAAATCCACCACCGGAGCTCGTTGTCCACCCTGACTCCCAGCCCAGCCTCCTCCTCCCGCCTCCCTCAGCCGGGACCCAGCGAATCCCCCGCGGGCACATCCCCCGTCCCCCCCCGGAGCCCAAACCCCCCCAAAACTCCCCTTTGTCTCCCTCCTGGTGCCCCCCCCGCCCCCATCCCGACTCACGGTGGACGTTGAGCTTGACGAAGGTCTCCTTGCCGGCCGGGATGGCCTCGTTGGAGCTGCGGCAGGAGAAGACCCTGCCGATGTCCAGGTCGGTGGGGTTGATGGCCAGCAGGCTGGTGGTCGTCTCCCTCTTGCCGTCGGCCAGCACCTCCTGGGGGGGACATGGGACGGTCTCTGCCGGCTCTGGGGACGCCCCGAGGGGCGGACATGGGACAGGAGTGTCCCCGTACCGTGGTGGTGACGGCTCCATCCTGCTGGAGCCCGTCCCGGAACCACACGATGGTGGCGGCGGGTTTGGCGCTGCGGGCCCGGCACGTCAGGTTGTAGGGGGTCCCCGCCCGCAGCAGGATCTCGGGGGCTCCGTCGATCGTGGGGTCCTCGGGGGGGACTGTGGAGGGCACAGGGGACGCCGGGTGGGTGTGGGATTCCTGCCCACGGATCCCACCCCGCTCCAGGCGATGCTGGAAAATTGGGGGTGCTCCGATGGAGGGAGGGGGAGCAGGGGCAGGGGTGGGATCTGCTGGAAAATTGGGGGTGCTCCGATGGAGGGAGGGGGAGCAGGGGCAGGGGTGGGATCTGCTGGAAAATTGGGGGTGCTCCGATGGAGGGAGGGGGAGCAGGGGCAGGGGTGGGATCTACTGGAAAATTGGGGGTGCTCCGATGGAGGGGGGGGGAGCAGGGGCAGGGGTGGGATCGCCCGGGGAGCTGAGGGTTAATCCTCTCATGGAGCCAGAGCTGAAGTCTCGCTCCTGACCTGGAGAATCTCTAAATTCAAGAGTGGGAACAGACCCACAAGGATGGTGAGGGGACTCGGGGGGCTGTGGGGGACACAGGGGGGTGTGGGGGACACGGGATGGTGAGGGGACTTGGGGGGCTGTGGGGGACACAGGGTGTGGGGGACACAGGGGATGGTGAGGGGACTTGGGGGGCTGTGGGGGACACAGGGTGCAGTGAGGGAACCCAGGATGTGGTGAGGGGACCCAGGGTGTGGTGAGGGGACCCAGGATGCCCCCGGGGGACACGGGGTGCAATGAGGGGACACGGGATGCAGTGAGGGGACCCAGGATGTGGTGAGGGGACCCAGGATGTGGAAAGGGGACCCGGGATGCCCCCGGGGGGCCCAGGATGCAGTGAGGGGACCGGGGATGACCCCAGAGGACACGGGATGCAATGAGGGGACCCAGGATGCAATGAGGGGACCCAGGATGCCCCCGGGGGGACCCACGGGCGCCCTTACTGAGCACGGTGAGCCTGGCCCGGCGCGAGCGCAGCGCGGCCTCGGTGGCCTGGCACTCGTAGGCGGCGTCATCGGAGAGCTCGGCGTCGCTGATCTCCAGGTTGTACTGCCCCGAGTCCGCCGTGCCCACGATGCGGTACCGGGGCCAGGCTGGGGGGGCACAGAGGGTCACACGGGGAGGGGGACACCCCAACTCTCCAGGGCCCACCTGTGAGGGAACCCCCTGTTCGGGGGGAAGCAGCTCCTGCCCCTCTGGGGGTGGTTTGGGCGGTGCCAGGGGGGGCCTTGATGGTGCCCGGTGGCACCGGTGGGGATGGGGACAGTTAGTGGGGCCCTGGCGCTGTGGGATCCCTGGCACGTGTGGGATCCCTGGTGCTGTGGGATCCCTGGCACGTGTGGGATCCCTGGCGCTGTGGGATCCCTGGCACATGTGGGATCCCTGACACACATGGGATCCCTGGCACATGTGGGATCCCTGGCACTGTGGGATCCCTGGCACTGTGAGATCCCTGGCACACGTGGGATCTCTGGCACACGTGGGATCCCTGGCACGAGGGTGATCCCAGCTCCCCTCAGGATGCTCGGTGCCCGCAGGGACTGGAAGGAGCCGACACAGGGCACCATCCCAAAGCCGGGAATGCTGCACAGGGATCTGGGAACCAGGGTGGAGGGAAACCTCTGCCCCCTGTGGTGCCACCCCTGTCCCCTGCAGTGCCACCCTCTGCCCCCCGTGGCCCCTGACGGTGGCATTCCCGGCATTCCCAGACATTCCCGGCCCTGCCGGAGCCGCCACGGGTACCTTTGAGGCCCTGCCCCATGCCCAGGGCCAGCCCGTCCTTGGTCCATTGCACGATCCCGGAGTAGTTGAGGACGACGCAGGAGAGGACGATCCTCTGCCCCGCCACCACCGTCTGGTCCTCGGGCTCCTCCACGAACCGCGTCTGCACCACTGCGGGCAGTGCCAAGGGTTGGGATTGGGGTTGGGGCGCCGGGCACGCCGGCATTCCCTGCTCCATCATCCCCGGGAGCTTCCGAGGGGCTGCCGGGGGTGCGGGACCCCCAAACCAGGCCGGAGGTGCCCCCGAGCCCGTGTGGCAGCAGCAGCAGCAGCCCCGGGGATCGATCCCTGTGTCCCATCACGCGGCCCCGCGGGAATCGATCCCCGGGATGGGGACGGAGGGAGGGAGGGAGGGAGGGAGGGACGGGCTGTGCCCGACACGTGGGTGGTGGTGACGCCCCCGGGGCAGCGGGACCCCCGGGGGGGCACTGGGAGAGGGGCGTCGCCCCGGAGGAGCCGCTTCTCCCGGCGAAAAGCCCCCTTTTTTTTTTTTTCTGGAATATTCTAACGGCTCGTTGGAGCGGGAGAGAGGGAGGAACAAATCCCTTTGGGGGATAACGGAGCGGCTCAGGCCCCACACGGGCTCTGCCTGCCTGGCCTGGGTGGGCCTGGAATGGCATGGGATGGCATGGGATGGCATGGGATGGCATGGGATGGCATTCCCGGCACCCCGGCATCTCTGGGACCTCAGGATCCTCAGGGCAGGGCACCTCAGGATCCCTGGGATGGGGTGCCCAGGGATCTCTGGGATAGGACACCCCTGGATCAGGCACCCTGGAATTCCTAGGATCGGGTGCCCAGGTACATCCCCATATCCCTGGGACCTGTACCCCAGGATCCTCAGGATGTGGCACCTCAGGATCCCTGGGATGGGGTGCCCAGGGATCCCTGGGACAGGACACCCCCGGATCCCCGGGATGGGGCCCCCCAGCAGCAAAGGGGCCTCGTGCTCCGGGGACCTGCACCCCTCGATTTGGGGACAGTCCCCACCCCAGCCCAGCCGGGGGGGACCCGGTGCCACTCCCCCCTCCCCAGCCCACGCCTGCCAGCCCCGTGCCCCCCCCCGGGAGGGAGGGAAAACCGAGCAGGGATCCAGGGAAGGGGGAAGATAAAGGGAAGGAGCGATCCAGAGGCGGGGGATGGAGCAGGGATGGGGAGGGAAGGGGGGAAGGAATAAAAAGCGGAGCGGGAGATCAAAGAGGAAGGTGCCGGGAGAGAGGGAGGTGGGAGGGAAGATCAGAGCAGGGAAAGGGGGGGGGCGAGACAGGTGGGAGGAGGAGCAGGGAGAGCCGGGGAGGGGAGGGGGGGACCCGCAGCCCTCGGGGGTGGCACCGGGCTGGCACAGCGCCGGGCTGGGACGGCCCGGCGCGGGTATTTTTGGGCAGATAAAGGTGCCGACGGGCCGCCCGCTCCGCCGGCACTGCCAGGGATGCTCCCCCCGCTCCCCCCGGCTGCCGATCCCGGGTATCTCCTCGGGAAGGGCGGGATGAGGGCGAGGATGCCCGCGGTGCCCACGGGGCGCGCGACCCTCCCGTGCCCGCGTCCCCAGCCACCCAAACACCGCCCACCCGCGCCCCGGGGGTCTCCCCGGTGGGTGCCAAGCCCCCCCCCTTCCCCGTGCCAGCCGGGTGGGCGCCAGCGGTTTTTTGGAGCGCGGGACCCGCCGGCGCTCCAGGGCCACATCCCACCCTCCAAAAGCAGCGGGACGGGGGGGTTCGGGTGCCGCCCCCCGCCCCTGCGCCCCCCCCGGTGCCCGTCCTGCCGGGCCGAAGGGGCTGTTTAGTCTGGCGGGGCCGCGCCGGGTGCGGGGGAGGCAGAGCCGAGCGGCGCTGGCGGCGAGCGCTGAAAGGCTTTTCGTGTCGCGGGGCCCCCCCCGACACCGCGCCGGGGGCACGGCCGCGTCCCCGGGGCGGGGGGGGGGAGCGGGAAAGGAGAGCCAGCCCCCCGCCCCTCGTTGCTGCGTCCCCCGTCACCCTGCCCTGCTTGGCACGGTGCCACCCTTGCTATCCTGTCCCCCTTGGCACCGTGTCCCCCCCTTGCCACCATTGCTCCCTCACCACCGTGCCCCCCCTTGTCACCGTGTCCCCCCCCTTGTCACCGTGCCTCCCCTCGATGGGAACACGCCTGTGCCCCTGGGATGTTCCATGTTCCAGGGAACACACGTGTGCACATGGGAACCCATGGGATGTTCCAGGGAACATACATGTGTGCAGGAGAACACACCTGTGCCCCTGGGATGTTCCAGGGAACACACGTGTGCGCAGGAGAACACACCTGCACCCCTGGGATGTTCCATGTTCCAGAGAACACACGTGTGTGCAGGAGAACACGCCTGCACCCCTGGGATGCTCCATGTTCCAGGGAACACACGTATGTGCAAGAGAACACGCCTGCACCCCTGGGATGTTCCATGTTCCAGAGAACACACGTGTGTACAAGAGAACACGCCTGCACCCCCGGGATGTTCCATGTTCCAGGGAACACGCGTGTTCCCTGCAGGGCTTCCCGTGGCTCGGCGCGGCCCCCCCGTGCCCCCTCTCCCGGCTCCGCAGCCCCTTCCCGGGCTGTCTCCCTGTATTTATCCAGCGCGGGGCTGATTAAGCCCCGGGGCCGGAGCCGCGGCCCCTCCCTCTCCTCTCGCTATTAAACTCCGGGTTCAAAGAAAAGCTTTTTATTCGCGCTGACAGCTTTCAGATGGAGCCAAATCTCTCTCCGCGCTGGAGGATTTTTTTTCTTTCCTCCCCTTGGTTTTTTATTTTTTTTTTTTTTTTTTTTTTTTTTTAATTTTTTATTATTTTTTCTCTCCCTCCTCCCCCTTCCCTCTTCTCCTTTAAATTTAAGCCTTTCCCCCCCCTCTTTTTCCCTCTTCCCTCTTTCCAAGTTTCTATTTATACGGGGGGAAAAAATTAAAAAAAACCCAACAAAATAGGCAGGGAGGGGAAGGGAAAAAAAAAAAATAAAAATACCCTCTCTCTCTCTCTCTCTCTGCTGGTTTTATTCCGAGGGAGAGAGAAAAGAGGATTTGGCTTCCTTGGGGCCCTGCCCGGCGGAGCGGAAGGATGGGAGAGAAGGGCGGGATGAGGCCGGGTCCGGGTCCTGCAGACAGGGCAGGGCGCTGGCGCTGTCCCCGGAGCTGTCGCTGTCCCCGGAGCTGGCGCTGTCCCCGGAGCTGTCGCTGTCCCCAGCGCTGCCACCACCCCCGGGGCCACCCGTCACCCTGCAACAACCGCACGGAACAACCTCACGGAATAACCTCGTGGAATAATCTCACGGAATAACCTCACGAAATAACCTCGTGGAACAACCTCGTGGAATAACCTCACGAAATAACCTCGTGGAACAACCTCGTGGAATAACCTCGTGGAGCTGTCGGCGGCTCCGGGGGGGAAAAGCGAGGCCCGGGACGGGTGGGGGGTCCCGTCCCTCTCCGGGCGCTGCCGCGGCGCTGCCCGAGTGTCGCCGGCGGGATGTGCCGGCGCCGAGACGTGATGAGCCCTGGCACATCCAGCGCCCTCCCCCGCCGCTCCCGCCGCCGTCAGGGGCTATTTTGGGAGCCGCCGATTCGGGGCTTTCAGCGCTAAAACCCGGCCTGGGCTGCGGGGTGAGGGGGGGACACACACACGAGGCCGCTGAGCCCCCCCCCGTGTCCATCCCCGAGGGTACTGCCCCGGGGTTGGCAGCACAACCCGAGGGTCCTTAACTGGACCTTAATTGGACCCGTTGGGATGAGGAGCCTTAATTTTGGGATGCTCTGACCTCCCCAAACACCCCCCCCCCCCCCGGCACGGCGGGGATGCACCAGAGCAGCTCCCGGGCTGATGTTTCCCGGGAAGGTCCCTCTTGCCATCAACAATTCATGATCCTCCTTTTCCACGCCAACCCCGCGGTGACAGCGCCGGCCCCGGGGAGGGGCAGGGCCGGGAGCTCGGGAAGGAGCTCGGGAAGGAGCTCGGGAAGGAGCACGGGAAGGAGCTCGGGAAGAAGGAGCAGCTCCTGCTCCCGTTGGGAGTCACTCTGCCCTCTTCTATTCTATTCCCTCCTCTTTCCCCCTTGGCTTTGTGGCTCTGACAGGGATGGAAACGCTGGAGCAGCTCCGGGAGGAGGCCTGGGATCACGGAATCCTGGGATCATGGAATTCTGGGATCACCAAGCTGGGAAAAGGCCTCTGAGCCCATCGAGCCCGACCTTTGGTCACCGCCCTGTCAACCCCGGCCGGTCATTCCATGGAGGCTGGGATGGTGATCCCAGATTTCCAGTCATTCCATGAAGGCTGGGATGGTGATCCCAGATTTCCAGTCATTCCATGAAGGCTGGGATGGTGATCCCGGACTTCCAGTCATTCCATGAAGGCTGGGATGGTGATCCCAGATTTCCAGTCATTCCATGAAGGCTGGGATGGTGATCCCAGATTTCCAGTCATTCCATGAAGGCTGGGATGGTGATCCCAGATTTCCAGTCATTCCATGAAGGCTGGGATGGTGATCCCGGATTTCCAGTCTCTCCATGACCACCAGGATGGTGACCCCAGAGGTGCTGGATGCCGGGGTTCCATCCTGGTGGCATTTGGGGGTCCCGGCTCCGTGTCCCCCCCACTCCCAGCGGCCTCCTCACCGCAGAGCCACCGACCCCGTTTGGCCAAAACCTCTCTCCCATAATCCCTCCTGCATCGACATTAATTAAATATTACCAGCCTTTAATTCCTTATTAATTGAATCCTGCCGCCTGAATCCACGATCTGGGGGGAAATGGCCACGCCCCCACTGTGCCAGTTGTCCCTGTCCCCATCCCCGTGTGCCAGCAGCCCCAGAGACTGACTGTCCCCATCCCTGTCCCCATCCCTGCCATCCCAGCAGCCCCAGAGACTGGCTGTCCCCATCCCTGTCCCCATCCCTGTCCTCATCCCTGTCCCCATTCCTGTCCCCACCCCTGTCCCCATCCCCGTGTGCCAGCAACCTCACAGACTGGCTGTCCCCATCCCTGTCCCCATCCCTGCCATCCCAGCATCCTCAGTGACCTGTTGTCCCTGTCCCTGTCCTCATCTCTGTCCTCATCCCTGTCCCCATTCCTGTCCCTGTCCCCATCCCCATCCCTCTCCCCATCCCCATCCCTGTCCCTCTCCCCATCCCGTCCCCATCCCGTCCCCATCCCTGCCCCATCCCCATCCCTGCCCCATCCCTACCCCAATCCCATCCCCATCCCGTCTCCTCCGGACTCTCCTCCCCGGCCCCTCTCCCTGCTCCTCCCTGGCCCGGCAGCAACGGAAAGTATTTCACCACCATCACATGATGCCAACGCATGGCTGGCAAATTCCCAGTGCCCGGGCCCCGGGAGGCACCGGGATGGGGCCACATCCAGCCTGGACACCCCCCTCCATCCCGGGGGTGTCACTTGGCCCCTCAGAGCGTCCCCAAGTGCCACCGGGACCGGGGTTGTTTTAACCCGAACCCTCCTCCCGAGAGGGAAATCCGAGGGTGGGGGGCACAGGAGCCCCCCCAAACCCGCCCCTGGATCTCCCCACGGCCGTGTCCGGGTTCCCCCGGGGTTGGGGACACCGGGGTGTCCCCGGGGGTGCTGGGGGGGCCCGCTCCCCGCTCCTCTCCCCCCCTCTCTCTCCTCTCCCCGCTCCCGGAGCCGGTGGAAGCGAAGCTCTCCGGGGAAAGGATGCTCCAGTTATTTTCTCATTTTTTAAAAGGCAAAATTATAAAAACAAATGAGGAGGAGATTGGTTCCCCTCCCCCGGCTCCGCCGCCTCTCCTCACCCCCCCAAAACCCCGCTCTGGGCACTGCCCCTCCCCAAAAACAACTCCCCGGGCCCGGGCCGGGGTCACCTCGGCTGTGCCACCCCCGGGGAGGTGGGATGGGGGGGCACCCGGAGCAGGGGGGTCCATCCCTTCCGTGGGATCCACAGGGACTCTGGAGCTCCATCCCGGTGCCACTGGGATGTGGGATTGGTGCCCACTGGCACCGGGGGGGGGGGTCTCCATCCCTTCCATGGCACGCGAATGTGGGAGGGGTGACCCATCCCCACCTTGGCACAGCCAGTCCTGCCCTGGGCACCTCCAGGGCTGGGCACTCCAAACCCCCCTGGGCAGCCCCTGCCAAGGCCTCACCACCCTTTCCAGGGGGAAATTCCTCCTGGTGTCCAACCTGACCCTCCCCTGGCACAGCTTGAGGCCGTTCCCCCTCCTCCTGTCCCTCGTTCCTTGACACTTTGTTCCCCTGACCCCCCCCGGCTCCCCCCTTCTGTCAGGTCCACCCCCTCCGACGCCAACATTCCCATTCCCATTCCCAGCTCATCCCCCAATTTTCCACCTGAGCAGCCAGGTCGTGGTCGGGGTGAAGAACACACGAGGCGGGGACGACACAAACCCATTTTCAATTAAAACCCGGCCGGGAAGGGCCATAAAACACCCGGGGAGTGAAGGGCTGGAATTGGGTTCTGGTTTGGCTTCCCCAGGAGCCTGAAATATTCCCTACCCAGTAATAATAATAGTAGTAGTAATAATAATAATAATAATAATAATAATAATAATAATAATAATAATAATAATAATAATAATATTTAAAAAAAACGAACTCCCAACACATAAATCCCCCCCCCTCATAATTATGGGACTTTCAGAGATGTGAAAGTGCCAATAAAACATAAACTGGCAGCAAATAAATGAGCTGCCAATGGGTTTGGGGGGGGGAAGCGAAACAGGGGGGTGGGACCCCCCCCCGGGGACACTGGTGGGAGCTCCGGGAATGTCCCCAGGGAGCTCAGGGAATGTCCCCAAGGAGCTCAGGGAATGTCCCCAGGGACGCCCGAGGGAGTCCGGGCAGGGGGAGGGAACCTTAGACCCCAAAAACTCCCCCCCGGGGAGGGGTCTGAGGGCCCTGTGATGGGAAGGGGGGGTCTGGGGGAGGGTCTTTGTCCCGGTCCCACCCCCCCAGGGCCGGGGAAGGCCCCCGGGATGCCCCAAATCGGTGGAATCGCGGCCCCTTTTGTGCTGAAAGGGGGCAGCGAGGCAGAAACACAAAAGGGCTCCGCGGGGCCCCGGCGGGGCTGGGGTGGGGGCACGGGGGGCTGAGGGGGGCACAAGGGGCTGTGGGGGGCACGGGGGGCTTGTGGGGAGCAATGGGGGCTGAGGGGGGCTCGGGGGGCTGAGGGGGGCACGGGGGGCTGGAGGGGGGCACAGGGGGCTCCTCCTCCCCCCCCTCCTGCCCCCCCCCAACGCTGCCAAACAAAGGCCTGGACTGCAGATGTTTGGGGGGTGCAGATGTTTGGGACGCTCCAGATGTTGCTCCTGCCTGGGATTCCCGGGGTCTCCCGCTCACACCCCCACACCCCCCCCCCAAATAACCCCCCTCTCTGGGGTTCTGCCCGGCCCGGGGGTGCCCACCCAGCACATCCTAACCCCTCATCCCACATCCCCAGCTCGGAACCCCCCCAAAAACCCACCAGAGCCCCCCCAAAATCGACCAGAGCCCCCCAAAAAACCAGAGCCCCCCCCCAGCCTGAGCCCCCCCCCCCGGCAGGAGCTGGCACAGCCTCTCCCCCCTTGTTATTCCCTCTTCATTCCTTGGGCTGTCGGAATTCTGGAGCAGCCGCTGTTTATTGGCTCGAGTTTAATTAATTTGTGTAATATCCCTGGTAGGAACAATGTCTAATTAAGACTTTTGTTTGTGTGTTGCACGCGGTGGGGGGGGGGGAGGGGGGGTGGGAGAGAAGATTTTTCTTTGGGAAAAGGGCGGGGGGGGGGGGGGGGAGAAGGAAAATAAAAATCCCAAATCGTTAATGAGGGGGAGGATAAAAAAAAAAACCCCAAAAACAAGACTATGGAAAGAGCTCTGGCATCCTTCCCCCCTCCCCGAGCTGCTGGTGAGCGCCCTCGTTACAGATGCCTTAATGAGACATCGCCTAATAATGGGATTATTGGTCCTGAAGCCCGGGACAAGCAGCTGGGGGAAACAGGGAGGCTCCAATTCCAGCCTTCCGCGAGCCCGGGGATGAGGGAGAGGAGCAGCCCCGGCCCCGGCTGCTTCCAGAGGGGACGGGATGGACCCGCCGTGCCTCGGTTTCCCCGCGGATACCGGGCTGGGCTGAGCCGTCCCTGCAGGGACAGGGAGCGCCCGAGCCTCAGCTTCCCGAGGAAAGGAGGGTTTTTAAGGAGAGGAGGGCGAATTCCACACTAATTCCACACTTTCCGTGGAGTTGGCAGCTCGTTTCCATATTTCCATCCCCTGGCAAACAGGATTTCGTAAAAAAAAATAAACCCTCCTAATCCGGGAGGAAACGGGTTCGGAGGGGGGGGGGGGGGCTTCAAACTGGTGTCCCCCTCCGGCTGCTGGGACCACCCCGAGCTCGGGGGGACCCCTCGTTGTCCCCCCAATCCCGGGCTCTCCCTTCCCCCTCCGCTTCCCAAGGCAGAACGCGGCAGGAATTTTGGCTCCTTCCTGCCCGGCCATCGCCCAAACGCGGAGCTGGAGGGGTGGGAGGGGGTGGGAGCCCCCCGAGAGCCGCCCCCCTCACCCCCTTTTGGCCCCCCCCCCGAGCAGATTTAGGATTTGGGGGTGACCCTTCCTTGGAAAGCCACCCTCTGGAAGTTCGATCCCGAACAGCGGCCGGGTCACCCCAAAGCGGGGACTGGGGGGTCCCTTCTCTCAATGGGGGGGGTCTGCGCTCACGGGGGACCCCCCCAGAGCGGGGTGCCCTCGTTTTTGGGGGCGCGGAGCCCTCCCTCCCCGGCGGGTCCCGCTGAGGAGGAGCAGCCCCGGCTCTCCCGCTCCCCGTCCTGCGGTCGGAGCCCAGCAATGATCCCACACGCCTGGAATTTGAGGAATTTCCTGCCAAGGCTCCCTCTGGAAAGACGAGGGGAGAGAAAGAAAACGCAGAGCTTTTAACCCTCCGTTCCCCGCCAGGGGCCGGGGGGGGCGGGTGTTCGATTTTGGGGACTTGTTCTGGGCGCTCCCCAAATTTTTTGGGGGGATCGGGGGCAGCGGGAGAGCCCGGGATCGCCCGTGTCGGTGGGGAAAGCGAAGCGCTCCGTGCCTCAGTTTCCCAGGGGAGCTTCTCCCACCCCCTCCCTGAGCCTCCCTGAGCCCCCCCGGCCCATCACGAGCCCCCCCAGCCCATCACGAGCCCCCCCGGCCCCCCCCGGGGCCACACGACGGAGCTTTGCCCGCCCCAAACCCCGTCTGGCAGCGGCGGCGGGCGGGAAATCCCCCTTTTCCACTGGAAATTTAACTCGAATCCACTTGGAAGGGCTTTTAAAAATATATTTATATATATATATTAATTAAACCCCATCAAAAACGGGGAAAGGGAGGAAGCGAGAAGGGTCCTGGAAGCGGCTCCCCGGGCCGTTCCCGACCCCGGGATATTCCCAAGGCCGGGATGTTCCCGAGGCCGGGATGTTCCCATTCCCAGCCCCGCGCTGCTCCCCTGCCCTGCCGGGAGGGACGGGATGGGTGTCCCGCCCCCGGGCACGGGGGGGGTACACACAACCTGTGAGCCCCCCGGGCATGGGGGGCAACCCGCGTGCCCCCCAACCCCGCCGCGTTTTCCCCGGGGAGACCCCCCAAGGATGAGGCCTCATCCTTCCTCCCTCCCGCTCCTCTGCCTCTCCCCCCCTTTGCACACCCACGTGCCCGGGAGGGGGGTCCTTCACCCCCCCTTTGCACACCCACGTGCCCGGGAGGGGGGTCCTTCACCCCCCCTTTGCACACCCACGTGCCCGGGAGGGGGGTCCTTCATCCCCCCCCCCCCTCGCACACCCACAAACCCTTCCCCGTTCCCTCTTTCCCCCCCCCTCGCCGTTCCCATGGCAACCCCTCCAAGGCGCGCACAACCCGCTCTCCGATTGGAAATAAAAGTTGTTTTTTCCCCTCCCCTCCTCCTTTACTCCACTCTTTCGCTTCTCCTCTCCCTCTCCTCCAGCCCCCCCCCCCCCTTATTTTGATTTCCATTTGGATCATAATCCGCCCGTTGCCATGGCAGCGCTGGCAGCCCTTTATGTCCCAGCCCTTGCAGAAAAAGGCCTCTCTCTCCCTCTCTCTCCCTCTCTCTCCCTCTCTCTCCCTCTCTCCCTCTCTCTCCCTCTCTCTCCCTCTCTCAATCTCTCTCTCTCTCTCTCTCTCCCCTTCTTTTTTTTCCCTTCCCTGCGCCTTCCCTTCCCTTCCCCAAGCGGGTTTCGCTCCTTAAATCCCTCCTTCCCTGCCATCCCTCCATCCCCTCGCGCGGCACCGGGGCCTGGCGTCACCGACTGCGCCGGGAGGAGGAGGAGGAGGAGGAGGAGGAGGAGGAGGAAGGAGGGGGGGGTTGGTGGAAAAGGAGCTGCTTTCCCAGCTCCCGGCCCCGCTGGATGCACCCCGGAGAACTCCAGCCTGCAATCCGGATCACGGCTTTTTTTTTTTTGTTGTTGTTTTTTTTTCCCAGACCATCCCTTTTTTTATTTTTTTTTTCCCCCCAAAACGCTCTTTTGGCTCCTGGTCGTGCCTCCCCCTGGGGGGGCCGGGGCCTGGGGGGGCTTCTTCACTCCTGGGGGGGCTTCTTCACTCCTGGGGGGGTTCTTGTGCCCCGGAGGGTGCCAGGGGGGCTCCTCGCCCACCCCTGGGCTGGGACTGGGGGGCTTCTCCCCGGGCATCCTCCCCGTGGGTTGGTACCCAGGGGGGCCTCTCGGAGCATCCTCCGTGTGGGCTGGTCCTGGGGGGCTCCTCAACCCCTTGGGCTGGTACTGGGGGGCTCCTCTTGGATCATCCTCCATGTGGGCTGGTCCTGGGGGGCTCCTCTCGGAGCATCCTCCGTGTGGGCTGGTCCTGGGGGGCTCCTCAACCCCTTGGGCTGGTCCTGGGGGGCTCCTCAACCCCTTGGGCTGGTACTGGGGGGCTCCTCACCCCTGGGCTGGTACTGGGGGGCTTCTCACCCCATAGGCTGGTCCTGGGGGGCTCCTTGCTCCTGGGCTGATCCTGGGGGGCTCCTCACCCCATAGGCTGGTCCTGGGGGGCTCTTCACCCCCTGGGCTGGTCCTGGGGGGCTCCTCAACCCATGAACTGGTACTGGGGGGCTCCTCTTGGATCATCCTCCATGTGGGCTGGTCCTGGGGGGCTCCTCAACCCCATGAACTGGTCCTGGGGGCTCCTTGCCCCCTGGGCTGGTCCTGGGGGGCTTCTCACCCCATAGGCTGGTCCTGGGGGGCTCCTTGCTCCTGGGCTGATACTGGGGGGCTCCTCACCCCCTGGGCTGGTCCTGGGGGCTCCTCAACCCCTTGGGCTGGTCCTGGGGGGCTCCTCACCCCATAGGCTGATCCTGGGGGGCTCCTTGCCCCTTAGGCTGGTACTGGGGGGCTCCTTACCCCCTGGGCTGGTACTGGGGGGCTCCTCACCCCGTGGGATGATCCTGGGGGGCTCTTCACCCCCTGGGCTGATCCCCGGGGGGCTCCTCACCCCCTGGGCTGGTTCCCAGCGCTGCCCACTCGCCCCTGCAGAGGGTGAGGGCCGAGGGAAGTGCCCGTGGCCGCCCCTGGCAGCGCCGGGACGGTCCCTCCGTGTCTCCCACTCGCCTCCTCCTCCTCCTCCTCCTCCTCCTCCTCCCGCGCCCGTGCCCGCTCCTGGCTGGGAGCAGGAGGTTATGAAAATGAGCCTCGTGCCCAGGAGACTGTAATTATCTGCTAAGTGTGAAAGCTGGAGTGATTAATTAAGAGATAATAAAAAGAAAAGGAGGCTAGAGAGGGAATAACGGATGCTTTGATGATAAAACCTGAGGTAAGGCGAGCAATTAGGGGAATCTTTATGGGGAGTTAGCTCTAATCCCGGCGTCGCCCACGCGGCAGGGGGGCCCCGGGATGCAGGGACGGCCCCGGGATGGACCCACGGACGCCGTGGATCCCCGGGATGGGTTTGCACCCCGGCGAGCCGGGCAGCAGGATCCAGGTAGGATCTAGGCCAGGAGGAAAGCTGGAAAGCTGGGATTAAACCAGTCCTGAGTGAAAGGATGGGGATACAACCAGTGCCACTGGGCTCTGGGAGGTGGGAGAGAGATGCCCCACGACCCCCGGGGTCACCTCCCTGGTGTCACCTGGGGGTGTTTGGGATGCCAGAGGTGCCTGGATGGCTCCAGGCCCTGCAGGGAACAGGGAGAAGCTTCTGGGGGCTCCCTGACGGAGAAACAGGCCCTGGCACCCCGGGGGTGATTCAGCCCTGGCACAGGATGCCCGGGCAAGTCCCGGCACGGCCCCGTGGCTGCCGTGGCAGGGCCCTTCCTGCCGGCCCCAAAAAGCTCCTGGACCCCGGCCCCAGCTCCTGGGAGGGGGCTGCCACGTGTCCCTCGCTCCCCCACGGAAAACTGGAGGGTGGGAAAGGGATGGAACCCACCCTGGAGGAGGGAAAAGCATCGGAAAATCCCCCCTTGAAGCCACGAGCGCCGGTTCCGGTCGCCAAAATGGTTTCTCCAAGGGTGACTCCGGGGCTGCAGGGACCTGTCACGGCTCTGCCCCTCCCACCCAGGGGTTTTGGGGGTCCTGGGGGCTGTGGGGTTCCTGCTGGGGGGGGGGACACGGGGGTGGCTGGCACAGGGAACAGGGAAAAGCACAGGGGACAGGGAAAGGCACAGGGAACAGGGAAAGGCACAGGGAAGAGGGAAAGGCACAGGGAAGAGGGAAAGGCACAGGGAAAAACACAGGGAAGAGGGAAAGGCACAGGGAACAGGGAAAAGGACAGGGAAGAGGGAAAGGCACAGGGAACAGGGAAAGGCACAGGGAAGAGGGAAAAGCCGCCACGGACACGGTGAGGTCAGGCCGGAGCCAGAGATGGAGTCAAAACAGAGGCAGGGATGGATCAATTCACCCCAGAGAGCAGCTCCAGAGCGAGGGCTCCACGTGCACCGCGGGGTCATCCCGGGCAAGAGCCCGCAGGGAGCCCGGGGAGCCCCCCTGGATCGGGAAAATTCCGGGGCCACCGACACGGCCAAAGGTCCCCGAACCCCCCCCGGGCAGAGCACGACCCCAAACCACCCCTGGCTCCAGCACAGCCCCCGGGCCTGGGGAGGGGTTGAGGGCTGCTGTCCTCCCTCCCTGAGCCCCCAGGGGCTCTTCTTACCCTGCAGCAGCCCACGGGCATCCCAGACCCCATCCTGGCATCCCAGACCCCCTCCTGGCATCCCAGATCCCATCCAGGCATCCCAAACCCCGTCCAGGCACCCCAAACCCCGTCCAGGCACCCCAAACCCCATCCAGGCACCCCAAACCCCGTCCAGGCACCCCAAACCCCATCCTGGTATCCCAAATCCCATCCAGGCATCCCAGACCCCATCCTGGCATCCCAAATCCTGTCCTGGCACCCCAAACCCTGTCCTGGCATCCCAAACCCCATCCAGGCATCCCAAACCCCGTCCAGGCACCCCAAACCCCCTCCTGGCACCCCAAACTGGCCCCGTGGGGAGCCCGGATGGTGCCGGCGGGAGGCTGGGCAGGTGCCCGCTGCCATTCCCGGCATCTCTTGGGCTCTGCTGAGACCAGCAGGACCTTCCTTCGCCTCCTTCCCCCTCCGGGAGTCACTGAGAGCATCAACAGCCTGGCCCGGGGCCAGCCAGGGTGGCCTCGTGCCCTGGCACCGTCCCTCCCGTGCCAGCGCCGGGTCTGGGGTCACGGGGCCACATCCCTCCCTCCCAGATCCAGCCCAGATCCAGCCCAGCCCCATCCCAGATCCAGCCCTCCTGCTCCAGCCCCGTCCCTCCCACCCCAGCAGGAAATTTGGGGTCATGGGGCCACATCCCTCCATCCCAGATCCAGCCCAGATCCAGCCCAGCCCCATCCCAGATCCAGCCCTCCTGCTCCAGCCCCGTCCCTCCCACCCCAGCAGGAAATTTGGGGTCATGGGGCCACATCCCTCCATCCCAGATCCATCCCAACCCCATCCCAGATCCATCCCAGCCCCATTCCAGCCCCATCTCAGCTCTATCCCAGATCCATCCCAGCTCCATCCCTCCTGCTCCAGCAGGAAATTCGGGGTCAAGGAGCCACATCCCTCCATCCCAGCCCCATCCCAGCCCCATCCCAGCCCCATCCCAGCCCCATTCCAGCCCCATCCCAGCTCCATCCCCGCTCTATCCCAGCCCCATCCCAGCTCCATCCCAGCCCCATCCCAGCCCTCCCTCAGACATCACCAGCACAGGGACCAGCCCTGACCTCGAACCCCCCGGTGCCACCTCGTCTCCCACACCGGTGCCACCTCGTCTCCCACACCGGTGCC
Organism: Manacus candei; assembly: GCF_025592945.1. Taxonomy (NCBI): domain Eukaryota; kingdom Metazoa; phylum Chordata; class Aves; order Passeriformes; family Pipridae; genus Manacus; species Manacus candei. The sequence continues at coordinate 169,321 of NW_026138176.1, forward strand.
ACCTCGTCCCCCACACCACCCCAGCTCCCACGGGACGTGCAGCGAGTTTGCCGGGTCTCAGAGCCACGCTGGGGTGGCCCAGGAGCCTCAGGGGACTGGCACAAACCCCCCCTGACCCCCCCCCGGGACGAGTCCCCATCGGCCCCCACCTCTCCTCTGCTGCTTCAGTTTTTGCAGCTTTGGGAAAAGAAAGTGGGGGGGGGGGGGGATAAAAAATAAAAACAACACCAAAAACCAGCACAGAGAGAAAAAGAATCGCCCAGAAAATGAATAAATATTTCAATTTGAGGCGCAATCACGGCGAGTGATTGAAACGGGGGGAAGAATAATGGGTTTCATTTAGATAAGATACAGAAAATTATTTAGTGAGAAATGAAGAGTGATGAAACCCATTCAACATCTTTGTGTGCAAGGACATGAATGGCACCAACCAACCACCCCCCCTCCAGACCCACCAGCACGGCCCCGGCTCGACGGAGAAGGAACCCAAAAGTCACCCCCCAACACCTTCCAGGGGGAAGGAACCCCAAATTTTGCCCCCCTCCCACAGCGGCGGGAACCCCCCCGGCACCTCGGTTTGGAGGCCACGGAGAAACTTGGAGGGTGGGAGGGACCGGGGGGGTCACCGGTTTGTCACCCAGGGGTGCGACCCCCCCCCCCTCCTCATCCCGAGGGATCCATCCGGGCGGATCCAGGGAAGCGCCGGGGCCCCTCCGGCCGCCGGGATCCACATGGCACCGGGGCGGGAGAGCGGCAGCTTTTGTTCCCGGGAGGGCAGAGGAGCCCCCGGCGCTTCCCCCAGCCCAGCGCGGGGAGAGGGGGGGGTCCAAGCCCTGCCCCCCCGGCCCCTAAGAGGCTTTGCACGCTCCTTTTTAACCCCCCGAGCCGACTCGATTTTTTTTTTATGGGTTTTTTTTCTTCCCCCCCCCCCCCTCCCGCCTTCCTCTTGGCATCTTAGCAACGCCGCCCCCTTAATTAAAAATTAGATTGGATTTTTGCAGCTCGGGAAGGAGCCCGGAGGCCGCGCAGGGGCCGCCCGGGCGGGCGCGGGGCAGTGCCCGGCTCGGACCCCGCAAACTGCTGCGGGGGGGGCACGGAAGGCCCTGGGGAGGAGGGGGGACAGCGGGGCCGGACCCCCCCCCCCGCTCCTCTCCCTCCTCGTGACCTTGGCAGAGCCATTCCCGGCGCCTCAGTTGCCCCGGGAGGGCACCGGGGGGGTCGCGCAGGGACGTGGGAAGGGGGGCATCGGGTTGTGCCCCCCCCTCCTTCCCCCTCTTTCCGGCTGGGAGCCCTTGGGGGGGGGAATGTGGGGGGGAAAAAGGGGGCCCGCGCTCCCCACGGTGCCTCTTCCGAGAGCCGGGGGTCCCGGTTGTCCCCCCCCCACCCCGGAGATGTCCCTTCCACTCCCCGCAGATGGACGGACGGACGGACGGACGGACAGCAGCCCCCTCCTCGCTTCCCGCCATGGCCAGGCCGGGTCCCCCCATCGCCCTCGCCCCCCACGGTGGGTGCCCAGGGCCGAGGCCCCGCTGCCGGGCACCCTCCGATCCCGGGGTGTCCCCCCCGGACCCCCAACCCCCCGACTCTGCGGCCTGGGAACCCCGCGGGACCGGGATGGGGGGCCCGAGATCCGGATCGGAGCCGGGGGGGGAGATAAAACCTTGACCCCAGAGCGGAGTATCCGACAGGACAGACCCGGGGGAACAGACCGGCCCCGGGGGGGGGGGGGAGAGAACCGGCCCCGATCCCATCGGGACCCCCCGGGCCGGGAGGGGGGACCACGAGGAGCAGCCCCGGGGGCAGCGCGGCCGGGCGGGAGCCCCTCCGGGGTGGCACTAACGGGGGGAAGGGGACCCCAAACCCCCCGGGATCGCCCCCAGAGGAGCGATCCGCCGGTTCCGGGGGTCTGATCCCTCCGGTTCCCGGGGTCTGATCCCTCCGGTTCCCGGGGAACGATCCCTCCAGCTCCCCGGGTCTGATCACTCCAGCTCTTGGGGCCGATCCCTCCGGCTCCCGGGATCCGATCCCTCCGGTTCCCGGGGTCTGAGCCCTCCGGTTCCCGGGATTGATTCCTCCGGTTCCCGGGATCCGATCCCTCCGTCTCCCCGGGTCTGATCCCTCCTGCTCTTGGGGCCGATCCCTCCGGCTCCCGGGATCCGCTCCCGGCCGGATCCGCGCTCATCCCGGCGGGGCCGGGCGGGACCGAGCCGAGCTGGGCTGGAGCGCTGCCCGAGGAGTTGGGAATCGCGCTCCGGGCGGCCCCGCGTTGCCGCCGCCCGGTCCCCGGTCCCCGATCCCCGGTCCCCGACCCTCGATCCCCGCTCCCCGACCCTCGATCCCCGGTCCCCAGCACCCGGTGCCCGCTCCCCGGTGCGCGATGCCCGGCGGTGCCCGGCGGTGCCCGGCGCTCCGGAACCCGCCGCCCCATCCCCGCTCCCTCCCCGACGCTCCGCGCCCCCTCCCCGGTGCCCGGTGCCCGGTGCCCGGTGCCCACCTTGCCCGCGGGTCCCGGCGAGAGTCAGCAGGCAGAGGAGGAGGAGGAGGAGGCTCCGCATGCTCCCGTCCCGTGCCGGCCGCGCTCCGGGCAGGGCCCGCGGGGGGTGGTCGCCGCCCCGCTCGGCCCCTCGCCCCGGTACCGGCACCGGCACGGCTAAAGCATGGCCCGGGCCGGGCCGGGGCCGGGCAGGGGCCGGGAAGGGCCACGAGCTCCGCCGGCTCCGCTCCGAGCCGAGCCCCGAGAGCGCCGCGGGAGGGGAGGGGCGGGAGGGGGGCGGGACGGGAGGGAGGGAGGGAGGGAGGGAGGGGAGGGGGGTGAGGGAGGGGAAGGGGGTGAGAAGGGTGGGGGGTGAGGGAGGGCTCTGCGTGTGCGGGGGGAGGGAGGGAGGGAGGGGAAGGGGGTGAGGGAGGGCTCTGCGTGTGCGGGGGGGAGGGAGGGGAGGGAGGGAGGGGACGTGTCATGCGTGGGGTTGTGCGGGCGTGCGTGTGTGGTGGGTGTGTGCACGTGTGTGTGTGTGTGTTGGGGTGTGGACATACGTGTTGGGGTGTGCACAAGCGTGTTGGGGTGTGCACATGCGTGTTGGTGTGTGCACACGTGTGTGTGGGGCTGCAGACATGTGTGTTGGGGTGTCCACATGTGTGTTGGGGTGTGTGTGCCCATCCGTGTGTCATGTGTGCCCGTCTCCACACGCGTGTTGACGCGTGTCGTGTGTGTGTGCCCGTGTGAGATCCTCCAGCTCTGCACTGCCAGGGCTTGGCTTTGGGGTTTGTTTTTCAGTGCTTCTTTTTGCTTCCCTTCTCCTTTTTCCCTCCCTCCTCCTTTTCTTTTTCATTTTATTCCTTTATTTTTTTTTTTTTTTATTATTTAATCTCAAATAGAATTTCCAGCCCGGAGGGACTCGGAGGAAACGTGGAAAAACCGGGAAGCGGCGCCGGAGTCGGGCCCGGCCCCGCTCCCCATCCCGACCCTGCTCCACATCCCGGCCCTGCCAAGGGGGTCGGGGAGCGGCGGCTCCGGGGCGGGATCAGAGGCCGCCGAGCCCTCCCCTCTCCCGATTTTTTGGGATCAGAGCCCGCCGAGCCTCCTCCCCTCTCCCGATTTTTTAGGCTCTCCCGGGGATTTCCAAATGGTTTTTTTCCCTCCCTTATCCCAGCGGTTGCAGGTTGGCACATTCCCAGTGTCCCTGGTGTGCCACGTGCGGGGCTCCGGGCTCCGGAGGGGGTGTTTTAGGCTCCCTCTTCTTCCTCGGAGCCTTCCTCCAGCTGGACCTTCTCTGGGGGGACCTCCCAACTCCCGGGATTCTAAAATTCCCCCCCTGGCAGATCCTGGAAGCACCGGGAGCTTCCTGCCGGCCGAAGGAGCCGAGATGGATGGTTTGCAATAAGGAGGGACGAAAATAAAAGGATGTTTATTAAACCCAAGTCCCGCGGGTCGGGCTGGGAAGCGCCCGCGGGGGAAGCCGGGGCCGGGGTGGATATTCCCGGGTTGGGAAGCGCCCGCGGGGGAAGCCGGGGCCGGGGTGGATATTCCCGGGCATCGCCGCGGGCTCGGCTCCCGACCCACCCGAACTCTTCCCTCGGCGCTGGAGGGTCCCCAGGGCCCCGCAGAGCTGCCCCCGCTCCCAGGAATGTGAGGAGGAGGGAAATACGAGGGAGTTTGTGGAGCAGGGAGAGAGGTCAGGGAGGAATTTGCTGACGGCAGGAGAGGGAAAAGCCGCCGTGCCCGCGCTCGGGAGCGGGAGCAGCCGGGGATGGGGCTCCAGGGGGGCTGGGAGAGGCCGTGGGGACCCCCAAAACCTGGGAAAAGCCGGGGGCAAAGCCACCACGGCCCGGCCAGCTCCGTGCTGGGCCCGTTATCCCGCTGTCAGGCCCCTAATCCTGGAGTCAGACCCGTAATCCCAGTGTTGGGCCCCTCATCCCGGGGTCAGACTCATTATCCTGGTGTTGGGCCCCTCAGCCCGGCGTCAGACTCATTATCCCGGTGTTAGGCCCATAATCCTGGTGTTGGATCCATCATCCCAGCAGCAGGCCCTTTATCCCGGTGTCCGGCCCTTTATCCCAGTGCTGGGTCCATCATCCTGCTCTTGGGTCCATCATCCCAGCCTTGGGTCCATCATCCCAGCCTTGGGTCCATCATCCTGGAATTGGGTCCATTATCCTGGAGTTTGGCCCATTATCCCAGCATCGGGTCCATCATTCTGCTCTCAGGTCCATCATCCTGGAATTGGCTCCATTATCCCAGTGCCAGGTCCATTATCCTGGAATTGGGTCCGTTATCCCAGTGCCAGGCCCATTATCCTGGAGTTTGGCCCATTATCCCAGCCTTGGGTCCATCACCCTGGAATTGGCTCCATTATCCCAGTGCCAGGCCCATTATCCCAGAGTTTGGCCCGTTATCCCAGTGTTGGGTCCATTATCCTGGAATTGGGTCCGTTATCCCAGTCTTGGGTCCATTATCCTGGAATTGGCTCCGTTATCCCAGTGCCAGGCCCGTTATCCTGGAATTGGGTCCGTTATCCCAGTGCCAGGCCCGTTATCCCGGACTCTGCCCCCAACCCCAGCCTTGGGTCCATTATCCTGGAATTGGCTCCGTTATCCCAGTGCCAGGCCCGTTATCCCGGACTCTGCCCCCAACCCCGGCCTCGGGTCCGTCATTCCGGCGTCGGGACACGTCGGATGTGCCCCCGTGGGCCACGGCAGATCCCCAACCCCATTCCCTTCCCGGGAGGGGAAACAGCCGGATCCAGGAGCTGGAGGGGATCACATCCCTCCAGCCCTGAGGATGTGGAGCTGGGATCAGCACCCGGAGCTCCGGAGCCGGGCCTGGCACGGGCTGAGCCAGGTCTGGCACGGGCTGAGCCGGGATGTCGCCGTCGGAGCACCGGGGGCGGGCCGGGATCTCCGGCGGGCCGTGAAGGCCCATCTGTGCCAACCACAACAACAATCAGCGGGATATTTATCCGGGATGTTCATCTGGAGCCTCCCGGCAGGTTCCAGACCCCCTTGGGAAGCGGCCGCCGGATCTCCTCGTTCCAAGGTGGCCACGGAAGGAGCCGGCCCCGCTCCGGTGGGGGCCCGAGGGGGGGATGGAGGGGAAGGAATTTCTCTGCCCGTTCACCAGAAACAGAATTAATTTGAGTGCCTTCCCCTTGTTTTTTTGGAAGTGCTTCCGAAGGGAAGGGCAGGTGAATTCCCTGCCCCAAGGAGCGGCCGGGCCGGAGGAGTCTCTGCTCCGGCTCTTCCAGCCACCACGAGGCCCTTTATTATCAGATTTTATATCTTTTTCCCCCCAAAAAAAGCGCATCCCTGACCTCCATCCCGCGGGAATTAACTCCCAGCCAGGGGGGCCTGCGGAGCTCCAGCTCCTCCTGGGATTTGTGGAGCCGCAGGGAACTTGGATTTCCCGAGGAAAAGCCTCTCCGGGCTCCCTTCAAAATAATTCCCGAGCTCCTCGGGAGATTTCAGGCACATTCCGGGGGGGATGAAGGATGAGGGGATGAAGGAGGGAGGGAGGGGAGGGGGGAAGGAGGGTGGGAAGAGCTGGGGGGGCTCAGCCCCGTGTGAGGCACCGGCAGGGGCTGGAGGGGGTGGCACGGGGGGCCAGGGGGTGCTGGGGGGTGCTGGGTGACAGTGGGTGCTGAGTGCTGCTGGGTACTGGTGTGTACTGGTGTGTGCTGGTGTGTGCTGGTGGGTGTTGGTGGGTGCTGGTGTGTACTGGTGTGTACTGGTGTGTGCTGGTGGGTGCTGGTGGGTGCTGGTGGGTGTTGGTGGGTGCTGGTGTGTACTGGTGTGTACTGGTGTGTGCTGGTGGGTGCTGGTGGGTGTTAGTGGGTGTTGGTGGGTGCTGGTGGGCACTGGTGGGTACTGGTGTGTGCTGGTGTGTGCTGGTGGGTGCTGGTGAGTGATGGTGGGTACTGGTGGGTGTTGATAGGTGCTGGGGGGTGCTGGGTGACAGTGGGTGCTCAGTACTGCTGGGTGCTGGTGGGTACTGGTGGGTACTGGTGTGTGCTGGTGTGTGCTGGTGGGTGGTGGTGGGCACTGGTGGGTGCTGGTCGGTACTGGTGGGTGCTGGTGGGTGCTGGTGTGTACCATCTCCCAAAATCCTGCTGCTCCCTGGTCAGGGAATCCCAGAATCCCTGAGGCTGGAAAAGCCCTCCCAGCCCTCGGAGCCCCTCCTGTGCCCCATCCCCACCTTGGCCCCAGCCCAGAGCACTCAGTGCCACAGCCAGTCCTGCCCTGGGCACCTCCAGGGCTGGGCACTCCAAACCTCCCTGGGCAGCCCCTGCCAAGGCCTGAACACCCTTTCCAGGGGGAAATTCCTCCTGATATCCAACCATCCCTGATAAACATCAATCCCGGAATCCCGAGGCTGCAGCTCCAGCGTCATCCCAGGGCCGCTCCAGCCCCTCTTTTCCCCCATCCCGACAATCACAGGGGCCTTGTTGCCTCTGAATATTTATTCCCCCTCTCGGATGTTAATTCCTTGTTAATTCCTGGGTTGTTGTGTTTGTTTTCTTCGCCTCCCGGGCCGGGCTCGGACAGAGGTGCTAATAAAGGCGACAGATGCCACCGGGGATTACATCGGGAGCTTGTTAACACCTTGTTCCCTCTAAATAAATAATTGCACCCCCACAACCCACGTTTAATTATTGAAGCAAACACCGGCACAGGAGGCCCTGACACACACCCCGTGTGCGGGTGAGGGGCGAGGGGGCTCCCCTGGAGGGGCTGGGGTGGCTCCCTGGGGACGGTCCCGCCCCTCCAGGGGGGAAAATCCCGTTTTCCTGCTCTCCCATCAAACCCTTGGCTCTGGCACGGGCGTTTTCCTGTCCTGCCCCCTCCCCAAATCCATGCAGGGCCCCTGTCCCGGCTGTGCCCGTCACGGGGGTGGCACTTCCCCGTCCCCCACCCCGCGGGGTCGAGCTGGGCTTCGTGTGTTGTCCCCTAATCTCCTGGAATGCAAGGGATTCCTTGGGAATGGCTGCAATTCCCGCGTGCTGGAGGCGGGGAGAGGGATGGACCAAGTGGGGTCCCTGGCCAGGGCTTGGGATTTGGTGTGTTGGGGTCGTGGGGCCTTAATTATGGCCAGGACCTGGGAGGGCTCCTGGGATGATGGGGATGGACACAGCAATCCCAGGATGCTGGTGGGGAGGGATTTGGGTTCTGGGAATGATGGGGATGGACACAGCAATCCCAGGCTGCTGGTGGGGAGGGATTTGGGTTCCTGGAATGATGGAGATGGACACAGAAATCCCAGAATGCTGGTGGGGAGGGATTTGGTTCCTGGAATGATGGAGATGGACACAGCAATCCCAGGCTGCTGGTGGGGAGGGATTTGGGTTCCTGGAATGATGGAGATGGACACAGCAATCCCAGGCTGCTGGTGGGGAGGGATTTGGGTTCCTGGAATGATGGAGATGGACACAGCAATCCCAGGCTGCTGGTGGGGAGGGATTTGGGTTCCTGGAATGATGGAGATGGACACAGCAATCCCAGGCTGCTGGTGGGGAGGGATTGGCCTTGCTGGGGCCATGGAAAGGTGTCAGTGCGGGGTGGATTTGGGGGATCCCCTCTGAATCCCTCCTGCAGAGCAGGGGCTGCTCCCCCAAAACTTTGGGAAGCTGTGGGGTCACTGCAGAGCCCCAGAATCTCTGGGATGATCCCCAACACACCGGGGTGGGGACAATCCCTCTGGGATCACCCACGGACTGGGATCCATCCCAGCTGGGGAGCCCAGGGATGATTTTGGGAATCCTGGCGAGGCAAAACCCCGGGCTGTCCTGGCAGGGCTCCCCTTCCCCTCCTCATCCTCGTTTGCCCAGGCCTAATTCATAAATCAGCAGGCAGGAGTAATTTCCCCAGGAGAGCGTTTAGACGGGAGATTGAATGAGTAATTTACTGGGAACATTAAGGACGGCACCGGATAAGTTATTTATGAGAACTTTTTGACAGATCTGCCACTCAATAATTTATGCAGCGCGGCGTCTGCTCAGGGTCACCAGTAAATAATTCACTGGTTATAAACTGGGGGAGGTTTTATGGGACTCTGGGTTGTCTCCTGGCACGTTTGGGGTTGGAAATACGAGCCCCGGGACCCCTGGATCGTGTGTGTGTGTGAGGAGAGGGGCTGTGCCAGGGTGTGTTTGGGTCCTACCAGGACCTGGGGGTGGCTCTGGTGGCCTCTGGGGGGAAGTGGCATCGCTTGTGACATCCCTGCCTCGTGTCCCCCTGCACTTCCCATCCTGGAGGGGTGGGTTTTTTCGGACAACCCCCCTGGATGGGGACACTGAGGCTCAGGGGGCACAAACAGGGGCTCGTCGTTGCCATGGGGACGATCCCAGTGGGATGGCAGTGCCAGGGGGGGACTCAGCCCCTGCCGAGACCTCGTCCCCCGGCTCGGTGGCCTCGCCCCTGGTCACCAGGTGGACGGTGACCACCAGCACCAGCAGCGGCCCCAGGACGGCGGCCACCAGGTAGCCCTTGAGCTCGCAGTAGTGGCCCCACCCCCCGCACGGCCCCGGCCCCCCCCTGCCCTCGGGGGGCTGCCCCAAACCCGTGTCCTGCCCTGGGGGGTCTCCAACCCGTGGCTCGGTCACCCCCGGGGGTGTCACAGTGATGCCACCGTGTCCTGTGATGGTGCTGTCACCGTGTCCTGTGGTGTCACCGGGCCTGGAGGGGTCACCTGTGGGCACAGGGGGTGTGTGACATGGGGACAGGGAGGTTTGGGGGACAGGGGATTGGCCCCCACCTTTAGGGGGGGTGTGGGTGCCACTGGGACAGGGGGCAGGGGGTGAAGACCCCCCCACAGGGTTTGGGAGCCACCAGGGCTGGTGTGGTGGGTGCAGGGGGTGCAGGGGGTGCAGTGGGCACAGGGGGTGCAGGGGGTGCATGGGGTGCAGGGGGTGTGGTGGGTGCAGGGGGTGCATTGGGTGCAGGGGGTGCAGTGGGTACAGGGGGTCCAATGGGTGCAGGGGGTGTGGTGGGTGCAGCAGACACCGAAAGAGGAAGGGGAATTTCTCCTCTACCCACATGCCCATCCCACAGACTCTTCCCCGTGGTCGGGGGGGGAAATTCCGTGGAATGGGTGGGTTTGAGGCCGGGGGGGCTCACGCAGTGGCAGCCCAACCCCCCCCCCCACGGGGGACACCAAACCCGAGCCCCCCGTCCCTGCTGCCCCACCTTTGGACTCACCAGAAACCCACAGACGGTACTGGAGGGTCTTTGGGGCGGTGGGGTCGGACAAGGTGTCCACGACCACCTCGTAGCTCCCACTGTCCTCCAGCCTCAGCCCTCGGAGCTCCAGGGAGAGGTTGTTGGGGTGGATGAGCAGCCGCCCGCGGAACCCGGGCAGGAAATCCACCGAGAACTTCTTCTCCCGGGGCTTGGCCTCGGCCATGTGGGTGCCCCGGGTCCTCCAGGTGACGCGGGCGATGTCCCCGAAGGCGGGACGCAGGGCTGGGAAGGACAGGGATTGGCCCTGCAGCCCCCTCAGCACCGGGACGTCGCCCCCTGCAAGGCACCGGGGGTGGGGAGACCCCGGCGGTGTGAGGGAGAGGGTGATCTCCACCTCCTCCCCCACCCAAAGCACCCCTAGGGATGCTCCCTGGAGCTGCCGGGATGCCCCGACCCCCCTTCCCTGGCATCCCCCCGTGCCCCGGGGGCATCCTCACCCCCGGCTGCCACCAGCAATCCGCAGAGCAGCGCGGCCCCGGCTCCCACCATGTCCCCTCCTCGGGTGGGGCCGTGCGGGCGCTGCAGCCCCCAACCCAGCGGGGCGGGACCCCCCGGGAGCGGCGGCAGCGCCGGCGGGCAGGGCTTGCCCGAGGCTGGCAGCCGGGAAGGGGCACAGGGATGCCCGTGGGCCGGGGGAAGTGGTGACCGGGCGGTGGGACGGGCTTCGTGGAGGAAGCGGGGGTGGGTGCCAGGACTCGGGACTCTGCCCCGGGACAGGTGGGAGGGGAAGGAGCAGCTCCCGCCTCCCCGGGATCTCGTGCGGGGGATGGATGAGCCCCTGGAGGGGTGGGAGGCCGGGAATAAAATCCAGCTGGGGTGCGGGGGGGTCCTTCCCTGAGCGTCCCGGCCCTTTTCCCATCACAGCTGGGAACAGGCGCTCGGCTGCACCCCCGGGCCGAGTGGATTTGAGCCGGGAGGAGGCTCAGCGGCTCCAAAAGACGCCGCTTCCCCCTTGGATGCGGCCCCTGCCCGGCTCCAGCCCGGCCGGCGCTTCCCGGCGGGATTTGGGAGCAGCGCGCGGGGCTCAGCTCCCGCCGGACGGGTTTTGGGGGGGCCCGGGGACCCCCCCCAGGGCCGAGCCCATCCGAGCGCGGTCTAATGCTGCCACCTCCCGGGCAGAGGATCCGGCTTTAAACAAAAATCCTTGGATTTTCCTCCCTGCCCGGTTCGGGAGGCGCGGGCGGGGATGAACCTGCGGGCGCCTTAAACCAGGAAAAGCGTTTAAAAAGCTGCCCCTTCTGCCAACGGGGGGGGGGCACCCTGGGGGTCCCCGCGGGACCCTTCCCGCAGCATCGCCCGCCCCGCGTTCCCAAACCCCGGAGCCGGGAAAGCGCATTCCAAAGCCATCCATCCATCCATCCCGAGCCCCCGCGGCGGCTCCGCGGGCGCAAAACTCCCCCCCGAACCCTCCGTCGCCCTCCTCGGGGGCCCAAATTTGGCTGGAAGGGGGACGAGAAAGCGCGGATGATGCGCTGAATGAAAACACCCTCCGCAATGCGGTGCTTCGGGTGCGCGGCGTCTTCCTCCTCCTTCCTCCTCGGCGCGGGCCGGGAGACGCGGTAAATGTTCCCCTTTCCTTCCCTCGCCTTTCTTCCCCCCTCTCCGCGCTCCCCGGGCAGAGCTTTTTGCAGGTCCCCTCGATGCAAATTGTTCTCTACGTGTTGAATGGAGCCGCGGACAAAAGCTCTAATTAATTAATCGGCTCGGCCCCTTCTCCCGGAGCCGAGGGTTTTTTTCCAGCCTCACAAAAACGCTGGTTTTTTTGTGGTTTTTTTTCCTCTTTGTCGCCTTAATTAGTTTTTTGCGAAGGGGGGGGAAAGGAAAGAGGGGCCGTGGGAGCCGGAGCGTCCCCGCGTCATCACCGGGGCACCGCGTGGGGAGGGAGGGGAAGCCGGGGAGCTCCTCCAGCCGCCTCTGTGCAGGATGGAAGGGTCGGGCCGTGCCTCGGTTTCCCTCACCGGTGGGGCTGAACACCCCTGGGGATGGAGCAGGGACCCCTCGGCGTCCTCGGGGACACACCCGGGAGCCCCATCCTGCGGAAATCCCGCTCCAGCTCATCCCATCCCTCTCCTCTCCTCTCCCAGTGCATTTTTCCCAGACTTTTTTTGGCTGGGAACTGCCCCTTTCAACCCCCCCCCCCGCCCCCCAAGCAGAACCAGGGCCTTGCTCAGTGACCCCCCGGTCCCCAACTCGTCCCCCGCGTCACTCAGTGCCCAGACGGGGTTTTCCAAGCCATCAGCGGGACCTGGAATGGCTGGGAGTCTCCCGGGAATGGCTCAGAGCCGGTCGGGAATGTCTGGGAGCCGCCAGGGAAGGCAATGAGCCTCCTGGGAATGCCTGGGAGCCTCCCGGGAAATGTCTGGGAGCCTCCCGGGAATGGCTCGGAGCCGGTCGGGAATGGTTGGGAGCCGGCCGGGAATGTCTGGGAGCCGCCCGGGAAGGCAATGAGCTTACCATAAGGTGATTAGTGGCGCGGCTCCAAGGGCGGGAGCAGACGGCGGGACTGATCGGATTTGGGGACCGCTGACCCCGGCGCCTCTTGCTCTCTTCCAGCGGCACCCTGGATATCCCGGGAAAAGCTGCCGGAGCGCGGGAGGACCGCCCTGGGGCCGAGCTCGGGAATATCTGCCCGAGATCGCCCGAGGGGGTGTCTGGGCCAGATAAGGGAGCGACAAAACCAGATAAGGGAGCGACAGAACCCGGCGGTGCCGCTCCCAGACGACCCCGATGCTCCTTCCACATGGAAGCCATCCCGGATTTATTTACAGATCTGGAGCTGAGATATCCGGGAGAGGGAAGAAACCTCTGGCGCTGCCCCCCAGGGAGGCTGAGAGTGGTTTGGGAAGTGTTTTCGGTTCCTCCTTCTCTGGTGTCACCCACTCACCTCTCCCTAACGACCTGGGTTATTTTCTCTGGTATATATATATTTGTTATCCAAGGCTGATAGAAAGGAAATCCCGTTTTCCACAGGCAGGGGAAGCTCTGACGAAGCTCTCACTCACCACCCTCCCCCCTTTTGCTCCCCACAACAGGCAGGTTTCTCGGGGTTTCTCGGGGTTTCTCCCACCCAGGGAGGGCTGGGATCCCTCCAGAGCCCTCCCCCTGCCCCTCACCTCCCTCTGCCTCCAGGTGAATCCTCCACTGCCTCCTCCTCCTGCACGGCCACGGGCGGGCTGCTGCTCCTGGGGCACCTCCTGCTCCTCTTCCTCCACCTCGCTCTGGCTTGAGGACCCTCTGTCCTCAGCTCCTCACCCCCCCGGCATCGGGATGAGGCTCCCAGACCTCCCGGGAGCAGAGAGGGTGTGGTGCTGGCTCAAGGGAACGATTCCAACCCCTCAATCACCGGGAAATCCTCCTCTCCCTCTCCCCGAGGCCGGTGGGGCCGCCCAGCCCGAGCCTTTCCCGGGGATTTTGGGCATCCTGCATTTTTCCAGGACCGTCTCAAGGGGGCAGAGCCGGGGTGGGGGCACCTCTGGCTTTCCCTCTGCGTGTCCTCCCTGCTCTGGGGACCTTCACAAACACCCGTTTGCACATTAAATTCTTACCTGAACACCACATTTTTTAGGTGCCTGTTCCGGATTCTTCCCCCTTGGGCTGGGAGATCCCTCAGCTCAGGGGATGATGGAGGAAGGTGTGTTTACCTCCCCCAGCACCTTTGTGGGGGACAGAGACCCTTCCCCTGTGTCCCCCAGGGGAGATTCCAGCCCTGGATGGTGGGACACGGGTCCTTTGGGGTGGGAAGATGATTTGGGAGTGCTGGAGGTGCTCCCTCAGCCTGCAAGGAGAATTGGGGACCTTTCCTGGGCCACCACAACCCCGGGACACTTTTCCCCTGCCAGCTCCAACCACCCAGCCCAAGGGAGGGGGACAACCAGGAGTTTTATCTCCGTAAATCCCGAATTCCAGAGCCATCTTCAAGCAAAGATTTCGAAGGCCACGATCAGCAAAGGGTCAACAGGGACTCCTTTGAAAAATCCAGGTGGTTCCACTCGGTCCAAGGAGCAGCTCGGGGTCATTTCTGCTCCAAGTCCGATGGTTTGAACATCAGGGTTTATTTTTGCAGGGATCCCCCCCCACCTTGAAAACGTTTTCTGGAAGTTTGGGGCTCATCTGCCTCTCACAAGACCCGAGGTGTCCATAAAATGGACAAACACAGGGCCTGGGGTTGGTATCTCAGTCGACTTCCCAGCCAGGAGATTTCAGGCTGAGCTCGTGGGAAAGAAAGGAGTTTTTGGGATCATTCCTTGCCATCAGAAGAGGCTTTTCCTACCTCTTGATGCTCTCAGTGCTCCCCCAAAGGGTTTTTCGGGATCATTCCTCACCATCAAAAGAGGTTTTCCTACCTCTGGATGCCCTCAGTGCTCCCCCAAAGGATTTTTTGGGATCATTCCTTGCCATCAAAAGAGGTTTTCCTACCTCTGGATGCCCTCAGTGCTCCCCCAAAGGGTTTTTTCTCTTGATGTTTTTGCTCATTAAGCAGTTTTCCAGGTCCCAGATGCCTCCAGGAGGAACCTCTGCTGTGGACTCCCCTCGACCTGCTCTTGCTCACCCCCTTTTTTTCCACGGGAAGAGCTCTGCCGGGTCCTTCCCCCTCTCGCTGTTGGGAAGTGGCTGAGTCAGGAGCCCTGGGGGCGGGAGGAGGGGCCCCGCGGGACGCCAAGGGGGTGGTTTCGGGTGGTTTCACGGGCACCTTTTACCATCAGGGGCGATCTGCTGACGGCAAAACCCGCGGAAGGCTCCGAGCTCCACTTCCCTGAAAAGCGGCGGGACGTGAGTTCACCCTTCGCTGCCCCGCGGTGACACTAAAATGTCATTTTAAACCAGCCTGGGGCACCCAGGGAAGGGCTGGACGTGGCTCTGGGCCGGGGGGCGAGTCCCGGGGTGGCCTCGGTGGCCTCAGAGGTGTTTCCCGACCGCGGGCGTGAATTCCTGCTGCTGCCACCTCCGGAAAAAAACAGGGAAAGCAACGAAACTGGAAGAAAACCCGAAGGCAAAAACCCTTCCTTCCGTTCCAAAGCTGAGCCCCGACGGCAGGGAATGATTCCCTTTGCCAGGGAGTGATTCCCTTTGCCAGGGAGTGATTCCCTCCGCCAGAAACATATCCAGAGGTTCCAGCAGCAGGGCCAGGACTGACCTTCCCCTGCTTTTCCACACCCAGACTGATATTCCAGCCCCATCCCCATCCTGGACCGTCCCTGTCCCCAGCACTGTTTTCCCTGCTTTTCCCACCCCAGGGCTGATATTCCAGCCCCATCCCCATCCTGGACCATCCCTGTCCCCAGCACCTTTTCCCTGCTTTTCCCACCCCAGGGCTGATATTCCAGCCCCATTCCCACCCCTCTGGACCATCCCTGTCCCCAGCACCGTTTTCCCTGCCTTTCCCATCCCAGGCTGATATTCCAGCCCCATTCCCAACCCTCTGGACTGTCCCTGTCCCCAGCACTGTTTTCCCTGCTTTTCCCACCCCAGGGCTGATATTCCAGCCCCATCCTGCTGGACCATCCCTGTCCCCAGCACTGTTTTCCCTGCCTTTCCCACCCCAGGATTGATATTCCAGCCCCATTCCCAACCCTCTGGACCATCCCTGTCCCCAGCAATGTTTTCCCTGCCTTTCCCATCCCAGGCTGATATTCCAGCCCCATTCCCACCCCTCTGGACTGTCTCTGTCCCCAGCACCCTTTCCCTGCCTTTCCCATCCCAGGATTGATATTCCAGCCCCATTCCCAACCCTCTGGACCATTTGGGGTGGGCAGCACCTCCCCTCCCGCAGCCTTTGGGATCCCTCCGGAGCTTCCAGCGCCGGGAATTCTATAACAAATAATAAGAAATGATTCCCTCACGGGTTATTTCCTCTCCTTTCAGGGTCGGGGCTCGGAGGTTCTGGCGCAAACCCCCCGCTCCGCTTCCTCCCCTCCCGCGGGTCCCCGGGGCCGCTTCTGCCGAATAGTTTGAATATTTTCCGACCGAGAAATGAAAGGCAAAGCAAAGCAAAAAAAGGAGCCGCGTTCAGCCCCAAAACAGGAAACTCCTGGCCCGCAAACCGGCGCTGATTCGAGGGCACCTGTCCCTGCGAGGAGCTGATTTTTAACCCCAGAGCAGCAGAAACTCCGCGGCTCCCGACATGGGCTGCTCGGCTCGGCTGCTGCTGCTGCTGCTCCGGCTGCTCCTCGCCCTCGGGGCTGTCTGGGGTGAGTGAATTTGCCTCTCCAAAACGCTCATTTTGGGTTATTTTGGGGGTATTTATTTTATTTTTTTTTAATGCTCGGTTCGGATTATTTTTTATTTATTTATTTATTTATTTATTTATTTATTTATTGTAATGCTCAGTTCAGATTATTTCTTATTTTTTATTTTATTTTTTTTATTTTTGTAATGTTCAGTTCCCGTTATTTGGGGGTATTTTTTTTTTAATGCTCACTCTGGGTTATTTTGGGGTATTTATTTATTTTTAATGCTCAGTTCGGATTATTTTTTATTTTTTTTTTTTAATTTTTTTGGGTAATGCTCCTTTTGGGTTATTTGGGAGTATTTTTTTTTTATTTTTTACTGCCCAGTTTGGATTATTTGGGGGGATCATTTTCATCCCTCCCTCCCCCTCCAGCTGATCCCCCCTCGCTCCTGGGCACAGAGGGTTTTTTTTTTTTCTGAGCTGATGTAAAAAGGGGCTTTTCCAGCTGCTAATTCACGAGGAGCCCAAAAAAACTCCTCCTGCTGAGGCAAACCCAGCACCCCCAGCACCCCCCAGCACCCCCCAGCACCCCCAGCACCCCCCAGCACCCCGGGATTCCCACCCAAACTCCCAGCAGAACATTCCTGAGGCTCCCTGGGGATGATCCCATGGGATAATGGCCATGCCCACATTCCTGCTTCATTTTGGGGGGATAAACCCCCCCCGGGGTGGCTCAAACCGGTGCTTGGAAGGGGCAGAGGTGGGTGATGGGGTGATGGGGTGGTCAGGGAGGAGTGCTTTGCAGCAGGACAGGGGGGTGTGGGGTCCTCTGGGGCCCCCCCAGCCCCGTTTTGGGGTAATTCCCCCTCTTTTCTGTGGAAAGAAGGGGGTAGGAAAGGTGGGGGTGGCACCGCGGGGTCCCTTCCCCGCTCCCACCGAGGTGGCACCTCCTCCTCTTCCTCCTCCTCCTCCTCCTCCTCCTCCTTCCTGCCCCCAAACCCGCCTGTTTGCCCCGGGACGGAGGCAAATCTGAGTCACTGGGCCGGGAGGAAACGCAGCAGAGGGTTTGGGGGAGAAGATCCTGCCCTGGAAATCCGGTGTGGGGGAGCTGCAACCCCCCTGAAACCCCCCCCGGGACCCCCCTCGGCCAGGAGAGGGACGAGGGGAGGTTTGGAGCTGACTTTATGGAATCCCAGGATCATTTGGGGTTGGAAAAGACCTCCAGGGTCATCCAGTGCCCCCCCTGTGCCCCATCCCCACCTTGGCACTCAGTGCCACAGCCAGTCCTGCCCTGGGCACCCCCAGGGCTGGGCACTCCAAACCTCCCTGGGCAGCCCCTGCCAAGGCCTGAACACCCTTTCCAGGGGGAAATTCCTCCTGAAAAGCAATTCTTTGTTTTGTGGCCTCCCAAGACCTGAAGGGGCTCCAAGGAACGTGACATTTCTGGCTTTGATCCTAGAGGGTCCCAGAGGATTCCCCCTTTAGTGACGTTTCTGGCTTTGATCCTTGAGGGTCCCAGAGGATTCCCCCTTTAGTGACGTTTCTGGCTTTGATCCTTGAGGATCCTGGAGGATTCCCCCTCCAGTGACATTTCTGGCTTTGATCCTTGAGGATTTTGGAGGATTCCCCCTCCAGGGTGGGTCCAGTGACATTTCTGGCTTTGATCCTTGAGGATCCTGGAGGATTCCCCCTCCAGTGACATTTCTGGCTTTGATCCTTGAGGATTTTGGAGGATTCCCCCTCCAGGGTGGGTCCAGTGACATTTCTGGCTTTGATCCTTGAGGATCCCAGAGGATTCCCCCTCCTCTGTCTGGGGAGGGGGGTGGTTGCTGTGAGTCTCCCTGTGCCTCAGCCCTTCTCCCCACTCTCCTGCCAGGAATGCTCCCCGGGGAGGGCGAGACAGTGCCGGGCACTCTGGGGAAGGCGACGGTCCTGAGGGTCCCCCCCCGGCTGCGGGAGCTCACGGCGGAATTCCGGGAGTCCTCCTGGAAGCGGTGGGGGTCGTTCCCCAAGAAGCAAGTCCTGGTCAGGTACTCGGGGGGCAACTGCACCAACCACTTCCAGGGGCAGATCCGCTTCCACAGGGCGGACTTTTCCCTGGAGATCCTCAACACGAGCCGGCGGGACGGGCAGCTCTACGAGTACGTGGTGAGCAAAGGGCCGGAGGAGGAGGTGCAGCAGATCCGCCTGCAGGTCTACGGTGAGAGGCTCTGGGCTGTTTAATGTATTTATTCTGTTTAATGGCTTTGTTGGTGGTTTAGGTGAGGGGGTTGAGTCCCGTCATCAGTAAATTTGCGGGTGACACCGAGCTGGAGGGGGTTGTGGATCAGCTGGAGGGCAGGAGGGTCTGCAGGGGGACCTGGGGGGGTTGGATCCATGGGCTGATTCCCAAGGGGATGAGGTTCAAGTAGGCCAAGGGCTGGGTCCTGCTCTCTGGCCACAACAACCCCTGGGGACAGAGTGGCTGGAGAGCAGCCAGGCAGGAAGGGAGCTGGGATTTGGGATGGGCAGGGAGCTGGACAGGAGCCAGAGTGTGCCCAGGGGGACAAGAAGGCCAATGGATCCTGGCCTGGCTCAGGAACAGGGTGGCCAACAGGGCCAGGGAAGGGATTCCTGCCCTGGACTCAGCGCTGGTGAGGCCACCCCTGGAGTGCTGTGTCCAGTTCTGGGCCCTCAGCTCAGGAAGGACATGGAGGGGCTGGAGCAGGGCCAGGGAAGAGCAGCCAGGCTGGGGAAGGGGCTGGAGCACAATTCCCGTGAGGAGAGGCTGAGGGAGCTGGGGGGGCTCAGCCTGGAGAGGAGGAGGCTCAGGGGAGACCTCCCCACTCTGCACAGCTCCTGACAGGAGGGGGGAGCCAGGGGGGGTTGGTCTCTTCTGCCAGGCAAGACAAGAGGGCTGGGTCTGAAGCTGTGCCAGGGCAGGGTTAGGTTGGATTTAGGAAGAATTTCTTTGCAGAGAGGGTGCTCAGCCCTTGGAATGGGCTGCCCAGGGAGGGGGGGGATTCTCCAACCCTGGAGGTTTTTAAGCCCAGACTGGATGTGGCATCAGTGCCACGGGCTGGGAACCACGGCGGGGTTGGATCCAGGGTTGGGCTGGATGGTCTGGGAGGTCCCTCCCAACCCAGCTGATTCTGGGATTCCGTGACCCCTCAGGATGCTCCCGGCCCTTGGGAGCCGAGGGGGCGATGGATGGGGTGGTAAATGCCCATCCTGATGCCAGGTGACCCCCCTGTGCCCCCCTCCAGAGCCGGTGTCCCATCCCAGCGTCCGGATCCTCAGCAGGGAAGTCGCCAACGGGAGCTGCACCGTCGCCCTCAACTGCACGGCCGAGCGAGGGGATGAGGTTTCCTACAGCTGGGGCAGCCAGGACAGCGGCGTTCCGGGGCTCTGCTCGGGGAACAGCAGCTTCCTGCACCTCTCCTACCCCCCCTGGGACCCCCACACCCCCTGTGTCTGCACCGCCAGCAACCCCGTCAGCAGCCGGGCCGTCGCCTTCCAGCCCCCCGAGTGCGGCCACGAGCCACGGGGTAGGTCCCAGGATCCCAAAATCCCGGAGCAGTTGGGGCTGGAAGGGACCTCTGGGGGCCACCCGGAGCGGGTGACGCAGGGACACGTCCAGGAGGGGTTGGAATGTCCCCGGAGAGGAGACTCCACACCCTCCCTGGGCGGCCGTTCCACCCTCCGGGGAAAGGTCTGCCTCGGGTTGGGCTCCTCCGGGTTTGGGTTGTGGCCATGACCTCTCGTTGGGCTCCTCCAGGGTTGGTTTGTGGCCATCACCCCTTGTTGGGCTCCTCTGGGTTTGGGTTGTGGCCATGACCCCTTGTTGGGCTCCTCCAGGGTTGGGTTGTGGCCATCACCCCTTGCTGGGCTCCTCCAGGGTTGGGTTGTGGCCATGACCCCTTGTCCTGTCACTGGGAAATGCTGGGAGGAGTCTGGGATCATCCTTGGGGATGTTTGGGGGGGTGGATGGGATGAGATCCCCTCTCGGAGGAGGGGTTTGTGGGGATATTGGAGGGGTTTGTGGGGATATTTGAGGGGTTTGTGGGGATATTGGAGGGGTTTGTGGGGATAGTTGAGAGATTTGGGTGGAATGATGAGACTCCCCCCCCCCTCAGATGAGAGATTTCTGTGGATATTTGAGAGATTTCTATGGATATTTGGGAGATTTCTATGGATATTTGAGAGATTTCTGTGGATATTTGAGAGATTTCTGTGGATATTTGAGATATTCCTGTGGATATTTGAGGGATTTCTATGAATATTTGAGAGATTTCTGTGGATATTTGAGAGATTTCTGTGGATATTTGAGAGATTTCTGTGGATATTTGAGAGATTTCTGTGGATTCACGAGATTCCCCTTCAGGATGAGATATTTATATGGATATTTGAGGATTGATGAGATCCCCTCCCAGCCTTCTCCAGCCCAAACAGGTCCCCACTTCCCAGCCCAACCCTCTGCATCCTCCCAGCCCTGCTCTTGCTCTTCAGGGCACTTCCTCACCCCGTTTTACTCACCCTAAAGGACCTTTTTTTTCCCGGAAAATCAGCGGCTGCTCCACCTGCCGGGGGTTCCCACCAACCCCGACCGCGGGGCCGCGGGTCCCTCCTCCCTGCCCAGCCAGCCCAGCCCCTTCCCTTCCCTTCCCTGCTGCTCCAGGGGCATTTTAGAGGCGATAAAACTCCTCCAGGTGCTTCGGGGAGGACAAAACCCCTCGGTGACAACTTCCCCTGGGGAGGATTTTGGGGCAAAAGTCGCGTTCTTGCTCAGTGGGTTTTTTTGGCTCTTCCTTGTGACCCGGGGGGGATTTTTTCGGGGGGTGGGCTGAGTGAGGTGGGGGCTGCCCCTTCCCCCGGGGAGGCTGAGGTGAAGTCCCCACCTCTGACAGGGCTCTCCCTGTGACCCGTGCTGGGAAAACATCCCCAGGGGACTCTCGCTCGGGGAATGAGACACCCCGGGGGGGGGGGGGTTGGACTTGTTTCTCACCCCCTTTCCCCCCCAGACCACCCACACCGTGTGACACCCCTCTGTGGGGTCGCTGGAGCTGTGACCAAGGGGCTGTGTCCTCCCTGCCGGGCTCCACGAGGCCACCAGAGACATTTTTAGGGCTTTGGGTGGCCCCAAACTGCCCCTCTCCTCACCCGTCAGCGGTGCTGGAACGGTGATAAAGGGGCCGCCTCCCCACGAGCCGTTTTTGGGGCTCTGCCCGGCCCCGATCCGCGCCCTCGGCAGGTTTGGAGCTGCTGGTGCAGCCTCCTCGAGCTGCTTCAGGGCGAGGAGGAACATTTCCCACCTCCTGTTTCCTGTCCTGTTGAAACCAACCCCCCCAAAACTTGAGCAGCTCCTCCTGCTCCGCTCTGGGGTGACCCGGGACCCCCCTTCCCCTCTCTGCTCCCCCCCCCCAGGCGCTGCCAGGCCGAGGACGGAGCTGCTCGTGCTGCTGGTGGTGCCCGTCGTCATCATCATCATCATCATCGTCCTCTTCGGGGTCTTCAGGACCCCCCACCCGGCTGCACCCCCGGGTGAGCGGGGCCAGGGAGGGGTCCCGGGGCGGGGGGTGGGCTGGGCTGGGTCTGGGGGGGGATCTGGGGGTGGACACCTCGTGAATCCCAGAATTGGGGAGGTTTAAAAGACCCCTGAGGTGGGGGGGGAGTCCCCACCAGCCCTGGGGGTGCCCAGGGAAGGAGTGGTCGTGGCACTGAGCGCTCTGGGCTGGGGGCACAAGGTGGGGAAGGGGGCACGGGGTGGGCTGGATGATCCCGGAGGGCTTTTCCAACCCGAATTATCCCTCTCACAGCCGACCAGGAGCCCAGCCCGGACCGTGCCGAGCACACCATCTACTCCCAGGTCCAGCGGGCGCGGGTGAGGCACCACCAGCCCCCTCCCCTTTTTCCAAAGGCTCGTTTTTCCAGCCCTGGAAATGCTCCTTGAGCAGCGGGACCCCGAGTCCTGCGGCCGGGGGGGGGAGCGTGGGCACGGTCCCGGGGGGGGGGTTTCCTGGGTGGGGGTCTCGGGCAGCGGCAGCAGCAGCACCCAAAGGTGGCTCTTGGTCCCCCCTCCGTGGCAACCTCCGCGCTGTGCTTTGGCCACCGGGTGTCAACAGAGCCCCGCGGGTGGGGAGGGACGGGGTGACATCACCGGGGGGGGGGAGGAGGGGTGGGAGGGTCCCCCAACCCCCGCGTTCCAGGGGTCAGCCCGGTCGCCGTTAATTCGGGAATGAATTTGGGTGCTGCGGCTTCCCGAGCCCTCAGGACCCCGGGGTGGCTTTGGGGACGCTCCGGGCGGGTTTCCCCCCCTTCTCCCGTTCCTGTTAAACCAAAAATGGGCGGGCGGAGGGAGGGAAGGGCCCGGGGGGGACCCGTCTCTCACCGCTCGTCCTTTGTCCCCCTCCCGCAGAAGCCAAAAGAGCCCCCCAGCCCCGACCCCCCCCTCCTGCACCACCATCTACGCCGCGGCCACGGGGCCCCCCGGCAGAGCCCCCCGCGACCCTCCGGAGCCCCCCACCCTGCAGGGACCCCCCGGCAGAGCCCCCCGCGACCCTCCGGAGCCCCCCACCCTGCCGGGACCCCCGCCCCTCTCCCAGGTAAGGGACCCCCGCCCCTCTCCCTCCCCCCGGCCGGGCATTTCCCTCGCCCTGGCACCTCCCTGACCCCCTTTTGCCCCCCTGATCTTTGCCGCAGAGCCCCCCCCGGGAGCCCACCACGGTTTATGTCGGGGTGATGATGCCCAGGCTCTGAGCCTCTGGGGGCAGGGGGCAGCTGCCCAGCCCGGCTCGTGGGCACCAAACCCCGCGTTTCCTGGTGGGATTGACCCGCTCATCCCTGGGGGGACCGACACGAACCCCCCCGGCGGGGGCGGAACGAGCAGTCTGGAGAAGGGAGGGGTGAGCGAGAGAGGAGCGCGGCAAAGAAACCTCCCCTGGCTGTGGCTGGAGGCTCCCGGCTGGATCCTGGAGCGCTGGGAGCAGGGAGAGGGACTCTGGATCCGACCCCGCGGATGGGAGTGAAACAGGGAGTGACTCGGCCCCTGGGAGGGGAAGGATCGGCAGCACCGGGAAGGGGCGGCCGGAGGAGTTTTGGGCTCCGACCTCATCCCTGACCTGGGGGTTTCCACGCCAGGAACTCATCCCACGGTCCTAAGGGACACGCAGGAACGGGGGTTCAACGGCGGGAAAACGAGAAGCCGTTTTATTTTTGAGCTCTGCCACAGGTTCCAAAAACTCGGGAGTTTTGTCCCCAAGGAGCGGGGAGAGTTTTGCAGCCCCCGCAGGCTCAGCCTGGCTCTGCAGCCCGTGTCCCACCGGATTTTCCCGTCCCCGTTTTCCCCACTGATCTCTGTGGGAACGGCTGAGCTTTTCCAGATGGACTTAAAGCCGAATTTGTGGCTGGGAGGAGGAGGAGGAGGAGGAGGAGGAGGAGGAGGAGGAGGCAGCCCCCCCCCCTGCCCACAGCAACTCTTGGTTCCCTGTGGAAATGTCCCGTGTGGGGATGTTGGAGGGGGCCTGGATGAGGGAGCAGGGCTGGAAAATCCAGCTGACCCAGCCTGGGGTGTTTTATAACCCCAGCACAGCCCAGCTGTGACAGCAGGTCTGGCTGTGTGGACCGTGGTGAAGGGAGAGGAAAATAAATTGGGAATAAAGCCCTCTGGAAGGGGTTGCTGCTGGAGAGTGTCACGGGGCGGATCCGCTGCTGAGGTGGAACAGGAACCACTGTTTTTGTACCTCCCTGACTTCCCCCTTCTGTGCCCACAGAAAATAACTGAGCTGCCTCCCTGGAAGTGTCTGCAACCAACCACTTCCCCCAGGGTGGGGGCAGGTGCAGGGAAGGGCAGGGCCACCCTCACCCCTGGGCCTCTAAGGGGGTGTAAAACCCCCAAATCCTGTCAAGAGCGGAGCCCTGGGGCTGCCCAGGGAGGTGGGGGAGTGCCCAGCCCCGGGGGTGCCCAGGGGAGGACTGGACGTGGCACTGAGAGCTCTGGGCTGGGGACGGGGTGGGGCTGGGGCACGGGGGGGACTGGATGGGCTGGGAGGGCTTTTCCAACCTCGGGGGCTCTGGGATTCTGGGATTCTTGGCTGGACAACCCCCCCGAGGCTCTGGGTGCAGCTCCTCGCTTGTCTCTGCAGTAGAACACCAAGAAAACTCCGGCGAGAGCCGCGGCTTCGGCCACGGCCACGGCCCCGACCCTGGCCAGGCTACTGGAGAGGGGCCCTGGGGGGAGAGCAGGTCCGGTGAGAACATCCCCGAACAGATCTGCCCCTTCCTGGCACCGGGGCACAGGGAACCCGGCCCAGCTCTGCCCCGGCACCCCCCGAGCCCCCAGAGCAGCCCAGCTCTGCCCAGCCCAGCCCAGAGGACGAGCGGCCGGGCAGGAGCAGCAGCAGGACCCTCCCGGCCCGGCCCCTCCCGGCCACCCCCAACCCCCCCGGCCCTCCAGGCACCTCCGGGGGGGCTTTTGGGGCACGAAAGTCCGTGTTGGGAGGGTGGGGGTGCCCACCCAGCACCCATGGATTCGCTGCTCCCACCCCAAAGCAGGACTTTTGGGGGACACCCGCCCTGCCCCAATCCCCCGGGGGGGCACGGGCGGCACAGGGATGCCCAGGGCACTGCCCAGGAGGGCCGGAGGGAGGGGATGGACCGGGCTGCTCTCAGGGTCTCCATCTGCCCCTGCCAAGCACGGCCCCTGTGCCAGCCGGGCCTGGGGAGCTGCCGGGGGCACACGGGGACACTGAGGGGCCAGGCTGGGCACACACGGGGGGGTGGCAGCTCACCAGTGGGGAGAGGGTGGGTTGTATTTCCTGGGTGCACGGAGAGGGGAGAGAACAGGGAGAGAACAGGGAGAGAGGGGAGAGAACAGGGAGAGAGGGGAGAGAACAGGGAGAGAGGTCAGTGCCCGGGCCGGGGGTCCCGCTTCTCCCCGCACACCCAGCACAGCTCGGGGGCAAAGCTGGAGCCGCGGGGAGGGGGATCCAGCCCATCCCACTGCCCTGCCCGGCCCTCTGGGTGCCCCTTACCTGCTCACAGGTCCCTCCCCAGCCCTCTGGGTGCCCCTTACCTGCTCACAGGTCCCTCCCTGTCCCTCTGGGTGCCCCTTACCTGCTCACAGGTCCCTCCCTGACCCTCTGGGTGCCCCTTACCTGCACACAGGTCCCTCCCTGTCCCTCTGGGTGCCCCTTACCTGCACACAGGTCCCTCCCTGTCCCTCTGGGTGCCCCTTACCTGCGCACAGGTCCCTCCCTGTCCCTCTGGGTGCCCCTTACCTGTGCACAGGTGCCCGGGCGAGACGGTGACGCTGCTGTTGCTGACGGGGTTCCGTGCCCGGCACGTGAGGGACACGGCCCCGCCCGGGGGTGACTCCTCCAGCAGCACCGTGGGCCCCTCTCCCCGAGGCTGCTCCCCCACGCTCCAGCCGTAGGAGACGCTGCCCAGGCCGGGGCCGGGCGCGGAGCAGCGCAGGGCGTAGCGGCAGCCCCCGCCCGAGCAGTTCTGGGCCTCGCAGCTCACCCGGGGCTCTGCCAGCTCCCCTGGGGGAAGGAGGGCAGGGGCTGTCAGCAAACACCTCGGGACACTGAGAAACACCCCCGAAAAGCCAGCACTGAGAGGCACCTACTGTACACCTGCAGGGTGAAGGTGGAGTCTATGAACCCGCTCCGTGCAGAGTAGGTTCCAGCATCCTCCATCCTGAGCTGGGAGATGGTGAGGGCCCTGCCCTGCTCGGAGAAGGTGAAGCGTGTCTCGTATTTTTTGTCTGCAAACAGGGCTACAGGAGGTTCACTGAATTTCACAGTGACTATGGGTGCATTGCCAAAGCTCCAGACGGCTACAATTCTTGTTGGACCGTGGATGTGGAAGGTGACAGACCCGCCCTCGGCTCCAACCACCTCTGTCACCATGCCATAGCCCGCTGGGGAGAGAAGGTGGTTGAAGGAGGCACAGAAAGGCTGGGGGGTGTTTGAGGGGAAGGCAGGAGGGCTCGGGGTTCGGGGGGAACACTTTGCACTCACTGGCTCGGCGAAGGAGGACGAGGAGGGCGAGGAGCAGGAACCCAAACACCTCCATCGGCGGCCGGGGCACGGGGAGGGTCTGTCTGCACCCTGACAAGCTGGAGGCTGATCCTGGTGCAAGAGGAAGGCACCAGCGTGCTCACAGTGGTTTTCAAAGGGGTTGGATGGGCGGAGAGAACCCCGAGCTCTGTCCTGGTGTCGCTGTCGCCGCGGCCTCGGCAGGTGGCACTTGGCTCAGCGCCGGGAAGGGAACGTCGTGGGGGACAATCCCACCCTCTCCAGAGGAGACTGGAGCTGGAAAACTCCATTTCCAAGCAAAGGCAGGCTGGGACAGAGACAAGAGTCCCAGGTCCTCGGTGGGCACCAGCCTGAGGAGATGGTTCTCGTGGAGGACGGGGTGGGTCAGTGCCCAGGAGCCCACGGGCTGGGGTCACCAGGGCGTCCCTCGGGAGTGCTGCTGGGTTGGGTTGGGTTGGAAGGGACCATAAAGCTCATCCAGTCCCACCCCTGCCACGGGCAGGGACCCTTCCCACTGTCCCAGGTTGGTCCAACCCGGCCTTGGGCATTCCCAGGGATGGAACAGCCACAGGTTCTCTTCTCTTCTCCAGGCTGAGCAGCCTCAACTCTCCCACAGAGGAGCTGCTCCAGTCCCCTCCAGCCCCCCAGACCCCACCCCAGTAGACAGGGCAGCTGAGTGAGAACTGGAAGGGAAAACAGCGCTTCCCTAATTCTTGTTTTTATGGAAAGTCAGATGATTTCTGAAATCCAGGCACATGAGAAGTGCTCTGGAGAGGTCAGGCACCGAAACAACCCTGGTTCCTCTTCCTCAGGGGGCTGATGGCACCTCCCAGGGGCTGAATTCCACTGAGCTAAAACCAGCTCCCCTCTCTCCCCACAGCCCAGAAGAATAATTGAATCATGGAATTAAATGGTTGGATTTGGAAAGGATGGAAAATTCACCTCGTTCCACCCCCTGCCACGGGCAGGGACACCTCCCACCAGCCCAGGTTGCTCCAACCTGGCCTTGGACACTTCCAGGGGTGGGGCAGCCACAGCCCAACCTGTGCCAGGGCCTCCCCACCCTCCCAGGGGGAATTCCCTCCCAGTATCCCATCTCACCCTCCTGTCCCTGGGAAGCTGTTCCCCCCTTGTCCTGTCACTCCAGACCCTCTCCCCCCGTTTCTTGCAGCTCCTTCAGGTCCTGGAAGACCACAGCCGGGTCACCCCGAAGCTTCCCTTCTCCCAGGTGAGCAATCCCAGTTCTCCCAGCCTTTTCTCACGGGGGAGCCGCTCCCTCCATCCCTCTGCTCCTCCCGGTGCCTCCTCTGGAGCAGCTCCGTGTCCATCCCGTGCCGAGTCCCCTCTTGGGGCTGGTCCCCACAAAGGGTGGTGGGTGACACTTGTCTCACACACAGGGCCACAGTGATGCTCTTTGTCCCGGCTGCATCGCTTGCCTTTGCCTGGAAACGGAGTTTTTTAGCTGGAAACGGAGTTTTTTAGCTGGAAACGGAGTTTTTCAGCTCAGTCTTTCCGTTATGGGGGTGGCATTGTCCCCCCTGACGTTGGGGTGCTGCCTCTAACGGGCGTTACAGCGACACAGGAGGAAGGTCACAGTTCTCTCCACCCCTTTTCAGGCCCAGGAAACCCTCGTTTCTCAGGCTCCCTCCCGCCTTCCGCTGCAGATGGTGGGCGCAGACAACGCTCCAGGAGGCCCATGGACGTCTCTCAGCTCCTCCTTCTCACCTTCTTCATCCTCCACCGAGCCAGTGAGTGCAGGGTGCCCCTTTTTGCCCCTGGCAGCAGGAGGGAAGGAGCCCGTGGGGGGCTCGGGGTGGTTTTGGGGACGCCCAGGACAGCGGGGACACGAGGGAGCAGCGGGGACACGAGGGAGCAGCGGGGCAGCCCCATGGGGATGGAGTTTGGGGCAGCTCCACGGGGATGGAGTTTGGGGCAGCTCCACAGGGATGGAGTTTGGGGCAGCTCCACGGGGATGAAGTTTGGGGCAGCTCCACGGGGATGAAGTTTGGGGCAGCTCCACGGGGATGGAGTTTGGGGCAGCCCCATAGGGATGGAGTTTGGGGCAGCTCCACAGGGCTGGAGTTTGGGGCAGCTCCTCAGGGATGGAGTTTGTTCCAGGGGGAAAGGTGTCCCTGGCTCTCCCTCTCGTGTGGTCCCTGCTGATGAGGGGTTGTGTCAGGTCTCAGCCCTGGCCCGGCCTCCCTCCAGCTGCTGCCAGATGTGCCCAGGCCACCCCGCTCTGCCCTCGGGTGCTGCTCCCCTGCACGTTGTCTCCAAGCTTTTGGAGCTCCCAGGGCTCCTTTTTGTGGTGTTTCTACCCCGGCCCCTTCCCACAGCCCTCAGTGCCTTCATTATCCGGCTGCTCCACACATTTCCTGCAGGTTTATCCTCCCCACCAGCTTTTCCCCCCGCTGTGGGTGGGGAGGTTGGTTGCCCACGTCCCAGAGAGTCAGGCTGAGCCCAGGGAAGACGTGACAGCCTCGGGGTCTGGTGGCACAGCTGAGCCAGGCTTGGTTCCCCTTTCCATCCCCAGACTGGGAAGTGCTGAGTTTTTAGGTGGGAGACAGACAAGAGAACGAAAGAAATGCCTTCCTCCTTGGGGTCACCCTCCGAGCTGGGTGGTGAGGGATGGATCCAGAGGGACCTTGTCCTGGGATGGATCCAGAGGGATCTTGCCCTGGGATGGATCCAGAGGGACATGTCCTGGGGTGGATCCAGAGGGACCTTGTCCTGGGATGGATCCAGAGGGACATGTCCTGGGGTGGATCCAGAGGGACCTTGTCCTGGGATGGATCCAGAGGGATCTTGCCCTGGGATGGATCCAGAGGGATCTTGCCCTGGGATGGATCCAGAGGGACCTTGTCCTGGGGCTGCATCCAAAGGATCGTGGCCAGCAGGTCATGGGAGAGGATTCTCCTCCCCTGCTCTGCTCTGGTGAGATCCCACCTGGAGCAGTGTCCAGCTGTATAAGAAGGACATGGAATTGTTGGAGAAAGTACAGAGGGAGCCGTGAAGCTGAGAAGGGAGCTGGAGCATCTCCCATGTGGAGACAGGCTGGGAAAGCTGGGAATGTTCAGGCTGGAGAAGAGCAGCTGTGGGTGCCCCATCCCTGGCAGTGCCCCAGGCCGGGTTGGAGCACCCTGGGCTGGTGGAAGGTGTCCCTGCCCACGGCAGGAGGGTGGAACAAGACAGTCTTTAAGGTCCCTCCCAACCCAACCCATTCCATGATCCAATTATTGTTCCAAGGGAGGGAGAAGCGGCTGCTCAGCTGACTGATGTGGTTCCTTCCCTGCTCACCTTGGTGAGCTCAGCCTCTGGTGGTCGAAACGAATCTCCCTGACCTTTCCAAGCCATTGCAAACCCCCCCTTGTACTTTCCAGCTCCAGGCTCTGGTTCTTGCACACCCTTTGCACGTGGGTGTTTGACGGTGCCGGGGCCTGCCCGTGGCCCCACGTGGTGTGAGTGCAGTGGGGTGAGGCTGGGACTGCAGTGGGGTGAGGCTGGGACTGCAGGGGGGTGAGGCTGGGGCTGCAGTGGGGTGAGGCTGGGACTGCAGTGGGGTGAGACTGTGAGTGCAGTGGGGTGAGGCTGTGAGTGCAGTGGGGTGAGGCTGGGACTGCAGTGGGGTGAGGCTGCGACCGCAGTGGGGTGAGGCTGGGGCTGCAGTGGGGGGAGACTCCTCCTGCAGCCAAGGACCCTTCCCCGAGCTCTCCTGCCTTCCCCTCAAACACCCCCCACCCTTTCTGTGCCTCCTCCCCTGGGTACAGCACCTTGAACCACCTTCTCTCCCCAGTGGGCGACGACATCGTGACAGAGGTGGTTGGAGCCGAGGGAAAGTCTGTCACCTTCCACATCCAGGATCTGCCTGGAAATGTAACCGTCTGGAGCTTTGATAATGCACCCATAGTGACTGTGAAATTCGGTGAACCTCCTGTAGCCCTGTTTTCAAACAACAAATACGAGACACGCTTCACCTTCTCCGAGCAGGGCAGGGCCCTCACCATCTCCCAGCTCAGGATGGAGGATGCTGGAACCTACTCTGCACAGAGCCAGGGGACAAAATCCACCTTCACCCTGCAGGTGTACAGTAGGTGCCCCTCAGTGCTGGCTTTTCGGGGGTGTTTCTCAGTGTCCCGAGGTGTTTGCTGACAGCCCCTGCCCTCCTTCCCCCAGGGGAGCTGGCAGAGCCCCGGGTGAGCTGCGAGGCCCAGAACTGCTCGGGCGGGGGCTGCCGCTACGCCCTGCGCTGCTCCGCGCCCGGCCCCGGCCTGGGCAGCGTCTCCTACGGCTGGAGCGTGGGGGAGCAGCCCCGGGGAGAGGGGCCCACGGTGCTGCTGGAGGAGTCACCCCCGGGCGGGGCCGTGTCCCTCACGTGCCGGGCACGGAACCCCGTCAGCAACAGCAGCGTCACCGTCTCGCCCGGGCACCTGTGCACAGGTAAGGGGCACCCAGAGGGACAGGGAGTGACCTGTGAGCAGGTAAGGGGCACCCAGAGGGCTGGGGAGGGACCTGTGAGCAGGTAAGGGGCACCCAGAGGGACAGGGAGGGACCTGTGAGCAGGTAAGGGGCACCCAGAGGGACAGGGAGGGACCTGTGTGCAGGTAATGGGCACCCAGAGGGTCAGGGAGGGACCTGTGAGCAGGTAAGGGGCACCCAGAGGGCTGGGGAGGGACCTGTGCGCAGGTAAGGGGCACCCAGAGGGCCGGGCAGGGCAGTGGGATGGGCTGGGTCCCCCTCCCCGCGGCTCCAGCTTTGCCCCCGAGCTGTGCTGGGTGTGCGGGGAGAAGCGGGACCCCCGGCCCGGGCACTGACCTCTCTCCCTGTTCTCTCCCCTCTCTCCCTGTTCTCTCCCCTCTCTCCCTGTTCTCTCCCTGTTCTCTCCCCTCTCCGTGCACCCAGGAAATACAACCCACCCTCTCCCCACTGGTGAGCTGCCACCCCCCCGTGTGTGCCCAGCCTGGCCCCTCAGTGTCCCCGTGTGCCCCCGGCAGCTCCCCAGGCCCGGCTGGCACAGGGGCCGTGCTTGGCAGGGGCAGATGGAGACCCTGAGAGCAGCCCGGTCCATCCCCTCCCTCCGGCCCTCCTGGGCAGTGCCCTGGGCATCCCTGTGCCGCCCGTGCCCCCCCGGGGGATTGGGGCAGGGCGGGTGTCCCCCAAAAGTCCTGCTTTGGGGTGGGAGCAGCGAATCCATGGGTGCTGGGTGGGCACCCCCACCCTCCCAACACGGGCTTTCGTGCCCCAAAAGCCCCCCCGGAGGTGCCTGGAGGGCCGGGGGGGTTGGGGGTGGCCGGGAGGGGCCGGGCCGGGAGGGTCCTGCTGCTGCTCCTGCCCGGCCGCTCGTCCTCTGGGCTGGGCTGGGCAGAGCTGGGCTGCTCTGGGGGCTCGGGGGGTGCCGGGGCAGAGCTGGGCCGGGTTCCCTGTGCCCCGGTGCCAGGAAGGGGCAGATCTGTTCGGGGATGTTCTCACCGGACCTGTTCTCCCCGCAGCCTCCGCCTCCGCCCCTCGGACCGCGATCGTCGCCGGTGCCCTGGCGGTGACCGGGGTCGCGGTGCTTTTAGTCGCCCTGTTCTACTGCAGATCCAGAGGTGAGCTGAATCTCCTTTGGAAAACCTTCCCTGGAGCCCTGGCGGGCAGGAGAGGGGCGGGCACAGCACCCAGGGGCCGATTTGGGGCCGCTGCTCACAGTTCCCTGTGTCCCTTCTCCCCCAGGCTGGAGGATGTTCCGTCTGTCTGCGGCCGAGGCCACGGACACAGGTAGGATTTGGGGGATGTTCCTTCCCTCCCCTTTTTCCTGCTGGGAGCAGCCTGGTCACGTTTAGGATGGGGAGGGAAATCCTCCACTGCCATGGCTTGGTGCCAGAGCGTTCCCTGGCTGAGGGACCCCCACACCTCCATCCCAGAGGGGAGGGAAGGGGATGATCCCGGGGGATGTCAAAGGGAGCCAAACTCTCCCTTCCCACCAGAAAACCTCCAGCCAGACCAGCAGGAAGGGGTTGAGAGCAGAGCTGTGAGGTCATGAGAGCCAGAGGGATCTGAGGGAAAGAAAAGAGCTGGAAAGAGAGACCTGGGAGGGCAGAGACAAACCAGGAGAATTCCAGAACCCCAGGATCACTGAGGTTGGAAAAAAACCTCCAAGGCCACCGAGTCCACCCTTTCCAGCAAGAAATTCCTCCTCGTGGCCACCCTGAGCCTCCCCTGGCACAGCCTGAGGCTGTTTCCCCTTGTCCTGTCACCGACAAACCCAGAGGAAGGAGAGACCACCGTAGCAATTCCCACCTCCCTGGGATCCAGGGCCGGGCCATTCCCACCCCCCTGGGATCCAGGGCTGGGCCATTCCCACCTCTGCTGCCACTGAGCCGGTGCCAAAAGTTCTTTGAGGTGGTTTTCACGCTGCTTTTTTGTCCGTGGGGTGTTTTTTATTGTTTCCCTGGCCCGAAATAAAGCTGCTGCCTCGTGTTTTCCATCCGCACGTGTCTCCAAGTGGGATGTCGGGGCTCCTCACGGATGAAAACTTGGATCCAGCTCTTCCCAAGGGAACTCTGGAGCCCGCCTGGCTCGTTCTCCTGCACTTCAAACGAGCGATTTTGACCCAAAAATGAGATTATGGAGGATTTAAATCCTCTCTGCTCCCCTCCCTTCCATGAGCTGGGCGTTAATTCCCCCTGCAAGGCGTGAAGGAGAGACAAACACAGCCCGTCCTCTGGAAACATCCAAGGATTTTGGGATTCAAACAGAACAAGCTGATCTTGGCTGTCCTTTGAGCTGGGAGCGAGTGTCCCACGGGAGGATTCTGGGATGAGACCGGGATACCTCGACCCACAGTAAAACCTCCCAGGGGTCTCCAGAAGCTGCAGGATCAGGATTTCACCCGAGCCTGGGAGCCTGTGGCCAGAATTCCCTCCTTCCCTGGGCGCCTGTGGCTGGAATTCCCTCCTTCCCTGGGCGCTTGTGACTGGAATTCCCTCCTTCCCTGGGAGCCTGTGGCCGGAATTCCCTCCTTCCCTGGGTGCCTGTGGCCAGAATTCCCTCCTTCCCTGGGCACCTGTGGCTGGAATTCCCTCCTTCCCTGGGTGCCTGTGGCCAGAATTCCCTCCTTCCCTGGGCACCTGTGGCCGGAATTCCCTCCTTCCCTGGGCCAGGAGCATCCAGGGGCTGCCCAGGGGGATCCTCTGCAGCCTCTCCCTCCCAACCTCCTGCTCTTCCCTCTTGCAGGGGCCCGGCAGGAGCTGACCACCGTGTACGCCCAGGTGAACCCCTGCCAGCAGGTGAGCCCGGGCAGGGGGGCTGGATCCCACCTCAGCCCGGGATTGGGTTCGAATTCCGGGAATTACAGAGCTCTGGGATGAAATCATTTTGTCCCACAGCCTCTGACGGTGGCACATCAGGTCTGTTTGTGTGAACTGAATTATTTATTGTGACAAACGAGGGAACAGATGAAAGATCTTCGTCAGGGTTATTTATTGCACGTGTAAAAGCTAAAAACTGCTGGTATAAAATGGTGTAAATAGTGTAGTATCATAGTATAAATATTATATAAATAACCATATAAATATATGGTATAATATAATTTATCATACTACATTAATTTTATTAATAAACATTATTAATGTTAATAGTTAACAATACAAATATTATCAATATTATCGATAGTAATTAATAATGTTGATTAGTACAGTAATACAGTGCCCTGGACCCCAAAAGCAGAGCCCTGGAGCCCAAAAGCAGAGCCCTGACCCCAAAGCAGAGCCCTGGGCCCCGGGAAGCTCAGCCCCGATAATTCCAGTGTTTTCCCTCCCTGGCTGGATGCCGGGCCGGGCACAGCCCTCTTATCAGGGCAGAGCAGCAGGGCTGCCCCAGCAGGGGAAGGGGGTCACAACCCCTGGCTTTGTCTCCTGGGGTTTTTGGGAGCTGGAAGGGGATGTGCCAGCGCTGGGAAGGGCCCAGGGGCAGCTGGCACGGCCTGGGCTTCCCAGGGCACCCCCCAGGGCTCTGCCCCCAAAATCTTGGCTCCCCATCCAGAGGGAGGGGGCAGAGAATCCCAGAGCCATGGGCTGGGTTGGTTTTGTAGGGATCTTAAAGCCCATCCAGTGCCACCCCTGGCACGGGCAGGGACACCTCCCACCAGCCCAAATCGCTCCAAACCCCTCCAGCCTGGCCTGGGACACTGCCAGGGATGGGGCAGCACTCCCAGGGGTGGGTCATCAAAGGATCTCTGGCTTTGGGGTCTCTTTGCCGACCCCCAGCCCTGCAAAAACACTTTTAAACCCTTTTTTTCCCCCCCCAGAATGTCCCGAACGCGACAAGAGACAACCCGAGGGGGGAGAACTCCACAACCATCTACGCCACGGTGAAGGCTCCAGCACAGGTGAGGGGGGACTCGTGTCCATCTCCCGGGAGCTGGGAGACCTGGAATAGGGGGAGAGATGGAACAGGGGAGACCTGGAATAGGGGGAGACATGGAATAGGGTGAGAGATGGAACAGGGGAGACCTGGAATAGGGGGAGACATGGAATAGGGTGAGAGATAGAACAGGGGGAGAGATGGAACAGGGGGAGAGATGGAATGGGGGAGAGATGGAATAGGGGGAGACATGGAATAGGGGGAGAGATGGAACAGGGGGAGACATGGAACAGGATGAGACATGGAACTCCTGGAGCTCAGGGCATGGAACAGGGTGAGACATGGAACAGGGTGAGACACGGAACCCCTGGAGCTCAGGGCACGGACAGAGGGGTCTCCACTTTGCTCCTCGGGGACGAAGCCCGTGGGTCCCTCCCCCGGGGAGGAGGGACGAGCTGCCCCGAGCCCAGCAGAGCTCGTGTCCCTTTGCCCCTGCAGACGGACGACGAGAAGATGGGCAGCACCGTGCTGGGGGGGCAGGAGGTGGAGGAGAAGAGCATCTACTCGCTGGTTGTGTGAATGACCCCCCATCTACTCGCTGGTTGTGTGAATGACCCCCCAGCTCGGCTCCAGCGCAGCTCCCCGGCCCGGCCCGAGCCTGGAGCTCCTCCTCCCTTCCCTCCACCCTCGGCAGCGGGTCCTGCGAGGGCGCGGGGGGGCCAGGAAGGGTGTCAGCACCCGGGGGATGTGAGCCCCGAGGGAGGGTGTGAGCCCCGAGGGAGGATGTCGACACCCTGCAAGCACAGCCCCGTCCTCTGCGGGAGCTCTGGGGAGCTCTGCCCTTGTTTTCGGCGGCCACGGGGGGTTTGAGCTCCCTTTTTCCACCTGCTTTGACCAAAACTGCGGCTGCTCGTCCCGGGGGCGAGGACTTGAGGGTTTTGGAAGCGTTTTCCGACCTAAATGAGTTGAAAAAAAAACCCCAAAAAAGTAACTGAGTGCCGCGTCCAGTCGTTCCTTGGACACCTCCACGACCGGTGCCCTCCCCGGGCAGCCCCTCCCAAAATTTAAAACCCTTCCCCTGAAGAAGTTCCTCCTGATTATTTTGTTACGTTGCTATTTTTCTCCTTTTTTTCTCCTTTTTTTTTTTTTTTGCTGTTTTTACTTTCAAACTCGCCCAACGCTTCGGCTTCTTCGTTTTTTTTTTTTTTTTTTGCTGAAGGGAAGATCTAAAAATACCCCCGAGAAGCTGAACCTTCCCCCGCCGCACCTCGGCCGCGGTTTCGGCACCTGCCGCCCTCCCCCACTTTTTGGGGACCTTCCAAAAACCTCGCAGCACCCCCAGCACCGAGCCCAGCCCCGAGCCCAGCACCACCAGTGCCGTGCTGGGACCCGGGAGAGGACGCTCCGGGCTCGGGGGAAAACCGGCTGAGGGCTGGGATTGGTGCTGCTCTGCCCCTTTGATGTGTGAGGGTTTGTTCTGGGGTGAGGTCTTTGTGAATTGTTGTGTTGTGGGTTCCCGGCAGGGATTTAGGGGAGCAGAGCTGCTCTCCCGGCCCATCCCACCCTCCCCGCTCCTCAAACCCACCCGGAGCCGGTGGCTGAGCCCCCAAAAACCCTCCCTGGCATCAATTCCCCGATGCCTCAGGACAGAGAGAGACTCCGGGAAGCCTCTTCCCTTCTCTCCCTCTCTTTGTCTCGCCCGGTGAATTATTCAGGGCTGAAACCGGAGTCGCCTTTGAAGTCCCTGGCACGGGGAGGGCCCTCCAGGAGCCGCTGGAATAAAAAACGCCAGATCTCCCGTTCCTGCCCGCATCTCGTTTGGGATGGGAACAGCCCCTTCTAGACGAGCCCGGGGAGCGATTTGTGTTCTCTCCGCGTTTTCCCGGCGTGTGACGGGGCTGGTTTGGGGCTCCTCCACCTCACACCGGCCCATTGAAAGCGCAGCCCGCGAGTTTTCCGCGGGGATTTGCCCGCGTGGCACCAAAACCTGTCCTTGGAGCTCCGATGCTCAAAGGGAGGGGCCCGAAGGGAGCTGGGGAGGAGCTGGAGAATCCCCACCCGCTCCAGCCCTTTCCCTGCCACTCCCAGAAACGACTCCCCGGGCTGATTTGGGGGCTGTTCATCACCCCGGTTTCACCTTCGAGCTCGCAGGAAGCTGCAAAAAAACCCAAAAAAACAAAAGCAAAAGGGGAAGGAAGATGTTGCAGGAGGGGCGGCGGCGGCGGGGGAGAGCGGGATGGGGACGAGGTGGCTCTGCCTCGCCCTGCTCTGCTCCGGGACTGGTGAGTGGGGCTGGAGGGGAGGAGGAGGAGGAGGGGGTGATGTGGAGGCAGAGGGTGCAGCACCCCCAGGGCCCCCCTTTGCAGCAGGGCAGGGGGGACAAGGCTCAGGTGGCACCACTTGGCTCGGGGTTTGGGGGCCCCCTGAGCTCTCCCAGCACTGAGCTGGGCCTAAAACCTCGCCTGCCCCTCCCCTCGGGGGTGCTCGTTGAGCTTTTTTGCTTAGACTTGGTTTTGTTGGGACTTTGGTTTAATCAGGGGGGGATTCCTGGCAGGGCCCGGGAGTTGGACCCCAATGATCCTCGTGGTCCCTCCCAGCTCAGTATTTCCCAGGATTTTATGATCCAACTCCGTCTACCCTCTGATATCCCAGGATTTTATGATCCAACCCCATCTATCCTCTGATATCCCAGGATTTAATGATCCAACCCCATCTACCCTCTGATATCCCACCATTTTAAGATCCAGCTGGGGGTGTTTTTTGGTATTTTAAGATCCAGCTGGGGGTGTTTTTTGCTATTTTAAGACCCTCTGCTCGGGGACCCAATTTCACCCCCACAGTCCTCACCCCCCCTGGTGCCACCAGTTGTTGCTCAAGCCCCAGAGCTGCTGAGTTTCCAACCAACCCTTGGCTTGGGCCCCCCCCGAAACCACCACGGCGCCGTTGGCCCAGGGTTTGGTTTGGTTGGGGGGGGGGTTTGTCTCGGGGGGGCTGCTCAGGTGTGAACAGGGCAGGATGTGGGTTCAGCAGCCCCCTCGAAGCATCCTGAGCCGGCAGGGACCCGAAAGGGTCATTGATTCCACCCCCCCTGGCCCTGCACAGACACCCCAACCATCCCCCCCTGTGCCCCAGAGGATCATCCAAACCCTCCTGGAGCTCTGGCAGCCTTTTGGGGCCGTGCCCACTGCCCTGGGGGGCCTGGGCAGTGCCCAGAAACCACCCTCTGGGGGAAGAACCTTTGCCTGAGGTCCAACCTATTCCTAAAATCCCACCTGACCCTGCCCTGGCACAGCTCCAGTGGCTCCTGTCCCTGTTCCCACAGAGCAGGGGTTGGAGCTGCCCCTCCTGAGGAGCTGCAGCCCCCCCAGGACTCCCCTCAGTCTCCTCCAGGCTGAGCAGTGACCAAGTGACCCCAAGTGTGGCCCCCCCAGACCCTTCACCCTCCAAGCCACGTCCCCCCGGCCCCACACCTCTGTCCCAAAGCCCCCTGAGCTGGAGGGATGTGGGGCAGGGTTTCCACTCCTCACCCACGGGGGCAGCTCTGGCTGGGGGAGGATTGGCAGGAATTAACCCCCCTCCTTCCCAGCTCCAGCTTTCCAGGAAGAGGAGCCGGGGAACCAAAATGTCACACGGCAGGATGTCACCCTGGAGACAACTGGGGACCCCCAGGAGACAACAGGAGCCCCCCTGGACACCACAGGAGCCCCCCTGAACACAACAGGAGCCCCCCTGGACACCACAGGAGCCCCCCTGGACACCACAGGCCCCCCCACAACTGCCAGGGATGTGCCCACCCCGAGGACGAGGCCGACGGACCCCCCGACCCCTCCCTGGACCCCCCTCCCCAGCCGAGCCCCCAGGAACCAAACCCGTGAGTGCCACGGAGAGAGGAAGGGATGTGCCACCAATCCCGGGGGATGTGCCACCCCCCCGGAGGGCCCTGCACGCCCCGGGCCCCCCAAAGTGCCCGTCACAGCCCCCCCTCCAGACCCACAGCCCCCGTTTCTCCCCGCAGAGAGCGCGCCGGGAGTTCCCGCCAGGTACTGGTCCCCCCTCATCTTCGTGGGGGTTGCTCTGCTCGTGCTCTTCTTCACCTACCACAGGAAAAAGGGGGAAGGTGAGAGCTCCCCCCTTCCCCTGGCTCAGCTGGGCTGGCAGGAAAGAGTGGCCTCTCAGCCCACATCCTCAAAATACTGAGAAGTGTCACAAAAACTCGGTTGTTCTGGTGGAGAACCCACGGGGGGGGGTCCCGGTCACGAGCCCACCAGCCAAAAAACAAAAACCCCCTTGGGCCACAGCTGAGCCCTGTGAGGTTCCCCCTTGCTGGGACCCGGCTCTGAAAGCCCAGGAGTCCCAAATTCCCACCTCTGCTGAATTTTGCACTTCTCGGTTTCTGCTCTGCCCTTTCCCCCTTTTTGGGGTTTCTCCTCTGCCCTTTCCCCCTTTTGGGGTTTCTCCTCTGCCCTTTCCCCCTTCTGGGGTTTCTCCTCTGCCCTTTCCCCCTTTTGGGGTTTCTCCTCTGCCCTTTCCCCCTTTTTGGGGTTTCTCCTCTGCCCTTTCCCCCTTTTGGGGTTTCTCCTCTGCCCTTTCCCCCTTTTGGGGTTTCTCCTCCTGTGCTCACACAAATCTCGGGCTCGGGGGGTTTTTTTTATTGTTTTTTTTCCTCCCCTCCTGCAAATCAATCAGAACTGGGCCTTGGCAGGTTATTCCCGGGAGGGTCTTGGTGGGATTTTCCCAGTTCCTTTTGTAACCCCCGTGTCTGTCGGGGCCCACAGGGAGCCGGGACCGAGCCGTGGCTGGCAGTGACTCCTCAGGTGAGGTGGGATCCATCCAGGCTGGGAATGAGCAGGTGGAGAAGGATTTCCACGAGTTCCAGGGGTCTTTCCCTGCTCCATCACTGACCTGCTCCCTGTGGCTCCACCTTGCCTTGCAGATTTGGGGGTCCTGGACCACCCCCCTGCCCACGACACCACCCCCATAATAGAAGCCCCCCAGGTGAGCCCGGGGCAGAGGGACAGGCACAGGGACAGGGATCCTCTCCTGGGGACTGGGGAGCTGGAAGGGCTCAGAGACACATCCCGGCCCCTCCAGGGCTCCAGGTCCCAGCCCGGGCCTCAGTTTCCCCAAAGCCCTCCTGGCCCTGGGGTCCCTCTCCCACCCCCGGGGTCCCTACTGGTCCCTGGGGTCCCACCCCCGGGGTCCCTACTGGTCCCTGGGGTCCCATCCTGTCCCTAGAGTCCCCCCTGGTCCCTGGGGTCCCCATAAGTCCCTGGGGTCCCTCTCCTGTCTCTGGGGTCCCTATTGGTTTGTGGGATCCCATCCTGGTCCCCGGGGTCCCTACTGGTTCCTGGGGTCCCCTCTGGTCCTTGGGGTCCCATCCTGGTCCCTGGGGTCCCCCCTTATCTCTGGGGATCCCTCTCCTGCCCCCGGGGGTCCCTCCCTTGTCTCTGGGGTACCCGTGGAGCAGCTCCTGCCCCTCTTACAGGGGGAGAGGAAGGGACCGGAGACCCCCCCGGCCGCGGACGACACAGAAACCGCCTTCTGCGAGCCGGACCCCCCCCAGCCGCAGGTACCGCCCTCCCTCCGGGCGAGGGGTCGGCTGAATCCCGGCCCCTCCGGCCCCTCCGGCCCCTCGGCAGGGTTTGTAGCCCCCCCAGCACCCGATTTTCCTTCTCCCAGCCCGATTCCCCCCCAGCTGCCGGCGGCTCCGGGGACCCCGACACCGACTGAGGGTCCCGGGGGGGTCCCGGTGGCTTCCAGACCCACCCCCGGGGAAGGCGAGGCCGCCCCGAGGGGCACCGCGGGCACGGGGGGACCACGGGCGTGGGGAGCGGCCCCGGCCCGTCCCATGGATGCTCCAAATCCCGGCGGGAACGGGGACCCGCGTGGGACGGGGACGGGGACCCGCGTGTGCCGTGCCCCCCGGGCCAGGACGGGGCTTGGGGTGGTGGCACAGCCGAGCCAATAAAGTGGGATTTCACCCCAGAATCCCTGGAATTCCTCTGTAGGACACTCAGGGCTCGGGGTGGTGGCACAGCCGAGCCAATAAAGCGGGATTTCACCCCAAAACCCCCGGAATTCCTCTGTAGGACACTCAGGGCTCGGGGTGGTGGCACAGCCGAGCCAATAAAGCGGGATTTCACCCCAAAACCCCCGGAATTCCTCTGCCGGGACACTCATCCCCTCGTGCCCAGCCCACACCGTCCCTTTTCCCCCCCAGGGCTCTGGGGGAAGGAGGTTTGGGGGCTCTGGGGGAAGGAGGTTTGGGGGCTCTTCTCTCACTCACACAGGGGACAAAAAAAACCCAAACAGGGGACAAAAAAAAACCCCAAAGAGGGTGGAAAAACCCTCCCGACCCCCCCAGAGCAGCAGCTCCTCAGAACCCATGAACTCACCCGGGGGTGGGGACGGTGAAAATGTTCCCCCACCCCCGAGGGGTGGGAAGGGGGGACGGGGGAAAGAAAAGGTGCCAAAGCCAAAGGAAACACCCCAAGGGGGGGTCCTGGTGATTCGGGGCTCGGGGGGGTGGGGAGGGGGGGATGTGTCATGGGGAGGGGCTGGTCGGGCTGTGGGGGAGGAAACGAGGACACCTGGAGGGGTGGACGGGGATCCATCGAGACCTTGGAGCCACAAATCCCAAATCCTTGGCCCCACAGACCCCTAAACCTCAGCAGAATAGACCCCACAGCCCGGGCCCCATAAATCCCAAATCCCTGGCCCCACAAATCCCAAATCCCTGGCCCCACAGATCCCAAATCCCTGACCCCACAAATCCCAAATCCCTGACCCCATAAATCCCAAATCCTGACCCTGCAAATCCCAAATCCCTGACCCAACAGACCCCAAATCCCTGACCCCAAAGATCCCAAATCCTTGACCCCATAAATCCCAAATCCTGACCCTGCAAATCCCAAATCCCTGACCCAACAGACCCCAAATCCCTGACCCCAAAGATCCCAAATCCTTGACCCCATAAATCCCAAATCCCTGACCCCACAGATCCCAAATCCCTGGCCCCACAGATCCCAAATCCCTGACCCCACAGATCGCAAATCCCTGACCCCATAAATCCCAAATCCCTGGTCCCACAGATCCCAAATCCCCGACCCCACAGATCCCAAATCCCTGGCCCCACAGACCCTGAGCCCTTTTCCCCATAAAGCCCCCGAGACGAAGAAAATAAAAAAAAAAAGTCAAAACAGGTTTATTTTATTTAAAAAAAAAAATGTACAATTTTAGTCCCTCTATGAAAAAACAAAACAAAACAAAACAAAACAACCAAAAAACAAAAAAAAAAAACCAACAAAAAAACCAACCAAACACCAACCAAACTTCTACCACTGCCGGGCCAGTTTCCGACCCGCTGCAAAACTGTAAAAACCAGCTTTTGTTTTTTTTTTTTTAATATATATTAAAAAACAATTTTACATTTTACAACTTTCTACAACGCATGCACAAGGTCTGGGCTCTGCTGAGAGGAATCAAACCAACCCCGAAAACGGACCCCCCAAAAAAAAGGCTTTTTTTTTTCTTCTTTTCTTCTTCTTCTTCTTAAAACTCCCGAGTGGAAAAACCCCCCCTCCCTGGGCCGACCCTTCGGTCTGTTTTTTGTAGGAAAACAGCCCCAAAACACCCCAAAAACGGGCTCCCACTGGGGGGGGTGGAATTGGGTCCTTCGGCCTCCCGAGGGGAGCGGCAGGAGGGGGTCAGAAATCCCCCCAAAACGGGGATTCCCTGGAATTCGGGAAGGCCAAGCCCGGGCAGCGAGTGCTTGGGTGGGGTTGGACCCCACAGGACCCCTCCAGCACCGGGACTTTGCTACTGGTGCTGCTGGGGAAGCCCCTCCCTCCCCTTTTCCCCCCCAAATTCACACCCTTTTAGTGCTTTTTTAGGATAAAACCAACCCCCAAATCCCACCCGGCTCCTCGGGGGGGAAATCGGCCCCTCCACGAGCAAACTGACCCCGCAGGGACCAGCCCCAGACTCCCACTGCTGTGGCTGGATGTGGGAAAACGTGAAAAAAAAAAGGTGAAAATGAACCCGTGAGGTATTTGAGACCTTTAACAGAAACCGGGAGAAGGCAGAAAGTTTTCCAGGTCCCGACAAGGCGGGAATTCCGTGGGACGGCCACGGGGCCACTGACACCCGGGGGACGTTAATTAAGGACCTTGTTGAGCCCTCCCAGGAGCCTCTCGGGGCTGTAGGTCCAGGGCTGGAGCCCAGGAGGTGGTTTAAGCTGCTTTGCCTGCAATTCCAGCCCCGAGGACACCGGGAAGCCCCAGGGAGGTGCTGCTGGAAGCGGGAATGTGGGGTCACCTCGGGAGCGGCAGAACCCCCGTGGAAACCCCAAACCCGACCTTCTGCTCCTCTGGAAACAAATCAGATCTGCTAAAAAACCGTCAGCAGAGGCGAGGAGGAGGAGGAGGAAGAGGAGGAGGAGGAGGCTCCTCCAGCCTGGAGTGTCCTGGAATGCCAGGGGAAGTTTTTTGTAGCAGCCACAGAGCGTGGAGGCGTTCACGAAAATACTCCACCCCCGCCCCTAAAAACAACAACAAAAAAAAACCCCTCTAGGGTTAAAAAAAGCAGCCCCAAAGGCCGAGCTGGAAGTGGTTTAAGGCCAGAGCCAGGTCGGGGAGAAGAGGGGGAGGCAGGAGCAGAAGATCCCGGCGGTGCCCCGGGGGACGCTGGTGAGGAAGGTTTGGGGTTAGCCCTTGAGTGGTGGCACCGGGTCAGCGGCGCTGCTCCTTCCCCTGGGGAGATGCTACAAGGCCCTGGGTGAGGAGGAGGAGGAGGAGGAGGAGGAGGAGGAGGAGGAGGAGGAGGAGGAGGAGGAGGAGGAGGAGGAGGAGGAGGAGGAGGAGGAGGAGGAGGAGGAGGAGGAGGAGGAGGAGGAGGAGGAGAAGGGGCTGAGCCCACCCCGGGGCGGAGGGCGGGTGACCACGAGCCCGGGCGGGCGCCGGAGCCGCTTTCCCGGAGTTCTGCCCAAGGTCCTTCGGGTCCTTGACCCCCGAGGTGACCCCCCCTGAGGTCACCCCCCGAGGTGACCTCCCCGAGCCCCGGCGGGGCCGGGGGGGAGCGGGGAGGGTGTCCCGGGTGACCCCCTCTGCCAGCCCCGTTCAGCTCACACCGAGGTCTCCGACTGCAGCCTCATGATGAACTTGTGCGACTTGGGGTCCACGAACTCCTCCGAGAGCTTGAAGAAGGGGATCTTCTTGGTGCTCACCACCAGGCTGAAGTCCTGGCGCTTGAGCACGAAGACCACGCCGTCCTTGAGGCCGTTGGTGACCGGCTCCTCGCTGACCAGCGTCCACTGCTTGGCCAGCCAGCGGTCCTTGTGGTACTGGATGGTGGGCCCGGCCGTCAGGTACCGCTCCAGGAAGGCCTTGGGGAGGGAGGGGACACGGGAATGTCACGGGAATGTCACGGGAATGTCACGGGAATGTCACGGGAGTGTCACGGGAATGTCACGGGAGTGTCGCCTTCCCGTGGCTCAGCCTGGGGGGTTCTTTGCTTTTTGCAGCCTCGAGCTGCTCGGCAGGTCCTGCCGGAAAAACGTCCCTGGTTCCCCCTGTGCTGATCCTGCGGGGTCACACCCACTTCTCTGGCTGGATCCCGGGAGCACCGAGCTTGGGAAAGACCTCCAGGATCACCCAGTCCCCCCTGTGCCCCATCCCCACCTTGGCCCCAGCCCAGAGCACTCAGTGCCACAGCCAGGCCTGCCCTGGGCACCTCCAGGGTGGGCACTCCAGACCTCCCTGGGCAGCCCCTGCCAAGGCCTGAACACCCTTTCCAGGGGGAAATTCCTCCTCATGGCCAACCTGACCCTCCCCTGGCACAGCTTGAGGCTGTTTCCTCTTGTCCTGTCCCTTGTTCCCTGGGAGCAGAGCCCGACCCCCCCAGCTCCCCCCTCCTGTCAGGGAATTCCAGAGCCAGAAGGTCCCCCCTGAGCCTCCTTTTCTCCAGGCTGAGCCCCCCCAGCTCCCTCAGGAGCTCTCCAGCCCCTTCTCCTGCTGCTCCAGCCCCTCAAAGCGACTTGAGGGGCCCAGACCTGGACACAGCACTCGAGGTGTGACCCAGAACAGAGGGACAACCTCTGTCCTGCTCCCGTGTTTCCCCTTGTCCTGTCCCCTGTTCCCTGGGAGCAGGGCCCGGCCCCACCTTGCTACAACCTCCTGTCCTTGTGTCCCCCCCAGCAAAGCCCTGCCCCACCCCACCCCGCCCACCTTGGGGGTCATGTCGTGGGTGATGCAGAACTCCAGGTGCTGCAGGATGCTCTCCATGGTGTGGTAGGGCTGCTGCTTGGTGGTCCTCAGGTACTTCTGCATGGCCCGGGCCATGGAGGCGAAGA
This sequence comes from Manacus candei, assembly GCF_025592945.1. Classification (NCBI taxonomy): domain Eukaryota; kingdom Metazoa; phylum Chordata; class Aves; order Passeriformes; family Pipridae; genus Manacus; species Manacus candei. The sequence goes on from NW_026138176.1 coordinate 213,923, forward strand.
TGGCCTGGGCGGCCTCGCGGGGGTCCATGATCTCCCGGGGGTTCTTCTGCTCCTCCTCCTGCAGCCTCTTGATGTGGGTGAAGGCCTCTTCCACGGCCACCACCAGCCTGTGGGGACGGGGGACACGGGCATGGATGTGGGGGGAGGAGAGAATCCCGGGGTTGGGGGGAGCCCCTTGGTGCCCAGCCACGGGCAGAGCCCGAATTCCAGCCCGAAACAGCTCTGGGGGAGATCCCCCCACACCACGGGAGAGCAGGGGATGGACGGGAAGGGCTGACCCACGGAGAGAGGAGCCCACAGAGGAGCAGGGCTGCTGGGAGAACCTATGAGGGGACCCATGTGGGAGCAGCTCCTGAAGGACTGACCCTGTGGAACATGGACCTGGAGCAGTTCCTGGAGGACTGACCCTGTGGAACATGGACCTGGAGCAGCTCCTGAAGGACTGACCCCATGGAATATGGACCTGGAGCAGCTCCTGAAGGACTGACCCCACAGAATACAGATCTAGAGCAGCTCCCAAAGGACTGACCCCACAGAACAAGGACCTGGAGCAGTTCCTGAAGGACTGACCCCATAGAACACGGACCTGGAGCAGCTCCCAAAGGACTGACCCCAGATCTAGAGCAGCTCCCAAAGGACTGACCCCGCAGAACAAGGACCTGGAGCAGTTCCTGAAGGAGTGACCCCAGATCTAGAGCAGCTCCCAAAGGACTGATCCCAGATCTAGAGCAGCTCCCAGAGGACTGACCCCCCAGAACACCCCCCTTTGCCGGTGCCAGCCCCGCACCTGGCGCGGCGTTTGCGGACCCTGCGCTCGTGCTCGGCCTCCTCGTAGTAGAACTCGTTGTGGCTGTTGTCCCGGCGCCGCGCGGCCGCCGCGATCACCGCCCGGGGCTGCCCCGTCGAGTTGTTGGTGGAGTTCTCTGGGGGGCACACAGGGGGGTCAGACAAGGCCCGGGAGTCCTTGGGGTGCCTGGAACTCCCCGGATCCCACCCCGGGCTCTCCGGAGGGGAAGGGAAGGGAAGGGAAGGGAAGGGAAGGGAAGGGAAGGGAAGGGAAGGGAAGGGAAGGGAAGGGAAGGGAAGGGAAGGGAAGGGAAGGGAAGGGAAGGGAAGGGAAGGGAAGGGAAGGGAAGGGAAGGGAAGGGAAGGGAAGGACAAGAGGAGAAGAAGAGGGGCAGAGAAGGAGCCCAGCTCACCCTCGCCGAGGGAATAGACCTTGAACCCGGACATTTTCTTGGACAGGACGGATTTGGGCAGGTTGAGCAGGGCGGGGTTGTACACCGGGAAGTCGTGGTAGTAGTTCTCCAGGATCCACACGGCCGCTCGTTGGATGCTGCGGGGAGAGAGGGGTGGGAGAGGGTGGGGAGGGGACACAGAGGGGAGGGAGGGGTGGGCAGGTTTCCCAGGGAAGCTGAGGCTGCCACCCATCCCTGGAAGTGTCCAAGGCCAGGCTGGAGCAACCTGGGATAGTGGAAGGTGTCCCTTCCCGTGGGAACTGGATGATCTTCAAGGTCCCTTCCAACCCAACCCATTCCAGGATTCCATGTGCTGGCTGAGGTGGGATACGGGGAAGAAATTGTTCCCTGTGAGGGTGGGGAGGCCCTGGCACAGGTTATTCTGTGGCTGCCCCATCCCTGGAAGTGTCCAAGGCCAGGTTGGACGGGGCTTGGAGCAGCCTGGTCTGGTGCAAAGTGTCCCTGCCTGTGGCAGGGAGGTGGAACGAGACAACTCTCAAGGTCCTTCCAGCCCCAACCATTCCAGGAGTCCATCAATTCACGGGACTATTAAGGCTGGAAAAGCCCTCTAAGATCCTCAAGTCCACCCCATGCCCCATCCCCACCTTGTCCCCCCAGCCCAGAGCACTCAGTGCCACATCCAGTCCTGCCCTGGGCACCTCCAGGGCTGGTGGGGACTCCTCACCTTCCAAAGCCCAACCACTCTTCCCACGAGGAACACACACCCCCTGCACCCCACATCCAGCACGGGAACACTCCACCACCCCCAGAACCCATCCAGGACCCCCCAAAACCCATCCAGGACCCCCCAAAACCCATCCAGGACCCCCCGAACCCATCCAGAACCCCCCAAAACCCATCCAGGACCCCCCAAAACCCATCCAGGACCCCCAGAACCCATCCAGGACCCCCCAAAACCCATCCAGGACCCCCAGAACCCATCCAGGACCCCCCAAAACCCATCCAGGACCCCCCAGAACCCATCCAGGACCCCCCAGAACCCACCCAGGACCCCCCAAACCCGCCGGGTACCTGAGGTGCCCGACGTTGTAGAAGCGGCTGGCGCCGTCGGCCGAGCGAACGGCCTTGAGGGTGAACTGGGGCTGGAGCTGGCGCAGCTCCAGCAGCACCACGGCCAGGTAATGCACGAAGAGCAGGGCGTCCACCAGCGACACGGCGAACTGCACCACGCCCCGGTAGTCGCGGTCCCGCGAGTCCAGGATCCGCACGCCGTAGAAGAGCCAGTAGGACACGACCAGCAGGAAGACCAGCACCATGAGCAGCGCCCGGAAGACGAAGACGCGCGGGAAGAAGGCCTTGGGGCGGCGGAAGAACAGGGCCCAGCTGCCCAGCAGGAGGATGAGGAGCTTGAAGGCCACGGAGATGAAGAGCCCCTCGCAGGGCGTCCCGCAGGGCTCCAGCTCCTCCCGCCACAGCAGCTGGGGCAGCAGCAGGAAGGCCAGGGGGGTGAGGAAGGCCAGCAGCGCCAGCGCCCCGGCCAGCGCCACGCCCAGGTGCCGGGAGCAGTCCAGGTGGGCGCTGTCCTCCATGTCCTTGGTGATGCGGGTGAGGTCATCGTGGGAGATGCTGTGCTCCGACGTCCCCGTCACCACCGTGGTGGTCTCGCCCCAGTTGTCGTCCTGGGGGGGGTCACACAGGGGAGGGTTACACGGGGTGTGTGGGGGGGTCCCAGGGCCCTCAGCAGACCCTCCAGCCCAGCCCCAAGCCCACCCACCCCACCTCGTCGCCCGCGGCGCTGCCGGGCGCCGTCACCCCCATGGGGGTGGTGGGACCCCAGCCCGGGGTGGGGGCAGGCAGGGATTTGGGGGGACCCTCTGGAAAAGCCCGGCCGGGGCTCCTCTCCGCGCTCCGGCACCGGCGAGAGCGGCTCTGGGAGTGGGAAGTCTCCTCCTCATTGGTGGGGCCAGAAGGAACATGCCCAGCTCCTGTCCCAACACACCCGGGAAGGAGTCCCTGCGATCCCGGCAGGTCTCCTCCTCCTCCTCCTCCTCCTCCTCCTCCTCCTCCTCCCCCCAGAACCTCCTCCTGCGGCCGCAGCGGGGCCCAAACCACCCGTTCCCGTTTGATCCCTTCCCACACGTCTGTCCCCGTGTCCATCCCCTCCCTTCCCACACGTCTGTCCCCGTGTCCATCCCCTCCCTTCCCACACGTCTGTCCCTGTGTCCATCCCCTCCCTCGGCCCTTCCCAGCCTGGTTTGCAGCACTGGAACCCCCCAAAACTCGGAGGGTCGTCATCATCATGTGGGTTTTCCCACGGATTTCTTCAGGAAAGCCAGGAAATTCCTCCCTGTGAGGGTGGGGAGGCCCTGGCACAGGTTGCCCAGAGAAGTTGTGGCTTCCCTATCCCTGGAAGTGTCCAAGGCCAGGCTGGACAGGGCTTGGAGCACCCTGGGGCTGGTGGGAGGTGTCCCTGCCCATGGCACGGGGTGGGACTGGAGGAGCTTAAAGGTTCCTCCCAACCCGAATCATTCCACGAGTGTGGGAATTTTATTTCAAGTTCAACCAAATCCTCGTCCCGGGGCTTTCCAGAGGGACGGGAAGCAGAGGGTTTGGGGGGGCCTAAATCCAGCCCATGCCCAGGAGAGCCCTGGATGCCACGGCTGGACGGGGCAGGCTCAGCCGGCGCCGGCTCCTGGGAGAGGGAGGATGAAAAGAGCCGAAAAGAGCCGGAGCCGCCGGCGTGGGCGGCTGGGAGAGGATGAAAGCCCGGGATGAGGCTCCGCGGAGTCCCGAGGAATCCCTCCCAGCACCCACGGAGGGCACGAGGGACCCCTGTGGGCCAGCGAGAGACACGACACGGAGCCTCCCCCGCGATCCCGCCGGGAGCCGGGATGGGGAGCCGGGATGGGGAGCCGGGATGGGGAGCCGGGATGGGGAGCCGGGATGGGAGCCGGGATGGGGAGCCGGGATGGGGAGCCGGGATGGGGCTCCGGCCGGTGGGGCGCGGTGCTGATCCCTGGGGAGCGCATCCCTAGGGATTGGATCCCTGGGGGTGTTTTCCAGCCCGTGCTGAGCCCCGGGGGCACCGCGACAGCCGGTCCCCCCCCTTTCATTTTGCCCCGGCCCGACCCAACCGGCTCGACCGCTCCGCCGGGAAGCTCCGCCGGGAAGCACCGGGCGTGTCGGGAGCCCCCGCCAGCGGCTCCCACCCTCGGCAGCACCCCCGGGGGGGGCACAGAGGTGCCAGCCCCGTCCTGTCCCCCCCCCAAAGCCCCACTCACCCTCTCGTCCCCCCGGGTGGACTCGTTGTCCAGGAGGGGCTCTCCCGGCGCTTGGATGGTGACGGATTTGTCCCCCCGGCTCCCGTCCCGGCTTTTGGAGCGGTGCCGGTCCCGCCGGTCCCTGGAAGGCAGGAGAGGGTTGCAGGGTGGGCAGGGCGGGGTGGCAGCGCCCAACGAGGCCGGGGGGGACCCCTGGAGCCCTCACCTGTGCTTGCGGGAGCTGCGGGAATGGCCGGATTTGTAGGAATACCCCGAGTACTGCGACTCATTGTCCATGTTGTCGGAGCGCCGGGGCTTGTGCCGCTCCAGGCCGAGGGCTCTGGGTCTGCCCGGCCCCGGGACGGCGGGCAGGGCCTCCTTCAGGGGGGGCTTCTTCAGGCCCAGGGGCACCTTCAGGAAGTCGACCGTCACCTTGAGGGTCTCTATTTTGATCACCGGGTCGGGCTCTTCTCAGGAGAAAAGGGCTCGTCCGCCTGCGGGGAGGGAGGGGAGGCTCAGCGGCGGCATCCCGGCATTCCCACAGGGAATATCCCAGCGGAGGGTCCCAGCCCAGGCGGCCCCGGCAGCGGCGGGGGCGGGACAGCGGCAGGAAAAAGGATTTGGGGTCATTCTGGGCATTTTCGGGTTTCTCCCGTGCCCGGGCTGGGGCCGGGCCGGCCGCCCTTCCCCCCCCAATTAACCGCTGGGATTTACGCCTTAATTAACACCCCCATCATTAGTTCAACTGCCAAGACAGTGCCCAAGGGGGGGGGCCGAAGGAAGGGGAGGAATAACCGGGTGCAGCCGAGGTTCCAGGCCCAGCCGGGCGGGGGGAGCTCTGCCCGGACACGTTCCCTGCGCCGGATCCCACACCCGGGAGAGCCCCGGGAGAGCCCGGGAGCAGCGATTCCCCGGGATGCAGCTCTCCAGGGGATCTGGGAGCAGCCATTCCCCGGGATGCAGCTCTCCAGGGGCTCCAGGAGCAGCGATTCCCCGGGATGCAGCTCTCCAGGGGCTCCAGGAGCAGCCATTCCCCGGGATGCAGCTCTCCAGGGGATCTGGGAGCAGCGATTCCAATGGGATGCAGCTCTCCAGGGGATCTGGGAGCAGCGATTCCAATGGGATGCAGCTCTCCAGGGGCTCCAGGAGCAGCGATTCCCTGGGATGCAGCTCTCCAGGGGCTCCAGGAGCAGCCATTCCAATGGGATGCAGCTCTCCAGGAGATCTGGGAGCAGTGATTCCCCGGGATGCAGCTCTCCAGGGGATCCAGGAGCAGCCATTCCCCGGGATGCAGCTCTCCAGGGGCTCCAGGAGCAGCCATTCCAATGGGATGCAGCTCTCCAGGGGCTCCAGGGACAGCAGGGAGCTCCCACCCCACTCGGGTGTAAATCCCACGTGTGGTGCCCACCCATGTCTGGTTCCATGGGATGGGAAAACAGCCCCGTTCCCAGATCCCAGGCACAAGGCACCGGGAATCTGTGGGATGCAGCAGGACCTGGGGTCCCATTCCAGCTCATCCCACTGCCTTTGGGGACCCCCAAAGAGCCCTGATGTGGGTTTGGCACTTTGGGGGCTGTGTCCCCCCCTCCAGGGAGGGAATTTGGACACGTGGGATCTCCAGGGCTGCCTGATCCAACCCAGGAATGTTGGATCCCGTTGGAGCACCCTGCAAATCCTCCTGCCACCCCCCCGAGGTGCCGGGGGGGCACCCCCAGAGCCCCAAACCCCTCGTGCTGGGGGCCCAGCCGTGTTTGGGAGCCACCCCGGGTTTCCAGGGAAATGCCATTCCCACCAAACAACCCCCCAAATGTCTCTTGGCCTCTTTTCCGAGGCCTCCAGGAGCGGGAGCCGGGGTCAAGGAGGCGAAAAGGGGGGGGGGGGGTGAGAGGATGGATTCTTTTGTCCCAGACGCTGGATGCTCCCACATTTATCACCATGGAAACAAAAGCCGCCCCCCCCCCCATCCTCCCAGCGTTGTCCGGGAGATGGGAACGGCGCCGGGAGCGCGTCCCGGCATTCCCGGCGTCCTGGGGGAAGGGGCCGGGAGAGAAAAGACCCCCCTGTGCCCCCCCCGGCCCCCCTTCCCCGGGCTTTGTTTGCGGTCAGGGATCGGGTTTCTGCGGGAACAATGCCCGGAGCCGCCCCCGCCCAGCTCCGGCCCCAGTGACACCAGTAAGAGGTCGGTACTGGGATTTGGGGGGGCGTGGGGGGGTCGGGGGTCTCTCACTCACCCGAGGGGCAGCGCGGGGGGTCCGGGCGAGGCGGCTGCAGGCGGGCACCGACCCCCGTCCCGCTGCTCTCCGAGGCACTGGGAGCACCCGGAGCCTCCGGAGGGGTCGGCATCCAGCTGGTGGGCACCCGAGGGGGGGTGGGCATCGAGGGGGGGGCTCACGGCACGGGCGGCAGCGCCGGGGGGCCGCGGTGGAGCTGCGGAGAGAGAGAGGAGGGAGTCAGGAATGTCCCGCATCCCTCCGGGAATGTCCCCCGGGAGCACCTGGGAAGGGCAGGGGAGGAAGGTGAGGGTGGGATGGATTCCCCCCTGCACGCCCCTGCGGCCCTAAAACCTGCCCGAGGTCACCTCCCTGATCGACCAGTCCAATGAAATTCGGGGTTTTGCAGGGATTTGGGGTTTTCCAGGGATTTGGGGTTTGGCAGGGATTTGACGCCCCTCAGGCACCACAATCCCATGGGCAGCAGCCCCGGGTCACCCCCGAGCCAGGGGCTCCCTGGGGCTGTGCTGGTGGTGTGGGGACCTCAGGACAACCCCTGGCATTGCCACCCTGAGGGAGCAGCCAAATTAACTCTGGGATTTTCCAGGTATCCCAATTTCCCAGGGATTTAACACCACTTGGCCATCACACTGAAATTCCCCCCTTGAATCCAGAGGTTCCCATGGCTGTGCCAGTGGCCTGGGGACATCAGGACACCCCAAAACCTGCCTGGTGTCACCACCCTGAGGGATCAGCCAAATTAACTCCGGGATTTTCCAGATATCCCAATATCCCAGGGATTTAACACCCCTCAGCCATCACAGTCCCACACTGGAATTCCCCCCCTGGAATCCAGGGGTTCCCATGGCTGTGCCAGTGGCCTGGGGACATCAGGACACCCCCAAACCTGCCCGGTGTCACCACCCTGGGCGAGCAGCTGAAAGGAAGTTGGGATTTTCCAGAGATCCAAGTGTCTCACGGCACCAGCCCAGGGATTTGAGGCCCCTTGGCCACCACAGTCCCACACTCCAGCCCCTCTGGAATTCTCCCCTCTGATCCAGGGGTCCCCCTGGCTGTGCTGGTGGTGGGGGGAGATCCGGGGGCTCTCCAGATCCATAGTGGGGGGATGGAGGTCGATCCATTCCAAGGGAGAACCAGGCACTGATTCCAGCTGGGAGCGAGTTGGGGGAGCTTGGCTTGTCCTTCCCAAGCAGGTGCCACACCACAGGCTGCAGGGGGAGGCTGCAGGGGGAGGCCTTGGGGGGCTTTCCCAGGGTTTTCCAGGGGGGTAGGTGGATTTTTCCGGCGTGATCCGTGGATTTCCACACCCGGACCAAGGCTGGACCCTCCGTCCTGCCCGCACCAAAACGGCCCAACTTCCTCCCCAGGGGCTGGCGGGGGAGTGACCCTCATCCCAGCAGTTTTCCAAGGATAACTGGGAATTCAGGCAGGTCCTGCCCCTGGAAGCAGGAGCTCCTCCTCGGTGCCTGTCTGGCTGCTCCAGCAGGGAAAAAGGGATGGTTGGGCCGGCAGAGCCGGGAGAAGCCGGTTGAGCAGCACGGGGCACTCCGCTGGAGAGGCTGGGGAGGGATTCCTGGAGTCTCCAGGAGGAGCAGCTTCGCCTTCCCGGGCCCAGGGAGCCGCCGAGGGAGCGCCGGGAGCCGGAGCCAGATGCAAACGAGGAGGAGAACTCCCACTTCTAACAGCCGGGTGATTATGGAGCGTCAGAACAAACCCTGCCCGGGGGGAGCCGAGGCTTTTTTAGGCTTTTTTGACCTCTCCCGACGTCTTTCAAGCCCAGGCTGGATGATGGTTCCCGGGGATGGGGCCGGTTCAAAGCAGGGGGAGCTCGGAAAAGCCGCTGCCTTTGAGTCCCCGACCTCAAACACCCGCTGGCTTTTTGTATTCAAATGTTCTCCCCCCCCCAAAAATAATATAAAATAATAAAAAAGTAGATCCAAGCGTTTTGGAGATGAAAAGGCTGGTTTCAAACAGCTCCAGGGCGAATCCTGAGGGGAATCCTCTCCTGCTTTGCTCCCCTCGGGACTGAGAGCCGGACACGAGGCTTCCCGGAGAAAAATCCTCTTGGAGCAAAGGGCAGAGGGAGAATCCAGTGGCTGAGCAATTCTCCTGGCCAAGAGGGTTTGGGAAGGGAGCAGGGAGCACCCACTGCCATTTCCACCCCCCGTGCTCTTCTCCCAGCACCTGCAAATCCAGGACAATTCCCTGAATGCTGGCACTGGGGCAGGAACCTGATGTGGATCCGAGAGGAGTGTGAGCAGGGCCTGGTCAGGGAGCAGGAGGAGCCACCCAGGTGTTCTCCTCCTGGACAGAATCCCAGAATCCCTGAGGATGGAAAAGCCCTCCCAGCCCATCCAGTTCATCCCCACCTTGTCCCCCAGCCCAGAGCACTCAGTGCCACAGCCAGTCCTGCCCTGGGCACCTCCAGGGCTGGGCACTCCAAACCTCCCTGGGCAGCCCCTGCCAAGGCCTGAACACCCTTTCCAGGGGAAAATTCCTCCTCATGGCCAACCTGACCCTCCCCTGGCACAGCTTGAGGCCGTTTCCCCTCCTCCTGTCCCTTGTTCCCTGGGAGCAGAGCCCGACCCCCCCCGGCTCCCCCCTCCTGTCAGGGAATTCCAGAGCCAGAAGGTCCCCCCTGAGCCTCCTTTTCTCCAGGCTGAGCCCCCCCAGCTCCCTCAGGAGTTCTCCAGACCCTTCTCCTGCTGCTCCAACCCCTCCATGTCCTTCCTGAGCTGAGGGCCCAGAGCTGGTCACGGCACTCCAGGGGTGGCCTCACCAGTGCCGATGTCCTGTCCCAGCACGGGGGTCCCAGGGACCCCTGAGAGGTGACAGCCACGCTGGTGACACCAAAACCGGCCTGGGAACGGCCAAACTGGGCCTGCTGAGCGGAGCAGCAGCAGCAGCAGCAGCACATTTGTTTGCTTGGCTACCCCAACACGCCCTGGTGCCTCCACACAATGGGCACCTTCCCCGGGAAGCCCCCGCCGGGCTCCCCCCTCCAGCTCCTGAGGACTCGGGGGGGACATGGGGCTGTGGCTGCTTCCCAGACATTGGGGACATCACTGGGGACATTGGGGATATCAGGAGGTGGGTGCCCAGGAGCAGGAGGGGGGTGGGACCTCAGGGAACTTCGTGGGTTATCATCAAGGGTTTTTCTCCAAGGGAAAGGTCGTCGGGGCGTTGGAAGGGAACAAGGGACAGGAGGAGGGGAAACGGCCTCAGGCTGTGCCAGGGGAGGGTCAGGTTGGCCATGAGGAGGAATTTCCCCCTGGAAAGGGTGTTCAGGCCTTGGCAGGGGCTGCCCAGGGAGGTTTGGAGTGCCCAGCCCTGGAGGTGCCCAGGGCAGGACTGGCCGTGGCACTGAGTGCTCTGGGCTGGGGCCAAGGTGGGGATGGGGCACAGGGGGGACTCGGTGACCCAGGAGGGCTTTTCCAACCTCAGGGATTCTGTGACTGGTGAGGAGAAGCCCCGTGGGAGCCCCTGCTTGGATGAGGGGGCAGATGGGCTCCCCAGGCAGGAGCTGTGGGCTCAAAACAGATCCCACATCTATCCGAGCCCCAACCACCCAACAGGGAATCAGGGAGAGGCCTCCAAGGCAAATCACCTCCCTCTCCCCTCACTCGCCCCTCCCGAAGCTCAAATCCCAATTTCCCTCCCTTTTCCTGGGCCCATCCACCCCTGGGAGCTGCAGCTCCACCGGGAGCTCGGGGCAGGTCCCGAGGTGATTCCCGGGGCTGAGTCCCCCCAAGCCGGGCTGGGAGGGCCCTTCCCGCCTCTGGAGAAGCCACTGCCGGTGGGAATCCACGAAATTCCAGCCTTTTGGTCCGTTGGTGCTCCGGAGGGAGGCGGGAAAGGCCCCTGGGAAGCCCGAGGGGTTCAGTCCCAGCCCCCCCGGGGCCTCATTCTGCTCTCCAGTCGCTCAGCGCCGGCTCGGAGGGAGGGGGTTTAATATCCCTTCCAAAGTGCCACCTCCAATTAGGGTCACCCGGGATTGTTCCAATATCCAAGGGAAGGGCCAGTCCCCGGGGCTGCTCCGGCCCCGCCGCGGCTCCTCCGGCCGGGAATTCCCACAGAATTCCCACAGAATTCCCACGGAATTCCCACCGGGGGCCGAAGCCCAGCCCTGCTCCCAGTGCTGGGATCCCACTGGGGATGCACTGCCTGCCCCTGGCACGGGGAGAAGTGGGAGCTGGAACCACGGGGAGAAAGGGAAGGGGCAACAGGCAGGGATTTGCTCGGGAACGGGGCTGGAGGAAAAGGTGGAAAGGATTTGGGATGCAAAGTGTGCACTGAGGGATCTGACACCGAGGGATCCCACACCAATGGATCCTACACCAATGGATCCTACACCAGGGGATCCCACACCAAGGGATCCTACACCAGGGGATCCCACACAGAGGGATCCAACACAGAGAGATCCTATACCAATGGATCCTACGCTGATGGATCCTACACCAATGCATCCCACACCAGGGAATCCCACACAGAGGGATCTGACACTGAGGGATTTGACACTGAGGGATCCTACACCAAGAGATCCCACACCAGGGGATCCCACACAGAGGGATCTGACACTGAGGGATCCTACAGCAATGGATCCCACACCAAGGGATCCAACACAGAGGAATCCTATACCAATGGATCCCACACCAGGGGATCCCACACCAGGGGATCCCACACCAGGGGATCCCACCCCATCCATGCCTCCCTTCCCAGGGCTCCACGCCTGGCACAGGTCTCAGCCCACATCCCACATCCCTGAATCCTCCACCCACCCCATCCCAGGCTCTCGGGGAGGGGATGTCTCCATGGAGACAAGCAGCAGCGTTTCCCTCTGCCCAAATCCCACTGCCCAAATCCCACCTCCCCGGCCCCCTCCTGCTCCCACCACACCAGTGGCACTTCCAGGTGGGACAAACCTTTTGGAGAGCCCAGGAGGCAGGAGGAGGCCCAGGGAGGAGGCCCGGGCTGCTCCCAAGGGGCACCACGGGATGCTGGGGCAGGAGGAGCCCAGGAGGCACCAGGGGTTGTGCTCGAGGAGATCCATGGCCTTGGAATTCAACCCGTTCTCCAAGAGCAGCCTCCCAAACTCTGGGCCCCAAAAGGCCCATTCCCACCCCAAAAAGGCCCATTCCTACCCCAAAAGGCCCATTCCTACCCCAAAAAGGCCCATTCCTACCCCAAAAAGGCCCATTCCTACCCCAAAAAGGCCCATTCCTACCCCAAAAAGACCCCCAGAGCACCAAGGGCCGTGCTTTAGATCCCTCACAGCTCTGCTCCATCGGCTCCAGGTGCCTGACAACCCTCCCAAATCCCACCAGGCAGCATTTTCTGTGCCTCAGATCCCGGAAAAGCAGCAGAGACGGGATCTATCCGGGGTCAAGGAGCGAGGGGAACGTGTTCACCCACCACCACAGTGCCCTTGGAGGTGCCAGGGCTGGAATCCCTCTCTGGGGTCCGGCTTTGGCCCCGTGGTGCCCGGGAAGAGCCCGGGAAGGGCAGGGATGGTCCCTGGTTTCCTCAGGGATGGTCCCTGGTTTCCTCCGAGGTCCCTTCCCGAGGATCCCGGCCGGACAATAAAGCCATAAAGGATCTGCCACCCGCTCCAGCCCTCGGAAAACACAACTGAAACCTAAAAATTAAGCCCGACCCGAGACCTGGGGCCGACCCAGCGCTGCCCAGACGCCGGGAGATGGGCTCTCCCCCCCTTCCCAGCCCCCCTCCGGCCCCATTGTCTGCGAGCTGGTGAAAACAAGGAACCACATCGGATCATTCCAAAGGCTGGAGGGAGCCCAGCCGGAGCGCGGGGGGTGCCCCGGCCCCGTTCCCACAAAGGGGGCTGCCCGTGGTGACCCTCACCCCCAAACCGGCCACCCCGCGGTCCCCCCGGCCAGGCAGGGAGCCACCGGCGGCTCGGCTGCTAATTAAATCATCCTTTCTCATCCCGAGCTTCCCCCCCCCGGTACAAAGACACCGGGAATACACGGGAGAAACCCGGGGATCACATCTGAGCCAGGCTGCCTCGGAGCCCAGCTCGGTCCCAGCACAATCCCCAATTGCTGTGATTAAGCACCAGCCGTCCCCAGAGGCTCCGTGAAGATAATATTTAATTCTTATTCTTTTTTTGTGTGTGTGTTTTTTTTTTTTAACCTCCACCGAAGCCTGGGGGGAGTGGGGGGTGGTAAAAAAGAGCCTCTACGCCCTCTCCCAAGGAAAAAAAATAAAGCCCCAGACAGAGCGGCAGGGCCGACGTGGTGTGGAGGAGAAGGGAACTCCCTGTTGGCTCCGGGCTCTGCCAGGACCGGACCAAGACAAACCGGCTCAGGATCCGGCCGGGGCTGTGCCCCGAGCAGGTGGAGGCACGGGCAGAGCCGGGGGGCACGGGCAGAACCGGGGGGGCACGGGCAGAACCGGGGGGCACGGGTAGAGCCGGGGGGGCACGGGCAGAGCCGGGGAGCAGCGGGCAGAGCCGGGGGGGCACGGGCAGAGCCGGGGGGCAGCGGGCAGAGCCGGGGGGCACGGGCAGAACCGGGGGGCACGGGCAGAGCCGGGGGGGCACGGGCAGAGCCGGGGGGGCACGGGCAGAGCCGGGGGGCAGCGGGCAGAGCCGGGGGGCACGGGCAGAGCCGGGGGCAGCGGGCAGAGCCGGGGGGGCACGGGCAGAACCGGGGGGGCACGGGTAGAGCCGGGGGGCAGCGGGCAGAGCCGGGGGGCCACGGGCAGAGCCGGGGGGCAGCGGGTAGAGCCGGGGGGGCAGCGGGCAGAACCGGGGGACAGCGGGCAGAGCCGGGGGGCAGCGGGCAGACCCTGCCCCGCGGGACCCCCAGCCCTGGCAGGAGCAGCGGCCGCTCTCCCCTCGCCATCCTCGGCGCTGCCACCCCGCCCTGGCACCGGGCAGGTGGCGGGGGGGACACGGAGGGGACACGGGGGGGACACGGAGGGGACACGGAGGGGACACCCCGCAGGTGCCCCCGCGCGGGGGTGATGGGCAGGGGGGCAGCGCCGGGCTGAGCCGGGCAGGGCACAAAGGGCTCGGTGGGTACCGTGACATCGTGCCCGAGCAGCCGGGGGGGGTCCCGGGGGAGGGGGTCGCGGTCCCTCCGCATCGCCCACCGGGGAGACTCCCCGGGAGCCCCGCGCAAGGGAAGCGGCAGCACCCGGGGGGAGCGGGGCCATCCCCGGGGGCACCAACAGTGCCCCCCCCGCCCCGGGACCCCCCCCCCCCCGCCCCGCACGACCCGCGGCGCCAGCCCGGGCGCGGGGCTCGCCGAGCAGCCGCCGGGCCAGGAAAGTCCCCGGTCCCGGGGCCCTTCCCGCAGGGACGCGCCGAGCCCGGCCCCGAGCCGGCCCCGCTCCCCCCGCCCCGCGCCGGGGCGGCTCCGCACCCCGGAGCCCCCCCCCGGTGCCCCCCCGGTGCCCCCCCGGTGCCCCCCGCACTCACCATCGCCGCCGCACCTTTGTGCGCGTCCCCCCCGCACCGAAATCCCGGGGCTCCTGCGGCGGCGGCGGCGGCGGAGGAGGAGGAGGAGGAGGAAGAGGAGGAGGAGGAGGCGGAGGAAACCCCGATCCCCAGCGGAGCGCCCCCCCCCTCCAGCCCCGCCGCTCCCGGAGCCCCCCCTCGTTCCCGGCCGCTCCCCCGCGCCCGCCCATTGTCTGCGCTCCGCGCTCCCGGCGCCCCTCCGGGGCCATTGTCTGCCGGGGAGGGGGGACACACACACACACAGGCCCCCCGGCTTCCTCCCCACCATCCTGCCGGGGGGGGGTCCCCGCCCCGCGGGGTCCCACCCTCTGCACCCGCCCCGGGGGTCCCACCCGCTTCCCCGGCCCTCGAACCCGCGGCCGGGGCGTTTGGGGTGAGGATGCGCTGGGGGCGCCCCCGGGGGGCGGGGGGGGTCCCCGTTTCTTGGAGGGGGGGTGAGCGGGTGGGTGGGGCTGAGGGTTGAGGCCCCCCTTGAGTGTCCCCTACTCGGGGGGGGTCACGCAGAGCCCTCGTGGGGGCACGTCCCGCTCCGCACCCGAGGGTGGGAAGGGTACGGGGGGGGGGCCCTGGCAAAGACACCCCCTCTCAAAGGGGTCTTCGCCCGGGGGGGCACAGCCCACCCGCTCCCACCCTTGTGCCAGGCCAGGCTGTTTTGGGGTGGGGGCTGTGAACTCCACCGGGTGCCCCCCACCCACGAAAACGGGGTCCCGCTCCCGGGGATCGCCCGGGGTGGGGGTCCAGCGATGCCCCTCGGGGTCGGGGTGCCCAGCGGAGGGTCCGGCCAAGCCCCTCGGGGTCGGGGCATCTCGGGCACGCAAGTGGCAGCTTCCCGGTGCCGGGGAGGGGTCAGCCCTGCCCCTCTCCCTGCTCCAGCAGCACCGGGTTGGGTGGGAGCGCCTGGAAGCCCCCCTGCCCCATTTCCCAGCTGCCCCCAGCCCCGCTCCCTTGGGATGCAGAGGGGGCGAGGAGGGATGGGGCGAGGGGGGACACACCTGGAGACCCCCCCTTTGCAGGGAGGGACGGGAGAACAGGGAGAACAGGGAGAACAGGGAGCCGTAGGGGTGGGGGGCTTCACGGGAGGGGAGGGGGCTCAGGCCCAGGTGCTTTGGAGCAGCGCGATCCCCTCGCCCGGCAGGGCTCGTGGGAAGGAGCCGTCACGGGCCACTCGCGGGAGTCCCACGCGCACAGAGGGGGGCACAGCACCCCCGTTTGCTCCGGACAGAAGCGTTCCCAATCCAAGGGAGCCCCCCCACACACAGCAGGGTCCCGGAGGTGGTTGGGGGGGGGGGGTCGGGACGGTCCCACGCGTGGGGAGCGCGGCGGGAGCGCGTCCCCATCCCCGGAACAGCCGCGTTCTATCAATGAGCGGCTCTGGGAACGGCCGGGCCCCGCCCACCCCCAGGGCGCCGGCCAATGGCGAGCGGCGCTGCCGGCCCGGAGCGCGCCCATTGGCTGGATTTAAATGGATTGTTTGGTGTGAATGGGGAGGGGGGAGAGGGGGCGGGGCTTGTGGGGAGGGGGGGAGAGGGGAAGGGGCGGGGCCGGAGGGGTGGGATTATGGGGCGGGGGGCGACGGGGGGGGGGATTATGGGGTGGAGATTATGGGGCGGGGGGATTATGGGGCGGGGAACGACGGGGCGGGGGGCAGAGGGGGCGGGGATAATGGGGTGGGAATTATGGGGCGGGAATTGTGGGGCGGAGGGAGAGGGGCGGGGGGCGATGGGCGATCAGAGGGGAATTATGGGGCAGGGGTTATGGGGCGGGGGTTATGGGGCAGGGGGCGATGGCGCGGGGAGCGATGGGGCTGGGGGCGATGGGGCTGGGGGCGATGTATCGGGGCACGATCGGGCAGGGCCGGTCCCCCCCCCGCCCCCCTTTTCCCGTGGCTCCATGGGCTCAACCCCTGGAGCAGCCTTGGGGTGTAACCCCGGGGGCGCAGGAGCTGTGGCCAAATTCGGGTGCTCGCGACCCCCAGTTCGGGGCTGTCCGCCGGGTGTGGGTCCCCCTTGCCCCCCCCCATTCCCCAGCAGCTGTCCCCTCGCTCCCGTTCCAGCCCCGGCAGTGATTAATGGGCGCCGGGAGCTCCTTCCCGGCCAGCTGGGGCTGCTGGAGCCCCCCGGCCAGCTGGGAAGGGCCGCTTTGTTCCCCCCGGTGATTTACGGGGACCGTCCCCTCCCTCCTCACCCCGCTCTGGGCACGGGGGGTCCCCTCCCCGGGGGGGGCAGGGATGGGGGTCCCCAACCCGGGGAGGGTGACAGGGGTCTGGGCTGAGCGTGTGGGGACCCAGCAGATGGCACTGCTGGCTCGGCGGCGGGCTGGGGACAGGGGGGTGACACCGCGACATCCAGGGGGACAGGGAGGTGACACCGGGACATCCAGGGGGATGGGGACACACGCAGGGCCCCCGGCTGGGGACGGGGAGGTGACACGGTGACATCCAGGGGGACAGGGAGGTGACACCGTGACGTCCAGGGGGACAGGGACACACGCAGGGCCTCGGCCCGGCCTCAGGCGGTGCTGAAACGAGGGGTGTCCTTCCCTCTTCCCAACCCGGGGGGTCCCATCCTGCCTCGGCTGCTCCTTTTAGGGAGAGGAAAGGATGTGGAAAACGGGCCAAGAACCGTCCCCTCTGTGTCATCCCCGGGCAGGGACACGGAAATGCTGCTGGGCAGAGGCAGCTGAGCAGCTTTTGTGCTGTTTCTCTCACCTCCAGGACCCGTTTTCCAGGGGGATTTTCCCCTGGGAAGTGCCACATTCCTCGTCCACGCCCCGAGCTGTGGGAGCAGCGTCCCAGGAGCCCGGGATGGAGAGCTGGGAAGAAGGGAATAGGGAGTGAGCTGGGAAGTGTGTAGGAGGACACGGTGGGAGGCAGAGGGGAAGGCAGAGCTGCCTTTTGGAGCACAAAGCACATCGAGGGACCCCCAATCTGTCGGAGCCGGAGCCAGCATCCAAATTAGTGTCGAGTGTTTCCATTGTGAGAGGCACAATGAGGACCATATGTCAGGGCCGGGGCTGGCAGAGGGGACAACGGGCCCCAGGGAGGTTTGGGAGTCACTGCCACGGAGCTGGCGCTGCCCTGACCCGAATATTCCCTCCCGGAGCCGGAGGGGTGGGACGGGGATGATCCACGTGGGGAGGTTGGAGCTGGAGGGGGTGGGAGAAGAGCTGGGTCTGGGTACAGGGAGTGGGGACACGGAGCATCCCAAGGGGAGAAACGAACATTTCATCGGTGCTTTCATCGGGAATCGGAGTGACAGACAAAGGGGAGTGACAGAGGGGAAATTTAGGTTGGATATTGGGAAGAAATTCCTCCCTGGGAGGGTGGGGAGGCCCTGGCACAGGTTGCCCAGAGAAGCTGTGGCTGCCCCATCCCTGGAAGTGCCCAAGACCAGGCTGGAGCAACCTGGGATAGTGGGAGGTGTCCCTGTCCACGAGATCTTTAAGGTCCCTTCTCACCCAAACCATTCTCGATCCTCAACCCACGAGCTGGGGCAAAAAGGAGCGCCGGGGTCCCCTCCCGTGCCCCTTCAGCCCCGTCTCGCCCTCCCTCCCCTCTGTCCCTGCCCCCCGGTTGTCGTTCCCCCCCGGCGCGTCCCCGCAGCCGAGGCCAATCGATTACACGGAGAAATTCGGAGCGGGCCGGGCAGCAGCTGCGGCCGCGCCCCGGGGGACGGACGGGCGGCACCGGCGCGGACAAAGGAGCCGCATCTCCCCCCACCACCCCCGGCACGGCTCGGGGGGGCTCCGGGGTGGGCGGCCCGGGGGACGGAGCCGCATCTCCCCCCACCACCCCCGGCACGGCTCGGGGGGCTCCGGGGTGGGCGGCCCGGGGGACGGGGCAGAGCCGCGCTCGGGGCCACCCCGATATTCCGGGGGGCTGCGGGAGACGGGGGGGGTTTGTCGGGGTTTGGAGGTGCTGAGGGGGGACTGGGCATCCTCATCCCTCTGCTGCCGCTCCCAGCGAAGCCAAACCGGGCTCCAGCAGGGCTGGGAAAGGCGAAGGTGCAGGACTTGGAGCGCCGGGAGGGCACATCCTCCCCCAGAGCGAACCCACCACCCCGCGGGGATGGCGAAACGCGGGCTGAAAATTAAAACAAAAAAAGGGCAGGAAACGTGAAGCTGAGCGCTGCGAGTTCAAGATCTCTCTTGTGCTGGCGATTTAATTCGTTTCTCCCCCCTCCCCGCCTTCCCTGTGAACTCATAAATAATAAATCCTTGCACAGTCCGAGCAGCCGAACACGGATCAGGAATCTGAGGGTGGCCTGGAGGGTTTCCCGATGTGATCTTGATATTTTTTTACACTCGTTTTCCTCCTTTTCCTTTCCCAAAAGTGCACGACAACACAGCAAATAAATAATAATAATAATAATAATAATAATAATAATAATAACATTTCTCAATAAATTAATTCAATAAATATCCTCGTGGCACAGAGACTGTGGGGAGGGGAGGGGAGGGGAGGGGTGGGCTCATCTGCTCTGCTCTGGGGTGGTGGGGGAGACAGATCTGGGATCTGCTGCTCCAGCCCTCTGGGATGTGGCTGTTCCAGCCCTCTGGAATCAGCTGCTCCAGCCCTCCGGGGTCCAACATTCACTGACAAGCCAGACAGAGGTAGAGATCCTTCTCCCTGCTTCCATGGGGAGGGGGAAAAATGAGGTATGGAGCGAGGTGGTGCTGGGAACGGGAGGCAGAGAGGGGTGGGATGGAGCCAGGAAAGGTGTGAAATCCCGGGAATCCCAGCTGGGGCCTGTGGGGCTGGGACACAGCTCTGGTAGTGCCCAAAACCCCGGGAAGGGGGTCCCAGGCGGCCCCAGGACCGTTTGCTCCAGCTCGGGGGGTCTGTGGGTTCCCTGCCCCTCACACTGCAGCAGTTCCACCTCTGGCCTCCCAAAATCCTGATCCCTGCCTGGCAGGAGACGAGGCTGGAGGAGGAGCAGCCTCATCCCATTCTCTGGGAAACTGCCCCCCATTCCCATTCCCATTCCCATCCCCATCCCCATCCCCATCCCCATTCCCAGGCTCTGCTCCTGACCTGGAATGTTGTGTCCAAGCACAGCCAGCGGGGTCCTGGTCCCCCCTCCCGGGGCTCTGCTCGTGCTCCTGCCACTGCCAGTGCAAAATTAACCCTCAAACCGCCCAAACCGCCCCAAAACCGAGGCAAAACATTCACTCCTGCAACGAGTTTTCCCGCCCTCAGCTCGGCTCCGTTTTCCCTTCCCTCTCCCTTCCTTTTCCCCAAGTGCTGCTCTGTCTGTGAAATGGGGGGGGTGTCAGGGGAGATTCCTGGCTGCTGGAAGCTGCTGGAAGCTGCTGGAAGCTGCTGGAAGCTGCTGGAAACCGGGAGAAGGGGCCGTTCCTGCTTCCTTCCCATCCCGGCCCCGGTAAAGTGCAGTTCCCCCCCACGCTGGGAGAGGGAGGGGCCACCCCAGTGCCCTACTGGTGGGACTGGGGAGAGGAATGGTGGGTTTTGGGGAGCCCAAATGAAGGGCTGGGAATGCCCCCGGGGGCTGCTCCAGCCTGGCACGGGGGGGGGACACCTCGGAGACCCCCCGGGCCAGGCAGCAGATCCAGCAGGACAGACGGACATCTGACAGGCCAGACATCCCCTGGACTGGGGCAGGGTGGAAGGACAGACGGACACCTGATGGGTCAGACATCCCCTGGACTGGGGCAGGGTGGAAGGACAGACGGACGTGGGGTTGGTGGCGGGGAAATCCAGACCGTGGGTGGGGCAGGGGGAGAGCAGACAGCCAGGGGCTCGTTTGGACAGACAGACGGACACAGCACAGCGTTCAGGGCGCCTGAGGGGGGGTTCAGGTCGTGGAGGGACAGACGGACTCGAGCTCTGGGCTCAGTTCTTGGCACAAGTTCAGGCAGGGGATGTGGCGGACGGACAGATAGACACGGACCGGGTGGCTCGGACGTCCAGCACGTGGTTCAGGCAGGAGATGTGACACACGGACAGATAGACAGACAGACAGACATGAGCTGGGGCTCTCAGACATCCAGCACGTGGTTCAGGTAGGAGATGTAGAAGGTGTGACACATGAACAGACAGACAGACTGAGCTGGGACACTCAGACATCCAGCACGTGGTTCAGGTAGGAGATGTAGGAGATGTGACACACGGACAGACAGACAGACGCGGGCTCTGGCTCTCAGACGTCCAGCACGTGGTTCAGGTAGGAGATGTAGCAGAACTGACACACGGACAGACAGACAGACTGAGCTGGGGGCACTCAGACGTCCAGCACGTGGTTCAGGTAGGAGATGTAGCAGAACTGACACACGGACAGACAGACAGACGTGGGCTCTGGCTCTCAGACGTCCAGCACGTGGTTCAGGTAGGAGATGTAGCAGATGGCCAAGCGCAGGATCTCGATCTTGGAGAGCTTCTTGTCGGGGGGCAGGGTGGGCAGCAGCCTCCTCAGCTCGGCGAAGGCCACGTTGAAGGCCTCCACGCGGATCCTCTCGCGCGTGGCGTGGGCTGTCCGGTACTTGGCCGTGGCCCGGCGCCGGCGCCGCCGCTCCTCCCGGCTCAGGTGCTGCAGCTCCTTCTTCAGGGGCTCCCCCGGGGCCGGGGGGCACGGCCCGACGCCCCCCGCGCCCTCCGCGCTGCCCCCGAAGGCGGGTTCGGGCTCGGAGCGCGGCGGGGGGAGGTCGAGCTCCGTCTGGTCGGAGTTGAGCATCATCTCCGCGGGGACGGACGGACGGACGGGCGGACGGGCGGACGTGGCGGGGACGGGGCACCGGTCTCGGCTGCGGCTCTCACGGCGGAGACCCCCCGGGTGCTGCTCTCCTCCTCCTCCTCCTCATCACACGCCAGGGAATCGGGACGTTTCCCCCCGGGGGCTCGCTGGCCGGGCGGCAACTTCGGCGACAAACGGCGCGGGGAGGGCGGGGGGAGGCATAAAAAGGGAATAAACGAACGGGCGGGTGTCCTCCTGCCCCTGGCCGGGAGCCCTCAGGTGTCAGAGCCCGACTCCTCCCGGCTGCTCTGGAAAACACAAGCACGGAAAGGGGGGGTCTCATCCCCGGACGCGGGAGCCGGAGAAGGAGCCGGCGGGGAGGCTCCGGGAGAAGGTGGGAGCCGTTTCTCCCGGCGCTCCGGAGGGATGGCAGGTGGTGGATGAGGGAAGGGGGAAAAAACCAGCCCGCAGGGGCGAGGGGAAAGGGGCGGGGGGGGTCATTGTGCGCTAAACGCCCGTATGTCACGGATCTGCCGCCCCCGACATATGGAACCCTCCGCAGCTGCTCGGCCTCGGGTGGCCGCAGAGGCGCCGGGATGTTCCCCCCGGGATGTTCCCCCCGGGATGCTCCCTTCAGGATGCTCCCCCCGGGTTGCTCCCCCGGGATGCTCCCCCGAGATGCTCCCCCGGGTTGCTCCCTCGGGATGTTCCCTCCGGGATGCTTCCCCTGGGATGCTCCCCCGGGATGCTGCGCCGGGATGTTCCCCCGGGATGTTCCCCCCGGGATGCTCCCCCCTAGATGCTCTCCCGGGACGCTCCCTCGGGATGGTCCCCCGGGATGCTCCCGCCGGGATGCTCTCCCCCCGGGATGCTCCCCCCGGGATGCTCCCCGCTGGATGCTCCCACCGGGATGCTGCCCCGGGATGCTCCCCCCGGGATGCTCCCCCCGGGATGCTGCGCCGCTGGCCGGGAATTCTGCCTCTGCTCCCCCTCCTCCTCCTCCTCCTCCTCCTCCTCCCGCTGCCTTCCCCGTGCCCGCACAGACGCCTCCAGCGCCCCGGGAGCAGGGCTGGGAAAGGCAGGTCCTGCCGCAGGAGCATCTTCCCGCTGGGAAAGGGGAAGGGGGACGAACTCGGGATGGGGAAACGCTGCCGGGGCGGGAAGGGACGGACGAGCCGCGACCTCTCTCAGGGAAACTCGTGCTGAGCCGCCGCAGCCGGGAAACGGAACAAACCCAACAGGGACAGGGGAGAAATAGTCCCTGTCCTGCTTTAAAAGACTTGCAGGATGTGAGTTTTTGCAGCAGCAGTGCCCGAAAATCGTGAGGAGCCCCGTCAGCCTGTGCAGAACTGTCTGCAGGGCCCCCTGAGCCCCCCAGAATGTGTCTGGTGGGGTCTTTGCTCACCGACACGAACACGCAGGTTCCTGCACACGCACAGACACATCTCCCGCCTCCTGGGCCGCGGGTATCCAGGGGCTGGACATCCAGCACCACACTCCCGTTCTCCCCGCTCTCCCAGCGCTCTCCCCGCCGCCCCAAGGCACCGGGAATTTGGGCTCCTGCGCTGCCTCCCGGCTCCTCTGCCTCCCTCCCTCCCACCCCACTCCCACAGACCTGTTCTCCTCCTGCTCTGCAGACCCGGGTGCTGCCTCAGCCAGGGGTTCGATCCGGGTGTGGATGAGACACCCCAGCGGGAAATCGCGGAGCGGCTGCGCTGCCTCCCGGCTCCATCCCCCAGCGCGGGGAGGGAGACAAACCAGGGCACCTGATCCATGCCCAGGGCACCCGATCCATGCCCAGGACCCCAGCAGCGAGGGAGGAGCGGGACGCTTCATCCTGGAAGCTCCGCGGGCGGACAGGACGGTGACCCGGAGTTTGGACAGCCCGGGAGCCACCACCCCCCCCCCGGGCACAGCCCGTGGGACGTGTCGCTGTCCCCGGCTCTGCATCCTCGGGAGGGGATTGAGGGCACACCAAACACCCAAAAGGGGGGCAGGGGGCCCACCCAGGGGGCTCAGTGTGTCGGCAGGAGACCCCAGACCCCCTGAAGCCCAGTTTCAATCCCGGACTTAAATAAACTCCTTCTCCCGCTCCTCCTTCGCTGGGTTGGTCCAGTCCCGCCAAAGCTTTTCCTTGGCACGGGAGGCTTGTGCTCCAAGGGGCTCTTTCCCCCCTCTTTCCTCTGGATAAGCTGCAAATTGCCACCTTCCCGACTTCATCTACTGCAAGAACTTCTTTTTAACCTGCACTTGCTGCAGTCCTGCCTTCGGCAAAGCCCCCCCAGCGCTCAGACCCCCAGGGGCAGTGGGAGCTTCCCACCTCCTCTCTCACCCTTTTCCTTCCACTTCCGGCCCCTGAGGCGACAATTTTCCCGACGATTCTCCTCGGAAACTCCCTGGCCACGCAAAGTGTGTCCGGGACCCACTTTCAGGCCGCCTGGACGGAGGTTCCTTTCCTTTTTCCTGCTCCGAGTCCTCCCGTGCCAGTGCCGAGCGGGTTTGGGTGCTAAACCTGCCACCCGGGTCAAGCCCCTTGCCGGGAGCCCAGGGCCACATTCCCACATGGATTGTGCTGTTTAACTCTCCATCCCTCCCCCATTCCAGAGCCGCCCGCCCCCGGGACAGCCCCCTTACCCCCAGCCCGATGACCATTCCCGAGGTCCAGCTCTCCTCTTCCAGCGGGATGAAGCTCCGGTAATCCAAGGAGGGAGGAACCCCTTGGCTCATCCATCCATCGAGGGGGGAGAAAGTTTCCCTGGGCGCTCTCCCCGCTCCGCGGGGTGGATTTGGGGGGGAGATCAGGGAGAATCCCGGCAGCCTCGGGGCCCGGGCATGGTCGGGCCCGGGCAGGAGCGTGGCTTCGGAGCCTCCACGGGGGCATGTTCCCCAAACCCTATTTATCCCGCCCGGCCTCGCCCGCCGGGCCCGACCCCGAGTGTCTCATTGGCCGCTCGGCCGCTCCCCCCTCATCAATATTTAGGGCGGGCGAGGGGCTGCCATTGGCTGGGGGCGAGGGGGGAGCCCCGGGAGGGGAGGGGAGGGGAGGGAGGGGGAGGTTGGCTGCGGTCCGGGAGGGTGGGTGGGGTGGTGGGATGGGCGGGAGGAGGGCGGGGGTGCTCCGGGAGAAGGCGACATCTGTTCCCCCTGCATATTTCATAAAGGGGGTGGCGAGAGGGGACGGGACGGGGACGGGGGAGGCGGGAGCGGCGCCGGGAGAAGGGGGATCATTCCCTGTGGATCCCGGCCGCGCGCAGCCCCCGGGGCCGTGGGTGGGACGGGGCTGCGTGTCCGTGTGTCCGCGTGTCCGTGTGTCCGTGTGTCCGTGTGTCCGCGTGTCCGCGTGTCCGTGTGGAGCTCCCCGAGGATGCCCTGGGTGCCCCTGGGGGTGGCTGAGCCCGGGTGGGCGCCCGGACCAGGGACAGCCCCCATCCCGCAGGTCCCGCCCGGGAGCTGCTGGAAAATCCACCCGAGCGAAGTTTGGGGAGGGAACCGAGGGAAAGAGGAGGTAAAGGGGAGGAAAACCCCCCCGGAGGACGCGGGGACTGCTTCGAAACACTTGGAGCAGGAGACGACGACGATCCCTCGGCCTCTGCCTCTCACCCCGCTCGAATTCTCCCGTCAAAACTCCGCCTGGAGAAAACCTGCCCCTGTTCATCCTCACTGCCCCTAAATCCCCGTGTGTGTGTAACCTGCCCCGGTTCATCCTCACGGCCCCTAAATCCTCGTGTGTGTTTAACCTGCCCCTGTTCATCCTCACTGCCCCTAAATCCTCGTGTGTGTTTAACCTGCCCCTGTTCATCCTCACTGCCCCTAAATCCTCGTGTGTGTTTAACCTGCCCCTGTTCATCCTCACTGCCCCTAAATCCTCGTGTCCCCCCCAGGATTTGGGGGCCTCCCTCACCTCCCAGCGCCTTCTCTGGGCTCTCCCACCTTTGTCTCCCCCTCGTGCCCCCCCGCCCGCCCCGGGGGCCGGTGCCCTCCCCGCACAGCAGGCGAGGCCCAGGTGATGGGCACGGGCGCCTGGGTGGGCTCCAGCGCCTGGCACGGCTCGGCAGATGGGCCCGGAGTTTGCCGAGGCGGAGGGATCAGGTGGCGGCTCCGGAGCCTCCTCGCCATTGCTATGGCACCGATTAGGAGACAATATTCCCTTAATGAGCTCGCGGCGACGGGAGAGTCCGCCCCGAGCCCGAGGCGCGCCTGGATCCCGCCTGGATCCCGCCCGGGATGCGCCGCACGTCCCGCATCCAGCGCATCCAGCGCTTCCAGCGCATCCAGCGCTTCCAGGACATCTATCACCTGCCCGCAAATCCCCGCTCTCCACCGGGAACACACCCCCACACCCCCAGCCCCTTCTCCCGGCGCCCTGCACATCCCAAATCCTCCCCTTCCCAAACCTCCCAGCCCGCAGCACATCCCAAATCCTCCCCTTCCCAAACTTCCCAGCCCTCTGCACATCCCAAATCCTCCCCTTCCCAAACCTCCCAGCGCCCTGCACATCCCAAATCCTCCCCTTCCCAAACCTCCCAGCCCTCTGCACATCCCAAATCCTCCCCTTCCCCAATCCCCCCTTCCCAAACCCTCCAGCCCCCTCCACACATCCCAAACGCCCCTCTTCCCAAACCTCCCGATCCCTCGCACATCCCAAATCCCCCCCCCTCCTTCCCAAACCTCCCGGGGCACATCCCACCCCAAACGCCCCCCTCCCTGGCAGGCGCATCCCCCTCCTCCCTCCTTCCCGGGCTCCCGGAGGAGCGGGCAGGGCTGTGGGTGTTCGTTCCCTGCCCACCCCCGGGCCCGGCTCCCCCTGCCAGGCCGCCAGCAGGGCCCCCCCTCTCTCGGCAGCTGATCCCGGGCTGCTCCGGGCATCCTGCCGGGAAGAGGGGGAAGGATTGGAGCCGCTTCCAGAGCTTTCCCGTTGGGACACCGGGCTCAGGCTCGGCCAAATTAACGGGAAGGTTTCAGCTCCCTCCAGCTCGTCTCCAGCCCAGCGAGTTTCTCCCAGGGGTGGGGAGTCCAGAGCTCGAAATCCTTTGGAAATATTCACCTGTTTTACCCTCTGGCTTTGTCCTTCCCTTCCGAGTGCTCCTGGTTGGAAGAAACTGGTTTTCCACGTCAAAACCAACCTGGTTTCTCGCTGGCAGGAGCCCCTGAACTGGAGCCTGCAGAAATCCCCCATTCCTCGGGATTCCTGGGCCTGCCTTTCCACACAGGGGGCAAGAGGGAAGAGGTTGGGGGGCACCTGTGGGAAGCAGAGCCGAGGTTTTCACGCCTGTCTCTGGTTTCAGCTTTACCTGCGAGGTTGGGGGACCCAGGGGGGGCCTTGGTGGTGTTTCCATCCAAGGGGGTGAAGCCCCCCAGGGCTTGTCCACCTCGACATGGAGGGACAGGACAGGGGGAAAGGGCTTCAAACTGCCAGAGCAGAGGCTTGGACTGGATTTCAGGGAGAAATCCTGCCCTGGGAGGGTGGTGGCACGAGGTGCCCAGGGAAGCTGTGGGTGCTCCACCCCTGGAAGTGCCCAAGGTCGGAGCAGCCCGGTCTGGTGGAAGGTGGGTTGGAACAAAACGCTCTCTGAGGTCCGTTCCAACCCCAACCATCCCAGGATCCCGTGATTTTGGGAGCCCGGGGGGCTCAGGGATCAGCTGCAGGGGCTGGGGGGACCCTGAGCAGCTCCTGTGTGTGCAGGGAGAGGTTTGGAGAGAGGCTGGAAGAGGCAGCATTTGGCAGGAGAGGAGGTGACATATTGTGGAAGCCACCGGGGACCAGCGGCCCCGTCTGGGCAGGTTTAACCCTCGAGCTGCTGGGATGGGACCCGGGGAGGGGCTACACTTCCAGCCCACGGGGGGAGGCCTGGATGGAGACCCCAGGCACAGCCCAGAGACCCTGGAAGGATCAATCCCTGGGGGTTCTGCGGCTCCTGCCCCTGCCCTGGGGCCGTCACACCCTGGGGGCTGTGCCCCCTCCCCTCCAGGAAGGTCCCTCTGCAGGAGGACTGGACGTGGCACTGAGTGACGAGGTGGGGATGGGGCACGGGGGGGATCCAGGGGCTGGGAGGGCTTTTCCAGCCTCGGGGATTCTGGGATTCTGTGGAGAAGCACCGGGGCAGCCTGTGAACCTTCACTGGGGGTGGTGATCCTCTGTCAGTCAGAGTGTCAGCACGGTTTGGGTGGGAGGGGACCTTAAATCTCCCCTCGTTCCACCCCCTGCCGTGGGCAGGGACACTTCCCACCAGCCCAGGTTGCTCCAGCCTGGCCTTGGACACTCCCAGGGATGGGGCAGCCATGGAATAACCAGTGCCAGGGCCTCCCCACCCTCCCCGCCAGGATTCCTTCCCAATATCCACCCAAACCTCTGAACCCGCCCCCTTGTCCTGGACTCCTTCTCCAAAGTCTCTCCCACGTCTCTTGGAGCCCCTTCAGGTCCTGAAACCCCCAATTGGGCCCCCCCAGAGTGTGAAAGCCGGGACTGGAGGCTTTTGGGGGCAGGAATTCGGGGCTGGCACCCGCGTGTGCAGGGCCAGGCCGTGCCCTCCGTGTGTTCACGCGTGTTCACACGTGTGCTCACACCCCCAGGCGGGCTGGGGGGGGTCTGAGGAAGGTGTGTGTGCACCCCCAGCCTGGTTACTCCTGCCAGGGAGCTCCTGGAGAGCTGAGCCCCGGGCAGGGCCGGAGCCCCGGGCTCTGGGAGCCCCTTTTGTCTGTTCCTCGGGCAGGTTTCTGTCGGTGACAGACGGCCCCGGTGCTCCATAACCACACAATCTGTCACCACCACCCCTGACAGCTTTCCCAGGGAGCCCCTTCCCTTTTTTCCCTTTCATCCTGCCCCGTTCCCTGCGCCTCTGCTCGTCCCCCCTCCCCTGGCTTTTGTTCCCCCCTAAAAGCCAAATAGCGACAGAAGCTCCTGATCATAATATTGCTCTAATCGAGTCTGTCATAATCAGATCCAATCTAATTATGTCCAGATCCCTCTCTCCTCCCGACTCTCTCTATTGCTTGTCCATCTGTCCCCCTCTTCCCTTCCAGTCTTTGTGTCCATCCATCTGTTATCTGCGGGCCTTTCTCCCTTCCCCACCCGTCCCTGGGCCCCCGCCCCATTCACAGCGTGGCCACCCCGGCCCTTTCCTCCAGCGGCTCCGTCTCCAATCCATCTCCCTCAAAGGCCTCTCCATCAATCCATTTAGAGCAGCTCCTGCCTCCTCCAGCCCATCTGCTTCCCCCTTCCCGCTGGCTCCGAGCTGCCGAGCCGCTGTTTTGTTCCGACGTCGATCTTGATTAGCCCCCGGCACCTCTGCTGGCGCTGGGGAAGCATCACCTGGGCGGCAGGGAGAGCCCGAGCCCCGTCCTCCGCCCCTTCCTCCTCCTCACCCTCCTCTTCCTCCGCTGGAGGGCACGGGGGGAGGCCCCGGGAGCTGCGCGGGGCAAAGGGGGGGGAAGGACGAGCTCAGTTTGTCCCTAAATCACCTCCCTTTTTCCCCGGCTGGGCTGTTTTCCCCCAGGAATTCCCGCGGCTGGACGGACAGACAGAAGGGGGGGGGACGGTGAGATCCCTCTGGATGTTCCTGTGGACGAGGGAGAGCGGATTAGCGGCGGGAATGAGGAGCCCAGGGATCCCCGTGGGGTGGATTTGGGATGGTGAGATCCCTCTGGATGTTCCTGTGGACTTTGCAGCAGGAATGAGGAGCCCAGGGATCCCCCCGTGGGGTGGATTTGGGACACGGGGTCGCTCGGGGGGCTTTGGTGCCTCTCCCAGAGCCGGGTGCTCGTCCCTGGTGGTGCCAAGGGCAGTGGAAAGGATGGACCCTGGGCACGGTCCAAGCTGGCAATTCCTCTGCTCCCATTTGTAGCAGTTCAGCCCCTGATTTCAAACACATGTTGGACTCAGATTCCTGCTGGGTGCCAGCCAAGGCCCTGGCTCGCTCCTCTCCTGCTCCTGAGCTGCCTTTGTTCCTTCAGCTGGACCTTGTGCTGCTCCCAGACAGCCCCCCCAGCCCCCCAGCACAAGGGAGCTGTTCCCAGGGCTCTCCCAACACCCTCCTGCCCTTTGCCACAAACTCCCCAAAAAACGACTCCCCCCCCCCCCCCCCCGGGCTCCACCTCGATTTTAGCTGCTGATAAGACACCACTGGAGAAGACACCAGTTCTCCCCTTCCTGTCTCCACCGTTTCCTTCTCCCAGAAGCCCAAACAGCCCCGGCTTTGTTCTGGGTATTAATTAACTTTCCTGCCTCTTAATATTCCGGAGCCACCGAGTTCCCAGGAGCGGGGAAGGCCGAGCACCGAGAAAACACCCATTTCCTCTCCTTCCTCCCTGTCTGGGGGACTGTCACCCCCATATGTCCCCCCTCGGGGCACGGGGGCAGCTGCAGCCCCGGCCCTCGGCCCCCCCGGGAGTTCAGGGGGTCAGGAGGGTCGGTGGCATCTTCTTTTTGTGCAGAAATCCCGGGAAGAGGGAGGGGAGGAAGGCGATGCTTGCAAATGATGCGCACCAGGAGGAGGAGGAGGAGGAGGAGGAGGAGGAGGAAGGGGGGGATGTCTCAGCGAGATGCCCGAGGGCTCCGGGGCGGGGACAGCCCCTGCCAGCTGCCCAAAAACCGCAGCCGGGCTGGGCTGGAGCTGGAGGGGGCTCGGGGTGACCCGGGGGCTGCAGCAGAGCCCGGGGGGGGGTTCGTGTCCTGCCAGGAGGAGGCAGGGACAGGCAGCCTTTCCCCTCGGGAGCGAATCCCAGCCCGAGGAGCGGCGGGAGAGCTCCCAGAGAGCTCCCGGCAGGAGCAGCCCGGCGAGACCTGCCACGAGTTGCATCACTTGGTTTTTGGCCTCTCCCGGGCTCCACCTCCCCAGGGGGAATCTGCCTTTGGCTGCTCAGCCTCTCTTTCCTTTCTTCCCTGATTTTTTCAGGCCGGTCTGGAGCAGGGGAGGGAACATGGGGGACCCCCCGTGCTCCCAGAGCAGCAGAGCCAGGGGATGGGTTGGGTTGGAAGGACCCTGAAATCATTTCATTCCAGCCCTGCCACGGGCAGGGACACCTTCCTCTAGCCCAGGTTGCCCCAAGCCCTGTCCAACCTGCCCTTGGGCACTTCCAGGGATGGGGCAGCCACGAATTCCCTGGAAAACCTGGGCCAGGGCCTCCCCACCCTCTCTGTGTCCCCGTCCTGCCCAGCCCAGCCCAGCAGCTGCACCGACCTCACTGTCACAAGTCCCCTGACACCCTCCCGTCCTCACCCCCGAGATGATGGGCATTAATTAGAGCGTCCCTAATGCTAATGAGCTCTGGGGAACGGGAGCTCGTTTGGGTGTCCTTAAATACGTGGGTTTATTTTTATCTTTACAGGGCAAACAGAGCCCTGAGGAGCAGCTCAGCCCCAGAGTCCTCGAGGTGGGAAAGGACCTCCAGGATCAGGGAATCCAACTCCTGACCCAGCCCAGAGCACTCAGGGCCAGGGCCAGTCCTTCCTCAGACACCTCCAGGGCTGGGACTCCAAACCTCCCAGAACTGGGCACTCCAAACCTCCCAGAGCTGGACAGAACATCCCAGATGTGCCCCTGGCAGTGCCCTAATTCCCCCCAGGATCCCCCTGGATCCCACTGCTGCCCACGGACACTCCTCGTCCCCCGGAGCTGCTCCCCACCCTCCCCTCACCCAGAGCCCGTTTGCTCCGGGAATTAGGGAACTTTGCAAGGGAAATTATGCAAACCCTCCTCCAGAGCAGGCTCCCAGCCGGGTCCAGGTGCTGGGAAAACTCTCTCCTGCCTCTTTCAGAGGCTGGCACGTCCCTCCAAAGCCCTGGAGCTTGAACTCCTTCCAGGGCTGCTCCGTTTGGAGGTGGCTCGACATCATTCCCGGCCCAACCGGTTCTTCCTGACACTTGGGAGGTGCTGGACAGCTTTGAGCTCTGTCCAGGGGCTCTTTGGCAGCTCTGGCACCTTCAGGCCCTGAGTGCACGAGCTGGTGCTGCCCCTGGACCGGGAAAAGCCCCGGGATCCATCCAGGAGGAGCAGCTGGAGGAGGCCCAGCCCAGGGAGGACACGGAGCTGCTGGAGCTGCTCCAGAGGGGCAGAGCAGGGGCTGCCAGGGGGAAAAGGGTTTCCTTTCTGTTTGTAAAGAGGGGGGGAAAAAGGAGGAAAAATAATTCCTGTAATTCCAGGGGGTCCAGAAGTGAAAGGCAGGACGGAGCAGAGCGGGAAGGAGATGCTCTGAGTGATCAGGAACCCTTTAATTGACCCAACTTGCTGGATTATGGGATATCCTGAGCTGGATCCCACAAGGACCATGGAAGTCCAAGCAAAACCCAATCCCAAGGTCTCTCCTCAAAGCTGCTCCGTCCTGGATGAAGCATTTTCACTTAGGTGTGTAAGAAATTTAGATATGTAAGAAAACATCACAAAAAACTCGCCCCAGGGAAGGAAAAGCACATCCCAGAAAACCCTCTGCCTCCCCCAAACGCTCCCAACACCCCCAGACTGCCCACTGGGATGATTTTGGGAAGGGACTGAAGACAAAGCAGGCCAAGGGTGGGTTCATTTGGAAGTGGCCATTTTTTAATTAAAGGGAACTATTTATATATGTACAAAGCCCAGAAAATATTGCACCATTGAAAGAAACAAGGTTGTTTTACATCTGATCACCTGCTGAGGACACCTTGGGATGGACCTTCCGGACACCTCGGAATTCCACTGCTCCAGGAGGAAACACCTTCATCCTTCCCACCCTTGGCTGGATTCAGGGAGGAAATCCACCCCAGGGTGCTCCCAGCAGCATCCAGGACCCTCCTCAGGCTGCTCCAAGGACAAATCAAACTTTGGGAATTTGCCCTGAAGTCCCTTCGGGGCTCGGTCGGTGCCTTTTCCTGGGGAGAGTCTCTCAGGGCTCAGCCCCTGGGACACGTGGAAGGTTCTGGAGGGAACCTTGTGCAGAGGGAGGGCCATCCCAGCGCTGGCTCAGCCCTGGCAGCTGCCACCCAGGAGTTTTCCAGGAGTTCCCCAGCCCAGGGGAGGCTCAGTAGGCCACGGCCCCGGGGTCCCGCGGGAGGCTGAAGAGCACGTCGGCCTTGGCGTTGATGAAGTAGGTGGTGAGCAGGGACAGGACCAGGATGGAGACTCCCAGCAGCAGGGTGAGGATCTGGGGAGGGAAGGGAACCCCCGGGGCTGTGGGTACAGCAGGGGCTGCAGCTCCAGGGGGGATGGAGCACCCAGAGATCCAACCAGCCCTGAGAGACACCCAGGGCCTGGGGGACAGCACCTGAGGGGGGGGGATATCACCTGAGGGGGGGACACATCTCCTGAGGAGGGACAGCACCTGAGGGGGGACATCACCTGATAGGGGGATGTCTCCTGATGGGGGGACAGCACCTGACGGGGGGGGACATCACCTGAGGGGGGGACAGCACCTGAGGGGGGGACAGCACC
Organism: Manacus candei; assembly: GCF_025592945.1. Lineage (NCBI taxonomy): Eukaryota > Metazoa > Chordata > Aves > Passeriformes > Pipridae > Manacus > Manacus candei. Next base: position 246,184 of record NW_026138176.1, read on the forward strand.
TGATAGGGGGACAGCACCTGATAGGGGGACAGCACCTGAGGGGAGGATATCACCTGATGGGGGGACACATCTCCTGAGGAGGGACAGCACCTGATGGGGGGACATCACCTGGCAGTGACATCATCTGACAGGGTGACATCATCTGATAGGGTGTGACATCACCGGACATGGTGTGACATCACCTGACAGGGAGTGACATCACCTGACAGGGAGTGACATCATCTAATGGTGACATCACCTGACAGTGCCATCACCTGACAGTGCCATCACCTGCCAGGCTGTGCCATCACCCCCCAGCCCACCCCAGCCCCCCGAGTGCCCCCCTCCCCTCTCCCCTCTCCCCGTGGCAGCCCCACCTCCAGCTCCCTGCTGGCCACCAGGAAGATGCGGGCCCGGATGTCCTTCCAGCGGCTCTCCGTCCAGGTGGAGAACTCCCGGGAGCCCCACTGGCGCAGCTCGAAGGCGGGGGACAGGGCCTTGCTGAGCCGGGCCCCCGAGCGCACACACTGAGGGGCCCGGGCCGACGAGTTGGGCTGCAGGGGGCCCTGCACCCACCAGTACTCAAACAGCTGCCCACGGAGGGAGGGAGGGACAGTCAGGGCCATTCCCACCTTCTGGAATGTTCCCCGGGGCATTGGGGCAGGGAAAAGGGGCTGGGCTGGGAAAGGATCCTTCTCGCAGGGTGGGAAAGCCCTTCGGGGTCATCCAGCCCCCCCTGTGACCATCCCCACCCCACTGAGTGCCACAGCCAGGCCTGCCCTGGGCACCTCCAGGGCTGGACACTCCAGACCTCCCTGGGCAGCCCCTGCCAAGGCCTGAACACCCTTTCCAGGGGGAAATTCCTCCTCATGGCCAACCTGACCCTCCCCTGGCACAGCTTGAGGCCGTTTCCCCTCCTCCTGTCCCTTGTTCCCTGGGAGCAGAGCCCGACACCCCTGGCTCCCCCCTCCTGTCAGGGAATTCCAGAGCCAGAAGGTCCCCCCTGAGCCTCCTTTTCTCCAGGCTGAGCCCCCCCAGCTCCCTCAGGAGTCCTCCAGACCCTTCTCCTGCTGCTCCAGCCCCTCTGCTCCTGTGGCCACCCCTTGGCTGGTCCCACCAGGTTCCTCTTTGCCCACCCGGGCTCACGTTCCTCCCCTGCCCTCAGGCACTGAGATGTCTCCTCAGGGAGGAGCTTCCCTGTTCTCCCAGGCAATAAAGCCCATCCCAAAGCAGCCCCAGGGATGTGCCCATTCCCGGTGGGATGTGCACCCACCTCCCTCTCAGTGTGGGGGCTCTTCTCGGGGCTCAGACACTCCTCCTTGGTGAGGTTCACCACCGTGCCCGTCAGGTTGGCCAGCACAAACTGCACCAGGTAGGTCGTGTTCACAGGGCTGGAAACTGCCACGTAGTGCTGGGGAACATCCCCTGGAACGGCAGGAAAAATGGGACTGGGGGGGTGGAAAACCAGCAGGAACCCACCAGGGAACACCCGGGGTCGAACCCTCTCCCTGCTCTCCTTCCCTGTGCTGTTCTCACCCAGAATTCCTTTGAGGTCTGGTTTGATGATGGATTGAAACCAGGAATTGTTCATTTTGATCAGGAAGCCGTAGAGCATCCGGGTGACCTGGGGTTGGTTTGTGCAGAGGAGAGAAAAGAACATCTGAGCAGCTCTGCCCCGAGCTCCTCCTGCCGAGGGATGTTCCCCGAGCACAGCCAAGGACAGACCCCGTCCCAGCTGCCCACAATTCCAGACAGAGCTGGGAAAACCGGGTGGGATTCCAGCCCCAGGGATTCCTTGGCTGATCCCCGGGGCCCAGGTGGCAATTCCACCTTCTCCTTGGGGATGAGGGAGCTTCGTTTCTGCCCCAGGAAACGAGGGAGGGATTTTCACTCTGGGATTTTCACTCTGCTCGGGGGGAAACCAGGGAAAAGGGGAGGGGGGGATGCAGGACAGGGTGCTGTGGAAACACACCCAGACAGGGACAGAGGGAGGGATGGGAGGGCTCCTGGGAGGTTCCAGGGACAGGGCCCCACGTGCTCCTACCGTTTTGGGGTCAGCCTGGATGGCAGAGGTGCTGTTGGTCCCTCCAGCCAGGCCATAAAGGGCTCGGGCCACCACGGTGGCCACTTCTGCCAGGGCCTGTGAGGGGACAGGGATCCGTGTCAATCCAGCCAGGCAGATCCAGGGAAAGGGGCTCTGGGAGGGAGCCAGGATCCATCCCAAATCCATCCCAAATCCACCCCAACGCTCCGGGGCCCCTCGCCCTTGGCACTGCCCAGAGCCCTCCCAGCTCCTTCCTGCCCTTTTTCCAGCTTTTCCCACCTCTCCCCAGTCCCTGCTTCTTCCTGCCCTTTTCCACATCCCTCCCCACCTTCTTCCAGCCCTTTTTCCAAACATTTTCCCCCTCTCCCCACGTCCCTGCTCCCTCCTGCCCCTCCCCATCCAGCAGGAACCTTGGCCGTGTCCGTGACGTATTCCAGGGTCTCCTCAGGGCTCAGCCCCTCGGGATACTGCATCCCAATGTTCTCTGGAGTGTCATACATGCTCTGGTAGTACCTGAAAAGAGGGAGAAAAGCAGGGATTTGGGGAAAGGCAGGGAGAAAACCACAGGGCATGGAATTCAATTCCGAGCGTGTCCAAAGCGGAGCCTCCCGGGAGCGAAGCTCCAGCCCTGCCACTCACTCCTGAAAGCCCTTAATGAGGATTTCTAATTAACTTGGCCCTTCCACAGCTTCTCCCATCTGAGCACCTCCCAGCCATTTCCAGGCTGTGACTGGAATTTTAGGTGGGGCTGAGCCCGAGCTGTGAAACAGGGAGGGAAACTGAGGCAAGGCCAGCAGGGATCTGTTAATGCCTCATCCAAGGAATTCCAAGTGATTCCCTACTAGGGATTTACACACTGTGTCCCTGGCACTCCCTGGGATGATCCCCCAGCCTAAAAATGGATCCCCCAGCAGCAGGTTGTGTTTTCCTCCACCTGCTCCGTGCAGGGTTAGGGGGGAAAGGGAAGCTCCTTCACGGGGATTTCTACAGAGATTCCCAGAAAGAGCAGAGAAGGATAAAAGATGGAGAGGGGGAGGTTGTGTGGAGACCTCAGAGCACCTTCCAGGGTCTGAGGGGGCTGCAGGGAAGCTGGAGAGGGATGTTCCTCAGGAACTGGGGTGGCAGGACAAGGGGGGTGGGATCACACTGAAATAGGGGAATTTAGGGTGGGTATCAGGAAGGAATTCTTCCCTGTGAGGGTGGGGAGACCCTGGTACAGGTTATTCCATGGATTCCCCATCCCTGGAAGTGTCCCAGGCCAGGCTGGACAGGGCTTGGAGCAACCTGGGATAGTGGAAGGTGACCCCCAAAAAAAAAGGGGGGTGGAACTGGATGATCTTGAAGGTCCCTCCCAACACAAACCATTCCAGGACTCCAGGGAGGGAACGGGATAATTTCAAGCATTTGGGAAGAGGGGAGAGACCCAATCCCTGTCCTGTACCCCCCATTCCCACCCCAGAGCTGCTGAGGAGCAGGGGATCCCTGAGGAACAGGGTCGTGTGGGGTGAATCCAAGTGCCCTTTCCAAGGCCTGGGGCTTTCTGCCAGCGCAAACAAAAAGCCAAATAATAAATAAAAAAAATCCCCCAAAAATAACCAAAAAAAAAAAAAAAAAAAAAAAAGGCAGCTTCTGGAAGAACAGCTGAGGCTCCTGCAACGCTCTGCTGCCATTTGCTCACCTCTGGCTCCCAGCCAGCTGTGGGGGAACATTTTCCACATGAAACCGGATTTCTCTCGCCTGTCAGAACGATTCCGCCGCGCTCGTCGGACACGGAGCTTCTCCCGCTCACACCCCCCCTCCAGCGTCCCAGGGGTCCTCTGGGAGCCCCTACCTGTTCTGGAAGGCTGTCCTGTGGTCAGTCAGGACCACCCCGGGGATGTGGCGAGCCCGGAGGAAGCGCTGGAAGGAGGATGGAGGGAGGGGCTGGGAAAATCCGGCTTCCTGCAGGGTCACGGCCGAGCCCGCGCTGCTCCTGCTCAGGGTGGCCAGCAGGTTCCTGACCTGCAAGGAGGAGAACCTGCCCTGTGCTGCTGTTCTTTGGGATGGGGGTTCTCTGGGAAGGTTAAAACCCTGCTTGAGATCCCAGAGTTTTCATTATGGAGTCGTGCCAGGGGTCGGATACGAGGGAAGGTTCTTCCCGCAGAGGGTGGTCGGGAGCTGGGACAGGTTCCACAGGGAAGCCAGAGCTCAGGGGGCACCTGGAGCTCTCAGGGACACAGTGGGATTGCTGGGGCTGTGCAGGGTCAGGAATTGGACTCTGTGACCCTCGTGGGCCCCTTCCAGCCCAGGACATTCCATGGTTTCTCCCTCACCTGCGCATCCACGGACTGGTTCATCCGTGACACGGGGTCCGTGTGCATCCAGAGGATGGAGCCATTCCTGAGAGCCACCTGCAAGGAAAACCACCTTAAACCACGAGGCTGGACATCCCAGAGCAGGGAAATCCAGGGGGGATTCACACCCAGGCAGTGAAAGGCCCCCAAACTTCTGCCACACCTGATTGAGCTCCACGAAGGAGTGGATGTTGTCCAAGCGCAGAGGGAACTTGTCCTGCTCCATGTCATAGACCATCCTGGAGCTGCCAATGTAGTCAAAGGTCTCCTGCAGGAGGAAAAGAAAAATCCCAAATCCTGAAAAATCCTGAAAAATCCCAAATCCTGAATCCCATCTGAGGGTGGAGGCACCTCCACCAGCAACATCTGAGGGGCTGAGGCGGAACCGACCCAAGAGTTTGGGGGCCAGCTGGTAATTCCAGAGGTTTGGACAGCCTGGGACACACCAAAGGCACCAAAACCAGAGGGATTTGTAGGAAGGGGATGGAGCAAAAGGGCAAAAAGGAGGAGAAAGAGAAAAAAACCAGGAGAAGGATGTTGAATTCCACAAGAAAGGCACAGAGGAAAAACCACCTCAGTGAGGACTTTCTGCCCTCTTAATCCTGCTAGGAATGAAACACGGGGTCATGGAATGGTTTGGGATGGAAGGACCTTAAGGGTCACCTCATCCCCAGGGGCAGGGACACCTCCCACTGGCCCAGGTTGCTCCAACCTGGCCTGGGACACTTCCAGGGATGGAGCAGCCACAGCTTCTCTGGGCAACCCGTGCCAGGGCCTCCCCACCCTCCCAGGGAGGAATTCCTTCCCAATATCCCATCTAACTCTGCCCTCTGTCAGTTTGAAGCCATTCCCTTTTTTCCTGTCTCTCCAGACCCTCGGAAATAATCTCTTCCCATGTTTTCTGTTGTCTCCTTGAGGTCCTGGAGGTCCCACTGAGGTCTCCCTGAAGCTCCTCTTCTCCAGGCTGAACAATCCCAATTGTTTTTGACAAGGGAGACAACAAACCAGGAAAAAGGGAGAACCCCCCATCCCAGGAATTCAGCATCCAAAGCTTTCCTGAAAGGAGTGGTGTCTCCTTCCCTGGCAAAAAGGGTTGGGAAGGCTGAGAGTGGCCGGGGGAGGACGAGGTGCCCTTGGAAAACTGGAGCAGGGCAGGGAAGTCAGGAGCCATCACCTCCCCCTTCCCTAATTTACAGCCAGCTCTTCTCATCCCTCCTCCTGGATACATCCCCAGCCTGGATGCCTCTCTCCTCCAGGGAAATTGGGGATGGATGTGCCGAGGAGGGTGAATGAGGGGGGATCACATGGCCCTGGCACGGGAAGAGCTGCACAAAGGACTCATCAGAGCTGATGCCTTGAGGGGAACATCAGCTGTTGGCCATCAGTCCCTCCTCCAGCTCTCTCTGCTTCTCCACAGCTGCCACTTCCAGCTCTGGGCTCCCAGGAAGGAGCCGCATTTCTCTCCCATATATTTTTAATTTTGCCTTTCCTGGGCTCTGTTTCAGAATTTCCAGCCTGGAAGTTGGGGAGGGAACAGAAAATCGGCCACGCCAGGAGGAGACAGGAGGGAGAGCAAAGTTTGGGTGATGCATCCAGGAGGATGCAGCCCATTCCTGCCCCAGTGGAAGCTCCATCTGCTCCCTTCATCCCAGAGCAATCAGGATCCTGTTGGAGCAGAGGGAACCAGGCCTGGGGATGGAGACAAATGATCCCAACCCAAAGAGCAGGGACAGGGGCAGCAGCAGCCAGGGGCTGATTTGGGATCTCAGGGGGGGCAGGGGATGTGATCCTGCTGCTCTCACCCCTTGGAAGAAGGTGAACATGACGTTCCTGGGGAGCAGAGGGGCGTCGGGGGCTTTGTGAAGGGCTTCGGCCGCGGCCAGGTGGGTGACGAAGGAGGACACGGCGCCCTCGGCCCCGGGGGCAATGTTCCAGAAGAAGGAGTGGCTGTCAATCTGCAAGCACAAACACACGGGGATTCTGGGCTGGGAAAGCAAAGCCAGCACTCTCTGTCTCTCCCTGATCCCACCTTGTCCCACTGGGAAGGGAGGGATCGAGTGGATGGTGAACCTGAAATGACCATCGTGCTGCTGTGGCAGGCAGGGATTTATGGGGTGGTTGGGCTGGAAGGGACCTTAAAGATCATCCAGTGCCATCCCCTGCCACGGGCAGGGACACCTTCCACTGGCCCAGGTTGCTCCAAGCCCTGTCCAACCTGGCCTGGGGCACTTCCAGGGATGGGGCAGCCACAGCTTCTCTGGGCAACCTGTGCCAGGGTCTCCTCACCCTCACAGGAGGAATTCCTTCCATATATCCAACCTATATTTCCCCAAAATTTGAGCCTTGAGGCCTCAGAGCTTTGCCACGGACTATTTCTCCTCGTCTGCTTCCAGCAGGGAAGAAAATGCTGGAAAAAGTCTCCCACAACAAGATGGAAAGACCCGAACTGTGGATGTCCCTCCACTGCCCCAGGGGATGGAGCCACTGCTGTATCCCCAGAACACAGCAGCCAAAAGGTTTGGAACGTGGCAAGAAACCAAAAAAACACGACAAAAATATCCCCATGAGACTGGGAACTCCCAGATTCCCAGAATTCTCCCAGCCCGAGCTCCACAGAGCAAGACTAAGAGGTACCCACTCGTGTGGCCACCATGATAACTTCCTTCTCAGGGTCCACCTTTCCAGAGGAATTGATGGGCTGCAAAGTGCTCCACACGTTGTAGTCGAGGAGAGGGTCACACACGATCTCTGGGAAGCAGAAAGAGAAACATTCCTGGAGTTGGGATCACGGCAGTGACAAGTGAGAAACGAGGGAGGTTTTTTCTCAACTCGGCGTTTAAGTCAACGAGCAAAAAACTCTGCTTTGCACCAGGGAGGTCCTGGCTCCAGGGGAGTCCTGGCTCCAGGGAAGTCCTGGCTCCAGGGAAGCTCTGGCTCCAGGAAAAGCTGTAATTCCCCAGGGATTTGGAGCTTTGGATGGGAGGGTCTCACCTGGGTTGATGCTGAAGGTGCTCTGGAGGGAGCTGCGCCTCATGCAGGTCACGGTGCTGGTCACGGCGTGCATGTGGGAGAAGAGCTGCATGGCACACAGGGGGTACTGGGGGGCAGAGCCGTCCCTGGGCACGTTGTGGTCCAGGTAACACTGGGGGGGAGGAGAATCTCGGCTCAGCTCGGCGTTTTTGAGGCACAGGAAACGGGATTTGTGGCGCTTTCACCCCGGGGAGCAGAACTCCAGCCCCTCCCTCCTCTCTCTCCCCCTGCCTGCTGAGGCACCTGTTTGATGACTTGGGTCTCGTTGGCATCTTCCAGGAGGAAAATGGGGAAGTCAAAGTCCTCGTAGGAGATGCCACTGCCCAGGGGGTTCCACACCGTGGTGTTGCAGTGGGCGAACTCGGGGCCGTAGTCCTGAGAATACACACCTGGGAACAGAGAGAACGGGCACACCTGAGCCTGCAGGAGGGGAACAGAGCTCAGGGACTCTGGCCTTGCACAGTTCCAACCCTCTGCCACGGGTAAGGACACCTCCCACCAGCCCAGCTGCTCCAAGCCCCTCTGTTTGTGTCACTGATGATGACACTGGTCCCAGTTTGGCCCCTGAGGGTCACCACTGGGCCCTGATGTCCAGCTGAGCCTCTGGACGTGACATTCCAACCACCCCAACCACGTTTTTCACCATCTGACAGCCCACCCACCAGACCCATCCCTTTCCTGAGCCCATCCTGTGCTGGGAGAATCCCAAAGGGCTCAAAGTGCCTCTGCCATTCCAGCTCCCCTGAGATCCCCTGCGCTTCCTCGGAGCATCCAAGGAAAAGGCACCACCCCTCCCTCCCCCCAGCAGGGATGAAGATGGGACATCTCCTCACCAAACCCATCGTTGGGGCACTTCAGGCCAGGGGAGAAGCCCTGGGCAGGGCTGGGTTTGGCAGCAGCCACGGCAAGGCCGGACACCCGGGAGGTCCCCTTGAGCTGCAGCAACACCTTCCTGGAGGAGAGAAAACAGCCCAGGAGTCAGGGGTTCCTCGAGGAAGAGCTGCAATCCCAGACAGAGGGATGATGATGATGGTGAGTTACAGCCGAGCCTGTGATCAAATTAACCTTTGGGTTTTATCTCACTGTGCAAAAAAAGCAACAAGGAGAAAACCTCGGCCCCGTCCTTCCTGCTCTGCCCAGGGAGGGGAGGGACCACCCCGTGCTGGGGTTCAGTGGGCAGCAATGCCAGGGCTGTAATTAAATTAGGGACTGCTATTTAATGTGGAGGTGAGCAGGGTGTGAGGATTCACACAGAGCAGAGCTCTTTTCACAGCAAAATCAAGAAGGAAAAGTCACTAAAGCCCAGTGAAAACCCACTAATGGTTCAACCTCACAAGGACTGGCTGCAGGCAGAGCTGGTTCTGTCACCTGTCAGTCAGAAAATGACATTTAATCACCAGATCAGAGGCCCCCTGGGCTCCCTGGGGGGATAAAAGCAGGTGCTGACTGACCTGTTGAAGAGATTCCCATCCAGCAGGATCATGTAGGGTGGGTGAGGACCATCGGCCAGGACCCACTGCAGGTCCTCCTCCTTCTCCACCACGTGGATCACCCCCGTGTCCCCGCTGATGGAGGCTGTGGGGTGACAACGGGCCCTTCAGGGCATTTGTTTCCTTCACACCCCCAAAAAAACCACCCTGGAAAGCAGGGCAGGGCAGTGTGCACAGGGCTTTAGGGAAGGGCAGCTCCTGGGATTGGGAGGGGGCTGGAGGAAGGAATTTGGGAATGGCTGAGCAGGACACGGTGCTTTTAAGTTGGGAAAATCCAGCAGAGAGGAAGAAATGACCTCTCAGGCTTTGAAAGCACCTTTTGTTTGAGCTCCTCAAAGGACCTTCAGCCATCCAAGCACCGAGTGTCCCGTGACTGAAGGGAATGGGAAGGACAGCAGGAGCCCAGGCCCAGCTTAGTGCTGCTCCCAAGCCAAGGGGACAGTGCCAGGCTCCTCCCAGGACAAGGAGTGATGTCCAGAAACTAAACCTCCAGGAGTTCCACCTCCAAATGAGGAAGAGCTTCTTTCCATGGAGGGTGGAACAGGCTGCCCAGGGAGGGTGTGGAGTCTCCTCTCTGGAGACATTCCAGCCTCACTGGGACGTGTCCCTGTGTCACCTGCTCTGGGTGACCCTCAGAGGTCCCTTCCAACCCCAATCCTACTCTGGGATTCTGCAAAGATGGACAAACCACTTCCAGAGTAAAGATGGACAAACCACTTCCAGGGCAAAGATGGACAAACCACTTCCAGGGCAAAGATGGACAAACCACTTCCAGGGCAAAGATGGACAAACCACTTCCAGAGTAAAGATGGACAAACCACTTCCAGGGCAAAGATGGACAAACCACTTCCAGAGGACGCCGCTGATAAAACCAAGCCCTTTGTCCACACCCAGGAACTGCTGGGAACTCCTGTCCCAACACTGGGATCAGGCCAAGGGTGGCAGAGGAGCCAGAGGACCTTGGACCCTGGGTTAGCAGAGCTTGCCCAGAGAAGCTGTGGCTGCCCCATCCCTGGGAATGTCCCAGGCCAGGCTGGATGGAGCTCTGAGCAACCTGGGCCAGCGGGAGGGGTGGAATGGGGTGATCTTCAATGTCCCTTCCAACCCCAACCACTCCACGGTTCGTTATGAGCAGGATTAAGAGGTGCTGGGGACCAGGGGCACCAGGGGGGTTCCTCACCCCCCTCCCCACGGTCAGACCCCCCCTGCCCAGCCCAGGCCCCCCGGGCTCACACTGGCAGCCGATCTGGTGCGTGGCGTTGAGGAGCCGCACGCACGGGGCCGTCCTGTTCAGGGGGATGTAGATCTTCCTCTCCACCGAATTCCCGCGGCAGGAACCTGCGGAGGAGACCCGGGCCCGGCTCAGGGGATGCTCCAGAGGGGGTGGGATGGGGTTTGAACCCCCTCCAAGCTCACAGGGGACACCATGGGGGCTCATAGGGCGGTGGTGGTGAATCTGAGCCCCTTCCCTGCTTGGAGGAGACACCCAAAGGGGTCGGGGGGGGGAATCTGAGCCCCTTCCCATCTCAGAGGGGGCACCCAAAAGGGTCGGGGGGGGAGCAGAAGCCCCTCCCCAGCTCAGAGGAGGCACCCCGGGGGTGGGTGGGTGATGAATCTGAGCCCCTCCCCAGCCCAAAGGACACACCCCAGGCTCTCTCCCTATCCCAAATTTCGGGGGGGTGACGGTCCCAGCCCCTCCCCGGCTCCGAGGACACACCCCAGGCTCTCCCCGTGCCCCAAATTTCGGGGGGGTGAGACGGTCCCAGCCCCTCCCCAGCCCAAAGGACACACCCCAGGCTCTCTCCCTATCCCAAATTTCGGGGGGGTGAGACGGTCCCAGCCCCTCCCCGGCTCCCAGAGGCCCCCCCGGTCCCCCCGGTGCCCCCTCACCCGCCGCCAGCGCGGCCACGAGCAGCGCCCAGCGGAGCCCGAGGGAGCCGCGGCCCCGGCCCGGCGCTGCCCCCATCCCCGGCGGGTCCCGGCCCGGCGCTGCCCCCATCCCCGGCGGGTCCCGGCCCTGCTCCTGCTCCCGGGTTCCCGGCGCTTCCCTTTCCGCCGGGAGCGGGGGTGGAGCGGGAAGGGGAAGCGGCCGCGGCCCAGGCGGTTCCGGGGCGCTGACGTGGAGCGGCGGCCGCGGGGCCGGGCCGGGCGATGCTCACCAAGTTCGAGACCAAGTCGGCGCGGGTGAAAGGTAACGGGGGGTGCGCGTCGGGTGTGTGTTGTTATGTGTGTGTGTTATTATGTGTGTGTGTTATACGGGTTGGAAAAGGTGCGGGTGGGGCACGGGCCGGGTCGGGCCGAGGGAGCGGGAGCGGGGCCGCGATGGCGGCGCGGGCGGGGAGGGAGGGGAGGGAACGGGGAGGGAGAGGAGTGAGGGGTCCGGGCCGGGCCCTTCGACCCGGGGAGGGAACGGGGACTGCGGGGTCCGGGGAGGGAACGGGGAGTGCGGGGTCCGGGGGAGGGAACGGGGACTGCGGGGTCCGGGCCGGGCCCAGGGAGGGACACGGAGGGGCTGGAGCGTGTCCAGAGAAGGGAATGGAGCTGGGGAAGGGTCTGGAGAACTCCTGAGGGAGCTGGGGGGGCTCAGCCTGGAGAAAAGGAGGCTCAGGGGGGACCTTCTGGCTCTGGAACTCCCTGACAGGAGGGGGGAGCCGGGGGGGGTCGGGCTCTGCTCCCAGGGAACAAGGGACAGGAGGAGGGGGAACGGCCTCAAGCTGTGCCAGGGGAGGGTCAGGTTGGCCATGAGGAGGAATTTCCCCCTGGAAAGGGTGTTCAGGCCTTGGCAGGGGCTGCCCAGGGAGGTTTGGAGTGCCCAGCCCTGGAGGTGCCCAGGGCAGGCCTGGCTGTGGCACTGAGTGCTCTGGGCTGGGGCCAAGCTGGGGATGGGGCACAGGGGGGGCTCGGTGACCTTGGAGGGCTTTTCCAACCCAAATCCATCCTTGTGGCTGCCCCATCCCCGGCAGCGTTCACGGCCGGGTTGAACCAGCCTGGTCTGGTGGAAGGTGTCCCTGCCCATGGCAGGATGGTCTTTAAGGTCCCTCCCAGCCCAGCCCATTCCCTGGTTCTCTAATTAATCCCTCAATGATTCAGTGCCAGCGGGGCTGTGCCGGGGGATCCAGGGGGGCTGAGCCACGAGATCCCACCCAGCCCTGGGGTCCCTGAGCGGGGCAGGAGGCAGCTCCCTTGGGCATCCCCTGGTCCCTCAGCCCCCCGTGTGTCTCTGCAGGGCTCAGCTTCCACCCCAAGCGGCCCTGGATCCTCACCAGCCTCCACAATGGGGTCATCCAGCTGTGGGACTATCGCATGTGCACCCTCATCGACAAGTTCGACGAGCACGACGGTCGGTGGGGTGGCAGGAGGGTGGGAGCTGCCCGGGGAGGGGTGTTGGGGTGGCAGGAGGGTGGGAGCTGCCCGGGGAGGGATGTTGGGGTGGCAGGAGGGCGGGAGCTGCCCGGGGAGGGATGTTGGGGTGGCAGGAGGGCGGGAGCTGCCTGGGGAGGGATGTTGGGGTGGCAGGAGGAGGAACTGGCCTCAGCTGGAGGTTCCTGAGGCCTCTGATCCCAGGGGATTAACCCTGTTTTCCCTGTGGACAGTTTGCTGGCGCTGCAGACACAAGGAGTGGGGTGGGAGGTTTGTTCCTGGTGGGAAGATGAAGCTCCAAAATACCACCACGGCTCTGTGGTGGTTGTAGGAACATCCTGGTGGAAAGGAATGAATTTTGGGGGTGGATCTCAGGGGGGACAGCTCCCATCTCTGCTCTGTGTGAGCGGTGACAGGACCTGGAGGAACGTCTGGAGCTGTGGCAGGGGATATCCCAGCTGGATACTGGGAAAAGGTTCATCCCTCAGAGGGTGGTTGGCACTAAACAGGCTCCCCAGGGACGGTCACCACCCCAAACCTGCCAGAGTGTTTGGACAAAGCTCTCAGGGCCATGGTGGGATTGTTGGGGTGTCTGTGCAGGGCCAGGGGTTGGACTTGGATCCTTGTGGGTCCCTTCCAACTCAGGATATTCCAGGATTCTACGCAAGGAAGGGTTTGGGGGTGGAATTTCAGGCTGTTACACAACTTTTTGCTGCGCTTTGAAGCTCTGGGTTTCTCAGGAGCAGCAGGAGGGAGGAGGAGGGCAAACTGTGGCCTGTGAGGGCTGCAGGGATTGCTCCAACCATCCCATTGCTCTCCCCGTTTGCAGGACCCGTCCGAGGAATCGATTTCCACAAACAGCAGCCCCTGTTTGTGTCTGGAGGTGACGATTACAAAATAAAGGTAAAATATTTCCTTTTGGGGCTCTTGGTCTCTAAAAGGTGGCACCCAGGGAAGGGAAAGGGGCAGAGAAACTGGTTGGACTTGGATGATCCTCGTGGGTCCCTTTCCAGCTCAGGATATTGTAGGAAAAGGTGATAAGGATAAGTTTGGGAGTTGTGGTTCGCCTGTTTCAGGGGCACGAGAGTAAAGGTTTGTTGTAACTCGAATTAAAAACAACTTCTAAGATGAAAAAATCGATCTGAAACGTGGGAGTGCAGAGAAAAAAAAAAGTCCCAGAAGGAGGTGGGACTGTCATCGTTCTGCTCCTGTGCTGAGGGGTTGGACTTGGAGGATCCTTCCAGCTCAGGGTATCCCACGACTCTGTGGTTCCAGGTCTGGAATTACAAACTGCGCCGCTGCCTCTTCACGCTGCTGGGGCACCTGGATTACATCAGGACCACCTTCTTCCACCATGTGAGTCCTCCTGCTCCCTGGGGGGGACAGGGAACCCTTCCCTGGGAGGGATTTGGTGCTAAAGGAGGAGGGAGAGGGACTTTCCCGAGGGCCTGGAGTGCCAGGACAAGGGGGAATGGCTTCAGAGTGACAGGTTTAGATGGATATTGGGGAGAAATCCTTCCCTGGGAGGGTGGGCAGGCCCTGGCACAGGTTGCCCAGAGGAGCTGTGGCTGCCCCATCCCTGGGAGTGCCCAAGGAATGGTTGGATGTGGCACTCGGGGACGAGGTGGGGACGGGTCACGGGTTGGACTCGATGAGCTTGGGAGTCTTTTCCAGCCTTGAGGATCCTGGGATTCCTGGGGGTGGTGGAGAGGGAATGCTGGGGGTGTGGATTGCTTGGCACACAGAACCCTTTGGGGTTTTTTAGGAATACCCCTGGATCCTGAGTGCTTCTGATGACCAGACCATCCGGGTGTGGAACTGGCAGTCCAGGACCTGTGTCTGGTGAGACCAAGGGGCTGCTTTTTAAAAAAAGAACAGCCTGGTTTTGGGGTGGGATTTGGGGTTTTCCAGGAGAACAGTCCCTGCTGGAGAAGGGATGTTGGAGAGGGATCCTTTATCAGGACGAGGGGCAAAGGGTTCAAAGTGAAAGAGGGGAAATTTAGGTTGGATATTGGGAAGGAATTGTCCCCTGGGAGGGAGGGGAGGCCCTGGCACAGGGTGCCCACAGAATCTGTGGCTGCCCCATCCCTGGGAGTGTCCAAGGCCAGGCTGGAGCAACCTGGGCTGGTGGGAGGTGTCCCTGCCCATGATCTCAATGACCTTTGAGGCTCATTCCAGCTCATCCCATGGTTCCAGGTGTTCAGCTTTTGGCAGTGCTGCTCTTCCTGGTCCTTCCCCAGCCCGAGCTCGTTGCTGTTGGTGCAAACTGAGATGTTTATTGATGTATTTTCAGCTTTAATGGCTTTTTCTGCCCTTTTTTTTTTTCCTGCAGTGTCCTGACAGGGCACAACCACTACGTGATGTGTGCCCAGTTCCACCCCTCGGAGGACCTGGTGGTGTCTGCCAGCCTGGACCAGACCGTGAGGGTTTGGGATATCTCTGGTGAGCTGCCAGGGGGGCCAAGCCCACCTCAGAGCAAGGGCTGGGAAGGGTCTGGAGAGCCCACCTGCTGAGGAGCAGCTGGGGGGGCTCATCCTGGAGAAAAGGAGGCTGTTTCTTAGTTATTGTCCAGGCCACAAGGTGCTGGAATGAAATATCCCTGAAGGAAGAGCTGGGAATAAGGGCGATGTTAACTGGTGGGGGGCTGGTGGTGTGAGAGCATGGATTGTTCTAGATCCTGTGGCACTTTTGGTTGGACACACTGTGCTCGTGGCACGGGCTCAGGCACTGCCAGCTGTGTCAACAGCCAGGATATCCAGGGGACAGGATATCCTGGATATTTAAAACCTGTCCCCCCTCGGCTCTGCCAGCACGGGGAGCGGAACAGCTCTTCAGCCACCGAGCTTTGCTGCTCCATCCTCCCAAAAACCTCCCTCTCAGCAGAGTTCCAGCTGCCAAATTGGTTTGGAGATGGTACAGGGCTGTTTTTGCCTCAGCTGATCCGTGGTGAGGGGGTTTAGGGACGTGCTGGATTATTGACTCAGCTGTCGCTCCGCTCGGACAACAACTCCGGCGCGTGGAAAAACCGACAGGGAGACCAGGGACGGATTCCAAACGTCATCCCACCCCACAGCTTTTCTCCAGGATGACTTATGTCCTTATCAGGATTCTGCTCTGGCTCCAGCAGTCCCCTGGGAAGAGTTATTTCCCGTTTTGTCTGGTGCTGCTGTGTCCATAATCCTCGTCGTGGAGCTCCGTGTGTGCTGGGCACTGCTGGCAGCAGGGGCAGTTTCTGCAGCAGGTTTTGATGCCCTCAGCTCCAGGAGTTTAAAGGTCACATTCCAAAATCCTCCTCCCCTCAGCAGAGGGGGTGAGGGATGAGAGAGCTCCTGGTTTTCACCTGTGACAACAGCCCAGGAGAGCGTTTGGGTTGTTAAATTAGAGACGTAAAGGGTGGACTCTGATCCTGGAGGGCTTTTCCAACCTCAGGGGTTCTGTGGTAATAAAATCTTTGCTTCCCCTAATGCTGCCTCCTTTCCCCCTGTGCTCCACAAGGCCTGAGGAAGAAGAACCTGTCCCCTGGAGCCGTGGAGTCGGATGTCAGGGGGATCACGGGCGTGGATTTGTTCGGGACGACGGACGCGGTGGTGAAACACGTCCTGGAGGTACAACCCCAGCCTGGGTGGGCAGCACAGCCCCTGCAGAGTCATGGCAGGGAATCTCTGTGATCCTCCAAAAACCCTGAAAAATATCAGGAAACCAGAGTTAAAAATATCAGGAAGCCAGAATTCAAACCAGACCTCTGATGGTCCAATAATTAAAATCCTGTGGATTGTGGAATCAGCAAGAGCCGTCTCTCGCTGTGGCAAACCTGCCTCAAGTCTCTGTGGCTTTGTCCTTCCTCTGCTTGTTCCCTTCTGTCCCCACATGGCTTCAGGTGGCTCCTTTTTCCCCTGCAGGGCCACGACAGGGGGGTGAACTGGGCTGCCTTCCACCCCACCATGCCCCTGATCGTGTCGGGGGCCGACGACCGGCAGGTGAAGATCTGGAGGATGAACGGTGAGAGGGTTCTCTGGGGCAGCCCGTGGGGAGAAGGGGCTTGGGCTGAGTTCAGGGTGGGGTTGGAGCTGAACCTGGAGGTGATTTACACTGGGGAGGGGCACCTGGAGTGCCGTGTCCAGGGCTGGGCCCCTCAGGACAGGAGAGACATGGAGGGGCTGGGGCATGTCCAGAGAAGGGAATGGAGCAGCAGGAGAAGGGTCTGGAGAACTCCTGAGGGAGCTGGGGGGGCTCAGCCTGGAGAAAAGGAGGCTCAGGGGGGACCTTCTGGCTCTGGAATTCCCTGACAGGAGGGGGGAGCTGGGGGGGGGTCGGGCTCTGCTCCCAGGGAACAAGGGACAGGAGGAGGGGAAACGGCCTCAAGCTGTGCCAGGGGAGGGTCAGGTTGGCCATGAGGAGGAATTTCCCCCTGGAAAGGGTGTTCAGGCCTTGGCAGGGGCTGCCCAGGGAGGTGGGGGAGTGCCCAGCCCTGGAGGTGCCCAGGGCAGGACTGGCTGTGGCACTGAGTGCTCTGGGCTGGGGCCAAGGTGGGGATGGGGCACGGGGGGGACTCCGTGGGCTGGGAGGGCTTTTCCAAGCTCAGGGATCCTGGGATTCTGAGCAGAAGCTTGTAGGAGTAAAACAACTTGACTCTCTGAAGTGTTCTGGACACGCAGTGGTGGAGGAAGGAAGGGAGATGATTCCAGAGCCAGGAGCCTCCACGGGGAACGTTTGTGCTCTCGCCAGCTCAGTCCCCCCAGATAACACCACCCTCAGCGCTCGTGGGGGTTACCAGTGCCTGGGCTGAGCTGTGCTGGTGGCTGGAGACAGCTCAGGAGGGTCTGGGAGTGATTTTTCCTCCTCCTTTCCCCCCTCTGGTCAGAATCCAAGGCCTGGGAGGTGGACACGTGCCGGGGCCACTACAACAACGTGTCGTGCGCCGTGTTCCACCCGCGGCAGGAGCTGATCCTCAGCAACTCCGAGGACAAGAGCATCCGGGTCTGGGACATGTCCAAGCGGTCAGTGCCCCTCAGCCACCGGCAGCAGGAAGCTTTTCTGATCCACAGGAAGGAAGTTTTATCCTTTTATCCTCAATCCCTTTGTTCCTCCCGTGCAGGACGGGCGTCCAGACCTTCCGGCGCGACCACGATCGCTTCTGGGTGCTGGCCGCCCATCCCAACCTCAACCTCTTTGCCGCAGGTGAAAACCCCTCCTCCTCAGGGCAGGGGAAGTCCAGGTGGGATTTTTCTTTCCTTCCCATGAACTCCCCCGTGTTTCTCCCAGGCCACGACGGGGGCATGATCGTGTTCAAGCTGGAGCGGGAGCGCCCCGCCTACGCCGTGCACGGGAACATGCTCTACTACGTCAAGGACCGCTTCCTCCGCCAGCTGGACTTCAACAGCTCCAAGGACGTGGCTGTCATGCAGCTCAGAAGGTGAGAGGTGGCTCAGCCTCTTCCAGGAGGTGTCCCAGTGTCCTCAGTCCCGTGTTTGTTGCCCCTCAGGTCGTGGTGTTGTGTTCAGGTACATCTGAAGGACTTAGCCTAAAAAAAAAGTGGTTTTAGGTTGGGTTTTACCTCTGCTTAGATCAAATCTTTTCAGTTAACTAGTTATGAGTTTCCAAGTGGAGTGGCAGCTCTTTAGTTCATGAAATGCTGATGTTCTTGGGGTGTTTCCAAAGGGGTTTGAGGCAATTTTTTTTGATGAGCTCTTCTGGTCTTTGCTCCATTGGGAAGACAAAGGCCATTTATCAGAAGATGTCTCTGTTCCACTCAGAGTTTCCCTTTTTTTTTTCTCTCCTGGCTCTCCCTCAGTGGCTCCAAGTTCCCCGTGTTCAACATGTCCTACAACCCTGCTGAGAACGCCGTCCTGCTGTGCACTGTGAGTCCCTCCTGCTGCCCAGACCTGCCTTGGGAACGTTCATTCCCTGAAATCCTCCCCCAAAACGAGCTTTCCCCCCTCTCTGCAGAGAGCCAGCAACCTGGAGAACAGCACTTACGACCTCTACACCATTCCCAAGGATGCTGACTCCCAAAATCCGGATGGTGGGTGTTCCCTGGGGGGTCATCCCTGTCCCCTCCTCCTCTCTCCAGCTCTGTGTGTGTGTCTTACACAGAAAAACCCCTCATTTCCCTCCTCCTCCCTGTTTTTCCCAGTGTCCCTGCAGCACATGTCGTTTGGCAGCTCCCTGCCCACTCCATCACCCCCAGCCTGACTTGAAAAATTCATGTTCATCCCAAACTTTTACTGCTCCAAATCTATATTTTATAATTTGGTGATTAGGAACTTTCCGTTTCCCCCCCTTTCCACGCAGCAGGAGATTTCCTGGCTTGTCAGCCAGAGATGGATTTCCACCAGATCTGGTTTGTTCTGAGGGGTTTTATCCTCTGAAAAGTGGCTGTAAAAGTGACAGTGCCAGGAGTCATTTTTCCTCTCGGCAAATTCCACATCAGTTTTGGGCAATTTACAAGTCAGAACATGATTTAGGGAAAAAAAAAACCCCAAAAACCAAATCATTCTTTCTCATAACTGGTGTGAATTCCATTTGGGAGCTGAAACTCCAGCTGGTCCCTCCTGCCTCTGTCGTCAGGGCAGTAAAGATTTGGGAATGAGGGGGAGTGATGGATGAGTGGGGCTGGAAAGCAGCTCACTTGGGCAGAGATTTATTGGCTCCTGAGGGGCTGGTGAAGGGAATATTTCTCTGCTGGGCACAGTCAGAGGTGGATTCAGAAAGGGAAGGAGAAAAGGGGCATTTGGGGAAGTTTTTGCAGCTGAAATACTGCTGAATGTATTTCAGATATTTCGTTGGGGGTGTTCAAAGCCTGACTTGTCTGGGGACACCCAGCTGGTGTCCCTTGAAACGAGGAGCTGGGATGTTCATCTTCCAGAGGAGAAAATGTCTCAGCCTCGTGAAAATGCGAAATTTAGGAGCATTTTCCCGAAATTTGAGTGGTTGATGGATATCTACAGTCAGGGGTAAATCCCCCAAAGCCCCCCTGCCCTGGGCTGGTCCCCCCCTCTGCCCCCTCAGCTGAGACCCCCCAGCAGAGCTGGGGAACAGCCCCGGGAGCACCTGGAGCTGCTGGAGCCACTCCAGAGGGGCTGAGCAGAGGGATGGAGCAGCTCTGCTGGCAGGAAAGGCTGGGAAAATTGGGATTGTTCAGCTTGGGGGTGACCTGACTGTGGCCTTGCAGGACCTGAAGGGGCTACAAGGAATGTGGGGAGAGACTTTGGACAAGGGCCTGGAGTGGCAGGACAAGGGGGTGGGTTCAGAGTGACAGAGGAGATTTGGGTTGGGTACATGGAAGAAATTCCTCCTTGTGAGGGTGGGGCACAGGTTTGCCCAGAGAAGCTGTGGCTGCCCCTGGATCCCTGGGAGTGTCCAAGGCCAGGTTGGAGCGACCTGGGATGGAGGTGGCACAGGAGGGGCAGTGCCAGGGGGGTCACACGGGCTCTGCTCTCGAGGGGCAGCTCGTGGGTGTGACGGACCTGCTGTCCCCCAGCACGGCCCCCTCCCGTGCCAGCCCCTGTTCCTTGGCCGGGCACGAGGCTGGCACTGCCCACACCACGGTCCAGGAGGACACAGGGCAGGGAACAACCCCTGGGAGCAGCCTCGGGGTGGGACAGGAGTCGGTCGGAAGCGGCTCCGGCGGCCGGGACGGGCTGGGAAGAGCCCGTGGGCTGATGTGCTGCTGGGAGGGAGAGCCTGCCAGAGGCTTCACTCCCTGGCAGAGGTTTCCCCCCCTGCCAGGGGTTCATTCCCTGCCTGTTTGCCACCCCCAGCTCCCGAAGGGAAGCGCTCCTCGGGGCTCACGGCCGTGTGGGTGGCTCGGAACCGCTTCGCCGTCCTCGACAGGATGCACTCGGTGAGGGCTCAGCTCCTGAAACAGGAGGGGGGTGCTTGGGAACGGTGCTGGTGGAAAACTGGGAGGTGTTGGGTTACCAGGGTTAGTGGAGATCTCTGATCAGTGGAGGAATGGGGTGAGTGGGAATGCTGTTGAGCTCCTGGGCAGTAAAGCTGAGCTCGGAGGCCGCTGCAGCAGGGGAGTTCAGGAGGGAAATCCAAGCAAGGCAGGGCTGGGAAGCCACCCAGGGCACTCCAGCAGCTGGAAGGGAATGGGAAAACAGCAAAAATTGCACTGGGGAGGGACACCTTGAGTGCTGTGTCCAGATCTGGGCCCCTCATGAGAAGAGAGACATGGAGGGGCTGGAGCAGCAGGAGAAGGGTCTGGAGAACTCCTGAGGGAGCTGGGGGGGCTCATCCTGGAGAAAAGGAGGTTCAGGGGGGACCTTCTGGCTCTGGAATTCCCTGACAGGAGGGGGGAGCCGGGGGGGGTCGGGCTCTGCTCCCAGGGAACAAGGGACAGGAGGAGGGGAAACGGCCTCAAGCTGTGCCAGGGGAGGGTCAGGTTGGCCATGAGGAGGAATTTCCCCCTGGAAAGGGTGTTCAGGCCTTGGCAGGGGCTGCCCAGGGAGGTGGGGGAGTGCCCAGCCCTGGAGGTGTCCAGGGAAGGACTGGCTGTGGCCCTGAGTGCTCTGGGCTGGGGCCAAGGTGGGGATGGGGCACAGGGGGGACTCCATGGGCTGGGAGGGCTTTTGCAACCTCAGTGATTCTGTGAAAATGCAGGTTAGATTTTTAATAAAGCCCTTTATTTGCACTGGAGTGCAGCAGGAGAAAGGAGGGGGACAGACAGTTGTGGGAACACGACCCTGGTGAAATTTCTACGGAGGGGAAGAAACATCTCGTGCTCTCCCAGCGATCCTGAATCCCACCGTGAAATCTCCCACCTTGTTAAAATCTCCCTCTCGTCCCCTGGCAGATCCTCATCAAAAACCTGAAGAACGAGATCACAAAGAAGGTGCAGGTGCCCAACTGTGATGAGATTTTCTACGCTGGCACCGGGAACCTTCTGCTGCGCGACACCGACTCCATCACCCTCTTCGACGTGCAGCAGAAACGGTGAGGCCCTGCCTGCTGGGGGAGCCTTCCAGACCCTAATCCTGCAGTTGGAAGCTTCAATATCCTAATCCTGCAGTTTGAAGCCCTCGGGGGACAAGTGGTGGCCGTTAATGCCCTCAGAATTCAGCCTCAGCTGCGTCAGGCTGATCCAAACCACGGCCAACAACTGTTTAGGAAGAGCAGAGCAAACACAGCCAAGGAGTAATTTATGCCACAGGCATCGTGCCACGGATCACAGGGAGATGTTTGGAAAGCCTGGGACTGCAGAATGGGGTGTTGGGAAAGGGGAGAGGCATCAAAAAGCCCAAACTCAATCAAGCCCAGCTTGTTTGGATTCGTGTCCTCAGGTTTTGTGTCTCGGCGCTCGTTTGGGCCCTGGCCACAAAGAACAGGCACAGGGTTGGTGCTTTTGGCCATCTTTGGAGGCTTCAGAAGGTTCTGGGTTATCTGCAGATAAATTATGGATTGATTGCATCCCAGAATTTACCTCCTTTCCCTGTTTTTATGCCTTGCCTTTCCATCATTGGGAAAGCGATGAGGGAATCCAACAATGCAAACGCTGCTTGGAAATCCCTGATTCCCCTCCTCCTGTCCCTAAAGCCTCTCAGAAACCTGGGGTTGGAAGTCAGTTGTCCCTCCAACATATTTGTTGTTGCTCAGGTACAGAGAAAGGTTTGTTTTGCTGCAGAAACCCCCAGTTCTGCCTCAGGATTTTGTAGCTCCGGGACGGGAAAAAGCAGCTTTGGAGCATCTGAAGTTGGGTCCAGGCTCTTGGGCACTGGGGGTGCTTGGTCCTGGAGCTTGCTGGGGTGGGGGTGTTCACCTCCTGATGGCAGTGCTGTCCCCCCCAGGACTCTGGCCTCGGTGAAGATCTCCAAGGTGAAGTACGTGATCTGGTCGGCCGACATGTCCCACGTGGCCCTGCTGGCCAAGCACGGTGAGTGACCCGTGTTCCACCTGGATCCTTTGGCACTCTCACCCCTTCCTTGGCTGGCATCAGCCCAGGAGAAGCTGTGGAGGTGCAGCTGAAGGCACTGGCAGTGCAGGCCCTGCCATTTTATCTCTGCACAGAACTGGACGATCTTTGAGGTCCTTCCAGCCCAAACCATTCCACGACCCTACAATTCAGCTGTTTAACAGCAGAGGGTTCCCTTGACCTGACTTTTGTTCTCCTTCCCTCTCCAGCCATCATGATCTGCAACAGGAAGCTGGAGTCTCTCTGTAACATCCACGAGAACATCCGTGTCAAGAGTGGGGCCTGGGATGAGAGCGGGGTCTTCATCTACACCACGAGCAACCACATCAAATACGCCGTGACCACGGGGTGAGCCTGGGGCCAGGGGCCCTGTCATCCCCCAGCACAGGCTGGAGCAGCACACACAGTGCTGGGCCTCCTCAGAGGGGCAGAACACGGGGTGGGGCCGGCCCGGGGGTGACCCTGGGGGTGCTGTGTTGGCCCAGGGACCACGGGATCATCCGCACCCTGGACCTGCCCATCTACGTGACGAGGGTGAAGGGGAACAACGTGTACTGCCTGGACAGGGAGTGCCGGCCCCGCGTCCTCACCATCGACCCCACCGAGTTCAGGTTCAAGCTGGCACTGATCAACAGGAAGTACGATGAGGTGAGGGGGTGCAGGGGCACGGGATCACGGAATGGTTGGGCTGGAAGGGATCGGAAAGGTCGTCCCACTCCAGCCCTGCCACGGGCAGGGACACCTCCCACTGTCCCAGGCTGCTCCAACCTGGCCTTGGACACTCCCAGGGATGGGGCAGCCACAGCTTCTCTGGGCAACCTGTGCCAGGGCCTCCCCACCCTCCCAGGGAGGAATTTCTTCCCAATATCCAACCTGAATTTCCCCTCTGTCATTCCCCTTTGTCTGTCACTCTGATTCATTGATGAAATGTCCTGCTTGGAAGCTGGAACTCGCAAACCAAGGTGTAAAATATAAAGGCATCACTGGGCAGAGGGAGGGGGGGAAAGGAATGGGAGTTTTAAAGGTGCTGATAGGAGGAGTTTCTGGGGATGGAGCATCTGTGAATGGAGAAGGGTCACCCCAAAAGCAGGATCAGCACGGGATGGACTCTCAGGGAAAAGGCACAGCAAAGGGAACGGTGTGAGGGAAGGACAGAGGGATGTTCTTCCCAGAACTCCTGCTGGGAACAGACCACAGGGCAAATCTTTCCAGTAAATCCTCCCCTGGGAGGGTGGGGAGGCCCTGGCACAGGTTGCCCAGGGAAGCTGTGGCTGCCTCATCCCTGGGAGTGTCCAAGGCCAGGTTGGAGCAATCTGGGCTGGTGGAAGGTGTCCCTGGGTTGGATATTGGGACGACCTTCCCAGTATCCATCCCCCTTGTCCTGTCACTCCCCCAACCCCGAGGGCAAAGGGAAGGTGCTCACGGGGCTGTCCTGGGCAGGTGCTGCACATGGTGAGGAATGCCAAGCTGGTGGGCCAGTCCATCATTGCCTACCTGCAGAAGAAGGGCTACCCAGAGGTGGCCCTGCACTTCGTCAAGGACGAGAAGACCCGTTTCAGCCTGGCCCTGGAGTGTGGCAACATCGAGGTGAGCGGGGGGTTGGTGGTGCTGAGGGGGAGGCACAACCTCCCTGCCAGACCTCACTGTGTGCAGGGGGCAGGAGGAGCGTGGGGCAGGAGGAGCTGAGGGTGGTGGGGCTGGGGATGAGGGGCAGGAAGAAGTTGAGGGTTGAGGTGCCGGGCTGTGGTTCAGGCGGTGATCCTTGTGATCAACAGAAGCCTGCAGGGAAATCTCCGGCCTGCCAGGCCTTGGTGACCGTGTCAGCTCTCCTCTTAGATTGCTCTGGAAGCAGCCAAAGCTCTGGATGACAAGAACTGCTGGGAGAAGCTGGGAGAGGTGGCCTTGCTGCAGGGGAACCACCAGATCGTGGAGATGTGCTACCAGCGCACCAAGAACTTCGACAGGCTCTCCTTCCTCTACCTCATCACGGGCAACCTGGAGAAGCTGAGGAAGATGATGAAGATTGGTGAGTGCCAGGGTGGTGGCAAAGGAGGTCCCAGGAGCACTCCCAGAGGGATTCATGGTGCAGGGCCAAGAGCAGCAAAGTTACTGTGGCTTTTTGCTCCTGGTGTAGCCGAGATCCGTAAGGACATGAGTGGGCACTACCAGAACGCCTTGTACCTGGGGGACGTGGCAGAGAGAGTGAGGATCCTGAAGAACTGTGGGCAGAGTGAGTAATTCCAGACTCAAATCTGTCCCTGTGAGCCGGGGAGAAGCTTTTGGGATGAACAATAAATTGTGGAGGTGGCTCAGAACGATCCCTCACCCTGAGGAGCTGAATCGGGTGAGCAGAAAAGCTGGAGCAGCATCTCTGAGACCTGAATCAGCTGCAGACCTTATTCCAGTGATCACTCCTAAATCCAGGGACCCCTTAGGGGTGTGATCCCACCCCCTGATGTCCTGCTGATCCCCCCTGTGTGTCCCTGTGTGCTGCTGTGGGACATCTCTGGGGACAGAGAACACGTTGTTTCCAGGGTGGTGATCAAAGGAGTCAGAGGTTGGACTGGATGATCTTAGAGGCCTTTTCCAACCTAAAGGATTCCCTGTGTCTAATTGCAGAGTCCCTGGCCTATCTCACAGCTGCCACTCACGGTCTGGATGAGGAAGCTGAAAGCCTGAAGGAAACCTTTGATCCTGAGAAGGAGACGGTTCGTGAGCTGATCAGAGCTCCTTGAGAGCTCTGGAGCTGGGCAGGAGGGTCTGGGGGCAGAGGGACAGGCTGGGAGTGGGGAACCATCTCCACATCAGGTCACAGGAGGGGATTGTCCTGAGGTGGCTTTCCCTGTTTCCCTCTCAGATCCCAGACATCGATCCCAACGCGAAGCTGCTGCAGCCTCCTGCTCCTGTCATGCCTTTGGACACCAACTGGCCACTGCTGACTGTCTCCAAGGGCTTCTTTGAGGGGACAATTGCCAGCAAAGGTATGGCTCTGTCCTTGGAAAACTTGGGAAGCTCAGGGGGGACCTTCAGCTCCTCCCTGACAGGGGGGGCTGGAGGATCTTGGAGGTCTTTTCCCACCCAGATGATTCTGGGATTGTGTGAAATCTTTGACCTTTCAGCCCAAGCTGGGACTGGGCCATTAAAGGGGGGGTGCTGCCCTCCTGGAATTCTTTGTTTAGCACCTGAGGGATGAGTTGATGGATGCTCCTGCCCCTTTCTTTAGGCAAAGGAGGTGCTTTGGCCGCCGACATCGACATCGACACCGTGGGCACCGAGGGCTGGGGAGAAGATGCAGAGCTGCAGCTGGATGAAGGTGGGTGCATCCAAGAGCTTTCCTCGGAAAAGCCTCTGGGCCTGTGTCGGGGCTCTGACCTTTCCCCCTCCTTCCAGATGGTTTTGTGGATGCTGGAGAGGGCTTTGGAGAGGAAGGTCTGGGGAAAGGGCAGGAAGAAGGAGGTGGATGGGAAGTGGAAGAAGATTTGGATCTTCCCCCTGAACTGGTAGGAGGCTCCTTGGTGGTTCCTTGGGAAGGCACTGGCAGCTGGTGAGGGAGGTGGGGGAAGTGTTTTCTGGGCTTCTTCAGGCTTGGTCCCCACAGCTCTGATTCCATCTGGGTGCTGGGAACGTCCCCACTAATCCCTGCTCTCTGCATTCCCCCAGGATGTTCCCTCTGGTCCAGCAGGAGCAGCAGAGGATGGATTCTTTGTGCCTCCCACCAAGGGCACCAGCCCAGCCCAGGT
This sequence comes from Manacus candei, assembly GCF_025592945.1. NCBI lineage: Eukaryota > Metazoa > Chordata > Aves > Passeriformes > Pipridae > Manacus > Manacus candei. Next base: position 272,073 of record NW_026138176.1, read on the forward strand.
AATGCCAAAGCAGCTCTTGGATTGCCTTTCCCAGAAATTCTCTGTGTTGGTGATATTTTTTTTGGGGGGGGGTTCAATCCTTGTGAGCACAACGTGGGGATTTTGTTACAGGGACTCTGAGGGGTGGTGAGGGCAGGGCCCAGTGTTTGAGGGGTGGTGAGGGCAGGGCCCAGTGTTTGAGGGGTGGTGAGGGCAGGGCCCAGTGTTTGAGGGGTGGTGAGGGCAGGCCATGGAATTGCTCTTCCATGTGTTTCCCTTCCCTTCTTGCAGGTGTGGTGCAACAATTCCCAGCTGCCTGTTGACCACATCCTGGCAGGCTCCTTTGAGACAGCCATGAGAGTAAGTTTCCCTGTGGGCTTTCCAGGGATAAACTATTCCCTTTCCCCTCGAGTTTCTGCCCCTGATCCACCTGAAGCTTCGTTTTGTGCCCTTTTGTGCCTCGTTTTGTCCTCGTTCTGTGCGGGTGTGCCACGAGCCGTGGTGCCTGTGCCAGCTTTCCCTCAGCACATCCATGTGTCCCTTCCAGCTGCTCCATGACCAGGTGGGAGTGACCAACTTTGGGCCCTACAAGCAGCTGTTCCTGCAGACCTTTGCCCGGGGCCGGACGACCTACCAGGCGCTGCCCAGCCTGCCGGCCATGTACGGGTTCCCACACCGCAACTGGTGAGCACTGGGCAGCCCCTCTGGGCCCCTCCCCTGTGCCAGGGACCTCCCAGCTCCTGGGCAGGGGGAGCCACAGCTTGGTTTTTCCAGCCTAGCCTGGAAGCCACTGTGGAAAAATCACGGAGTTGGTGAGGTTGGAAAAGATCTCTGAGAGTCCCCCCTGTGCCCCATCCCCACCTTGGCCCCAGCCCAGAGCACTCAGGGCCACAGCCAGGCCTTCCCTGGGCACCTCCAGGGCTGGGCACTCCAAACCTCCCTGGGCAGCCCCTGCCAAGGCCTGAACACCCTTTCCAGGGGGAAATTCCTCCCCATGTCCAACCTGACCCTCCCCTGGCACAGCTTGAGGCCGTTTCCCCTCCTCCTGTCCCTTGTTCCCTGGGAGCAGAGCCCGACCCCCCCCGGCTCCCCCCTCCTGCCAGGGAATTCCAGAGCCAGAAGGTCCCCCCTGAGCCTCCTTTTCTCCAGGCTGAGCCCCCCCAGCTCCCTCAGGAGTCCTCCAGCCCCTTCTCCTGCTGCTCCAGCCCCTTCCCCAGCTCTGTTCCCTTCCCTGAACACTCTCCAGCCCCTCCATGTCTCTCCTGCCCTGAGGGGCCCAGCCCTGGACGCAGCACCCAAGGTGGAGCCTCACCAGGGCAAACTGGTGACCTGGTTTGGATCTGTTTTACCTTTGCCTCCACAATTGCCTCCACACACAATTCCCGGCTTTCTCCACGTTGGTGCAGGCTGGGAAGTCTGGCACATCATCCCTGGAGGTGCCCAGGGAAGGACTGGCCGTGGCACTGAGCGCTCTGGGCTGGGGGCCGAGGCGGGGATGGGGCACAGGGGGGACTCAGTGACCTTGGAAGTCTTTTCCAACCTCGGTGATCCCGTGAAAACCGGGACGAGTCGTGGTCGGCGCGTTCCTGCTCGGCCTGGCAGTGACCCTGCCGTGTCCCCAACCCCTCTCTGGGGTGTCCCCAGGAAAGAAGCCGGCCTGAAAAACGCCCTCCCCGCCGTGGGGCTGAAGCTCAACGACCTGATCCAGCGGCTGCAGCTCTGCTACCAGCTCACCACCGCCGGCAAGTTCGAGGAGGCCGTGGAGAAGTTCCGCTCCATCCTGCTCAGCGTCCCCTTGCTGGTGGTGGACAACAAGCAGGAGATCGCCGAGGTGAGGGGCAGACCCCCCTCTCCCCGTGTCCCTGGTGGTCCAAGAGGCCGCTCCTGAGCCCGTCCCTCTCCCCAAGGCCCAGCAGCTCATCGCCATTTGCCGGGAATACATCGTGGGGCTCTCCATGGAGATCGAGCGGAAGAAGCTGCCCAAGGAGACCCTGGAGCAGCAGAAGCGGATTTGTGAGGTGCAGGATTCCTTCCCTGCCTGGGTGTGCCCTCACAGGGGTTAAAAAGGGGGAGCAGGAGTCTGGAATTCTGCCCCTTCCACCTTTAAAGCAGGGGTTGGTTATGTGGGGGGACGGGTTCCTGGCAGCACTTCCAGTCATCCCCATGCCTGGCAGGGGTTGGATCCCTGTTTGTCCCATGCAGTGGTTGGATCCCTACTTTCCCTCCTTCCCTGGCAGGGAATGATTCCTTGCAGCACTTCCAGTCATCCCCGTGCCTGGCAGGGATTGTATCCCCCATTTGTCCCATGCAGTGGTTGGATCCCTGTTTTCCCTCCTTCCCCAGCAGGGACAGGTTCCCTGCAGCACTTCCAGTCATCCCCATGCCTGGCAGTGGTTGTATCCTTACTTTCCCTCCTTCCCTGGCAGGGACAGGTTCCTTGCAGCACTTCCAGTCATTCCCACTCCTGACAGGGGTTATGTCCCTGTTTTCCCTCCTTCCCTGGCAGGGGCTGTATCCCTGTTTGTCCCATGCAGTGGTTGTATCCCTACTTTCCCTCCTTTCCTGGCAGGGACAGGTTCCCTGCAGCACTTCCAGTCTCCCCACTGCTGGCAGTGGCTGTATCCCTGTTTGTCCCATGCAGTGGCTGTATCCCTGTTTGTCCCATGCAGTGGCTGTATCCCTGTTTTCCCTGCTCCCTCCTGCAGATGGCTGCCTACTTCACCCACTCCAACCTGCAGCCCGTGCACATGATCCTGGTGCTCCGAACCGCCCTCAACCTCTTCTTCAAGCTCAAGAACTTCAAGACCGCGGCAACTTTCGCCCGGAGGCTGCTGGAGCTGGGCCCCAAGCCCGAGGTGGCCCAGCAGGTACGTCCGGGAGGTGCTCAGGTGGGAGCCCCTGGTGGGACAGGCCCCGTTTCGGGGTCTCCTCGTGCCTCTGCCCCGCTCACCGCGGTCGCCGCGTTCGCAGACGCGCAAGATCCTGTCGGCGTGTGAGAAGAGCCCCACGGACACCCACCAGCTCAACTATGACATGCACAACCCCTTCGACATCTGCGCCGCCTCCTACAGACCCATCTACCGCGGCAAACCCGTGGAGAAGTGTCCTCTCAGCGGGGCCTGCTACTGCCCCGAGTTCCACGGGCAGATCTGCCGCGTCACCACGGTGAGGGCGTCCCCGTTCCCCGGGGAATTCCCTTCCACGGCTCCTCCCGCGCCCTCCTGAGCTCACTGGTGGGGTTGGGGCGTGTCAGAGGCCTTGGCCTGGGAGGGAGAAGAGTTTGGGGGGGTTGTGAGGTTGAAACGGTGCCTGAATTCGGGGGTGAGCTCGTGGGGATGGGCTGTGTGTGTTCAGAGGGGATTTGGGGTCTGGAGCATCTCCCTGATGAGGAGGGACTGTGGGAGCTGGGCCTGGTTAGTCCGGAGAAGAGAAGACTGAGAGGGGATCTCATCCATCCATACAAATACCTCAGATATCCACAGAAACCCCTCCCCTGAGAGGGAATCTCATCCATCCTTACACACATCTCAGATATCCTTACAAATCTCTCCTCTGAGGTGGGATCTCATCCATCCTTACACACATCTCAGATATCCCTACAAATCTCCCATCTGAGGTGGGATCTCACCCATCCTTACAGACATCTCAGATATCCCTACAAACTCCTCATGTGAGAGGGGATCTCATCCATCCATTCAGACATCTCCAAGGGGTGTCAGATGGTCCCAGACTCTTCCCAGTGGTGCCCAGGACGAGGAGTGATGGCCTTAAACTAAACCTGAGGGTGGGAGAGCCCTGGACCAGCTGCCCAGGAACAGGGAGGGTGTGGAGCCTCCTCTCTGGGGACATTCCAGCCCCACCTGGACGTGTCCCTGTGTCACCTGCTCTGGGGGATCTCCAGAGGTCCCTTCCAACCCCAGCTGGGATTCTGTTCTCCAGAGCAGCTGAGGAGGCTCCAAGGGCTGCACTGGGTTGGGCTTTGGAGCTGCTTTTGACCGTGAATCATCTCCTTTTGTCCCTCAGGTGACGGAGATCGGCAAGGACGTCATCGGGCTGCGCATCAGCCCTCTGCAGTTCCGTTAGGAATTCCTGCCTGGGAGGGCAACTTCCACTCCCCCATCCCCACCTGGAGCCTCATCTCTCCCCCATAGCTTTGCCTGTGCTGTCCCACTTGATCCCCCCCCAGGAATGCTGTAGTGAGACTCTGCTTCCAAGTAGTAGCAGCTTTGCCTTGTTTCCAGACCGGCTGATGTGACGTTTTTCTGGACTGTTGTCCTGTGGCAAATCTTTTCCAGAGGGGAAAGGGCGGCTCTGCCGAGCCCTGGTTACCACAGAGCACGTTGGAAACTGCTCCAGAGGCAGCAGCTGCCTCTGACACCCTTTAGGTCCTGAAAGAATTGCTTGGAAGAGCCGGGAAAGGCTCTGGGAATGTGGCACTGTCGGGAACCGGGAGGGTGCAAAGCCCATCCCAACTCCAGGGCAGTTCTCCCCCCTTGGAAATGGCATTGGCTCAACATTTGTGGTCGTGGTGACTCTTTGTTTTGTTGCCCTGGTAACATTTCTCAAACTAATCAGCTTCACTCATGAATAAAGTAATTAAACCACCTTGATCTTCCAGTTCTGTAGCTCAGTTGGTTTTACCCAGACGCAGGAGGTGACACTGAATTTCCTCTTCCCACCTTCCCCCCTTCCCCCTCCTTGGAGTGCTTGGAGGGTTGAGAAGTTTCCAGAAGGTGGGGCTGGAGCAGCAGGAGAAGGGTCTGGAGAACTCCTGAGGGAGCTGGGGGGGCTCAGCCTGGAGAAAAGGAGGCTCAGGGGGGACCTTCTGGCTCTGGAATTCCCTGACAGGAGGGGGGAGCCGGGGGGGGGTCGGGCTCTGCTCCCAGGGAACAAGGGACAGGAGGAGGGAAATGACCTCAGGCTGTGCCAGGGGAGGGTCAGGTTGGCCATGAGGAGGAATTTCCCCCTGGAAAGGGTGTTCAGGCCTTGGCAGGGGCTGCCCAGGGAGGTTTGGAGTGCCCAGCCCTGGAGGTGCCCAGGGCAGGACTGGCTGTGGCACTGAGTGCTCTGGGCTGGGGACAAGGTGGGGATGGGGCACAGGGGGGACTTGCTGACCTTGGAGGGCTTTTCCATCCTCAGGGATTCTGGGATCCTGCTCCCTCTGGGGCTGCTTTCTGGTGCTGAAACAAAACCTTACACTTGGATATAAAACCTTTTATTTTATCCATAAAAAGGAAGGAAGGAAGGAAAGGGGATGTCTCCATCTTGGTGCTTCCAGTTGTGCCTGGGAATGTTCACAGTGGAGGGGGAGATGAGGCCCCCCCAGGGCCCCCCTACGGGCCGGGGGCCTTCACCACCAGGCTGTTGTGACAGGCCACGGCGATGCCCCCGATGAGGTTCAGGAACTCCTGGAAGTCCAGCTGCCCGTCGCTGTTCAGGTCCAGCTTCTTCATCATCCTGTCCACGACCCCTGGATCCTTCTGGTTCTGCAAGAGAGCTGGGAATGGAGCCCCTGCCCCGAGGCTGGACCCTCCCCACACACACTGCACCCGGTGAGCTCGTGGGATCCCGGGATGGGTCGGGTCGGGAGGGACCTCACAGCTCAGCAGGTTCCCCCACGGCAGGGACACCTCCCCCCAGACCAGGTTCATCCTCCAAACCTCATCCCACCCTGGGAGATTCCAGGGGGACGGGGACACCCCCAGCTCCCCCCCAGCAGGGCTGCTCACCTTGGTGAAGGCGGCCAGCTCGGTGTTCATGAAGGCCAGGAATTCCCGCTTGGACAGGGTGCTGTTGTCCCCCTCCCGGCCGGCGTAGCGCTGGAACACGGCCAGCAGCGACTCGATGCAGCGCTCCGTCTCCGTGGGCTGCGGGAACCAGGGCAGGGATGGGAGCCCCGGGTGTCACCCCGGATCCATCCCGGGAGTCATCCCAGATCCATCCCGGGAACCAGGGCAAGGTTGGGAGCCCCGGGAGTCATCCCGGATCCATCCCGGGAACCAGGGCAGGGCTGGGAGCCCCGGGTGTCACCCTGGCAGGGTTGGGAGCCCCGGGTGTCACCCCGGATCCATCCCGGGAGCAGGGCAGGGCTGGGGGGCCTCCTCTGCCCAACCCGTCCGGCCGCATTTTTCCCTGGAATTCGCTTCTCCGCCGCCCTGGCACGGGAAGGACCCGGAGAACCGGGGAGGGGTGGGTGGAAAATCCCCCGGAGGAGTGTCGGCTCCCACCGGAGGAGTGGCTTTGGACGGGGAAGAGCTTGTGGCGCAACCGGGCTTGGCCGAAGCTGCTTTTCTGGAGAGATAAACCCGTTCCATCCCCTCTCCCCTCCCCCGGCCCCGCCCGGGCCCCGGAGAAACTGAGTCAGGAGAGAAAAATTCCAGCGGCCTCCTGGATCTCCTCCCTCTGGGCAGGGCTGGAGAAGGGCTGGAGCAGGAATGGAGCAGGAATGGAGCAGGGCTGGAGCAGGAATGGAGCAGGGCTGGAGCAGGAATGGAGCAGGGCTGGAGCAGGAATGGAGCAGGGCCGGAGCAGGAATGGAGCAGGGCCGGAGCAGGGATGGAGCAGGGCTGGAGAAGGGCTGGAGCAGGGCTGGAGCAGGGTTGGAGCAGGGCTGGCCGGGGGCTCCTCCCGCGGGGATGGACAGGGCAAGGTGAGGAGATGGAGAGGAGAGGAGGGAATGTGGGGCTTTTCCCACTTCCGGAGCCTCCAGTTTCTGGGGAAGGGCAGTGCAGGGAGAGCCGGGGGGAATCCCGCCCTTCCCATCCCAACCTCGGCTCCCTTGGCCTCCCTGCCACGTCCTGCCCTTCCTGAGGCTCAATTCAGCCTTTTTTCGGTTAATTTGAGAGGTGGAACTTCCTTCCACCCTCAGCTCCTGATTCCTCTTCCCCCTTTCCAGTGCTTGGGGGGGGGGGGGGGGTGGCAGAGCCCCGAGCCTGGTTGTGGGCATGGAAAGAGTGGGAAAAGGGAGGGGAACAACACAAATGCCACTCCTTAGACCCCCCCAGCCTGCAGGGACCCTCTGCCCTCTGTCTCTGCCCGCTGTTCCCACGCCCAGGCTCCCTCTCCTGCAGGACTTGGAGCCCCAGCTCAGCCTTGGCCCCACCTGCTCTCTCCGGAGCCAAACCCGTCTGGCCTCAGCTCGGGGGCTTTTTGCAGGAAAAGCTCCTCTGCCGTGCCCTGTGGAACCCCCTCCCTGTGCCCACGCCCGCGGGGACCCCCTGTCCTCCTCTCTGCCCCCTTCCCAGCAGAGCCCAGCTCAGCCTTGGCACCGTCCCTTCTCTCGGGAGCCAAACACGTCCCACTCCGGCTCTGGCAGGAAAAGCTGCTCTGCTGCCCCGAACCACACCCCCCGGGGGGGGAACCCCCTCTCCGTGCCCATCCCGGGGGTCCCGGCTGGCTCACCATGGCTGGGCTGGGAGGAGGCTCCTCTCTGGGCACGGCCGGGTGGGATGTGAGGGATCCGGAGCGGGATCGGGGCTCTGGGGAGTGTCCGGGCGCTGCCCCCGCCCTGCCCAGCCCCGGCCCGGTTGGGCAATCCCGGCCCTAAGGGCAGATCCGGGCCTGCCCCCGCTCCCGCCCTCGCCTCAGGAATGTACCGGGCCCCTCCTTGGGCTCTCCCCAGTTTTGCTCCTCGCAGTTATTCACGCTCAGGTTTTCTCCTCCTCGTCCATTTTCGCCCCCCCGGTCCTTGGGAACGTTCCTGTCGATCCCTTCCTTCAGTCCTCGGGGCTCAGCTCCCCCTGGGAATCACTGGGAAATCTGTTCCCCCCCAAAGCTTCGAGGGGATCCTGGAGCAGGGAGGTAACACGGGAGCCAGGATGTGTCCCGGGATCTGGGACAGCTCTTTGGGAATTCCTGTGGGAGGCCGGGACAGCCCAGAGCAGCACGAAGGGAAGCAGCGAGGAACCGTCCCCGAGATATTTTCCTTTCTAGCCCTGATTTTCTGCCCCCAACTCTTTTCTTTTCCCCCATATACAGGGAAAAAAAGCACCTCCTCCCACAACCCAGCCCCTCCTGGATTGAATTTTCCAAACCTGGGAGCCGAGGGCAGGAAAACTCCGGTGTTTTACGAACTCCCCTTCACGAAACCCGAGCAGGAAAGCGGCGTTTCCTCCTCTGCAGGAGCAGATCCCGGAGGGAGCCGTGGCCAGGAGGGATTTGGGGCCGTTCCTGGCAGCTCTGGGGGGGTTTGCAGGCCAGGCTTTGGCCCCGGTCGCAGACACACCATCTGTGCTGCCATATGTTTGTCACCCGCACGTGTGACCGTCGCGTGTGCTCCGGGCTGGGACGGACCCTCGGGAATCCCTCTGGCACCGGCTTGGAGGAGGATGTGGGCTCACAGCAGGGGTTTGGTGGGATTTCCAGCGGCCCCCGCCTGCGGGAAGCACCCGGGATCACAAGGAATGTGTGATGTGAACCGGGAATATGTGATGTGAACCAGGAATGTGTGATGATCCCACCCGGGAATGTGTGATGTGAACTGGGAATGTGTGATGATCCCACCCAGGAACGTGTGGCCCCTCCCAGCCCTCCCAGACCCTCGAAAAGCGGTGGAAGGATGAAGGCTGGCACCTCCCAGTGCAGTCAGCAGCAGTTTATTCTGATTTTTCATGCAATACATCAACGTGAAGAAGAAGAAGAACCCACCACCCACCACCACCCTGAGGTGACCTCGACATCACTCGGCTGCTCCGAACCCCCCCCGAGGCTGGAACTGGGATTCTGCTTGGCTGGATTTGGTGTAATAGTCCACAAAAGTGGGATTTTTCCTGGCTTTGAGGACTTCCAGGCCCCAGAATGAGGATGGTTGAGCTACTGGGATTTTTTTGGCGTTGCAGAGCAGAGGCTGGTGAGAACCAGCCCTGGGGAGACGTGAGCAGAGGGAGGTGCAGAGTGGTCCCACCACAGGGTGGAAGAGAGGACAGAGACACCAAGGACAGAGAGACCCAAGGACAGAGAGACCCAAGGACTCCCATTAGAGCAGAAAAAGTGACTAAATGCTGTATTTTGGTGGAGAAGCATCACGCGGGGCAGCAGATCCGGAGGGAACTCGAGGATTTGTTACATGGAAAACCCCCCAAACCCACTTGACACCCTCTCGAGGCACCTCATGAACCCTTTTGAGCCGATCACATCCTGATCCTCAGAAAGACCCGGGGAAGCCCCACCAGCTTCCCCCCCTAAGATGCTTTGGCTCCGTCCCCCTCGGGACCGGTGGGTTCCTCCCGGGAGCTCGGCAGCCCGGGGGTCCCCTGGCTCTGCTTGGTGCCAGGACGCGGCTCCTCCTCCCGTGCCAGCTGGGCATCCCCCCCTTGCCGGGGGCTCCTCTTGCCGGTCTCCTCCTGGCAGCTCCTCTCCGGGGGGAGAAGCTCCACGTCCTGGCGGGCGCGGCCGGTCCCTTCTCTCCGGGGACGGCTCCCGTCGGCGTCGGGGGCCTGGAGCAGAGGTGGGCAGCTCTTGGCCTTCCTGTCCTCGTGCTCCCTCACCTGGCAGCTGGATCCTGGCTCCTGGGGCACCTTCTCCCTGGCAGCTCTCGATCCATCTCCCTGGGGCTGATTCTTTTCCGTGTCGGGGACCTCCTTGGCCTTCGCCCTGTGAGGGTCGCCTTTAACAGCCTCGGGCTGGGGGGCCTGGGGAGCTCCTTCCTTCCCCCCCGCTCCGGCTCTCTCCCCACCGGGCTCCCTCGTGTTTTCCTGGCAGCTGGAAGGCGGCACCGGGGGCTCCCCAGGCTCTCTCTGGTCCCCCCGGGGTGGTGGCTCGGGGCGGTGGCTCCTGTCACAGGGCACGGTCGGTGGCTCGGCGGACACGAAGCACTTCCTGACGCGGAGGGGCCGGCCCGGCTCGCCGGGAGGGTGGCAGACGATCTCGTAGGTGGCAGCGCTGGGGTCCCTCCCGTTCTGGATCACGTGGACCAGGTAGGCGACGGTTTGGGGGTCGCAGGGCTGGGGCACCACCCGCACCTCGGGGCGCTCCGCGGGGTCGGCGGGGACGTAGCGAACCCTCAGGTCACTCACGGGCCCTTCCTCTCCCAGGGGGCAGAGGTCCCTGTTGTCCACCTCCACGGTTTGGTACAGGCTTCGTCCTTCATCCACCTCCTGTTCTTCTTCGAGGACCTCGAGTGTGGTTTCCTTGCGGGTCTCTCTCTGGTCGATGATGACCCCTCTCTCCTCCCTGTCCCGTGTCTGGCGGCTGCGGCGCTCAGAGACCTCCACCTCCAACTCCCTCTGGTGATCGATCCTCCTCTCCAGAACAGCCTCTGCCCTCTCTCTTCCACGGAGAATCCTCCTCTCTTCTTCTCCACACTCACGAGGACGTTCCCTCCTGAGCTCCTCCCGTGGCTCCAGTTCACGGATCTCTCTGTGGATTTTCACATCAGCTTCTGCTGCTGCTCTGGTGTCTCTTGTCCTTTCGTACCTCACTGACTCACGTTCTCTCCTTCCATCATCTTCCAGCTCTTGTGTCTCTCTCTGGTCAATGATGACCCCTCTTTCCTCTCTTTCTCGTGTCTGGCGGCTGCGGCGCTCAGAGACCTCCAGCTCCCTCTGGCGATCGATCCTCTGCTCCAGAACGGGCTCTTCTCTGTCTCTTCTCCTGCAAACCCTCCTCTCTTCCACTTCGCGGTCACGTTCCCTCCTTCTCAGCTCCTCCCGTGGCTCCAGTTCACGGATCTCTCTGTGGATTTTCACATCGGCTTCTGCTGCTGCTGCTCTGGTGTCTCTTGTCCTTTCGTACCTCACCAACTCACGTTCTCTCCTTCCATCATCCTCAAGCTCTTGTGTCTCTCTCCGGTCAATGATGACCCCTCTTTCCTCCCTGTCCCGTGTCTGGCGGCTGCGGCGCTCAGAGACCTCCACCTCCAGCTCCTGCTGGTGATCGATCCTCCTCTCCAGAACAGGCTCTTCTCTGTCTCTTCTCCTGCAAACCCTCCTCTCTTCCACTTCGTGGTCACGTTCTCTCCTGAGCTCCTCCCGTGGCTCCAGTTCACGGATCTCTCTGTAGATTTTCACATTGGCTTCTGCTGCTGCTGCTCTGGTGTCTCTTGTCCTTTCGTACCTCACCGACTCACGTTCTCTCCTTCCATCCTCTTCCAGCTCCCGGGTCTCTCTTTCCTCCCTGTCCCGTGTCTGGTGGCTGCGGCGCTCAGAGACCTCCACCTCCAGCTCCCGTTGTTGATCAACCCTCCTCTCCAGAACGGGCTCTTCTCTGTCTCTTCTCCTGCAAACCCTCCTCTCTTCCACTTCGTGGTCACGTTCCCTCCTTCTCAGCTCCTCCCGTGGCTCCAATTCACGGATCTCTCTGTGGATTTTCACATCAGCTTCTGCTGCTGCTACTCTGGTGTCTCTTTTCCTTTCGTACCTCACTGACTCACGTTCTCTCCTTCCATCCTCTTCCAGCTCCTGGGTCTCTCTCCGGTCAATGATGACCCCTCTCTCCTCCCTGTCCCGTGTCTGGCGGCTGCGGCGCTCAGAGACCTCCACCTCCAGCTCCTCTTGAAGATCAATCCTCCTCTCCAGAACAGGCTCTTCCCTCTCTCTTCTTCTGCAAACCCTCCTCTCTTCCACTTCAAGGTCACATTCCCTCCTTCTGAGCTCCTCCCGTGGCTCCAGTTCACGGATCTCTCTGTGGATTTTCACATCAGCTTCTGCTGCTGCTGCTCTGGTGTCTCTTGTCCTTTCGTACCTCACTGACTCACGTTCTCTCCTTCCATCATCTTCCAGCTCTTGTGTCTCTCTCCGGTCAATGATGACCCCTCTTTCCTCTCTTTCTCGTGTCTGGCGGCTGCGGCGCTCAGAGACCTCCAGCTCCCTCTGGCGATCGATCCTCTGCTCCAGCACAGGTGCTTCCCTCTCTCTTCCCCGGCAAATCCTTCTCTCCTCCACTTCGTGGTCACGTTCCCTCCTTCTCAGCTCCTCCCGTGGCTCCAGTTCACGGATCTCTCTGTGGACCTTCACGTCGGCTTCTGCTGCTGCTGCTCTGGTGTCTCTTGTCCTTTCGTACCTCACCAACTCACGTTCTCTCCTTCCATCCTCTTCCAGCTCCCGGGTCTCTCTCTGGTCGATGGTGACCCCTCTCTCCCTGTCCCGTGTCTGGCGGCTGCGGCGCTCAGAGACCTCCATCTCCAGCTCCCTCTGGCGATCGATCCTCCTCTCCAGAACAGGCTCTTCTCTGTCTCTTCTCCTGCAAACCCTCCTCTCTTCCTCTTCACGAGGAGGTTCCCTCCTTCTCAGCTCCTCCCGTGGCTCCAGTTCACGGATCTCTCTGTGGACCTTCACATCAACTTCTGCTGCTGCTGCTCTGGTGTCTCTTGTCCTTTCGTACCTCACCAACTCACGTTCTCTCCTTCCATCCTCTTCCAGCTCCTGTGTCTCTCTTTCCTCCCTGTCCCGTGTCTGGCGGCTGCGGCGCTCAGAGACCTCCACCTCCAGCTCCCGTTGTTGATCAACCCTCCTCTCCAGAACAGGCTCTTCCCTCTCTCTTCTCCTGCAAACCCTCCTCTCTTCCTCTTCACGAGGAGGTTCCCTCCTTCTCAGCTCCTCCCGTGGCTCCAGTTCACGGATCTCTCTGTAGATTTTCACGTCGGCTTCTGCTGCTGCTGCTCTGGTGTCTCTTGTCCTTTCGTACCTCACCAACTCACGTTCTCTCCCTTCATCCTCTTCCAGCTCCTGTGTCTGGCGGCTGCGGCGCTCAGAGACCTCCACCTCCAGCTCCCCTTGAAGGTCAACCCTCCTCTCCCTCAGTCTTCTTCTTCTTCTCGGATCACCTCGTTCTTCCCACTCCTGATCCTCCCGGATCTCTCTTTCCCTCTCTGCATACTCCACCTCCCGTTCCCGGTTTGTTCTCTCTCCACGGACACGTTCCTGTGGCTCAGCCCTGTCACAGCCCCTGAGGTCGAGTTCCAGTGGCTCCTCCAGGTGTGACTGGTGTGGGAGCCTCGAGCCCCGGCACTCGCCACCTTCCCGGCGGCTGCCCCGTTCCAGCGCCCTTTGTTCCAGCTCCTGCTGGTGGTGGCGGCCTCTCTCTTCCCTCAGCAATCCAGGTCTGCGTGGCTGGTTGTCACTTCCTCCATCTGCCCCCCGTGGCCTCTGGTTTCTTTCATCACAGGCTGGTCCTTCTGGCTCCCGTGGCCGAGGCTCCGAGCTCCGGCTGCGGATCCGCACGTCGGCCACCTCCTCCCTCCGGGAGCCCTCTCGCTCTTCCCTCTCTGCCACCAGCACCCCCAGCTCACGCTCCTGGGCTCTGCCACGCCGCAGTTGTCCCTCTCCCCGTCTGTCCAGCTCCGGTGGCTGCCGCCTCCTCCACCCCTGGCGTGGCTCCCGGCTCCGTCCCCCGTGTTCCTGAGGGATGGGCTCCCCCGGCTCTCTGCTTAGCTCGGCGCCGTCCCTGCTCTTTGTGTCCCTCCTCGTCTCCTCTGACGTTTCCAGCTCGCTGACCCTGGTGTGTCTCTGCAGCTCGGGCTCTCCGGGACGGTTCCTCTCCCGGGTTTGCTCCTCCTCCTCCTCCTGGAGCTGCCGGCGGCTCCCCCTGCTCCTGAGCTCGGGCTCTCGGCTGAGCTTTGTTCTCTGCACCAGGTACGGCGCCCTGGGCAGGTGCCAGTAGCAGCACTTGGCCACTCTGAACACCAGCAGGAGGAACTCGTTGAAGTCGATGTCCCCGTCCCCGTCCCACTCCAGGAACTGCAGGATCTTCTCGATGGTCTGAGGGTCGTGAGGCTTCTGCAGGGAGAACACAGGGAACCATCCCAGGGATTTCAGCCTTCCTGCTGCAAAGCTGGAGCAATCACAGCCTTTTCTCCCTCCATCCCTCCCACCCTCACGTTCAGAGCTCAGCCACAGGTTTTGTTCCCCCTTGTCCTGGTTGTTCCCTGGCTGCAGATAAACAGCTCTGCTCTTTTTGGGATGTGCTGCCCTCCTTCTGCTGGACACCTTTCCTACCTGGGAAAGGAAGCCACACCTCCCCACAGTTCCTTCTCCAGCTTTTGCCCATCTGCTCGTGGCAAATTGGGTTGGAAGGGCCTTCAAAGCAGTCACAGAGTCACAGAATTGAGGTTGGAAAATACTTCCAAGGTTATCCAGTCCCCCCGTGCCCCATCCTCACCTTGGCCCCACCCCACTCAGTGCCACGGCCGGTCCTTCCCTGGGCACCTCCAGGGCTGGGCACTCCAAACCTCCCTGGGCAGCCCCTGCCAAGGCCTGAACACCCTTTCCAGGGGGAAATTCCTCCTCATGGCCAACCTGACCCTCCCCTGGCACAGCTTGAGGTCGTTCCCCCTCCTCCTGTCCCTTGTTCCCTGGGAGCAGAGCCCGACCCCCCCCCGGCTACCCCCTCCTGTCAGGGAATTCCAGAGCCAGAAGGTCCCCCCTGAGCCTCCTTTTCTCTGGGATGAGCCCCCCCAGCTCCCTCAGGAGTTCTCCAGACCCTTCCCCAGCACAGAGGAACCCAACCACAGCTCCCCTTTGGCTGAAGCCTCCCCACCCCTCTCCCACAAGAACCATCCCCTCTCCAGGAGGAGATTTTGCAGTCCCTGCTCTCCCACCCTCCCTCTGCAGCCACACTCACAGCGAGGGCATCTGCAAACTCCCTGTGGATGAATTCCCTCATCCTGCTCCTGCTGAGGGTGGAGGAGCCTCCATTGTCCCGGGCGTGTCTGTGGAAGGTGCTGATGATGGTGGAGACGCTGTCCAGGAACAGGGACATCTTCCTGCAGATTCCAGCAAGCCTGCAGGGAAAGGAGCAGACCCAAAGGTTGGGAGGTTTTCTTGGATCCAAGCATGGAAAGAGGAGGGAGAATTGCCAGGGTCAGGCTGGGGGGCCCGTGGGATGTGTCCTCTCCGTGCCACAGCGAGCTCTGGGAAGGAATTCCAGGGCTGGGGGGGTTTCAGTGGGATGGGGAGTGTCCCCCAGCTTTCCTCCTGACATGTTTGAGTGAGGGCTGGAGGGCAGGATGTGTTTGTGGATGGCAGGGAGGGAGCTGGGGGTTGTGACTCAAGGGATGCCCCAAGAACCTGCCCCTGCCCCGGGTGTTTGTCAGAGAATCAGGGAATGGTTTGGCTTGGACTTAAAAACCACCCGGTCCAAGCCCCTTGCCATGGGCAGGGACACCTGGAAGGTGGACATCTCTCTCAGGTCTCTCTGGAGCCTTCTCTTCTCCAGGCTGAACACCCCCAGTGCCCCCAGCCTGTCTCCAGCCCTTGGAGCATCTCCAGGGCCTCCTCTGGACCCTCTCCAGCAGCTCCACATCCCTGGGGTGTTCCCAGGACACGCAGGTCCATCCCTGCCTGGCACAGACACCTCGGGGAAGCCACTTAGAGGATGTTTAACCCAGGGCTGGCACGGCCCAAGACAAGATCTCTGTGGGTCAGAGACCTCAAAAAGCTGGGCCTGGAAACCTCCAAAGCCACCTCCTTCCTTCCTGGGATCCCCAGGCCTCTTATCAGGGACATCAGAGCCAGGATCTCAGCTGGGGAAGCTGCTCCGGGTGTCCCTCCCCACCCCTGGGACGTGCACGGGCACACGTGCACCCTCTGCACCCCAAATCCCAGGGTCTGGGACCTGGAAAACGAGGGATTCCTCCAGGCTGCTCGTTCCAGCTGGGATCTGACTCCAGACCCAAGGGAGCCGCTCAAACTCTCCCGTTCTCCCTTCCCAGCACAGCGACAGAAGGTGCCCCAAACAACCCAAACCGACAACTCCTCGGACAGAAACGCGACAAAACCCCACAAAACTCGGCCTCGGGGACGACTGCGGCACCCGGCACGAACCCCAGAGGAACAGCAGGTCCTTCCCCAGCCGAAGGAACCTTCCAGAAGCAGAGACTCACCCAAGCCAGCGGCGGGAGCGAGCGGGATTCCCGAGGAGCCGTGCGGGGCCAGGGCAGGACCCGCTGCTTTTATAGGGTCCCTGCAGAGCCCCAGAGAGGAGCCACCCTTTGTGGACATTGTCCTGATTCATCCCTGGCCAAGCCCAGCTGCGCCTTCACGTCCTCAAACGGGTTATTTGACTTATCATCCCCCTCCCTATCATTTTGAGCCCGAAATAGCAGCTCCCGTGTGGCAACCCCGGCCGGTTCCGCCCGGGCCGGGCCCCGGAGCTGCCTCATGGGCTGCCAGGATTCGGGATTTTATGGGACCTGGAGCGGCTACAAAGCACCCTCTGCACTGATGGAGGGGGTACTTTGACATAAGTGTGGGTTTGCATAAGTGGGAATTGATGGCTGTAACGTGCAACAATTTGTGTCTGTAATATGGAATAATTTATGTCTATAACACAGAACAATTTATGTCTATAATATGGAATAATTTGTGTCTATAACACAGAACAATTTATGTCTATAACATACAACAATTTATGTCTATAATATGGAATAATTTATGTCTATAATATGGAATAATTTATGTCTATAACACAGAACAATTTATGTCTATAACATACAACAAGTTACATCTATAATATGGAATAATTTATGTCTATAACACAGAACAATTTACATCTATAACATAGAACAGTTTATGTCAATAACATATAACAATTTACGTCTATAATATGGAATAATTTATGTCTATAACATATAAAAATTTATGTCTATAACATAGAACAATTACATCTATAACATAGAACAGTTTATGTCTATAACATATAAAAATTTATGTCTATAACATAGAACAGTTTATGTCTATAATTTATAAAAATTTAGGTCTATAACATAGAACAGTTTATGTCTGTAACACACAACAATTTACGTCTATAACATATGAAAGTTTATGTTTATAACATAGAACAATTTATATCTATAATATATAACAATTTATGTCCATAACATAGAACAGTTTATGTCTATAACATAGAACAATTTATGCCTATAACATATAATAATTTACACCTATAACATAGAACAATTTATGCCTATAATTTATAAAAATTTATGTCTATAAAAATTTATGTCTATACCATAGAACAATGTATGTCTATAACATATAAAAATTCATGTCTATAACATATAAAAATTTGTGTCCATAATACCTAAAAAGGTGGATGCATTTTTCAGTAAGAGGATGGAAATTTGAGGGTGGGCACAGAAATGCCGCTGGTGACAGACCCCAAGATGAGCAGATTTGGGCCAATACAGGTATTTCTGAGCCCTGAGTTTGGTACCAGGACACCAGAGAGGATTTTTGGTCTTGGACCCTCAAGACCATCTCGTCCCAACCCCTGACACTTCTCCTGGGAGTCTGAGCTCTACAGAAGGGTGAAATTTGGCCAGATCCCCAAATCCTCCCAATTTTGGCTCCTGTGACATCCCTGTAGAATGTTTTATTCTTGGTTCCTTCTTCTTTTTGTCACATCATGCAGGTTTTTTTTACTGGGAAGAAAAAAACCCCCCAGCAGGAACAGAACAATTTTTTTAAACGGTCCAAGTTCACCAAACGGATTTTTGGAGAAGGAAAACATCAGCTGAGCAAGTGATGGGCTTTTCACTGAGGGAAATGGTGATAAAACCCCTTCCTGCTCAGCTGCCTTCCACAGACAGCTTCCCTGGCAGACTCTGCTCCATCTTTAATTAGAAATAAAAGCAGGAACCCCTCAGCTGAGAGGCTGATTCGTGTGGAACCTTCCCCGGGGCAGCTCTCGCCGTGATCGCCTCCCCAACCTCCTCCTCCTCTTTTTTTTTTATTATTTTTAATTTAATCTTTCAACAGCAAATTCATTGGACACCGAGCCATCCACGGGGCAGGGGAGGAAGGGCCCAGAGGTGCCACCCAGACCCCTGCCTTTGGCTTTTGGGGTGGTTTGGGTGCCCCGAACTCCCCGGAGCACGAACCCGTTTGGGCGAGTGGCTCATCTGCCCCTCTGTAAACTCGGATCCTCCTGGGTGTAGGAGCCCAATTAATTAGTGCTGGTGACACCTCGGGGACACTCAGACCCAGGACTGGCCCTGACCAGCCTTCATTTTTTGGGGCTTTTTTTTTTTTTGGTCGTCCCCGGATTAAACGAGGCCCCACCTGTGGGATAATAACACCCTTGGGGAACTGTAATTTTGTGGTGGGTCGGGGTTATTATTAAAATGAGGGGATTGCAGTGTGGTCTGGGTGTCCTGTAACAGTCTGTAATCCCCCTGCAGGGGCTGCAGCCACGCAGGAAAAGCTCCCTGGTGGTTTGGCTCAGCTGCTTTCCTGGGGTTTGCTGCCATTCCCAAAAAAAGCCCCTTTTTTAACTTCAATTAACGTCCTCCTGATGTTAAATAGTGTTAACATTTAAATAGTGTTATTTGGGATATAACTAACCTGTCCCAAACAGGCTTTCCTGAGCTGGGAGGTGGGGTTTTATTGTGTGTTGATATTTGTTGATGCTGCAAAAGGTGACATCCTGTTTTTTTTAGGATTTTAGACCCTGAGCCAGAGCTAATACGAACCAAGACCTATCAGAACCTCCAACCAAGAGCCATTTTACGAGAAAAACCCGGAGTTTTCTGGAAAATGAACCATTCTGAGGGATGTCTGAGCTGGAGGTGGGTTTTGGCAGGCGCTGGTTTAACCCTGGACTCTCCCCTCGTGTGCTCACAACTCGTCACTGCCCGGGTATTTTACCAGCAGCAGAGCAAAGGGCTGCACTTGGGCTGTCTGAGCCATTCAGTTTTTGGTTCAGCACGTGGAAACCAGCTCGTTCTGGCGCTGTGGGTGCCGGGGGTGGTTTGGAAACGTGGGGTTTTCTGATTCAGGGCTGAAATTGGGGGGTGTCTGGGGGGGATGACGTTGGATTTCCCAGCCAGGGCTCCGGTCACCGACCACAGAGCAGGAGCTGTGGGGGATTTATCACCCTCTGATGCCTCTGAGAGGCCACAAGTGAACGATTGCAGTGGGGAGGAACAGGTCGAGCGTCTCCCTCCGCGCGGGACCCGCAGCCCTGGGGCTGCCTCGGTGGTCCAGCACCCCCTAATAACCCCCCCTGCCTCCACCACCCTCCCAGCCACCCACATTCCTACGTGCCTGCCTGGAAAAGTGCCCCTGAGCTCGACCTGAGGGTGAGATCAGCTCCAAGCCCTGGGCCAGCCTCTCCTCTCTGCCCTCCCCTGGGATGGGATGTGCCCCAATCCCCCTTTTCCCTCTGTCCAGCACATCCCCACTCCTGCTTTTTCAGGCTTCCACAGCTGAGGGGGATTTTTGGTCTCCCTCCCGTGCTCCTCTCTTTGGAGCTTATTAATGAGGGAGGTTCAATGGGACGGATCCCTCCCGCTCAGTTTTAAGGCAGCTCTTTATTTTATTTTCACACCCCTGCTCAGGTGGCTCCTGCCGTGGTGTTGACCCCCATTTCTGCCTCCCCCGAAGCCACATCTGCACAAACACACCCAGGACACGGAATTTTGCCTCTGGTTTTATTGCTTTGCTCACACAGGGGGGAGAGGGGAGGCCTCGGGTCACGCCCAGCTCGGCACCAACGGGGGGGTTGAGAAGGATTTGGGCACAAAATGGCAAACAGAAGTGGAAAAACCAGAGTGGGACTGGACAAACTGTCCCACTCCTGGCAGGGGGAGCAGCCTGGGCTCGTCCCAGCCCTCACTGCTCTGGTGGCCACTTGTACAGGGGCTGCAGGAGCTGCTGCTCCACCTCGGGCTGTCCTTGGAGCTGTGGTGCCTCGCTGTGCTCCGTCCCCAGCACTTGGGATCCAGGGATTCGATGCCAGTCTGGCTCCTGGGGTGTTCCCTGGGCCTTGGCATCCTGCTGGGGGCTTGCACCCCACTGTGGGGGCAGCAGCTCCGCGGTCTGCCCAGGGCTGGGGGCTTTCCAAGGGGCCTCCCAGACCTCCTGGGGGTCTTCTCCTCGTGTCTCAGAGGGAGGATTCGGGTCCTGCTTTGCTGGCTCGGGCTCTGGGCTCTGATGGTGCTTTGAACCCTCTCCTGGTGCCTCAGTCTCTGGGGTCTGGGGGGTTTTTGGGTCCTGTTTGGTTGTCTCTTCAGCCTCTTCAGCCTCCCGGGTGTTTCTGTCCTGCTCTGGGGTCGCAGTGTCCAGGATCTCCCCTCCCTCTGGATCCCCTCCTGCTGCTTCAGCCCCCTCACCCCGAGGGGTGTCCTGCTCCTGCCCTGGGGTCTCACCCTCCTGGCTTTGAGGGCTGTCCTGCTCTGGGGTCTCACCCTCTGGGATTTGAGGGCTGTCCTGCTCTGGGGTCTCACCCCCCTGGCTTTGGGGGGTGTCCTGCTCCTGTGTCCCCATGTCCTGGTCCTGGTTGTCCCCACCACACTCGGGGTCCTGCTGGTTGGGGGGACCCCTCCCCACTGTGTGTCCCCTCAGCCCTGGCCCATCTCCCAGCCCCTGGTGCTGCTGGAGGGGTTTGTAACAAGCCTTGGCCACGTGGAAAACCAGCCTGAGCAGCTCCCCGAAGCCGACCCTGCAGTTGTTCCCATCAGCCAGGAAGCACAGAACCTTCTGGATGCTCTCGGGGTCCTGGGGGTTCTGTGAGGAGACAAAGGGGCTTTGAAGGCATCTCTGCCTTCCCTGGGGTCCCAGGGGTCCTGGATCCTGCTTTTCCCACCCCAGCAGCTGCGGGATCCCGTCCTCACCTCCAGGGCATCCCCAAACTCCTGCTCCATGAGCTGCCTCAGCTCCTCCCTGCTCAGGGGGCTGCAGCTTTGGGTGCCCCTGTAAAAAGCAGCACTGATGGCACTGAGGTTGTCCTGGAGCTGGGCCATCCCCCGCCAGCCAGAGGCAGCCTGTGGGAGAAATGAAGGTTAAAGGGGATTTTTTCCCCCTTGGTTTTCAAATATGTTGCTCTTAAACAACCCAGGGAGAGGGAGAAGGAAGAGCCAGGAAAGGGCACAGGGAAATCGCAGCAGGAGAAGGGAAAGAGCAGGGAAATAACCTGAAATATTTGACTTTGCTGCAGAGGGGAGGGACAGTGGGAACCAAAAGGTTGGGGAGACACAATAAGAGGAGAGACAAAAATGCCATTTATTTTCCTCTGGAGCAGAGCTCCAACAATGGTGCCATCCCAGCTCTCCCCCATGTTTTATTTTTCTCAGGAGAGCTCAGCAGTGGCAGCTCCAGGAGCATCCCTTGGCCAGCAGCTCCTGCTTCCCTGCCCGTGGCCAATGTGAAGGTGGGAAGGTCCCTCCAGGCTTACCTGGGTGAGGAACAGGAGCTTCAGGAGCACAGTCTGGGGCAGATCAGCCCTTGGCCATCTTATATAGGGTTCAGGATCCCAGCCTGGGACTGCCAGAGGAGACACCCCCCCAGCAGGGCCACCCGAGACGTCTCCCCCCCAATTACAGAGTCAGCCCCTGGGCTTTGTTTGTCTCCTCATTAACTCCTTCTCTGATGATTTTCTCGGGGTTAATCCCCGTCCCTGCCCCACCTGCAGACACATTTCAGAGGAATTCAGCAGAAAAGGTTATTTTTACCACCCAGGGATTTAGCTGGGAGGTGATGCCCCAGCAACGCCCGGGACTGGCTCGTGTCTGAAAAACGTGTCCCGCGAGCAGGAGCTGCCCAGGGAGGGACAGGAGGGAGGAGAAGGGACAGGAGGGAGGAGAAGGGACAGGAGGGAGGAGAAGGGACAGGAGGGTTCACGTGGTGGGGAGAGAGAAAAGAAAACAGAAGAGGAAGAAGAATGAGGATGTTGGGGTGGATTATTTGCCCATTGTCCAAGAGAGACATGGAGGGGCTGGAACAGCAGGAGAAGGGTCTGGAGGACTCCTGAGGGAGCTGGGGGGGCTCAGCCTGGAGAAAAGGAGGCTCAGGGGGGACCTTCTGGCTCTGGAATTCCCTGACAGGAGGGGGAGCCGGGGGGGGTCGGGCTCTGCTCCCAGGGAACAAGGGACAGGAGGAGGGGGAACGGCCTCAAGCTGTGCCAGGGGAGGGTCAGGTTGGCCATGAGGAGGAATTTCCTCCTGGAAAGGGTGTTCAGGCTTGGCAGGGGCTGCCCAGGGAGGTTTGGAGTGCCCAGCCCTGGAGGTGCCCAGGGCAGGACTGGCTGTGGCACTGAGTGCTCTGGGCTGGGGCCAAGGTGGGGATGGGGCACAGGGGGGACTCGGTGACCTTGGAGGGCTTTTCCATCCTCAGGGATTCTGGGATTCTCCCGGATCCCGGTCGGGAGATCGGCATCCAGCAACGAAATCTTTTCCCACAGTGCCACCAAGTGGCCCCGGAACGGGACAGGGACATTTGGTGGCCCCGGAACGGGACAGGGACATTTGGTGGCCCCAGAACGGGACAGGGACACGCGGTGGCCCCGGGGGGGCTCAGGGAGTGGCCCCCCAACCCCTCTCCAGAGGGGGAACCTGCAGCGCTTTTGGGGCGGGAAAGGGGCTGGAAATCCTTGTGCTTCCAACCCCGAGGATTCCGGGATTTTGGGGCGTCCGAGGTCCGGGGCTCCGGGTGTGGGGTCGGGTCGGAGCGCCCCGAGTTTCCCAACGGGAAAATAAAGCGGGAAATGCCTGTTTCTCCCGGGATAATCCCGATTATTCCGCTCGGCAGGGAAGGGCAGAGGGCTGGGGAGGGCTGGGGAGGGAGGGAAGGTGCTCACTGGAGGTTTCAGGTGAGAAAATGGGGGAAATGGGGGCTTTGGAGACCTGGGAATCTTCGGGGCTCCAAGGACGGGGCTGGTTTTGGGGGGGAAAAGCGGCTTTGCAGCCTCGGATCGGGAGTTTTATCCCTGTTTTTGCCTTCCTGGTGTTCCTTTGCCTCTTCCCCTGTTGTTTCCTTCTCCCTTTTGCCGAGGGCTGAGGGCTTTTCCCCCCCAGCTTCAGGCTTTTCTTCCTGCCTCGTTCCACGCCCGGAGCAGGATTCCTGAACTTTCCCAGGGCTGGATGGAGCCCATTTTTTCCAGGGCGTTTTTTTATCCTTCCATCTGTGTCATTATCAGGAATTAAGCTAATTGGGATAAAATCCTTTCTTTTCCTGTGCTGCTCAGGCATTTCAAGTTCTCTCTGCTGCAGCTCCCTTTGTCCCTAATTCTCTGTGACATTAAGAAGTGTAAAACATCAGCTTTCCCCTAATACAGGTTTCCACTTTTTTTACATGTTAATGAGCATATTTAGCATATTTCTTCGGAGATAATTGGATTCTGAGGCTCCCTGTGGCAAAGCAGCAGCAATGCCTCTAATATCTAAAAGGCCCTGTGTTTGAATAATCCCACAATTCAAATTAGGAATTAATATCTCGCCTCGAAACAAGGCTTTGGAGGATCCTTTTCTTGTTTTGAGACAGTTCTAATACTTGTGTTAATGATACTTGTGGGGAAGTCAATTAAACCTTTGCATTTGTGCCCCCCAACTCACAAAGGGGCCCAAGGATCTGGGATTATCTCGTCCCCCTTCCTGATCCTCCAGGACTTTTCCGAGCTCCGTTTGCTCGTGATGGATTCGTGGGGATGTTTTAATCCGAAATCCGGAATTTATCAGGGAGAAAATTAATTTTTCTGAAGGTGCAAAGGGCCTCAGAAGTTTATTGGAATAGCTTTAGGCCCGGGAAAGGGAAAGGAAATTCAGGGAAAGGAGTTCAGGAGGAATTTCCTCCTGGGAAGGGCTGTCTGGTGTCAGAAGGGGCTGCCCAGGGAGGTGGAGAGTCCCCGTCCCTGGAGGTGTTCTGGGCTGGGGGACGAGGTGGGGACGGGTCAGAGGTTGGATTGATGATCTTGGAGGGCTTTTCCAACCTCAGCGATTCTGGAATTCTGGGGAATTGTGACGTGAACGGGACAAAGCTGATCCCAGAGCTCCTCCTCCTCCTCCTCCTCCTCCTCCTCACCCCTCAGTGCTGCTGTTCCTCTGCCGGGAATTCCTGGAGCCTTTGGCCTCTCCGGGCTCCAGCAGGAGAAACCCTCCCACCTTCCCTCCCCTGGGCACCAGAGGACGCTCCTGGGAGTGTCTGAGCTGGGGGGGCACCCACAGACACCTCGGGGGGGTTTGGGACCCCAGACCCAGACCCCAGACCCCAGACCTTGACCCTAGACCCAGATCCCAGATCTCAGATCCAGACCCAGACCCCAGACCCAGATCCAGACCCAGACCCCAGACCCCAGACCCAGACTCAGACCCCAGACCCAGACTCAGACCCCAAACTCAAATCCCAGACCTCAGACCCAGACCCCAGACCCAGATCCCAGATCCAGTCCCAGACCCAGACCCAGATCCCAGATCCAGTCCCAGACCCCAGACCCCAAACCCAGCCCCAGCCCCAGCCCTCACTGGGAGCTGCTCCCTGAGCCAGTTTAACTTGGGAAAAGCAGAGCCCTGCCCAGGAACAGCTCTGGGGGGCTGAGGGGGGTCACAGGTCCCTCCTCTGATTTCCCTCCCCGACCCCTCGGGCTGAGCTCGGAGTGTGGGGACCCCAAATGTCACAGAGGCCACGGGCTGGGGGCAGGAGACAGCTCTGGGGCTCTGCCAACGTGCTCCCCTCCAACCCCAAAGCTTTGCTGGACACCTGAGTCACCTCTTGGGGCCGTGCTGGGGGTGAGTCACGGGCTGGGCTCCTTTCTGGCTGCTCCCCGTGGTGCTGGGGCCAGTCCAGAGGCTCTGCCCGTTACCTCCCTCACTGCCCAGCACAGCCAGGGCCCTCCCCAGCACATCCAGAGCCTTTCCCAGCACATCCAGAGCCTTTCCCAGCACATCCAGGGCTTTTCCCAGCACATCCAGTGCCCTCCCCAGCACATCCAGAGCCTTTCCCAGCACACCCAGAGCCTTTCCCAGCACATCCAGAGCCCTTCCCAGCACATCCAGAGCCTTTCCCAGCACATCCAGAGCCTTTCCCAGCCCATCCAGAGCCTTTCCCAGCACATCCAATGCCCTTCCCAGCACTCTTTTTAGAGGCAGCTCCGATTTTGGGCGATGGTTTGGGAGTCTCAGGTTCGGTGTCTCCCGCAGTTGGGGTGGGAAGGTCCCTTCAGGCCCCCCCGGGGTGACTGTGGAGCACCAGGGAGGAGCAGCCCCAGCTGGGGAGTGGCTGTGCTGCGGGACAGGGGGTGGGAGGGGGCACAGAGGGCGAGTTGGGAAACAGGAGCTGGTGGAAACCCCGCCAAGGGCAGGTTGGCACCGTGGGGATCCGGCTGGGGAGGAGCCAGGGGGTGTTGGGGTGGCACAGGAGAACCTGGGAGGTGCTCTGGCTGCACCCTGGCAGGGATGTGCTGTCTGGAAGCACTTGGGGTGAGCAGGGAAGGGCTGGGAGCTGCTCCCACAAGGTTTGGGGGGTGGCAGGGGGGTGGGAGCCGGGCAGTGAGCACCTCCTGCACCCCCAGGAATGCTGCTCCTGTTTGCTCTGCCCACTCCTCTCCTCTTTGTCCAGACAGGGAAATCCCAGCTTTGACTTTTTCCCTGGGTTCATCTTCCTCCAGCCTGGATTTCCCAAGAGGTTTTGGCATCCTGACCTTTGTTTGTGAGCAGATTCAGCACAGAGGTTCAAAAAAAGCACAAAATCTCTTCTGGTTCCCTGAAAATTGGTGGAGACTGGGCTGAAGCTGCTGGAGGGGGGGAAGGACTGAGCAGTTCTCCCTTGGCTGGGCTGTTGGACACCCGGGTGGAATCCAGGCCCTACCAGTTCTGCCTGTGGTCTGCCCTGGCCACCAGCAGCATTTTGGGTTGTTTGCACTGGGAAGGTGAGCCCAGAGTGGGTTGTGTTGGGCTCTGACAGGATCCCAGACATTCCCAGAGCTGGGCTGGGCTCTGACAGGATCCCAGACATTCCCAGAGCTGGGCTGGGCTCTGACAGGATCCCAGACATTCCCAGAGCTGGGCTGGGCTCTGACAGGATCCCAGACATTCCCAGGAGCTCCTGGCCCAGGTGTACATTTGTGCTGGAGTTTGGAGCTCCAAATGGGGCCAGAGACAACCCACAGAACTGAGCTGGGACGTGCTGGGAGGGGCTGATCCCTGTGCCTTCAGTAAAGAGCGGGGGATTCTTGTTTTAACCGGGCTTGTGAGTCCTGGAATGTTCTGGAAGAGCCTCTGGAGCTGCTGACTCAGCCCAGGAGAACGTGGACTCCAGACTTCCACGGCTCCCAGGGGCAGATGTGCAGCACTTGCCCTGCTCTGGGGGACTGACCCCCTAAAAACTCCCCATGGAAGGAGCAGGACCACGAGCAGCACCCCAGGGCTGGTCCTGCTCCTCGGGAGCAGCCGAGATGTCCCCCCACAAACCCCCAGCCCGAGGAATCGGCTCCTCCCCTTCCATTTCCAGGCAGAATTTGGCCGAGCCCAGCCCGGGCAGCGCTTTGTCCCCTCCCTCCCCTCTGCAGGAAAGGTGGGAATTGTTCCCCGATGTGTCAGGAGCGCCGGGATCGCACCTGATGCCTCTTTTCCAGCTGTACCAATTACACCCCACACCCTCCTGCCGGGGAGGTGTCACCGGGAAGGATTAGGGAGGGATGAGTGAGGGGAACACGGGAGCAAAGGAATGAGGAGCTGGGGGAAGGCAAAGCACGGGTGAGTTCTGAGGTGTGGAAGCTGCACATTCCCAGGGAACAGGGAAAGGTGCACATCACCGGGAAACAGGGACCAGGAAAAGCTGCACATTCCCAGGAAACGGGGACCAGGAAAAGCTGCACATCCCCAGGGAACAGGGACCAGGAAAAGCTGCACATCACCGGGAAACAGGGACCAGGAAAAGCTGCACATTCCCAGGGAACAGGGACAAGGGAAAGCTGCACATTCCCAGAAAACGGGTACTGGGAAAGCATCCATCTGGATCTGGTCCCTCACAAGGGCACAGTTGGCACCACAGGGCACACGATTGCTCTGCTGATCATCCCTGGTTCAGGTTCAGGATGGATATGAGGAGGAATTTCCTCCTGGAAAGGGCAGTCAGGCCTCGGAAGGGGCTGCCCAGGGAGGAGGGGGAGTCCCCAAGGTGGGGATGGGGCTCAGGTTGGACTCGATGATCTCAGAGATTCAATGACCAAAAAATTTCTCTGATTTCTCTTATTTATTTCTCTGATTTCTCTTGTTTCTCTTATTTCTCTGATTTATTTTTCTTTCCCTCATTTCCCTTCTTTCTCCCCTTCCTGCTCCTCTCCCTTCTCTCAGTTCTTGCCCCTGAACCAGCCCTGGCACCGGGCCAGGCAGCGCTCCACGATCCCGGAGGTTCGGCTGCTCAGCCGGAACGAGGAGCAGGGGCCGGGAGCCTTGCCCGTGTCCTCGCCGTCCCCAAATCCCGCCGTGCACGTCCCCTGGCCCGAGGGCTCCGTGACCGCTCCCGGCTCCGGCAGGGATGCGCTCTGGGATGCGCTCTGGGATGCGCAGGAGTGGGGATCGCCCGTTCCCACCCCCCGGGCACGGCAGGGCCCCCCCGGGCCGGGCTCCAGCACCTCGAGGGTGCAGGGCTCCCCCAGGGAGATGCTCTCCAGGCCGGCCCCGAGGGGCTGGGCCGGGCAGAGCTGGTCCGGAGAGGGGGGGATCCCGTCCGAGGGGCAGAGCTGGTCCGGAGAGGGGGGGATCCCGTCCGAGGGGCAGAGCTCCACGGCCAGGATGTTCTTCTGCAGGGGGAAGGTCAGCACGCCCATCCCGGGGGTCTCGATGGTGCAGGGCTCCAGGGCTGCTCCGGGGAGCTTCACGGGGGGGGAGTCCACGCAGGTCTCGGGGGGGCAGAGCTCTGCTGGAGGGGCCGCAGGCTGGAAGGGGAATCCCGGAATCCCGGAGCCATTAAGGTTGGGAAAGCCCTCCAAGGTCACCCCCCGTGCCCCATCCCCACCTCGGCCCCCAGCCCAGAGCACTCAGTGCCACGGCCTTGGACACCTCCGGGGCTGGGGAGGGGACTCCCCAACCCTCCTGGGCAGCCCCTTCCCGTGCCTGAGCACCTTCCCAGGGGGGAATCCTTCCCCCTGTCCAGCCCCAACCTCCTCCAGGGGAGTCCCGAGGAAGGGCACCCACACCTGACCCCACACCTGAGGGCAAAGCTCTGCCCCCTGGCACGGGCAGGGACCCACCTGGGAGGTGAGCTGGGGGCAGGAGGGGGTGTCCAGGGCAGGGTCCAGCTCGGGGCAGGGGCCAGGACCCACCTGGGAGGTGAGCTGGGGGCAGGAGGGGGTGTCCAGGGCAGGGTCCAGCTCGGGGCAGGGGCCGGGCTGGGCAGTGCAGGGTGGGCAGGGCAGCTGGCACGGGGAGCTCATCCTTCCACACCGCGGGGGAGCTGAAAGGAAAAGGGCAATTCCATGACTACTCCCCCCCAAAACATCAGACATTCAGCCAAACTCGGGTGGTTCTGTTGTTTTCCTGTGAAAACTTCCAAAAGCAGCTTTTCCTTTCAGGGTCCATTTGCAGTTTCCACGACGTTTTCTTGGGAGAGCAGCGGATTTGAGCCACGTTTTCAGGCTTATAAATGTCAAGCCAATCCCTTCTCTCCTCCAGGTGGTTTCTCCTTGTCCTGGGACTCCTCCCTGGGGATCCCCAGGGGTGAAGCCGTCCCTGTCCTACCCCTGCCGTGACTAAAAGCAGCAACAGGCCAGACAGGGAAGAGCAAGATGCAGCTGTGCAGGTTCCCCACGAGGCTGGACACGCTTACCTGGCACTCCAGAGATGCTGCAGCCACTTCCCTGCTCGGCTGATCCCAACAGTTTGGGCCAGAGGGGGTTTTTATCCCTCTCAGCCCGGTGCTGGGACAACAGGAGGCGTTTGGAGGAGCATCCATGGGAACTCCAGCAGAGCCAGCAGGAAGGAAGGTTGGTGCTCCTCCAAACCCTTCTCCCCACGGAGGTTGGGAGCCAAGAAGTTCCCCTTTCCCGGGAATCTCTTTCAGTGTAGGAAATGAAGCCCAGCACTGGGCTGGGACCTGCAGGATCCCACAGGAACTTACCCAGCCCAGGATCAGCGAGGGCAGGAGGAGCAGACCTCGGAGCTGGGATGTGCCTGCTGTGTCCTCTGGCCTCGGGAGCTGGGGAGCCCCAGGCACCCAGACGGGTTCCCCGTCCCAAATCCGGCCTCGCTCCGCCTCTGCCCCGTGCTGGATTATTTGACTAATTATTTTTAATGGAAACCGCCTATTTCCGTGGCTGGAGCACGACCTGCAGGGAGCTGGGCTGGCCTGGGATCCACGTGGCCCCTCAGAGGAATTTGGGAAATGAGTGGACTCCCGGCCCGCTCTCAGGTGCTCACGGGGCGGTTTTGGGGTGATGCTCAAACACCCTCCAGCCCAACAAACACCTCATGGGGTCCATTAGAGACAGGATGGGATGTGGGATTTGGGGGATTCTTTTATTTTTAGCCACGTCTGACCTCCTTCTGCCCCTGCCCCTCTCCCCTTGGGACACGGTGCTGCTGGAAACTCTCGTGTCATCCCCTGTCCCGGGGGGCTTTGTGATTGCTCCCCAAGTTCTGAGTCAAACAACGTCTCCACTGCCTCTGTCCTCGTGCAGGTACACCACTGAGGAGCAGGGGGGTGATGGAAGGAGAGACAACCCCCTTCTGGTTCACCAAAACCAGCGGAATTCCACCCATCCCCACCCCTGTGCTCAGCAGGGAACTGTCAGTCCGGGTGGTCACAGATCCCAGGTTTATGTGTCTCTACTTCCCAAAGTGTCTGCACTGGACACACGCCCTCAGAGGAGGAAGAGCAGACACGAGGACACACCTTGGTCTCCAGGTGAAACATTCCCTCAGTTCTGGGTGCCAGAAATACTGGTCTGATGTTGTGTCACCCGCTGACTTCAGGCTCTTTGCAGCGAGCAGGGAAGGAGCTTTCGGAGCCTTTGATCCCTCCCAGGGCTCTCCACTGGTTGGCTCCTCTCTTCCCTCTGAGAAAGAGGGATTTTCAGGCAGGAACAGGAGCTGTGGAAGGCAGGAAGGCACAGACTGTCCCAGTTCCACACCAGTCACCATCTCCCACCAGGACACTTGGTGTCACCTCCTCCACCCCAGAAACAGCCCCAGCAAAGCACCAAAGCACTGCCAGGGCCAGGGTGGGCAGAGCCCCAAACACAGAGGGTTCATCCCCCCTCACCCCAGGGCAGGAGGAGCCCTGGAAGGAGCCAAAGGGACCCTGAAGATCCTCACAAATGAGGAGCTTTGGGTGCCCAGCGGCCAAAATCCCAACCAGGGGTTGGATCCCAGGGAGTTGTGGGCACAGGAGCAGGGCAAGGGTTGTGTCCCTCTGTGCTGGGCACTGGGGAGGGAACATCCAGGGCTGCCCCCAGGGCTGGGCCCCTCAGGGCAGGAGGGACATGGAGGGGCTGGAGAGTGTCCAGGGAAGGGAATGGAGCTGGGGAAGGGTCTGGAGAGCTCCTGAGGGAGCTGGGGGGGCTCAGCCTGGACAAAAGGAGG
The DNA here is from genome assembly GCF_025592945.1 of Manacus candei. Classification (NCBI taxonomy): domain Eukaryota; kingdom Metazoa; phylum Chordata; class Aves; order Passeriformes; family Pipridae; genus Manacus; species Manacus candei. Next base: position 302,278 of record NW_026138176.1, read on the forward strand.
CTCAGGGGGGACCTTCTGGCTCTGGAATTCCCTGACAGGAGGGGGGAGCCGGGGGGGGGGGACAGAATCTTCTCCCAGGTGATGACACAGGACAAGAGGAAACGGCCTCAAGCTGTGCCAGGGGAGGGTCAGGTTGGCCATGAGGAGGAATTTCCCCCTGGAAAGGGTGTTCAGGCCTTGGCAGGGGCTGCCCAGGGAGGTTTGGAGTGCCCAGCCCTGGAGGTGTCCATGTCCATGGCACTGAGTTTGCAACGAGGGGAATCGTGACCAGATTTTTTAGGAACAAAACTCTTAGCTGGAGGAATCTCGTGTGTCTGGGAAGAACAAGGGAAGTCCCAGAGCAGAGGAGAACAAAACTCCAGAGTCCTGTGGGGCTGCCTTAAAAGGTGCAAGAAAATGTCCCAAACATTTTATCCAAGCCAAGTTTAATCCCGAGGGGGGGGGGGATTGTTTCCAGGCTGGATCATCTCTTTGTTTCCCTCCCCTCCGTAGGAAATGCGTGGATGGGGAATTCCAGCAGTCATAGTGTCCCACCTGGGCAGCATTAAAAATTATAATGGAGGCAAAGTAATTGAAGGACTGGAGGTGGAACAGGTCGGGATTATTAAAAAATTGGATTTCCATACCCCTGAGGTGTCTCACTTCCGGGGCCACGGACACAGAAATCCTATAAAAGGATTCATATTGTCCAGTCCCTCAAGCCTCTGGGGTTTCATTTGGGTCTTTGCTGGTGGTGAACTGGGTAAGTCCCGCTGGGTTTGCTGGGGAGTCACGGAGTGCTTGGGGTTATTTTGGTTCCAAGGGTGGCAGGAGCAACTTAAAAAGACTTTGAGGTGCTTCTGGCTGGTGAGATTTTGGGGGGGGGGTGTTTATCCAGCAGCTGAGCTGGGGGTAAACATTAATTCCATCTCCCACCAGGCTTTATTTGCTGCGTGTTTTGCTCTTTATCATCAAGATGTGTCCGAGGGTGGACCAGCCTCTCTCTCTCTCTCCCTCCCCGGTGACTTTGCTCCCCTGTTTTATCCAGGAAATTGTTGGGCTTGGGAGAGATCAAAAGGCAACATTAGGACTTCAAAGGGGAAAAGTGGGAGGGGAGATAAGAAGTGGAGACTTTCGGGCTGCCTGGAAGGGAATCTGGGGGAGAAGAGCCAGGACTCCTGTGGGAGAGCTGGGAGAGCAGCTGTGCTGGGAGGTCCTGGCCCTGGGGAAGTTTCCCAGGATGGGACCCCCAGTCCCTGCTCTGGCTGAGGGGCTGAGCCTGGACAGGGCGAGCTCAGAACTGAGTCGGCTCCTTTTTGGGTGGGAACAGGGAAGCAAAGCCAGAGGTGAATCCCAAACCAAGGGGGGCCGTGGGTGGCTGGGGGTGGTTGTTGTGTCTTCAGACCTCGCAGGATAACCCGGCTGAGCCCAAGGGACTTTTCCTTCCCACCCTGAGAAGTGGTTTGAGAGCAGCCCTGAACTGCTTTCCAGGCCAGTCCATTCCCCGCCGTGGATTCCAGGCTGTTCTCCCAGCTCGGGGTTCCTCTGGAGAAGGGATGGTTTAGCTCTGGGTGTGAAACAGCCCCGGGAGGGCTGAGTGCCTGTTTCTCACCGCATCTGTTCCTCTCCTGCTTGCAGCCTCCCCCGTCCCCTCCGAGATGCGCCGCCCCAGCGGGTGCCCCACGGCCCAGCTCTGCATCCCCCCCCCCGCCGTCCTGGTCAGGAGCTGTCCCGTGAAAACCCGCCCGGACCCCCGCAGCTTCCAGCACAGCTTCTGTTTGCCTGCCCGCGGGAATCCCTGCAGGAATCCCCCCTCCTGCTGCTACACCGGAGTGCCCCCGGGCAGCACCACCTACGTGAAGCTGGGCGGGCTGGGGCTGGCACAGGCTGTGGGGTGTGGGGGGCCCTGCGGCCTCGCCGTGGCCTCGGGGGTCCCTCCCTGCTGCCGGGGGGTGACCAGCTACAGCACCACCTGTAGGGATCCCTGCTGCTCCCAGGGGACCACGTGCCAGGATCCCTGCTGCCAGGAGGTGACCAAGTGCACCACGACATGTGTGGATCCCTGCTGCAAGGAGGTGACCAAGTGCACCACCACCTGTGTGGATCCCTGTTGCAAGGAGGTGACCAGCTGTACCACCACATGCCAAGATCCGTGTTGCAAGGAGGTGACCAAGTGTGTTACCACGTGCCAGGATCCCTGCTGCCAGGAGGTGACCAAATGCACCACCACGTGCCAAGATCCCTGCTGCCAGGAGGTGACCAAGTGCACCACGACATGTGTGGATCCCTGCTGCAAGGAAGTGACCAAATGCACCACCACGTGCCAGGATCCCTGTTGCCAGGAGGTGACCAAGTGTGTTACCACGTGCCAAGATCCCTGCTGCCAGGAGGTGACCAAATGCACCACCACGTGCCAGGATCCCTGTTGTGTGACCAGATGTACCACCACGTGCCAAGATTCATGTTGTAAGGAAGTAACCAAGTGCACCACCACATGTCAGGATCCCTGCTGTCAGGAGGTGACCAAATGCACCACCACGTGCCAGGATCCCTGTTGCCAGGAGGTGACCAAGTGTGTTACCACGTGCCAGGATCCCTGCTGTGTGACCAGATGTACCACCACGTGCCAGGATCCCTGCTGTCAGGAGGTGACCAAGTGCACCACCAGGTGTGTGGATCCCTGCTGCAAGGAAGTGACCAAGTGTGTCACCACGTGCCAAGATCCCTGTTGCAAGGAGGTGACCAAATGCACCACCACCTGTGTGGATCCCTGTTGCAAGGAGGTGACCAGCTGTACCACCACGTGCCAAGACCCCTGCTGTCAGGAGGTGACCAAGTGCATCACCACGTGCCAAGATCCCTGCTCTCAGGAGGTGACCAAATGCACCACCACCTGTGTGGATCCCTGCTGCAAGGAAGTGACCAAGTGTGTCACCACGTGTCAGGATCCCTGTTGTGTGACCAGATGTGCCACCAGGTGTGTGGATCCCTGCTGCCAGGAGGTGACAAAGTGCACTACCAGGTGTGTGGATCCCTGTTGTCGGGAGGTGACCAAGTGCATCACCACGTGCCAGGATCCCTGTTGTGTGACCAGATGCACCACCCAGTCTGTGGATCCCTGCTGTCAGGGGGTGACCAAGTGCACCACCACCTGTGTGGATCCCTGTTGCCAAGAGGTGACCAAGTGCATCACCAGATGCCAAGATCCCTGCTGTGTGACCAGATGCACCACCAGGTGTGTGGATCCCTGCTGCCAGGACCTGACCAGATGCACCACCAGGTGCCAAGATCCCTGCTGTGTCACCAGCTGCACCACCCGCTGTGTGGATCCCTGCTACTGCAAGAAAGTGTCCAAGTGCTCTTCCAAGTACGTGGATCCCTGTTGCAAGAAAACAACCAAGTGCTCTCCCAAGTGTGGAGATCCCTGCTGCAAGAAAGGGGCCAAGGGCAGCAGCAGGTGTGTGGATCCTTGTTGCAAAAAAGGCACCAAGCGCAGCACAAGGTGTGTGGATCCCTGCTGTGACAGGGTGACCAAGTGCATCACCACGTGCCAGGATCCCTGTTGTGTGACCAGATGTGCCACCAGGGGTGTGGATCCCTGCTGTCGACCTGTGACCAAGTGCACCACCACTTGTGTGGATCCCTGTTGCCAGGAGGTCACCAAATGCATCACCAGGTGTGTGGATCCCTGCTGCCAGGAGGTGACCAAATGCATCACCACGTGCCAGGATCCCTGTTGCCAAGAGGTGACCAAGTGCATCACCAGATGCCAAGATCCACGTTGTCAGGAGGTGACCAAGTACATCACCAGGTGTGTGGATCCCTGTTGTCAAGAGGTAACCAAGTGCATCACCACATGTCAAGATCCCTGCTGTCAGGATGTGACCAAGTGCATCACCACCTGTGTGGATCCCTGTTGCCAGGAGGTGACCAAGTGCACCACCAGGTGTGTGGATCCCTGCTGTGGATACGTGACCAGATGCACCACTCAGTGTGTCCCTCCCTGCTGTGACAGGGTGACCAAGGGCACCCCCAGGTGTGTCCCTCCCTGCTGCTGCTGCAAAGTGACCGAGTGCACCAGCAGGTGTGTGGATCCCTGCTGCCAGGAGGTGACCAAATCCATCACCAGGTGTGTGGATCCCTGCTGCCAGGAGGTGACCAAATCCGTCACCAGGTGTGTGGATCCCTGCTGTCAAGAAGTGACCAAGTGCATCACCACATGCCAGGATCCCTGCTGCCAGGAGGTGACCAAGTGCACCACCACGTGCCAAGATCCGTGTTGCCAGGAGGTGACCAAGTGCATCAGCAGGTGTGTGGATCCCTGTTGCCAGGAGGTGACCAAGTGCATCACCACGTGCCAGGATCCCTGCTGTCAAGAAGTGACCAAGTGCATCACCACGTGCCAGGATCCCTGCTGCCAGGAGGTGACCAAGTGCACCACCACGTGCCAGGATCCCTGCTGTGTGACCAGATGTACCACCACGTGCCAGGATCCCTGCTGCGTGCCCAGCTGTGCCCCCAGGTGTGTGGATCCCTGCTGTGGGGGCGTCCAGGCCGTCACCAAGTGCGTGGAGTCCTGTCCCACCCCCTGTGTCACCCAGGTGTCCTGTCCCACCCCCTGTGCCACCCAGGTGTCCTGTCCCACCCCCTGTGCCACCCAGGCCTGCCCCGCCTGTGGCCGGCGCTGCCCCCTCCGCTCCCGCAAATTCCGGGGGCTCTGAGGGGGCTCTGAGGGGGCTCCCAGGTGGATCCTGAGGGGACCCCACCCTGCAGAGCCACTGCCCTGGGGGGTCTCCAGAGGCTGAGGACTGAGAGAGGTTTGTAAATCCCTGGACCTCTCCCTCACGTCCTTGTTTCCCCGGTGCCCTCCCTGCTCCGGGAGCAGAAAATCCTCCGCTGCTTTTCCTGACGTTCTGCACCATTCCTGCCTTTCCTTGTACATGTAACCGAGTGATTTTTGTGCCCCCGGGAATATTTCCTGGGAGAAAGAGCCTGTAACTCCTCGTTGCCCTGATCTTGGTGGAGGAATGTCCTTGTTTGTTGTTCCTTTGTCACCTTCCCCTTCCCACGTGCGAATAAAACAAACGATCTCGGCACCACCCCGGTGTTCCCTTCACTTCTGTATTGCCCTGGACTCCTGTTTCATCCTTTTGATTTCTTCCTAAAATCCCCATACCTGCAGAGTGGCAGCTCCCTCTGGAAAGCTTGGAAAGGTCCAAGGCAGCAGCTGGAGACCTGAGACCCCCCTGGGATGAGAGAATCAAGGAACATCCCGAGTTGGAAGGGACCCACACAGATCATCCCAGTCCAGCTCCTGGCCCTGCACAGGACATCCCAAAATCCCACCACACCCCTGAGAGCTTTTGGAAATGCTCCTGGAGCTCAGGCAGCCTTGGGGCCGTGCCCACTGCCCTGGGGAGCCTGGTCAGTGCCCAACAAACCACCCTCTGGGGGAAGAATTTTCCTGATGTCCAACCTGACCCTGCCCCGGCACAGCTCCAGCCATTCCCTGGGTCCTGTCCCTGCTCCTCCTTGGGATATATCCCAAATATCCCAGCTCACTGCTGGGACAGGGGGTGCTGCACATCCCGAGGAATCCCCCTCCCGTGGGTTAGGAAAGGCTCTGGAGCCCCAAAGGGGGGTTCCCAAAGTGCTCCAAAGCTCCCATCGCTTCCTCCTCGGCCTCAAATCTCCTGGAAAACTGTTCACCCGGGAGCCAGGAACGTCCCCGGGGGCTCCAAACCTCCCCCCTGTTACAGAGGAGGGTTGTGCTGTGCAGGTTTTGTGCTCTGCAGGTTCTGTGCTCTGCAGGTTCTGTGCTCTGCAGGTTCTGTGCTCTGCAGGTTTTGTGCTCCGCAGGTTTCCAGGCAGGGAGATGGGCCGGGGCAGGGTTGGGGTGAGCAAATCCCTCCTGGAATGCTGGAGGGAGGAGCGCCCAGCGCGGGGGAGGCGGCAGACAGGGGTGTGCCCGTCTGGCAGCACCCACCGGCTCCTGCTTTGAGGACACCCCGGGGCACGGGGCTGGTGCCTCCCCGGGAATTGTCACCGTCTCACCCCGGGAAGAGGAGCCAGCCAGGAGTGGGAAGTGACAAATCCCACCCACGGGACGCGGTCTGGGGACATCTGTCCTCACACAAACCATCCCACCCCCACAGTTCCACTTCCATCCTCCTCTCTCAGCAGGTTGGGGAGAACCAGCATAAAAAAAAAACCCAAACCACAAATTCTCCCCGTGCAGGTTTAATTTTACCCCAGAACTCCTTTAAAACTCACTGAAAGGTTCTGTGCAGGCAACAATTTCCTTTTCTCCTGCTCCCAAATCAAATGGAAGAACCCTCTGGGAATAAAGGAACTGCGGGTGGGGAAAAATGGCACCCAGATAAGATTCTTCCCTCCTCATGGCTTGGTGTTTGCATGATATTTAATCCTTCAGGTTTTAATTCACCTCAGCTCAGCAGAGAGCTGAGACTCCATTTCCAGGTGGGGCTGGAAGTAAGGGAAACAGGGAGACAGGGAGACAGGGATCCCTGGATCAGCACCTGGACTTTCAAACTACACCCATGGAACTGTCCCAACAGGGAGGAAACTGCAGCTCAGAGTGAGAAAACATGGTGCAATCACATTTCTTGTCCTGTCAGGCCACGTGCTCTGAGCTCTGAAAGGTGTTTCCTCGGAGATCAGAACACATTTTATCCAGTAAAACACAAACAAATCCCAGGGAAAACCGGATTTCCTCCCCAGAACACCGAGGAAATCCAAGCAGATCTCTCTGAGAGTCCGAAGGCGAAGGATAAAAGGGCTGAGGCATTTTTTCCTGACCACAGTTAGTTCCTCTTCCCGAGGTTTAATTACCCAGGTGCTCGTTTATCATTCCTGGCCGAGCACTCACCTGCCCCAGTAAACAGGAAAAGGGGAGGATGGGGCCGGGCTGGGGCTCCTCATCCTCCTCCCCAGGAGGGGTGAGCTCATCCCCTGAGCCAACAGTCCCTGGGGCAGGGGGCAGGTGAGCCACAGGTGAGCCACAGGTGAGCCACAGGTGAGCCACTCGTGCTCATGTGAGGCCGAGGGCACCCCCCACTCAGCCCCCTGGCATCCCAGCTATGCCCAGAGCCAGAGGAGGGCTGGACAGCAGCCCCGGCTGGAATGGGGCTGGATCAGCAGCCCCGGCTGGAATTGGGCTGGATCACACCCTCCCACCCTGCCCTGACAGGGGAAAGTGGGGTGTGAGGAAGCCCCAGATTGTAGGATTGGGGATGGGGCACAGGGGGGACTGGATGATCCTGGAAGTCTTTGCTGATGGCACAGAGCAGGGAAACCCCTGCAGGAGGCTCTGGGGTAAACCAAGGGCTGTGTAAAACCCAGATGGATCCTATTTTAAAGCAAATTGTTCAGCAGTTCATGAAATAGGTTGGTTGGTTTGTTTTCTCCCCTGGTAGAAAAGTGCCTCCCCCTTTGGTAGCTCCTGGTGGTGAAACAAAAAGAGCTCCTCGGATTCTTGGGAGCCAGAAGTGTTGGCAAGGTGATGTTTTGTGGGGTTTTTCAGAAAGAAATGCTCCTGGGCAGCAGAATTCGGTGCTCAGGGGGCAGTTCTGCTGCAGCAGCAGACCAAGCTCTGGCCACCACATGAGGGCCACCAAAGGGTGTTGCTGTGGGGTCCTGACTCACTGACATCAGTGTGACCAGCCACAGGAGCAGATTGCTCATGAATTTAATAGAGACCCACAAATAAGGGTCAATTAAGGGGTAACAATCCAGCCCTCTGATGTTCCCACCTGTTACAGATGCAGATAAATTGATGTGTCCTCTCAGAAGGGGATTTCTTGCCCATCAAATGTAACAACGGGGTGTTAAATAACTGTGGGAAGGGAGGGTGGGACCGGTCCCGGTGTTGCTTTTGGAGCCCAAGGAGAGCACGAAGAGCTCTTCAAGCAGGACTTTGAGATGCTCCTCAGCGAGAAAACTGCTGGAGGCTGCTGGGAGGGCACCTGGAAGTGCTGGAGGACGATTTCCTCACCCAGCAGCTCGAGGAGGAGAAGGTGGGAAGGTTTAAATATTCAACCCCTAAACCCGAGCCGGTTCCCTGCTCGTTTTGCAGCCTGTTTGATGCAGCCACGGGTATTTCCCCACCCCTGAGTCAGGTGTTGGGGACAAGCAAACCACACTCTGCCAGTCCCAGTTTTATTCCTGCCATCCCTAAAAACCCCCCCCGGGGCGGAGGAGCCTCGAGGGGAGGAGGAGGAGGAGGAGGAGGAGGAGGAAGAGCACGAGGGGGGCTGAGTCTGTGGAAAGGCTGAGCCACCCCGAGAACGTCAGGAGTGAATCCCGCAGCTCACGTGGGCCCAGGGCAGGAATTCCAGGCTTTCCGTGTCAGCACGGGGAAGGATCCGGGGCTGACTCCTGGAATTCTCCATCTGGACTCCTGGCCTGGGGTGTAAACAGGATGCTGAAGGGGCTGGCTTGGGTTGGCTGGTTGGGTTTTTCTCCCATCTGGCATTTTTTGCAGGGCCAAGCGTGGTCTGGGACACACACACCCCATTCCACCTCTGGGATTGGAATATCTGGGAGAAACAAGGATTTTTTTCCCAGTTTTTACCAGCAGACCCCTTCAGTGTGTTAATGTGGCATCCTGGGCCTGAACCCCACCTAAGCTGGAGCATTTTACACTCCTGGCAGTGAAAAATGTCTTTAAATCAAGGGATACGTTGCCTTGAGGGGTGTGATGAGGTTCTCAGGGTACCTGCAGGTGTGTCCCTGCTGGAATGGCCAAGCATGGATGTTGTTACTCCATGGGAGGAGTGGGTTGGGTGAATGAACTGGTTTAAAAGGCATCAAAGGAGCAGGAACTGGTGGGAGCAGTGGTGGCCCACTGGGTTGGGTGAATGAACTGATTTAAGAGGTATCAAAGGAGCAGGAACTGGTGGGAGCAGTGGTGGCCCACTGGGCTGGGTGAATGAGCTGGTTTAAGAGGTATCAAAGGAGCAGGAATTGGTGGGAGCAGTGGTGGCCCACGGGGGGAATCAGCTGCTCCTCTCCATGAGAATCGGGCTGGGATATTTCTCAGAGTAAATCAAATTAATTGTTCCCTAATAACAACCACTGGGAAAAGCCCAAAGGCGTCATCCAGAGGTTTATGGAAATCAGGGGGCTGAGAACAGCCCCTCGCACCGAATCAATTAATTCCTCACCTGCTGGTTTTTAATTACCGTCACTCCCGGTGGGAACCACCTGACCCTGGGAGGGGGTGAGGGGGCAGAGGAGCCTGCTCAGCATCACATGCTCTTCCTGCAGGAGGGTTTCCCATCCAAAAATGAGGATGTGAGCAAATATGCCGAGCACGTGGAGGTGGAGCCCGGGGAGGCTGTTTGTGGTCGGTGTCCATCCCCCTGGGCTGCCCCGTTTCCGGAGCCGGCGCCGCTCGGGCCGTATAAAAGCTCGGCCTTGGGATGCTCCCACCACTTCATTTGGCTCCTGCCTCGCTCCCCTGCACGCCTGAACTGGTGAGTCTCTCTGGGCTTTATCAGGGAGCTGATGGGCTCTTGGTTGCTGTGGTCAAGAGGGTGTTTTTCCAGAGCTTTGCCTGTGGGGTTTCTCCTCCAGGACTTGTCTCGGGACTGGGGAGAGGATGTTCCACTCTTGTTTAGGGTTTGCTCTGCCTTAAGTAGCTTGCAAATGTCCTGCCACCTCCTCAGAAGCTGTGGTTGTCTCTCATCCTCCCTCCTCCTCTATCTTGGTTAATTTTTTCGTGGCTCATTAAGTCTGGAAATGAAATAAATGAGTGGACGCTGCTGAGTGACTCCCGGCACTTCAAAAGGGATGGGTGGGAAGAGGCATCAGCTGGAAGGAGGAAGCTGCAGAATTCCTGCAGGCAGAGCTGCAGGAGGCACCTGGGAGAAGAGGAGGAAATGATTTGGGAACAGGAGCTGCAGCCTCTGGGCCAAGCCTTTTCCCAGGAAAGGATGAGCCCGGGAATTCTGAGACAACTCCGGGGACATCCCACGATCCAGAGGATCCTCGGGCTGGGTCTGCAGCCCAGACTAACCTGGGCTAGTGGGAGGTGTCCCTGCCCATGGCAGGGGGTGGAATGAGATGAGCTTTAAGATCATTCCAACCCAAACCGTTCCACAGTTCCATGGTTTTACGGGATAACGTCAGAGTTTGTGGTCTTTGGGCATCAGCAGCTCCATGTCTGCTCCCAGGGGGACGTGCTCAGGTGGCTGTGAGGATCTGAGGAAGTGACAACCAATAGATAAGCCACGGAAAAATTCCTGATTTAACTAAGAAAGCCAGGAAATGAACCAGGAAAAATTCCTGATTTAACTAAGAAAGCCAGGAAATGAACCATTTTTATGTCATGACTTCTCCAAAGTTTAACTGTGGGCGAATCTCCAAAGCTGACAGCCCTGGGCTCCCTAAGGGTGACTCTGAGCATTCCCAGGAAAGGAAGGAATAACCTGGCAGCGTTACCTGCCCAAATCTGAAGGCAGAAATCCCCCACCCGGGCGATGTTTTCCTCCCCCTGACCACAAACGGTCCCACACTCCGGGAACCGGCGCCTGGAGGGGGGAAAACTCTCCATATCCTGATTTTCTGTGTCTCTTCGCAGCTGTGCCCGTCGGTGCCCCCCCCGGGAAGGATGTCCTACTACGAGCAGTGCAAGCAGCCCTGCCTGCCCCCTCCCATCTGCCTGCAGAAGGGGGTGAAGCGGGTGGTGGAGCCGTGCCAGGCCGTGTGCCCCGAGCCGTGCCCGGCGCAGTGCGTGGAGGTTTGCCAGGCCCCCTGTGCCACCCAGTGCAGCTCCTCCTGCAGCCCCCAGTGCGTGGATGTCTGTGCCACCCAGTGCAGCTCCTCCTGCAGCCCCCAGTGCGTGGATGTCTGTGCCCAGCCCTGTGCCCCTCAGTGCGTGGACGTCTGTGCCCCGCAGTGCGTGGACGTCTGTGCCCAGTCCTGCGCCCCGCAGTGCCCGGCCCAGTGCCCCGAGCCCTGTGCCACCAAGTGCCCCGAGCCCTGCCAGGGCCCCTGCGTGGAGGTTTGCCCCACCAAGTGCGTGGAGTCCTGCGACGCCGTGTGCCTGGAGCCCGTCTGCTCCCGGCCCTGCTGAGCCCGGAGCGCCCCCGGAACGGACACCCCGGCTACAGACCCCCCTGGCATGCTCTGAGACCCCTCCTGCTCTGCCCACCCCAGGGCCTCTGCCCTGGGAAACGTCCTCTCTGACTGGTTCTGCCCTTTCCCTCCCGTGACACTTCTGCTCCTGCTGCCTCAGCACCTCTGGTTTCGGTGGCTGCAGCTGGATGGTATCGGACTGTTGGGCATCTTGGGAAGATGTCCAGCCATGGCTGGGCTGGAAAATTATTGAGCTGTGGTTTTTCTGTCCAAGATGTTTAGCCATGGTTATGCTGGAAAAGTTATTGAGCCATGATTTTTCTGTCCAAGATGTTTAGCCATGGATGTGCTGGAAAATTATTGAGCCATGGCTGTGCTGGAAAAGATGTTGAGCCATGGTTGTGCTGTCCAAGCTGTCCAGCCATGGTTGTGCTGGAAAATTATTGAGCTGTGGTTTTTCTGTCCAAGATGTTGAACCATGGTTGTGCTGGAAAAGCCATGGTTGTGTTGTCCCAGATGTCCAGCTGTGGATTTTCTGTCCCAGATGTCCAGCTGTGGTTTTTCTGTCCCAGATGTCCAGCTGTGGATTTTCTGTCCCAGATGTCCAGCTGTGGTTTTTCTGTCCCAGATGTCCAGCTGTGGTTTTTCTGTCCCAGATGTCCAGCTGTGGATTTTCTGTCCCAGATGTCCAGCTGTGGATTTTCTGTCCCAGATGTCCAGTGGTTGTGCTGTCCCAGTTCTGAGCCGTGGTTTGTGCTGTCAGCAGCTGCTGGTGGAAGATGTCTCCTCTTTTGCTCTTCCCTTCTCTTTCGTGTCCTTTCTCTTGTAGTGTCTGTGTTCAGCAATAAAAACTGTCCATCGATGGCATCCTGGGTCTTCTGTCCTTCTTTTCATCTCCATGTCCTCAGGCTCAGGAACATCTTCCCTCAGTTTTCATTTTCAAAAGCTGCTGTGCCTGGGGAGGGTTCTGTGCCTGGGGAGGGTTCTGTGCCTGCTGCAAACAGCATTTCAGTGTGGAGCAATTATCTTCTAATTCCAGAAGGAAGCTGTTAAAAGGTGAATTTAACCAGTACAAAGCCCTCAGATTCAAGCAAGAAGGAATCGAGTGTTCTTGGCTGGAATTTTAATTATTCCTTTAAAAAATTCTGCCTTGGACAAAAGTGGTGGGTGGGATGAACTCTTCCCACGATCCCCACTGGCCAAATATAGGAAAGGGGGGGTTTGGCTTCGGGAGATGAACCTTTCTGTGGTTCAGAAACAGGCCTGAGCCCCGAGTTTGCAGTTCTGCTGCCAGGACCTGCAGGTCCTTTGGGTGGCTCTGGAGGGTCTCACTCGTGTCTCTGTCCATTATCTGCCCACGAGCAGGAATCACCTCCTTGAGGGAGAGAGGGCTTGGAGTTTGGGGTTCATTAACACCTGGTAGGTGCAATAACATTTTACTTGGCTTTAAATACACCTTTATTTGTTGTAACTTTGGAGCTAAAGGAGGCCCGTTGTCTGGAGGGACGTGAAACCCCTTGAAAGCCTGAATTTGGGAGATAAAGCTCCCGTGGGACTGGTCCGACCTCTGGCCACGCCATCCCCGGGTCTGGGCCGTGCAGAATTGCTCCCCAGCCACCGTGTCATTAGGGCAGGGGTGGGGAATCTCTAATCTGGAGAAGAAAAGAGTTATATTTAGGTGTGTGCAGAGGCTGTTACCAAACGAGCTGCTAATGAGCCCTTGTGTGGAATTTAACAGCAGATTCCTCTCCGGGCCCGTCTGTCGACACCGAGAGGTGACACCGATAATGAGAGGGGGGAAAAAAAACAGGGCTGGGGAAGGCAAACAACCCACCCCTGCTCCTGCCACAACCCACCCCTGCTCCTGCCACAACCCACCCCTGCTCCTGACAGAACCCACCCCTGCTCCTGTCACAGCCCACCCCTGCTCCTCACAGAACCCACCCCTGCTCCTGCCAGAACCCACCCCTGATCCTGACAGAACCCACCCCTGCTCCTGCCAGAACCCACCCCTGCTCCCGACACAACCCATCCCTGCTCCTGCCAGAACCCACTCCTGCTCCTGCCACAACCCACCCCTGCTCCCGACACAACCCACCCCTGCTCCTGCCAGAACCCACCCCTGCTCCTGCCACGGCCCGGGCAGGAGGGAGGGAGTGGGGGGAGCAGAGGCTCAAATGAGGGACCTGCTCCCCTAATTCCTGCTGTGCAACACAAACCTGGGGGTCCCCCTGGGAATTCTGCCAATCCTGCCTCACCAAGGACCTGCTGATGCCTCATCAGTGCCCAATTTTAGGCACAGAAAAGGTGCTGGTCAGGGAGTGACGTGCAGCTCCATCCCACAGGTGAGTCACCTGAGTTGGGAGCATCTCCAGCCAGATCCAGCAGCTGATGAAACATTTCCTCAGCTCCTTCCCCGGGGAAAAAAAAAAATGTCCAGGGGACCAACATTTTTCTGGATCCATCCCCGGAATAAACCCGGGAAGTTCTGCCCTGGCTCCAGCAGGTCAGAGCCGGGGCTTGGGGAAAAGGGATTGAATTCGTCACAAATGAAGCTGCTTCGGTGAAAAACTGCTGTGAAGTGCAAGGAAAAATGGCCAAATGAAGTTTTTCTCTTCTCCCTCTCCTCTGCAGCAGGCACAGGAGTCCCAGCCAGGCTCTGGAAACCCCGGGGGAAGTGGCAGGAGGCTCCTGTTGGATGGAGCTCATCGAGGTTTCCTGTGCTGGTGGGAAAAAGGTGTTCCAAAAGCCCTGACACACTTCCCTCCCGGGCACCCCTGGGATTGCTCAGATTCCTGGGATATTTGCAGCAAATTGGTGCCACTTCATCCCTGTCAGCCTTGGAGAGGGTCAGGGAGCTGATGGGGATGTGTCAGACACCGGGAACTGGGGGGTGGAGGGTTGGTGGTGGGAACAGCCAAGGATTTTTGGTGGGAACAACCAAGGATTTTTGGTGGGAACAACCAAGGATTTTGGTGGGAATAGCCAAGGATTGTTGGTGGGAACAACCAAGGATTGTTGGTGGGAATAGCCAAGGATTTTTGATGGGAACAGTCAAGGATTTTTGGTGGGAATAGCCAAGGATTGTTGGTGGGAACAATCAAGGATTTTTGGTGGGAACAGCCAAGGATTTTTGGTGGGAACAACCAAGGATTTTTGGTAAAAACAACCAAGGGTTGTTGGTGGGAAAAATCAAGGGTTCCTTTTCCAGCAAAGCCAAGGCTTCAGATGGAACATTTTCTCTGTCCCTTCCTTGGAAAAATCTCAAGGGGAATCCACATTTTTCTGCAACGTGGATCCATCCTCAAAAAAAAAAATAAATAAAGAAATCCTGCCACAACTTCAGCGAGTCTGGAAAAAAGGAATTCAGTTCATTAAAAATGAAGTTAATTCAGGGAAAAATCACAGCAAAGTGCAAGGAAAAAAACCAGGGGAAGGATTTCTGATTTCTTGGCTTTCTGAAGTGTTTTATTCCCCTTTTTGGGGGAGGAAATTGGAGAAGGGCAACAGCAAAATCCAGAAGCACAGGAGGCCAAAGACAGACCTGCTGCCCTTGCCAGGGGCTGGCACAGGGGCTCCCCCACCCCACTCGGGTTTCTGGGGATCTGTGCTGTGGTCACAGATGAAATTATCCCCTGAATTTTGTGTGACACGTTCTGCTCCCTCCAGAGAGGACGTGAGTTGTGTCCCAGCCCCACAGAGCCGTGGGATCCGTGCCCAGGACAGGGATGAGGGAATTATTAATGAATTAGCCCGTGATTACCAGCCTGGGTGTGCCTGGCATTAAAAACAACAAATCCCCCGCAGCTGGAAGAGGAGGGATCCTTCCCAGGCCTTGACTGTGGTCCAGGAGCAGGGAGGTGTGAGCGGGGCAGGTTCTGGTTGTGAAAGATTCTGGTCACCGAGTTAATCTGTTGTCATCAGCTCCTGGGAGGGTATAAAACCCTCCTGCAGCTCCTCACCTCCAGTGGCTTCTCCTTCCCTCCTTCCAGAGCAGGAGATACCAGGTGAGACACCAGGTGAGTCCTCCCGTGCCCCTCTGCCTGCCCAGGGGTGGTTCTGGGCCTTTGGGGGTGGTTTGTCCTTGGTTTGTCCCTCCAGTCCCAGCTCCAGCTTTTCCCCCGGCGGGTGAGAGGCACAGGATGGGCTTTGGAGGCTTTCTGAGGTTCCAAACTGTGGTTTGCTGCCTCTCTGGGACCAGAACCCCCTTGCCAACCCTCTGGATTTCCCCCAGGCTGATAAGGATCCTGTGGATAACCAGCAGGGGTTGGGGATGAGCTGCCAGCAGTTGGCACCCGTGGGAAGCTGGTTTAGCATCTGATCACTTGGCTCTCCTGGATTCCCAGGGCCCTGAGTTCCACTTCTCTGCATAAAATCCATCGAATTTGATGGCCAGAGATGCAGCTCCTGCTCTGAGGCTCTCCCTGACCTGAGCAGGGATGTGCCTGTTGCCAAAGGGGGCTGTTCCCCGAGGATTTCCTGCTCTCAGAACTCCCAGCACCGAGCTCTCACCACTTTTCTGCTCCTCTCCAAACAGCTTTAACCCCTGCCCTGAGGTCCTCCTTGAGCCGAGCGAGTTTGCCTTCAAACCTGCCTTTCTCCTGTGCTTGTCCAAGCTGGAATGTCCAGCAAACATTTTTTTGAGCAGAGGGAATGAAGGAAAAACCCCCCTCGATGTTTGTCCCCTCCTCAGCTCCCGCAGCCACTTCCCTGCTTGGAACCAGGCTCTGTCAGGCTGGAGCCAGGCTTTGCTAGGCTGGAGCTTGCCTCTGGCACTCATTTTATGTGCAGTTCCTCTCTGAGGGCTCAGCAGAGTGGCTGAGCCCACGGAGGGTGTGATGGGGGCCCCAAAAAAGCCACCGAGGGGCGGGTGCAGCGAAGTGGCCTCGCCGGGTCTGGAGAGCAGCATCCTCAGGGATTTATGGCCAGGAGTGGGTTTGGTGGGAGGATTAACCTTAGAAGCTCATCCTCTTGGCTGGGGAGTCGATGCCAGAGCTGAGGAACCTCCTGAAACCGTGATATCCCAGAAGGAGAGGTGTGTGTGGAGGGGATTTAACACAACTGCCCCGCTGTGGGGTTTCCTTGCAGGCTCGGCAGGGATGTCGTCCCACCAGCAGAAGCAGCAGCAGTGCCTCCCTCCCCAGTGCCAGGAGAAGTGTGTGGCCCCTGCCAAGGGCGTGGAGCAAAGCCAGGCCCCCAAAGGGCAGGCCAAGTGCCCCGTGAAGAGCCTCCCCCAGCAGCAGCAGCAGCACCAGCAGGGCTGCCCCAAGCAGAAGTAGCCCCGACGGCCCCGGAGCTGCCACGGGAGATGCAAATTCCCCGTTTCCAAATGCAAATCCCCGTTTCCAAATGCAGATCCCCATTTCCAAACGCTCCTTTCCCAACTTCCCTGTCTGCTGGCGCCGCTGGAAGGGCTCCAAAACCCCGCAGCCGCCTCCTCAGCCCTGCAAGGAGCAATTGCTTTACAACGAGGTGCAATTCATTACCTGGGATTGGCTCACCCTCTGCTGGGAAATAATAAATAAATAAATCCTGGGGCCGCTTTATCCTGCTCTTCCTTTGGGACACGCTGCAATAAAATGACTAATAACTCATGACTTGCTTCCTGATGTTTTTATTGTCACTTTGCTCGTGTTGTTCGTTACCTTCCTCTTTTATTTGCCAAAAAATTACCTTTAAAGGCGCACACAGGTGGTTGAGATGGGATATTAAGGATAAATCCCTCCCTGGGAGGGTGGGGAGGGCCTGGCATAGGTTGCCCAGGGAAGTTTTGGCTGCCCCTGGATCCCTGGAAGGGCCCAAAGCCGGGTTGGAGCAACCTGGGACAGAGGAAGGTGTCCCTGCCCGTGGCAGGGGGTGGCACTGGAGAGACTTTAAGGACCCTCCCATTCCAAACCATTCCATGGTTCTGTGACTCAGGGTCACCCATTCCCGAGTTTCCAGGTCCTGATTGGGAAGCCCCAAGCTCTGCCCCTGTTGCCAGCTGAGGTTCCCTCCCACCTTTTTTAAGCAGAAGCCGAGAAAAACCTCCACACCTCGGTATTCAAAGCAACTTTTATTGCTGATTTTCACAGTGAAATGAACCCTGGATGCAACACCAGCCTAAAACAATTAGAGCTAAGTGGCAAATCCATCCACAGCAACCCCGTGTGGGGTGTAATTGAGGCAGCCCCGGGTGTGTTCCCTCCTCTGCCCCGTGGAGCCTGAGGTTAAGCTCTGCTTTCACAACGTGTCTGGAGTGGATTCGGGAGGTTTGCCAGGAAGCCTCTCAGCTGGAGCTGCTCTTTCACACGTCCCAGAAGATTCCAGGTGAGCTCTGGCTCCTGCCTGGGCAGAGCTGGTGCCTCTGTCCTAAAATCCCTTCCTATTTCCTGCGGCCCGGCGGATTCTTTTTAATTGCATGAAACCAATCAGCACTGCCGTGTCACGAGCTGGGAGGGGGATCAGAACCCTTTAGCAGCAGGTTCTGCCCAGACCTCCCACTACGAACAGGCAGGAAGCCCTAAATGCAG
Source organism: Manacus candei (assembly GCF_025592945.1). Taxonomy (NCBI): domain Eukaryota; kingdom Metazoa; phylum Chordata; class Aves; order Passeriformes; family Pipridae; genus Manacus; species Manacus candei. The sequence goes on from NW_026138176.1 coordinate 319,869, forward strand.
GTGGGAGGTGGAATCCAGGGAGCTGGGGGGGGGAAGGCAGGGAGACCAGAGCTGGGCCTTGTGCTGGGGGAGAGTTTAATGCTGAGCTTAAGGAACCCTGCCTTGTGCTGCCAGGGAGCTTTGTGGTGTCTCTCTGGGCCAGGGGGACTGGGAGAGGGCAGGAATTCAGGCTGCTGGGGAGCTGAACACACACCCAGGACCCTGCTTGAAGCCTTTCTATCCGCTGTTAGTACAGGACGAAGCGTTAATTGGAGGGGGGACTTGGAAGCTCAGCAGCGATTTTCTTCTCCACAGAAGCTCTGCAGCGATTCAAAAGGTGCTGGGAAATGACCTCTGGATGGGAGATGTGGGAGAGGAGGTTTGGGGTTGGGATCTTCTTCTCCCCTCGGGGCTCGGCTCGGGCGGCCCCACTTTACTTCTGGGCGGGAGGCCACGGGTTGGGCTGTTTGAGCTGCTGCTGCTCCACGGGAGGGGCTTTCTCGGGAAGGGAGAGCTGCTCGGGGTCGGGACAGGGAGCTGGCACTGGCACCGGGGCGTCCTGGCACTCCTGCTTCTGCTGAGGGCACGGGGTGGGCACGGGGAGCTCCTCGATCTCCTGCTTCTGCTGGGGACACGGGGTGGGGTCGGGCAGCGGGACAGGGATGGGCACGGGGGTCTCCTTGATCTCCTGCTTCTCCTGGGGACATGGGGTGGGCACAGGGAGCTCCTTGATCTCCTGCTTCTCCTGGGGGCACGGGGTGGGCACAGGGAGCTCCTTGATCTCCTGCTGCTTCTCCTGGGGACACGGGGTGGGCACGGGGGTCTCCTTGACCTCCTGCTTCTCCTGGGTGGGCACAGGAGTCTCTTTGATCTCCTGCTTCTGCTGGGGACACGGGGTGGGGTCGGGCAGCGGGACAGGGATGGGCACGGGGGTCTCCTTGACCTCCTGCTTCTCCTGAGGGCACGGGGTGGGCACGGGGAGCTCCTTGATCTCCTGTTTCTCCTGAGGGCACGGTGTGGGGTCGGGCAGTGGGACAGGGATGGGCACGGGGGTCTCCTTGACCTCCTGCTCCTCCTGGGGGCGCGGGGTGGGGTCGGGGCGCGGGGCAGGGACGGGCACGGGGAGCTCCTTGACCTGCTGCTTCTCCTGGGCACAGGCTGCAGCCTCGGAGCGGGTCCCGGGGACTGGCACGGGGCTCTCCCGGCACTGCTGCTTCTCCAGCCCACACGGGGCTGGGTCAGGGCGGGACAGCTCTTGGCAGGCTGGTTTCTCCTCTGGGCACGGCAGAGCCTCGGCTGGGAAGGGCGGGGGGCACTTGCTCTGCTGCTGCTGCTGCTCCTGGGCTGGGCACTGGGGCACCACGGCCGCGGGGGCTTCTCCTTTGCCCGGCTCCTGGCCTGGCAAGGGCACGGCTCGTTCCGGGCACGTCGGCACGGCCGGGGCTGGGCCCGGGCGGGGTGTGGGGTCCTGGAGCTCGGGGTGCTGCTGCGGGCACGGCGCGGGGTCCGGGCTCGGCTGGGGGATGCTCCTGCTCAGCCCGGGGGGCAGGAGGGTGAGCTCCTGCTTGATTTGCGTCTGATTCAGGGACATCTTCGCGGGAAACCGGAGGGTCTGAAAGGAAATCGGAGCGTTACTGCGGTGCTGAGGGGGGCGCGGCAGGAGGAGGGGGAACGGTGATAAAATACGAGTTCAGTTACAAAATACGAGTTCAGTTTTAAAATACGAGTTCAGTTTTAAAATACGAGTTCAGTTTTAAAATACGAGTTCAGTTTTAAAATACGAGTTCAGTTTTAAAATACGAGTTCAGTTTTAAAATACGAGTTCAGTTTTAAAATACGAGTCCCAAGAAACCAGAGCAAAGCTCCCCCGGTTTGCCCTTGGGTTTCCCGAGGCGGGTTGTCCCAGAATGATGATCTGCTCTTCCTTTTTCATCCTGCCTCTCAGCTCCTGCTCCCACCCCGTCTTATCTCGTCCCTCCTCTCCCTGCTCTGCGATGTGGGACAGCCCTGTCGGGTCTGGCTGAGGTAGAGCCGCTCCTTTGAACCCGCAGCTGATTTGCACTTCAGAGTCCTTCCCCCTCTTCCCAAAGTGTCAGCTCCCTTTTATTTCTGTCCTGGGGAACCGATGAGAGGAGCTGACAAACCACAGATCTCCCGGTGTGGAGAGAACGGCCTCGGAAAGTCAAAATAATAACAGAAAAACAACGAAAGTGAAAGACAAACATTTAAAAGCAGAAAGTTGGAAAATATAAATATGGGGCCAAGGGGATGTTTTACAGTGGCAAAAGTGAAATAGTTCAGTGGGGTTTGCCCCTTTTGCAATGGTTTCCAGGTTTTACCTGGAATTAGAAGCCTTTCCTGTAAGTACTAGGACTCAATTCCTCCTCTTGCTCTGGTTCCATCCCGACTTTGTGGGGGATGTGAAGGGCTGAGGTGACCCCTGGCCCAGTCCAGGGAGAGAATGAGCAGGGATAACGTGTCCCCGTGCCCCTGGATTGGCCTGGCCACTAATGACACCTGTGACCTGCATGAATCAGAGCCACCGGGAGGGATTTCTGCTCCCAGGGCCACTCCTGGGCCGGCAATTTGGGAAACTGTTTTGTGGCTGCTGAAGGCAGGCCCGGGCTCAGCTGGGCTGGGGAAGTGTCTGTGCTAAAGCCTGGGCTGCTGCTTCTCCAAAAGCAACTTAAAGGCACGAGTTAAAGGTGAGGACTGGAAAAGTGGTGCCTGAAAGGGGTATTTTGGAGCCCCCCCAGCACAGGACCTGCCCCACCCCAGAGCTGTGGGCAGTGGCAGCTCCTTCTCCCTTCCCCTGGGGTTGCTGCTCCTCTCAGCACATCTCCAAAGCCAATTCCCTCCTCTCCTCTCCCTCCTCCAGGTCAGTGACACCCCTCTCTTGCCATTTTTTTTATAAGGATCTGATAAGATCTTTGAATTAATGCATTGCCCTTGCCATGGCTGGCATGAGTGAGGCAGCACAGGAGGAATGCCTTCAGCCCTCTGCTCCTGCAGCCCCAAATCCCTGCTTTCCCAAAGAATTCTCCCGTGCAATTGGAGTTTGGACAATATCCTTGCTACCAACAGCAGAATCCCAGGAAATCAGCTGGGAGGGAGCTCCAGGAGGCCACTGCTCTCCTCCCCTGGAGGAGAACTTAAACCAACACAATTTCCTCTGCTCTCCCTTTCAGGAAGGGTCTAATTTAGCCCTCGACCCCCCCCCAGAGTTACACTCAGCCTGGATTTACCCTGCAGAGCTGTCCCAAGGCTGCCTGTCCTGCCCACAGCCCCTCTCCTCTCCGAGAGCCTTTTGCATATCCGAGGGCAGGGGGTGAAACCCTCCCTTGCAAAGGGAGCAGCCACGTGAGGGGAAGCCCAGGGAGGCACCAGAGCCCTCTGACTTACCCAGGTGGCCACCAGGGAGTCTCAGGGAGCCGAGTGGATGCCGGGGCAGAGGGATGGCAGAACCTTTATATGGTCTCAGAGCCCTGCCTTCTGGGAATGAGTCCTCCTGGCTGATGAGCTCATGGTTTCACAACTGTGTTTCCTCCCCAGCCCTGTCCTACACGTAGGCAGATCTCACACAGGGCTCCTTTCATCCCCCTGACTAACCCAGCTGGACAGGACAGGGGGTGGGAATGAAGGGCAGACCCTCAGGTCGATGCATGGACTGCATTTGGGGTCTGGGGTGTTGTGGTGCCACCTCATCCCCTCCAGGAGTCCTTTCACACCATCCAGTTCCCACTAATTCTTGGGCTGTGTCTGTAGTTTAAGAGAGGGGCGTTTAATTTGTCCTTCTCTCTCTTGCTCTTCATCAGTGAATTCCCCAAAATGGCTTCAGGGTGTAAAAACTCGTGAGGGGTGAGTGAACTTTTCTTTTCCTCAGGAAGGTCTTCATGGATTTCATTCTGCTTTCGTTTCAGAACAGATAATTTTGAATCATTGGGAGGAATTTCCTCCTGGGAAGGGTGTTCAGGCCTTGGCAGGGGCTGCCCAGGGAGGTTTGGAGTGCCCAGCCCTGGAGGTGTCCAGGGCAGGACTGGCTGTGGCACTGAGTGCTCTGGGCTGGGGGACGAGATGCTGATGGATCAAAGGCTGGACTTGATGATCTTGGAGGTCTTTTCCAATGGAAATAATCCTGGGATTTATGAATTAGTGTTGTTCTCCATGGTCCAGAAGACAGAGCTCCCACTGATCTAAGTGAGACAGAACAGGGGACTGAGTTTATCTCTCTGCATCACGTGGCAAGTGAAGGGATTTTAATGGTGTCCAAGATTTATCCCATCAAATGGAATTGGGAACTGGTCCCATTCAGGTACCAGAATGGCATTTGAAAGGATATTTCAACCTCAATGTGGAAAAAAGGGTGTTTTTCAGGGAAGGAGTTTCTTCCACGTGAAAAACATTTACTGAGTGAGAATAACTCACCCTCACCCTCCAGATCTCAGGGAGGGATCAGGACACGGGTCAGGCAGCCCTTAATTGTGCTGGGAGGATTATTTCCAGCAGCAGAGGCGCCTTGGCCCACACAGAGCCCAATTTCATCACCTTTGGGTGTCTTTGGGGCCGTCTCTGTCCCGTCTCCCCCGTCCCACCAGGGCCCTTATCAGCTGCAGGTCTGGCTGAGCTGGTCCCAGCCACCACCCAGGGTTCCTGGGCAGCAAAGGGAAGCAGCAGCTGCTCCCACTGGGGTGGAACTTCCTCCCTCAGCAAACCCTCTGGCAGCTGGAGGGCAGGACACCTGAATTTTGGGCCGTGTGTGTTGTCTCCCAGGGTGGGACTCCACGTGTGTGACTCCCTCTCTGACCCCCTGGCAGGTGAGGCCCTGCCTTGCTGCCTCCCTCACGGGTTTAATTTTAGTCTCCAGCCTCTGCTGGAGAGGGGAACACCCCAAGCCAAGCCCAAAGCCCCACTCAGGCCTCCCCACTGCTCCCCTGCTGCAGGTCCCAGCCGTGGCTCTGCTGAGGGCAGGCACTGGGACGCTTTCCAGCAGTGGAGAACCTGCCTGGCTGCTTTCTAGGTAGCACTGTGGTTATCAGGACAGCCCTGGTGCCCAGGTAGGCTCCTGGAATTTGCCCTTTGGAGCAGGGAGATCGAGGGAATCAGACCAGGCTCCTTCAAGGAGTTGGGTGTCTCGTTTACCCCATCCCTGGGAGGGTCCGAGGCCACCTCGGATGGAGCTCTGAGCAACCTGGGAGAGAGGAAAAAGTGGCCCTGCCCGTGGCAGGGGGTGGAACTGGAGGAGCTTTGAGGTCCCTTCCAACCCAAAGCGTTCCAGGACTGTGGCTGTCAGCCTGGCAAGGGTTTGGAAGCACAGGGAGGATTCCAGCAGGGTTTGGAAGCACAGGAGGGATCCCAGCTGGGTTTGGAAGCACAGGGAGGATTCCAGCAGGGTTTGGAAGCACAGGGAGGATTCCAGCAGGGTTTGGAAGTACAGGGGGGATCCCAGCAGGGTTTGGGAGCACAGGAGGGATCCCAGCTGGGTTTGGAAGCACACAGAGGATCCCAGCTGGGTTTGGAAGCACAGGGGGATCCCAGCTGGGTATGAAAGCACAGGAGGGATCCCAGCAGGGTTTGGAAGCACCCAGGGGATCCCAGCAGGGTTTGGAAGCACCCAGGGGATCCCAGCAGGATTTGGAAGCACATGGAGGATTCCAGCAGGGTTTGGAAGCACAGGGGGGATTCCAGCAGGGTTTGGAAGCACAGGAGGGATCCCAGCTGGGTTTGGAAGCACAGGAGGGATCCCAGCTGGGTTTGGAAGCACAGGAGGGATCCCAGCTGGGTTTGGAAGCACAGGAGGGATCCCAGCAGGGTTTGGAAGCACAGGAGGGATCCCAGCTGGGTTTGGAAGCACACAGAGGATTCCAGCAGGGTTTGGAAGCACAGGGGGGATTCCAGCAGCTCCAGAGCCGCACTGGGATTTTCGGGCAACATTCCCAAGTGATTGTGCCCCGTCAGCTCCGGGCTGGGCTGTGTCCCTCCATCAGGGCACCCTGCAGAGACTCTGGTGGAGGCACATCAAGGCAGAGCCGGGAGTGTTGAGACACCACTTTTATTTGAGCAAGACCTGAGGTTTTCGGGGCGTTTTCGCAGCCCCGACTTGCGACACGGGGTGAGGAAAGAACGTCCCTTTCCATGGCTGGGAGGGAGACCTGAACCCTGGCTGGGGATCGGGAGCTGGGGCCGCCCTGGCCTCAACCACCGGGTTGGGTGCAGGGCTGGAGAGGCTCGGGGAGGTCACCCCAGCTCCGGGGCAGCAACCTCAGCACAAAAGCCCTGCCCGGGCTCTGCAGCCAGCCCGGGGAGAGGGAGGGAAGGTTTCTCCCAGACTGGAGGTGTAATTGCTCTTCCCTTCCCCGGGAATTGCACAAAGGCTATTTTTAGAGGCAAAGGCCACCTGCAGGGAGATGTGCTGGGCCCAGAGCTTCGGGAGGGGACGGGAGGGACGTGCAGGGACGAGGCAGCTCCGGAGGGGACGTGGAGCTCTCACCTGCTGGGGCCCAGCTCAGCTCCCCTGGACACCACACTGGGCCACTGATTCCAGGGAGAACGACACCACAGGCAGGGAAATTGCTGCTCTGAGCCCGCCCTGCCCAGATGGAAGATGCTGCTGCAGCTCCTGCAGGTCCTGGGCAGGGGGGACAAGGCAAGTGCTGAGCGAGCAGGTAATCGAGTCCCCAGAAGCCAAAGATTCCCTGGGAGGTGGCAGCAGCTGTTCCAGCAGCTCTGCAGCTGCTGCTTTGATCTGGTTTATCACTGAGGTGACTCTCTCAACGTCTCAGCTTTTTTCCCAGTGGAGAGCCCTGCTGTGATCCAGGACTACGTGGATGCTCCTGGATTTTTTGCCACCCCGGAGTGTGACCCTTTGTGCCCAGAGCAGAGGATCTGAGGGAACTCTTGCACTCCTGGGTGATTCAGAGGCTGCTGAACCGGCTCTGCCAGGGCTGGGTGGCTCAACGAGGCCGTTTGGTTCACACCCCACTGGCTCTTTATTAGAGTGTCTGTCATCACTGGGCTGGACGTCGTGATTAACTCGGCTCACGAGACAAAGGACATAATTACCTGTTCCTGGGCTCCCCAGTATCGGTCTGGCTGCCCAGGCCCTGCAGCCTCTGCCCTGCCAGGGCTGCAGACGGGGGGAGCTGGGGCTGCCCCAGCCCTGGAGGGGTCCCAGGCCAGGCTGGAGCAACCTGGGCTGTGGGAGGTGGCCCTGCCCACGGCAGGGGTGGAGTGAGATGGTCTCTGCCAGCCCAAATTATTCTATTCTATTCTATTCTATTCTATTCTATTCTATCCATTTCCATTTCCATTTCCATTTCCATTCTATTCTATTTTATTCTATTCTATTCTATTCTATCCATTTCCATTTCCATTTAATTCAATTCAATTCTATTCTATTCTGTCCATTTCCATTTCTATTCTATTCTATTCTATCCTATCCGTTTCCATTTCTATTCTATCCATTTCCATTTCCATTTCCATTTCCATTCTATTCTATTTTATTCTATTCTCTTCTATTCATTTCCATTTCCATTTCATTCAATTCTATTCTATTCTATGCATTTCCATTTCCATTTCATTCAATTCTATTCTATTCTATGCATTTCCATTTCCATTCCTATTCTATTCCATTCTATTCCATTCTATCCATTTCCATTTCCATTTCCATTCTATTCTATTTTCTATTCCACGATTCCATGACCCCCTTTTTTCTTTTATTTTCCCTGCCATGCAGCTCCTGAGCTTCCCAGAGCCCAGACAGTTCCCATTAAACCTCTCCCCCCGGCTGAGTTTCTGAGCTCCAGGAGACACCCGGGGCTGAGTCAGGGACTCAACTCTGCCATAAAACCTCGGCCAGAAACTCCCTGACCTCCATCCTAAAGCCTCTGCCACGTTTTCATCCCAATTTTCGGACTGTGCAGGCTGTTCCTGAGCCTCCCTGGGCTGCTGGTGGAAACTCCTCTCCTAATTCCCTGCCTGAATTTATTCCCATTCCCCGGTTGCCTCACTGGGAGCCCACTGGGCACAGCAGGAGCCCTTCCCAGTTGCCCATCACATCAAAGAGCCTCATTCCCAGTTGCCTCATCCCCTCCCTGCAGCTCAGGAATGAACTTGTTGGATTTTGGCCTCTCATCTCCTTTTTGGAAAGCAGAGCAGCCCCGGGGGTCCCTCTGGCCTTGTGTCCTCTTGGTGCCATGGGGGGGTTCTCAGGGAACCTCCTGGGTTTGGAATATTGATTTAAAATTGATTTAAAATTGATTTAAAATTGATCTCTATGAGAATTTAGTCGGAATAAATTGGCTCTGTGCTGCCAAAGAAGTGGGTTCGGGTCCCAGTTTTGAATTTCTGGGTGAATTTTCTTTTGTTGTTTCTGGCAGGGCTGAAAAAAACCTTGGAACTCCTGAGCTGGGAAAACAGCTGAAGGACAACAGGATTCCACGTTTCAGGTGTGGCCAGCAGCTGATAAAATAGAAAATGCCCAAGAATGGGGAGTTTTCTCCTCTAAAGGTCGGGACAAACCCCCTGTTCCTGCAGCTGGGCAGTTGTGGATCTGTGAGAAATGTCCCCCAGGGGCAGCACAGACCCTTCTCTCCGGAATTTTGGGCTCCTGGGGGTGTGTTTGGAGCTCTCTGACCCCCAAATCTGCCCCACCCTCTTTGCACTGGTTCAGTGCTTCCCTGCTGGGTTGGGGGAGTCCCATTCCAGCGAATCTGTGGAATATTCTTAATTAATAATTGCCAAAGGAGGGCTCCCTGTGGGATCAGGGCTCGGTGGTGGCGATTTCAGGCTCCTCCACTGGCAAACAGAATGAATGGGGAATAAATTTCGGGAGCTGAAGGCTGCAGGGATTAAACTCCTCCTTTCTTTTCCAGCTTTCTGCACCCCTGGAAAGCCTGGATTAATGGGATAATCTCGGGTTTTCCTGTTCCATCCTGGTGACACTGATGGCATCACACCCCTGCACGAGGTGATTACAGGAAGAGAATCGGGCCCAGAGGACTTGGAGATTCTCCCAACATGCCCTGAATTATGATCCTAAAACTGCTTTGCTCCCTGAGTTACTGGGGAAAGAGGAGTTTTTAAAGGCTGAGTGTGGTGAGAGAACGAGTTCCTCGGGGGGATAAAGCAAAGCCCAGAGCAGCAGGGGAGGGTTTTGGGGCCTGGCACAGAGCAAAGACTGACCCGACCTTGGTGTCCTCAGAGGGGTTTGGGCTGGAAACCAAACCTGACCCAGTTCAGGGCTGGAAAAAGGATCAACTGGCGGGTTCTGAGTCGTGGAAGGGACCCGGAGCAGGTGAACATCCAGCACAGAGGGAGCCTGGCAGGGGCAATTATTGCTTTTCAAGCTCGGGAGAGACTTATCTTGGATCTGCTCCTTCCCACGGGTCCCCTCAGCTCCACGGGCTGCAGTGAGTTAGTTCTTAAAATAACAACAATCCTCCGCTCCCAGGTTTGCTTCGTTCTGACACCTGCACGGGGGTGAATCCCGGGCAAACCTGGAGTGAAAGGCTCTGGGCGCTGGGCAGGGAGAAAGTGGTGTCGAAACGGCTCCGCTCCTGCATTTGAAAAGTCATCAGGGCAATAATGACCCCCCCGCCGGATTTTCTGCAGACTGACCTCCACTGAGCCTGGGAGCAACCAGAACAAAGAGCTCCGCGGGGCTGCTAATTGCAGAAACAAGAGTTCGTTAAGTAATAAAAGCCTTTCGGGATGAAGCAAGAAGGAGTCCGAGCGAGGAGCGTTTCGTTCTCCTGCGTGGCGGAGTCGCTGTTTTGCCTTCGGTGCTGTGAAATCATCGAAATCGTGGATTCGCTGCTCGCCGGGCTAATAACGCGTGAGGTTTTATTGTCTGCAGCTCGTTCGCAGCTCGCTAATTACACGTCTGATGGGCTGGAGGGGGGAGCTCCGCTCGCTCTCTCACGTCTCGTTTGTTCCTCCCCTCCCTGCCCTGAGGGATGGACTGAAGGGACTCCCTGGAACACCAAGTGCAGCCCGGCTGCTCCTGAAATCTGTGTTTTCCATGCCCGGAATCGGAGACCCGTGCAGTGGTTGGGCTGGAAGGGACCTTAGAGACCATCAAGCCCAAGGGTAGGGACACCTTCCAGTAGACTCCAAGCGCTGTCCAAGCTGCCCCCCACCCCCGGTCCATCCCCTGCAGCACTGACAGACCCTGGGGGTCCCCTCTCAGAGCCTCTGCTCGAGGCTGAGCAGCCCCAGCTCCTCATCCCCTGTGCCAGAGATGCTCCAGTGCCTCCCTCATCCTTGTCCCCCTGCCCTGGACCCGCTCCGGGAGCTCCGAGTCCCTCCCGTGTCCCCCCCGAGTCCCTCCCGTGTCCCCCCCGAGTCCCTCCCGAGTCCCTCCCGTGCCCAGCAGCCCGAGCCAGGCACTCTCTCCCCATCCGAGGGGCAGGATCAGCTCCTGCCCTGCTGGCAAAGCTCAGCCAAATCCCCCCCCGGACCCCCCGGACACACTGTCAGGGACACCTCGGGGTCCCCCAGGGTCCTCTCCAGCGGGTCACCCCCACCCTGGGGTACCCGAGGTGACTCTGCCAAGGGGGCAGGGGCATGAGGAGCCCTCAGACATCGCGGTCATCCTGCAATCCCCATCCTGCCATCCTCCCATCCCCATCCTGCCATCGCATCCCCATCCCCATCCCCTCCCATCCCATCCCCATCCCCATCCCATCCCCTCCCATCCCATCCCATCCCCATCCCCATCCCATCCCCATCCCCATCCTGCCCCAGCCGCTGGGCCGGCTCTGGTGCTCGGTTTTGCTTCCTCGGAGAGCGAGACGATGCGAGGGAGGTTTCCCAACCCCCGGGAGCTGCTCCTGGAGGCGATTCCCGGGCGGATGCTGCGCTCTAGTGGTTCGTGGAACTCGAATTCCATGTCCAGTTCCCAGGGCAAGGGAGACATCGAGGGGCTGGAGCTCCCTCCTGCACTGCAGCTCTTTCCCCAATTTATTGCTTTGTTTTTTTCCCATTAATGGGGCAGAGCTAATTTCCCATCACTTGAGGTTTCAACCCAACATCCCAGATCACATCCAGCCGATTTACCTTTTTTTTTTTTCTTCTACCTTCTTCTGGCTGCCTTGTTCTCCTGCCAGGTTTCCATATGTGGAGCTTTGCATTCCTGCTGCTTTGGCTCATGCTCCATCGGGGCTCCTTTGCATTCCTGCCTCATTACAAGGTGCTGCATTCCCTGCTGGCTCCCCTGGCATCTCCCCCAGGGGGGGTTTCAGCTTCCCTCTGGACCTCTCGGTGCCACAGCCCCGGCTCAGCCTCTTCTTCTCTCTCCAGCAGGGAGCTGCAGAGGGCCAGGGGGTTCAAACTGCCAGAGAGGGGCTTGGGGCTGGATTTTGGGAGAAATCCTTCCCTGTCGGGGTGGGGAGGCCCTGGAATGGATTTCCAGAGGATGCCCTGGAATGGATTTCCAGAGGATGCCCCGGAATGGGTTTCCCAGAGGATGCCCCGGAATGAGTTTCCCAGAGGATGCCCTGCAATGGATTCCCAGAGGATACCCTGGAATGGATTCCCAGAGGATGCCCCGGAATGAGTTTCCCAGAGGATGCCCTGCAATGGATTCCCAGAGGATACCCTGGAATGGATTCCCAGAGGATACCCTGGAATGGATTCCCAGAGGATGCCCTGGAATGGATTTCCAGAGGATGTCCCAGAATGGATTCCCAGAGGATACCCTGGAATGGATTCCCAGAGGATGCCCTGGAATGGATTCCCAGAGGATGCCCCGTCCCTGGGAGTGTCCCATGCCAGGCTGGAAGGGGTTTGGAGCATCCTGGGCGAGTGGAAGGTGTCCCTGCCTGTGGGCTGGAGGATCTTTGAGGTCCCTCCCGACCCAAAGCACTGCAGGATTCTCTGATTTCTGGGTAATAACACCAAAGACACCATTGGGATCAAACAAATCAGAGTTCAGCCGGGCCTTCAGTAAGTCAGGCAGGAGGGGGTTTCACCACACGTGGTTCTAGTCGAGTCAGGGTTAAATCAGGATTTATTTGAAGGTCTGGGCAGTGCCTGCCTGGATCCAGGCTGGGATAAAAGCAATATAAAGGTGAACATCTCGCTTTGGTTAACGGGGAGGATCACACCCAAAACCTGGGGAGCTAAAAAGCACCGAAGAGTTCTGGCTTTGGATCAAAGAACCAGTGACTGCAGGAGGGAGGCCACAACAAAGCCCCGTTTTTCGTGGTTCAGGTGAAGATGAACCCACTCAGTGCTCACCAGGAAGGCTCTGGATCCATTCCTGCTGGAAAAGCCTTTGGTAAAGGGACCATTTCACCCTCCCTGATTCTTGCCCCATGTGGGACATAATTGCCCAGGAATTCCTAAACTTCCTGATTCATTTTCACTACAAAATTGTTCCTGGACCTTTCTCTCGGCCACAAAAACCACCTGGGTGGAGCCACTTCTCCAGTTCCCAGGGAACCACCTTTTTTAATAAAAATCCTCTGGTCCTGCTCCCCTGGGTGTGGGTTCAGCTCAGTGGGGCCGAGCTGGTCCTTGGAGCAGGAAGAAATTGTCCCTTTTTGGGCACGTTCCAGGTGACCAAGTGCACCTGAGGGGACTGATCCCTCCTTCAGCCACTTCCAAAAACTCGTCTCGTGTTTCTCCTGTGCTCTGGACGCCGTGTGAGATAAGAAGGTGAGATAAGGGCTGAGAAAGCCCCACGTGGCCCCGGAGGAAGTTTATCAGCTCCTGGGGCTTTTTGTCACCCGTGGCAGTGCCAGGGGCAGCTCTGCCAGCTGAGCTGGCCGGGCAAGGGCTGCAGTGCCAGGTGACTGTGCCTCGTGTTCCCATCAGCTGGGAGTCACCGGGTGCTTTGTTCCCATTCCCTGCTGACAGGTGATGCCCTGGGATCACGGGGTTGTGGGGACACCCAGAGCCAGGGGTTCCCAGAGCCGAAAATGGAGCTCTGGGGGAGGCCAAGGGGGGGTTTGGGCTCCACGGGGAGCTCCTGTTTCCCCCCAGCAGACCCAGTGCCCCCCGTCCAACCTGCCCAGCAGATCCAGAGCTGATCCCATGTCCAACCTGCCCCAGCAGACCCAGTGCTGATCCCATGTCCAACCTGTCCCAGCAGATCCAGTGCTGATCTCGTGTCCAACCTGCCCCAACACAACCAGCACCTCCTGGGCTTTGGGGTGGGGGAGAAGCTCTGCCAGCCCCAACCAGGGGGGTAGAGAGGGAGGAGGCTGGGCAGGGCCAGGAGTGGGACTCGATGGTCCTTGGGGGTCCTTTCCTGTTCTGTGATTCTGGGATTCTGTGGTTCTGGGATTCTGTGATTCTGGGATTCTGGGATTCTGGGATTCTGGAATTCTGTGGTTCTGGGATTCTGTGGTTCTAGGATTCTGTGGTTCTGGGATTCTGTGACTGTGATTCTGGCATTCTGGTATTCTGGGATTCTGGGATTCTGGGATTCTGGGACTCTGTGGTTCTGGGATTCTGAGATTCTGTGGTTCTGGAATTCTGGGATTCTGTGACTGTAATTCTGGGATTCTGGGATTCTGGGATCCTGAGATTCAGAGATTCTTGGATTCTGTGCCATGGGAGCTCGGGGCAGCTCTCCCAGCCCCACCACAGTGGGTGATGTCCCAGCCCCGTTCCCGTGGGACCACCAGGACACCTCCACAGACTGCAAATCCAGCGAAACCTTTGGAAAACCACCCCTATTTCTGGGTGCACTCCCAAAAGCCCCGAGGCAGGGGCTGCTGCTGCTGCTGCTGCTTCCCCAGATGCCATTCAGTCCTGCCGTGCCAGGGAGGATCCTCCTGCACTAATGACTCTTCCTCTGGGAAGCTGCCACCAAACCACTCATTGTCAGGGATGAGTGTGCTGATGGGACTCACCCAGGGAGCTGCAGCTTTTCCTGGCTGTTAATGGGGCCCGTGTGGGGCCCTCACCCCCCCGGGGCACGTTTGGGCCCTGCATAAAAGCTCTGCTGCTGCCGGGACTCCCCGGTCACATCCCCAAGCTGTTCTCCCCAGGAGCTGGGTAAGTCTGAGCCTCTGGAGCTGCTGGAATTGCTTGGAGAAGCTTCCCCATCCCTGGGAGTGTTTGGACAGGGGTTCGGAGCAACCTGGTCTGGGGAAAATGGGTTGGAATGAGATGGGCTTTAAGGTGCCCTCCAACCCAGGCCGTTCTGGGACTCTCTGCCTGTGAAATGCAGATTTATTTCTGCATTTATGTGCATAAAATGCTGCTTGGGAAAGGTTTTTCGAAGGAGCTGGTTGGGGTTGCTGTGTTGGAGGGGGAGAGGACTCTCAGTGTTTGCTGGTGGTCACCCCCAGACACCCCTGGGAGATGGGAGGGAAGTTTCTTTGCATTATTTGGGGGCTGCTGGTGTGGTTGGGTTTTGGGGGTGCCTGACAGCAGCTTTGGTGCATCGGGGGATTCAGTGTATTTGGAGTTCTGGCAGGGCTGGGAGCTGGGCTATCATCACCCTTTAATGAGCTTTGGTTCCTTAACGAGCAGGAACTTTGTGATGCTGGGGCTGAGCTGGGAACCTCTGCCTGCCTGGGGTGGCACAGAGGTGCCCGGGGTGCCCTTTGCCTCTCCTGCTCTGCAGATGTGGCCAGAGGTTCAGAGCCTCTGGCTGGGCTGAGCCTTTACTCAGCAAGTTGCCAGCCAAGAGAGGGGAGGGGGCACAGGGGGTTTAATTTGATGATTGAAAGGCAGCTCTGAGATATTATTCCTGTGCTGACCTCCAAGATCAGCTCTCCCCATGGAGCCCCCAGTGATGGAGGAGTTGCAGTTGGTGGATATTTGGTGTGAAGTGTCTCTGACTTTCCCCCCTCTTTGTGCCACAGTTCAAAAGGAGGTGTTTGGTCCTCAGCTGCTCCTGGGGGGGTTGTGGCAGAGCTGGGGGGGTCTCTGAGGTGCTGGAAGCAGCAGGACCGTGAGGAACTCAGTGTCTAAAGGCTCTGTCTCCTCACCTGTCACGGAATCCTGGAATACTTCGGGCTGGGAGGGACCTCAAAGATCATCTCATCCCACCCCCTGCCATGGCATTCCTGGGAGGGGAAGAGGAGGAGCAGCCACGGATCTTTCTCTGCTCTGTGAGCAAGGACAGCACCCAGGGAAGGGCTGGAGCTGTGCCAGGGCAGGCTCAGGTTGGATCTCAGGCAAAGGTTCTTCCCCCAGAGGCTGGTTGGGCACTGCCCAGGCTCCCCAGGGCAGTGGGCACAGCACCAAGGCTGCCAGAGCTCCAGGAGGGTTTGGATGATCCTCTGGGGCACAGGGTGGGACTCCTGGGGATGGGGCTGGGCAGGGCTGAGGGTTGAACTGGATGATCCTTGTGGGTCCCTTCCAGCTCAGCACATTCTGGGGTTCTGGGATTTTGGGATTTTGTGATTCTGTGATTTTGTGATTTTGTGACCCTGTGACTCTGTCATCCTGTGATTCCAGCGCTGCCAACCCCCCCCCCCCACCAAGATGTCGTGCTACCAGTGCCTCCCTGCAGCCCACCAGGCCCCTGTGCCCACCCCGTACCCCGGCAGACCCCGGGCAGCGCCCGCCTGGCGCTCGACGCCGTGCCTGGCCCAGAGCGTGACCCGCCTCGTGCCCCGCCAGCAGCTCCTGCCCTCCAGCCTCTCCCAGCAGCAGCTCCTGCCCTCCAGCCTCTCCCAGCACCAGGGGGTGACCCAGTGTGTGCCCCAGCACCAGCGGGTGCCCCAGTGTGTGCCCCAGCACCAGGGGGTGACCCAGTGTGTGCCCCAGCACCAGCGGGTGCCCCAGTGTGTGCCCCAGCAGCAGCGGGTGCCCGCGCCGTGCCCGCCCATCGCCGTGCCCCCGCAGCAGAGCGTGGCCCAGGCAGTGCCCCCGCCCCAGCGTGTCCTGCAGCAGCCTCGGTGTGTGACCACGTGCGTGCCCATGGGAGTGGCGGGCGTGTGCCAGCCCCAGGGCGTGAGCCCGTGCGTGCCCCAGCAGCAGCAGCGCCCGCCCGCCGGCCCCCCGCAGCAGAGGTGCGTGACCACCTGTGTCCCTCGGCCGCCCCGCGGCACCAAGGGGGTCCCCCAGCACCAGAGTGCCACCAGGTGTGTCCCCCAGCAGAGTGTGACCGCCCTGTGCCCCCGGCAGGGCCTGCCCAGGTGTGTCACCACCTGTGTCCCCCAGCAGCGAGCGGCCAAGGGGGGCTCGTACCCGTACCTGACCTGCCAGGGACCCCGGCGGGGTGGCACCTCCTGTGTCCCCCAGCAGATCTCCTGTGTCCCCCAGCAGAGTGGCACCTCCTACATCCCCCAGCAGAGTGTCACCTCCTGTGTCCCCCAGCAATGGGCCTCCAGGTGTGTGACCAAGTGTGTCCCCCAGCCCAGTGCCACCGACTGTGCCTCCATTTGTGTCCCCCAGCAGCAGGGTGAGACAGTTTGTGTCCCTCAGCAGCAAAGTGCCACCAGTTATGTCCCTCAGCAAAGTGCCACCCAGTGTGTCCCTTATCAGAGTGTGACCAAGTCTGTCTGTTATCAGAGTGTGACCAAGTGTGTCCCTCAGCAGCAAAGATGTGCCACCAAGTGTGTCCCTCAGCAAAGTGCCACCCAGTGTGTCCCTTACCAGAGTGTGACCAAATGTGTCCCTCAGCAGCAAAGTGCCACCAAGTGTGTCCCTCAGCAGCAAAGTGCCAGCCAGTGTGTCCCTCAGCAGAGTGTGACCAAGTGTGTCCCTCAGCAGCAAAGTGCCACCAAGTCTGTCTGTTATCAGAGTGCCACCAAGTGTGTCCCTCAGCAGCAGAGATGTGCCACCAAATGTGTCCCTCAGCAAAGTGCCACCAAGTGTGTCCCTCAGCAAAGTGCCACCCAATGTGTCCCTTACCAGAGTGTGACCAAGTGTGTCCCTCAGCAGCAAAGTGCCACCAAGTGTGTCCCTCAGCAGTCTGGGACAATTTATGTCCCTTACCAGAGTGTGACCAAGTGTGTCCCTCAGCAGTCTGGGACAATTTATGTCCCTTACCAGAGTGTGACCAAGTGTGTCCCTCAGCAAAGTGCCACCAAGTGTGTCTGTTATCAGGGTGCCACCAAGTGTGTCCCTCAGCAAAGTGCCACCAGCTGTGTCCCTTACCAGAGTGTGATCAAGTGTGTCCCTCAGCAAAGTGCCACCCAATATGTCCCTCAGCAAAGTGCCACCAAGTGTTTCCCTCAGCAAAGTGCCACCAAGTGTGTCCCTTGCCAGAGTGTGACCAAGTGTGTCCCTCAGCAAAGTGCCACCAAGTGTGTCTGTTATCAGAGTGCCACCAAGTGTGTCCCTCAGCAAAGTGCCACCAAGTGTGTCCCTTGCCAGAGTGTGACCAAATGTGTCCCTCAGCAAAGTGCCACCCCGAGTGTCCCTCAGCAGCATTGTCAGTCAGGTGGGGTGAAAATTTCCAATCACTTAAAAAAATACATCTCAGCCCCCAAATGGCCCTGGTAAAAAGGAGCAGGGGAAGGAAAACCCCTGGAAAAGGGGGAGGCCCAGCTTTGGGCCGGGGGTTATTTGTCTCCTCGGGCACCTGCCGATGGTTCCTGCCTCTCCAATCCGCTTTATCCCTGTTTTCCAACGTTTCCCCCGGAGCTCTGCTCTGCCTGGGTGTGATCCCATTCCTGTGTGATCCCGTTCCTGTGTGATCCCATTCCCGTGTGATCCCATTCCCAGGGCTGCTCTCCAGCTGCCTGGGGCTCGTCCCTGAACCTGCTGCAAGGCCCAGTTTGGTGGGGTGGGATTAAACTCTCACCCAATTCGAATAAACGGTGATTTTAAAGCAAAATAATAATAATAATTAAAGAAAGAGAAACGTCCCAGGAGTCCAGGCCACGGCAGCACCAGCTGGGAGTGCTGCTGGAGCAGGGCTGGCCCTGCCCAGCTCTGGGTTTCATCCTGGAACTGGGACTCAGCGTTCGGGTCCAGTTGGGTTCCACTGAACTGGTTCTTACTGGGGAGCCCGAGGTGGGCTTGTGGAGCAAAAGGTCCAAGAATCTCACCCAGAATCCCGGAATGGGGGAGCCTGGAAGGGACCCCCGTGGGTCCAACCTCCCTGAGAGTTCTGGGGTCTCCCCAGGGAGGGAAGGGACACTCCAGCCCCTCCCGGGGGCTTTGGGCACCCAGAGAGAAGTTTGTCCTCGTGTTCAGGTGGGACAAGCCCAACTCTCTCAGATTGTCCTCCTAAGAGGGGAAAAGGCCCAGGAGAGGCCGAATTCCAAAGGCTTTCCCTTTGGGAAGTGGCCAGAAATTCCCTCAGCCCAGCCCCTGAACAGGGCAGCATTTCTGGCTCCCTGAAGCCGAAATGAAACGAAGGTTTTTCCTTCGCTTGGTTGCTTTAATTAAAATCAAACCTCACCACCTGAAACAAAAGCAAGCCTTTGAAACAACACTGAAAGTTGCAGCACGGCCGTTTTGTAAACGTTTAAGCTGTAAAATGCAATTGATTGTGTTCTTTGTGAGCTCTTCACTGTGCTGAAAATAAACTTTATTTGTACACACGTATATGTGTATTTACATATAGAGAGACTTAAATAAACAGAGCTGTCTGAGCCTGGATTAAAAATCTTGTCTTTCTGCCTCCTGGGGGTTGTTTTTTATTAAATATGGTGAAGTCCTGCCTGAAAAAAAAAAAAAAAAGACACAGGCCCTGTAGTGGGCCCTGTCATTAGGAAAATGAGCTCAGGCCAAGTGGCTCGGGGGTGTTGGGAGGGTGAAAACAAGTGTTGCAAGAGGAAGAGGAGGGTGTGACCCGGGCCAGGACGCTGTCCTGCATCTTGCCCTGCCCCACCCCGGCTCAGTGACCTTGTGGTGGCATTTTGGCTGCTTCCCCGGGGCTCCTGGAGGAGCAGAGCCCTTGGTCCCCCTCTCCTGGATGTCTGGGGGGGTGTTCTGGTCTGGGGGGGATGTTCTGGTCTGGGGGGGATGTTCTGGCCCCCAAGGGCAGGGGGAAGAGCAGCAGTGACCGGGGAGCTCCTCACCCCAACACCTGGGAGGTTCCCCCAACCTGTGTCCCCTCTGAAAGGAAGGAACAGGGGCCTGGAATGGTTTGGGTTGGAAGGGACCTGGAAAATCGGCTCATCCCACCCCCTGCCACAGGCAGGGACACCTCCCACCAGCCCAGGATGCTCCAGCCTGGCCTTGGACACTCCCAGGGATGGGGCAGCCACAGCTTCTCTGGCAACCTGTGCCAGGGCCTCCCCACCCTCCTTCCAGGCAGGAATTTCTCCCCAATATCCAATTTAAATCTCCCCTCTGTCAGCCTGAACCCACCCCCTGCCCTGTCACCCCAGTTCCTGAGGAACATCCCTCTCCAGCTTCCCTGCAGCCCCCTCAGCTCCTGGAAGGGGTTCTGAGCTCTCCACACAACCTCCCCCTCTCCGGGCTGACCATTCCCAGCTCTCCCAGGCTGTTCCCGAGCCAGGCTGTGCCCCTTGGAGGAGCTGCCCCATCTCCAGGGCCCCGGGGCTCTCCCCGAGCCCGGGGGATCCGTAGGGAAGCTGTTCTGGGGGAGCAGGAGGTGCAGGATCTCCTCTCCCTCCCAGGGACCTGGTCTGGGAGGTGCCCGTGCTGGAGTCTGTGGTTCTGCCCCGGCTCTGACTCAGCCCTGCCTCGCTTTTCCCTGTGCTTAATTAGCAATAATAACTCCCCCCTCCATGCCCCGTGTGGCTCCAGGAGTCTCCCCGAGATGAAAGGCCCTCAGAGATGCTAATTAGGGTCGTTTGGATGACAGGTCCCGATGGGATCATCGCTGGGGCTCTGCTCCTGCTCTGCAAACACCAAACTGGGGGCTGGGATTACCTGGACACGACTTAATCCAGAGCTTCCCCGGGAACTGGGCTGGTGGAGCTCTTAAAAACTGCCTTAATCTGCTCCCCGACGCCAGCTGGGCTCCTAAAACCTGGGGTCAGATCATTTGCCATTAAAAAGGGCCTTGTGGCTCAGGGGAGGGAAGCACAATAAAAGTAAGAGGGATCCAGGCTGGAGTCAGGCTTTGTCTCCGGTGTCCCTCCCTTCAGCTCTTGGAATGTTGGGATTAACCTGGAAAACAAGCCCTTTGTCCCTCTTGTTTCCCGTGGTGGTGAGGGAAGTGCAAATAAAAAAATGCAGATGACAAAGGTGCCTTCAGGCTTTTGGATTTTCTGGGGGAAAAAAAAAAAGAAAAAAAAGAAATAGGAAATTCAGCTCGTGGTTCATAAAGGAGAGCTCGATATTCTGCTCCAAATCATGGAATTCTTGAAGTGAAAGGCCTTTCAGGTCGTGGAGTCCAGCACAGCCAATCCCACCAATAAACCACATCCCTGGGAGATCATTTCCAGCCTCCAGGGAAGGCAAACCAGCAGCATCCTGGGGCTTCCTATTGATGAGGGATTTTCCATTGCTCCACTGAAAAGTCACTTATTTCCCCTCAGGGTTGGATACTGGAAAAGGTTCTGCCCCCAGGGGGTGGTTGGGCACTGAACAGGCTCCCCAGGGCACAGCCCCAAAGCTACCAGAGCTCCAGGAGGGTTCAGACAACCCTCGGGTTCGTGGTGGGATTTTGGGATGTCCAGGAATTGGGATCAGTGATCCCTGTGGGTCCCTTCCAGCTCAGGAGGTGATCCTGTGATTATTCCCCCTCTTTTTATTCCAACTGTGGGACGTCACCCGAATTCCACACCCAATTTGGAGCTGTGGGATTCATATTAAAGGGACACAGGAATTCCAGAGCCTTCCCTGAAGTATTTGTGACTCTTCCCAAGCGCATTCCCAGGCGGCAACTCCCGCTCCCGCCACTGCCAATTTTCCCCTTCGTGGCACAAACAGGGAACAAAGGCAGGGATGACTGGAGCAGGGAATGTGCAGCAGAGCAGGAAATGGGGTTTTTTGTTGTCGGGGCACTGGTTTGTGGAGCTGCTTCTCCCCCAGAGCTCGGCCCTTCCCCTCCTCGTCACCTCTCCGGGCAGGTCGTTCCCTTCTCATCCCCTTTGTGACGGGGCATTTTTGGGAGCTGTCCTGCCCTCAGCCCAAGGCCCTCTCGGCCCTAATGAGCCCTCTGCTCCCTGGGCTGGCCGTGGAGGTGCAGGAAGTGCCCTGGTAATTAAATTAGGGGCTGCGGGAGCCGAGTCCTTCCTGGGCGGCTTTTCAAAGGCTCCCGAGGGGTTTCTGCCCGAAGCTCCCCTGGAATGAGGAGTTCCTTGGGCTGCTCCCTGGTTCTGGGTGGGAAGGGATGTTCCAGCTGGGATTGCCCCGGGCAGGCAGCGATGCTTTGCTCCCCCCTTGGGCACCACGAGCAGCCCCTGTGTGGGGTGTCCTGGGCCTCGCTGGGGTTTTTGGTGCAGCCCCTCAGCTCAGGAGCTCCAGGGGGATCCACCCCGGTGTCCCCACAGCCCCATGGAGCCAGGCCAGCCCCAGAGCTGCACGTGGCTCAGCCAGGACTGGGAGGCAATTAGAGCCTCACCAGCCCAACCACCTCAGTCCCCTGGGGCACTCGGGCACCCTATAAAGGCTCGGCCGTGCCGGGGCTCTCCCAGGCACTTCCCTCCCGTCCTTCCCTCCCATCACCTGGGTAAGTTTGGCTTCCAGTGGAGCTCCTGAGACGCTGTTGGGTTCCTGGGTGGCTGGAGCAGGTGGAGGTTGCCCTGCCCGTGCTCCTGGAGGAGCATCTCTGGGGGATGCTCTGCCTTGGGGGAGGCTCTGCCGGCTGGAGCAGGTCCTGGCTGGGCTGAGGAACGTTGGGAAGGAGCTTCCAGGTGGATTCCTGAAGTCAGGAGTGGGATTTGGGGGCTTTTCTGGGCTTCCTGTTAAGCTCTGACCCAGAGGAGGGTGTTGGCTCCATGAAATCAGGGCTCAGGTGTGAGGTTGGAGGTGAAAGGAGGCGGCCCAGAGGAATTTCCTACTGTTTTATGGAACTCGAACCGAGCAATTATTTTCTGAAAATAGCAAGAAGCTGATCGAGTTCAGTGCTGATGGGAAATTCAGCTCTCTGGATAAATTTGAACGTGCCAAAATTTCTAAATATGATAAAAAAAGTCTGAGATGCAAATGACCCCCCTCCCACTTTATGACATTCTTATCTGGGTGAGCATCAGCAGCTCCCTGAGCACCTGTGTGTGTAATTGCTGCCATTGTTTTCCAACGGGTGGTTTTTATTAGACAGTGATTGTTTTAATTGTAGTGATACAATTTTCCTGATGATCCCAACACGCAGCATTGTCATGGCTGAGAGTCACCCAGTGCCAGGGTTTGGGGAGACAGAACCCCCTCTGCAATTACAGATAGAACCAGGGATTGCCAGGAAATGTGGTTTCTTTACAGTGATTTAATTGTGTCACTTAATCTACAAAAAATGTTGAAATGATAAAACAGTTTTTCGATCAGACCACCTTTCACCCTCGGTGGTTCCTGTACCTGTTGGGCTCAAAATAATCCAGTTTAAACCCCAGAAAACTCCCTGAAACTGTGTTTTCCGGAGGGGGGAAGGAAGTGGGCTGGTTTCCCCTACAGGTCCCAGGGCTGAGGCAGAGTGAGATGTGGCACAGGAGCAGAGCTGGTTCTTCCCCCGGGGCTGTGGCCTCAGCTGGACTCCAGCAGGGCCTTCCAGGAGGAGGTTTGGGTGCCAGAGCTGCCCCACGGGGGGTTGAGCAGCAGGTTTTGGGTTACCAGGACAAACCCAGGGCACTCTGGCTGGGGGTGACTGTGGGGCAGGGCTGGGGCTGCTTTAAGGGGTGTGATTCCCTCAGCTCAGCCCAGCTGGAGACCTTCCAAACCCACCTGGCTCCTGTGCCACCCTGCCCTGGCAGGGGTTTGGTGACCTCCAGAGGTCCCTCCCAACCCCAGCTCTGCCCTGGCTCCGGGATGGCTCATCAGGCAGCTCCAGCTGAGATTTTGCCCTGGTGGCTTCTCCTTCCCTCCTTTGGTTTCACCAAACACTTCGGAACAATCCCTTTTCCTTTTCCTTCTCTTCCTTTCCTTTTCCTTTCCTTTCCTTTTTCCTTTCCTTTCCTGGCACACAACAAAACAAAGCTGGGACTGCACAACCTGCAAGCTCAGAGCTGGCACTGCCAGGCCCTGGATCCCTTTGGAATTGTGGGGCAGGAGGAGGGAGGGCAGGTCCCGGGGCAGCAGGAGGGGGGGCAGGTTCTGGGGCAGCAGCAGGAGGGGGGGCAGGTCCTGGGGCAGGAGGAGGGAGGGCAGGTTCTGGGGCAGCAGGAGGGAGGGCAGGTCCTGGGGCAGCAGGAGGGAGGGCAGGTCCTACGTGCTGAGCTCCCCGTGGCCACAAACCCGTCCTTGCCCTCAGCCCAGTGATGGAACCTGAGCTGGGCTCTGGCCGTGGCCACACCCGGGTATTACCCGTGGCCACACCTTTAATTTTGCCTTGCCTTTCATCCTTTCATCTCGGGAGCTGCAGGACCTAAAACTGGAAAGGGTGGCCCAGGGAGGTTTCCAGGCAGTGAAACCCCGGGTCGTGCCCCACGTCCTGGTGAAGGGCTGGCACTGCAGCACCAACCTCCCCAGGCTACCAGGCTGTGATCCCCGACTGTTCCTGGGCTCTTCAGAGCAGGGTCTGGGGTCACGAGCCGGGAGCAGAACCTCCTGTCCTGGCTGATCCCATCCTGCTCCTGAGTCCCCGACCTTTGGGGTGTGGGGTCATGAGCCAGAACAGAACCTCCTGTCCTGGCTGATCCCATCCTGCTCCTGAGTCTCTGACCTTCGGGGTGTGGGGTCATGAGCCAGAAGAGACCCTCCTGTCCTGACTATTCCCATCCTGCTCCTGACTCTCCGACCTCCGGGGTGTGGGTTCTGCCCCGGGAGGCGCCCCGGGGGTGAATCTCTGACCCCGCACCCCCCAAAACCCCCTCGGTGCCTCCTCCACGAGCCGCGGGTGTTTGTGCCGTGTCTTGCAGGTCTGAGGTGCCCCCCGGCACGATGCACTGCTACGGGGAGCGGTACAAACCCCTGTACCTGCCGGGCCCCGCCTACGGCACCGACACCGTCCAGCCGTGCCCGGCGCGGGCCGACGGCTGCGGTGGCACCTGCCACCCCCTGAGCATCATCAAGGGCCCGGCGCCCCGCTGGCAGAGCTACCCCCAGCCCCTCACCTACGTGTGCCCCCCGCCCGCCGTGAGCCAGCCCTCCCTGCTGCCGTGCCAGCCCTACGTGCAGAAGTGCCTGCTGCTGTACCGCGAGCCCTGCGAGACCACCCGGCTGCTGCCCGGCGTCAGGTTCGGCCCCGGGCAGAGCTGCCAGCCCTGCGAGGCCGCCGGGCCCGACAAGAAACGGGTGGCCAAGAGCCTGCCCCCGTGTGCCACCCGGTGCCCGGAGCCGGGCAAGCTGCGGTTCCCCCCGTGTGCCATCAGGTACTCGGCGTCGTGCCGGGCCGGGGGAAGGTCCCCCCGGCTGGCCAAGAGCTCCTCGCGCTGGTTCGGCCCCGACCTGCGGCCGCCCGGGCTCCCCGGCGGCTACTCCCTGCCCCTGGGGGGGGTCACCGAGTGCCCCCCGCAGCCCTGCATCGCCCACTCCTGCCCGCAGGAGTACGCGGGCGGCTTCCCCCAGCACAAGTGCACCAAGGGCTACCCCACCCAGGAGTGCGCGCCCACCCCCTCGGCCGAGCAGCGCCTCGCCAAGGGCCCCCCCGAGCCGCGGGCGACCAAGTGTCCCCCCGGCAAGGGGCTCAAGGAGTGTCCGGCGCAGAAATCGGCCGCCAAAAGCTCGCTGCCACAAGAGGGAGCGAAGGCCAAGGGCTCCGCGCAGCACCTGAGCAAGAGCCGCTGCCTGTACCCGCGGGCCCCCCATCGCCCCGGGCACCACCACCCCGCGGGGGCCAAGCGCTCCAGCCACCCCAAAAAGAGCCGCTGCGCTTCCAAGTGGATCTGGTGAAGGCGGAGGCTGCGGGACCCCTCGGGAAGCAGCTGTGAACCCAGCGAGACGTGTGGCTGAGGGCTGAGGTTCCTCCCCTGCCTCCCCCGCTCCCGTTCCCGAGCCCCGCAGGAGCCTCGGCCGCGTTTCCCCCCTGGTCGTACCCGTGTCGAGCTCGTTCGGTGTCTTCCCTTCCTTTCGGACCACAATTCGGTTGTCCCTGCCCCGGAGAAGGTGTTGGGGAGAAGTTTGGCAGCTCTGGGCAGGTGCTCAGGCTTTGAACCTCAAACCAGCACAGCTGTGGGGCAGCGTCTGCACCCTGAGAGGTTCTTCCTTCATTGGATCGATTCGGTTTGCACTTTGTACCATCATCACATTAAACTCGGGTTGCAGCTGGATTCCTGCTCTCTGCCTGGTTTATTTTCCACCTTTGAAAACTCTTTCTAGCACCTATTCCTGGAAACAACCTATTCCCTGTTGTCCTACTGCTCCTAAGATAAGGGCAGGGATCACACTTGATTTACCACCACGGATTTCCTACCAGTGGGAGCAGCTCCTGCAGCAGTGCAGGGAGATGTTTGGGAGGTCTGGATAAAGCAAGGAGCTCATTATCGGCCCTCAGAAAGGACTGTGACATCTCTCCAGGCTTAGCTCAGTCCCATCCCATCTCCTCTGCTTCCTCTGTAGTGCCAAAAACAGACCAAGCAGGATTTGTAGATTTTTTTCTAATAAAGTGAAAGATTTGCCTCTAAAAACAGAGACTGGTGCAGCCAGAAGTCTCCAGGATTAGGAAGTCTTGCTCCCCATAGAAAGAGTATTCACTTTAACTTTGGCAACTGGGCTCAAGGTGAAAGAAGAGAAATTCAGGTCAAATAAATGGCAGAAATTCTCCCCTGTGAGGTGGGGAGGCCCTGGCACAGGTTGCCCAGAGAAGCTGTGGCTGCCCCATCCCTGGGAGTGTCCAAGGTTGGAGCATCCTGGGACAGTGGGAGGTGTCCCTGAATGGAACAAAATGGTCTTTGAGGTCCCTTCCAACCCCAGCCATTCTGGGCCTCTCTTCTCCGGGCCGAGCAATCCCAGTTCCCCCAGCCCGGAGCAGAGAAGCCCCGAGGATCCCAGGAAGGGGTTTGTCCGGGACACTCCGGGCTCCCCTCGCTGCGGTTTCGCTCCTGATGGTTGTGCCGACAGGACGGCACCAAACCGGGCCCCCCGAGAATCCCGGGGGCTCTGCACGGGGACGGCCCTCCCGCTGCCCCTCTCCCCGTTTTCCCGCTCCCGGGCGGTTTCCAGGCGGGATTTTCCCCCGGGAATGTCCCGGGAATGTCCCAGTTCCCGAAATCTCCCGGGCCGGTGTCGCCGCCTCGTGGCCACGGGCGGGAACTGCAGGAGCGGAGATTCCACCCGGGAATCCGCCCGGGAATCCAGCCGGGAATCCAGCCGGGAATCCAGCCGGGAATCCGCCTCCATCCCCAGCCGCAGCTTCCAGAGGGGGTTTTGCGCTGCTGGAAATCAAAGGGCGGCTTTTCTGCCTTTTCCTCCTACAAGGGCTGAACTGCCGAGTTTTCCTGTCGTTTCTAAGGAAGAAGCTCCAACGAGGAATTGGTTCAAGAGATCCCTTGGCCACACAGAACTGTCAAGGGCCGTGAAATACAGTTGTCATCCCAGCTGCCATCGATCTGCAGTGATGGGGTTTGAGGGGGGGAAACCCCTGCTGAGAACTGGGAGTTTGGGGTTTTTTGGAGGACTGAGAGAACTCGGCCTTGCTTTTTGTGACGCCCCAACCACGAGGTTCCCACACAACGAGGAATGTCAAAACATGCCCAAAATATTCATGAGCAGTTTATGAAGGCAAAGTGTTTTATGGCTGTAATATAAATAGCACATTATCCAAGACAACCCCCCCGGGGGTTGGAGCAGCTTTGGAATATGCACTTTTTGGTGTGGAAGTGCCTTGGCTGTTTCCATAAACAGGATGTTGTTTTCGAGCCCAGACAACTCGAGGTGTTTTTCCTCTTCATTAAACAACACATTTCTTTCTGCATTCGAAGCAATTGCCCCAAAATGGGCTCAAAAGTGAGAGTTAAACAAGTTGTGACACTTCCAACCTGACCCCTTCCGTGATTCTGGGACTCCCAGCTCTGAGAATCCACCTGAATCCTTGGGAAATCCACGAAGCTCCACAACATTCAGCCCCTGCTGCACATCAGCAGCCACCTGGTTAAAAACTTTCCCCCTTCAAGCCTCCCTTAATGAACTTTCAGCCCTTTGATGTCTCTTGTTTGAGCCCAGGACAGGGTTGGAGGGAGCTCAGAGCAACCTGCTCTGGTTGAAGTGTCCCTGCCCACGGCAGGGGGTTGGAATTGGATGGTATTGAAGGTCCCTTCCAACCCAAACCACTCTGGGATTCATTGCACGATGCCAAGCTCACACAGAGGAGGTAAAATCAACGTCTGCAACTAATTCTGGCTGTAAAAACATAATCCAGAGGGAAGCCCAGAGCAGGTAACAGGATTTCCCACAGAAAACTGAATAATGCAGGTAAACAACGTTCAAATAATTACAGTCATTAGGAGCATTACACATGTGGGAAGATTTGTTTGGAAAGCAATTAGGACCTCGTGTATAAAGCTTGGCTCATCTTCCTGGAAGTTCAGGAAAGCCTATAAAGCTCCAAGGGTCCAGGGCTCCTCTGGCCATTTCCCCGGATTCCTTCCTGGACAGTTGGTAAGTCCCTCTCACCTCACACCTTATAATTAATTCTACTGGGGAAAAACACTTTGCCAGGAGCAGTTCTGTGCTTTCAAAAGCTGCTGATGAGCTTCATCCTTTAGTTGTGTGTTTGGGCCACGCAAAGCCTTAAAAATGTATCAGTGACCCCCCTTTTTTGGGAGAAGGGGCACAGGGTGGGCTCCATGGGCTGGGAGGGCTTTCCCACCCTCAGGGATTCTGGGATTCTGTCCCATGGGATGCTGCACTGAGCCAGATGAAATCCCTGCTGCCCAGCAGTGCCGGTGCCCCAGAGCAGGAACAGCCCCACAGGAGGCTCTGGGTAAACCAAGGGCTGTGTGACACCCAGAGGGGTCCTGTTTCAAAGCAAATCCTTCAGCAGTTCATGAAATAGGTTTGTGCCTCCCCCTTGGGTAGCTCCTGGTGGTGGAACAGGCAGAGGGGCAGGGCGTGGGTTGGGAATGTCGGGAATCCCGCGTGGAACCTCCCCGTGCTCTCCGTCCTCTCCGCAGCCTCGCCGCCGCTTCTCCCAGATGTCCCTCGGAGGGGAAGGTGGCCCGGGGCAGAGTTTCCCCTCCTGCAGGGTGCAGTGCCCCCAGCCCTCGGCCAGCAGCTGCAGCGAGCCCTGCGTGGTGTCCTGTCCCACCTCCAGGGTCATCATCTACCCCCCGCCCGTCGTGGTCACCTTCCCGGGGCCCATCGTCACCACCTGCCCGCAGGAGGCCGTGCTGGGCAGCTCTGCAGCCCTGCAGGGAGGAGGATCGACCCCAGAGACGGCCCTGAGAGCAGAGATCCTGCAGCCAGAGCCTCGGGCAGGGAGACCCAGCCCAAAACACAGCCCCGAGAGGTCCCTCCTGGAGCTCAGCCCTCGCCGGGCACGGCGCTGCTCCTACGTGTTCTCATCCCGCTGGATCCATCCCTGCAGCAGAGCCAGCTCCAGGGGCTCCCAGATCCAGCCCTGCAGCACAGCCAGCTCCAGGGGCTCCCAGATCCAGCCCTGCAGCACAGCCAGCCCTGGGGGCTCCCAGATCCAGCCCTGCAGCTCGCTGAGGGCCGAGGGTGACAGCGAGGAGCACGTCCCAGAGAAGGATGAGCCAGAACCTGGAAATCTGGAGGCAGGGAAGGACAGAGAGGCCTCGGAAGAGCCGCCCGGTGAAACCTCGTAGGCTCCTGCGGCCCCTTCCAAGCACATTCACCTCTGGCTCCTGGAAATTAGGCTGTAGCTGAAGGTTTTAAGGTGGTTTTTTCCCCCTCAGACCCATTATCAAGCAGGTTGTCAGAGGAATTAAGTGCCCTTTATCCTGATCTGGGATGACACGACCTCTGAAATCCGATTCTCGGCACCAGCTGGTTCTTTTTCCGTGTCTTTCCTCACAAAACAAAGGCAGCTGCTGTGTCAGGAGCCCCACAGGGGTGGTCACCTGAGAGGTGACAAACCCTTCCACTGACAGGCCTGACTGGACTGGTCCTGGTGTTTACAGAGAATTAGTCAGCAGGAAAACCACTTCTCCTTTTTCCTTTGTTTCCGGCTTTCACTTTCACGGCGGGAAAAAAAAAGCTCATCCTCTCCTTATACTCAATTCAAACAAAAAGGAAAACTGGTTTTGGTTCAATTTGTCATTTGCATGTAGAAGTTTACGTGGTATAAAAAGCTGTCCAGAAAAAATTGTGGCTGCCCCATCCCTGGAAGTGTCCAAGGCCGGGCTGGACAGGGCTTGGAGCAACCTGGGCTGGTGGGAGGTGTCTCTTCCCATGTTCTAGATGATCTTCAAGGTCCTTTCCAGCCCAAATTCCATGATTTTATGCTGAAGGTGTCAAAATCTGCACCTGGAACTGTGTCCTTCGTGCTGTTATTTATTTTAGCACTTTTGTTCTTTCCCCCTCCCATTAAAATTATTCTGCAGCATCGTGGTGGTTTTCTCGTTTTCTTTCTCCCCTGCTCTTGATTTGCAGGTGAAATTCAGGCTCAGTTTTGGCTGGTTTGGAGCTTTCATGTGTCAGCTGAAAAGGAACAAGCAGAGGAGAAGGAATCACACCCTGAGAAATCTTCCCTATTATTTAATCCAGTTCAGGAAAAGCCTCCAGTTCCCCCCCCCTCTGAATTTCTTTCCAATTCCAAGCTTTCCCTCTAAAGGTTCCCACACATTTTAAGTGTCCTTTTGCTCCCAAGAACATTCCTGCAGCTGACTGGGCACCTCTGCCAGCCTTTGCCAGCCCAAAGCCCAGTTTGACAGAAATGAGATAAAATCAAGGGGCAAACCTGTCCCTAAATCCGAAATGGGAAAGCTGCATAAAATCCTATTCCCTGGGGAGGTTTGGGAGCTGCTCTTCAACAATTTGCCCTCACTCTTGGGGGCAAATGGGCACAAACCCCGGGGTGGGCACCTCGTTCTGTGGGCAACCAGCTGGGCTTGCTGTCCCAGCCCCTCCAGGGGGAAAAGGGCTTGTGGAAAGCTGGGCAGTGGTGGTAAAACCCCACCTGAGAACGTGCTGAGCAGCCTGGAATCCTGCCAAGCTCCCTGGGAATCTTCCAGCTTTGTCCCCACTTTTGTCTGGGGGTTCCCCTGCCCTGTGAGCTCCTGCAGCTCCCCTGGACACCCATCCCAGAGCTGGGCAGCCCTTCCCTGCTCCCTGTGAACCTGCTCTGCCTAAAATGATCCCTCAGATCCCTGGTGCCTCTCTGTATTCAAATCCTCCCCTTTACAGTACGGGAACTCCTCTAAACCTGCCTCTTTATCTCTCCCTCATCAGCTGTGCCCTACTTTCCTGAGCCACTGGGATGAGGTAATTCCTGTATCTTGGGAGATGGGAGATACCTGATGAGATGGGAGGCAGGGGCAGAGAGAGCAGGTTTGGGGCTGGGTTGGCTCATGCAAAAAGAAAGGTTGTGAAAAGGCTGGTAATGAGGGCACGGGCAGGGTGGAGCTCCCGGGGTCCTGCACCCCAAAAAGGCTCAGCCCTGGTTCATTCCCTGCATCCCAACCAGCCCAGCAGATCCAGGAGCTCAACAGCTCCCAGCTCCACAGGGGCTCAGGGAGGGATCTGCACCTGCTGAAGGTGGATTGTAAATTATCCCTTTTTTAATGAGAGATTGCAGAATTCCAGGATTGTTCGGGTTGGAAAAGCCCTCCAGGATCATCCAGTCCCCCCTGTGCCCACCTTGGCCCCAGCCCAGAGCACTCAGTGCCACAGCCAGTCCTGCCCTGGGCACCTCCAGGGTGGGCACTCCAAACCTCCCTGGGCAGCCCCTGCCAAGGCCTGAACACCCTTTCCAGGGGGAAATTCCTCCCCATGTCCAACCTGACCCTCCCCTGGCACAGCTTGGGGCCGTTTCCCCTCCTCCTGTCCCTTGTTCCCTGGGAGCAGAGCCCGACCCCCCCCCCCAGCTCCCTCCTCCTGTCAGGGAATTCCAGAGCCAGAAGGTCCCCCCTGAGCCTCCTTTTCTCCAGGCTGAGCCCCCCCAGCTCCCTCAGCTGCTCCTCACAGGACAGTTTGGAAAGAGCCCCCTTGGTTCTCCCTGAGAAGGAAGCAGCTCTCACAGGACCCTCCGTCCCCCCAGAGCCCCTCTGAGGCTTTTTGGAGAACTTGGAGTCAAGAACTTGGAGCCTGATCCCTCCTGGATGGAGCTGATCCCTCTTGGTCCCACTGCCTGAAGCACAGACACGTCATCTGAGTCCTTTCAGTGCTTTTATTGCCCCGTCACACCTCCAAAGAACCCTCAACATTCTCTGCCTGAGCCAAACCTTGAGATGTTCCGACTCCCAGCCTGGAACCCCAGCAGTGCATCAGATAATCTGCAGCCTCCTGCCAACTGGGCCTCTGCCCCTGCTCTGCCCTCCCTCCCCTGCCCTGGAA
This sequence comes from Manacus candei, assembly GCF_025592945.1. Lineage (NCBI taxonomy): Eukaryota > Metazoa > Chordata > Aves > Passeriformes > Pipridae > Manacus > Manacus candei. The sequence goes on from NW_026138176.1 coordinate 351,225, forward strand.
CAGCTCCCACAAACACATTTCCCTCCTTCTCTCCCAGGGTTTCCGTGTTTATTCACCCTTATTATTACTGGGGGTCATTCCCCTGCCTCCTGCTGCTGCTCCAGGGGTTATCAGGGAATGCTGGTTTGGGGTGGGAGGCACCCCAAAGATCACCCAGATGCCTCCTTTCCTTGCCAGTGTAACAGCCCACACCTGCCTGCAAAGCTGCTTTCCCTTTGCACCCTCCTGGCACAGACAATTATCATTTATTAGGGGATAACTGGTGCCCAAAAGTGACCCCACCTGCCCGAGGACACTCCATCCTGCAGGGTGGATCTGAGGCTTGGACACACCTAATTATTATTGGTCTCAGTCCTCACACCCTGTCATTACAATTCCAATATTGCACACGCAGCTGGATTTGGGAGGAGGGCAGGAGGGGCAGGGCTGCTTTAGCTGCTTGGATCCCTTGGCAAGGTGTGATGGAAGCTGGAATCACAGAATCCCAGAATGGTTTGGCTTGGAAGGGACCTGAAAAATCCTTGGAAGGGACCTGCCATGGGCAGGGACACCTCCCACCAGCCCAGGATGCTCCAAGCTGGCCTTGGACACTTCCAGGGGTGGGGCAGCCACAGCATCCATCTCCTGGAATTCCATTCCTGGGCCTCTCCACCACCACAGAGAAAAATTTCCTCCATATATCCACCCTAAATTTCCCTCTTTCAGCTTAAACCACCCCCCCCCTTTTCCTGCTCCAGTTCCTGATGGATTTTCTGGGGGCAAGGAGCTTTTCACCTGAGCTGGACAAGTCAGTGCTAAACCAATATTTGCAGCTGTAAAGAGTCTGGCACCACAATCCCAGTGTTTCCTCTGGATAACAGAGCCCTGCTCTCCCTGCTGTGAACAGAACCCTGTCTCTATCTCCAAGCCCAGCTGTAAATCCATTCCCAGGGTTCTGTGCCACCAGCTCAGCACTGGTTCAGTTTAACAGCCTCGAAGGGACTCAGAGGCAGCTGCCAGTTTTTCCTGCTGAGATTAACAGGTTTAATTGGGTAATGAAGCCGAGTGAAGATTTAATTAATATCTTGGGAATTAATGGATTATTAAATGGGATGTGAGCACCACACCTCTGGGAGCCAGGAGGTGACACAGGAGCAGGAATCCACTCTGCAGGAGCTGCACATGCCACGGGCACCAACGGGGTGTTCAGGTGGATTGCTGGCCAGGGTGGGACTTCTGAAACACCAAATAACCCCAAACCTCACCCAAATAACTCACTCCAAATAACCCCAAAGTGCTCACGAGCCCTCCCTAAGAAAGCTGCTCCCTCAGCCCTTTCCCAGCCCTGGGGCTCCAGTGGCCCAGGAGCTCTGAGAACCCTCCAACCTTCCTGCTGCTCGAGGTGACTCTGACCTGGGGAACACACTGGGGTGATGTCTGAGCTGGGGGGGGCCCGAGAGGGGCACATTTTCCAGCTTTTATCCAGAGCTAAATGACCCCCAGCCTCCCACCCTGGGCTGCAATCCCACATCCCTTCCAGGTTTTACTGGGGGGATTAAAGAGCATCAGCTGTGCCGTGTTTGGCAGATGAAAGATGCCCCTGTGGGATGGTGGCACTGTCATTATCCCAGAGCTCCAAGCAAACCTCCTTCAGTGGTGGGGAGCAGCTCCTCAGTTTCGGAGTTCTTTGGGAGGAGAATTGTTTAACCACCACCTTTTGTTGAGCTGGAGCTGGAAAATGTGCCCTGAGCTCTCCCCAGGGGAGAGGAAATCCCGGGAACAAGGGCTGTGTTTGGCCATTAAATCCATTAAATGCTCTTAGTTGAGACCCAGGTATGAAAATGGGAGCTGAGCAGCTGAAGGTCACTGGCTGGGGTTCCCTTTGGGATCAGGGGATTCGGGCTGGAAGGGGCTGAAATGAGGAGTGTGGAAAACACAAAAATAAACAGGAGAGGTGGATCTTTGTGCCAAAGGCAACTGGAACCTGCAGAGGTGGCTGAACACGATCTCAGTGGGGTTTCTGAACTCCCAGTGCCCTCAAAGGACACCTGGAATTAAATCTCATCCCCAAATCCTCCTTTCTCCTCTGGCAACCACAAAGTTCCACCACCACATCCAGCCTGGGCTTGTTTGGCTTTGCTGGGGGATGGACAGCACAGGGGAGCAGCAGTTTTGGGGTATAAAAGGGAATAAATGTCACCTCTGACAGCTCCAAATGCAGGGAGAGGAGCAAAAGAGTTTGAGGGGGTTATTTTTTACAGGGTTGAAAAAAGGGAATCGAGTTCATATAAAACACAACTTCCAGTGAATATTAAAGTGCAGGACTCTGGTGTGAGCCATAAACACTGAATATACAGATAATAAATGGGGATCTGACTTAGATCCTTATTTCACCCTCACTCTTGCAGTTAGCAATGAAAAAAACACCCAATAATATTTATTGACCCTCCATTCTGAGGGGTTTTGGAAATAGGATTCCAGGAGACAGCTCAGACCACACTGGGAACCTGCTCCAGCATGTGGATGTCCAGGATCCAGAGCAGCCTTCATTGGGCAACAATTCCCAGATTTCACCCCGTTTATCCTTTAATTTCGATTTATTTTTATTTTAGCCCCAGTGCTGTTTGTTTTTCTCTCCCGAGCCCGGAACGGCTCCGATAAAAATCTGTGGAAAAATGAAGGCTGAGGATAATTCTCTGCCCCAACGTGTGGTAAGAACCCAGAGCATTCCCCTGCAGCCAGGCTGAGCCCGGAGCCCAATTACAGCAAATTACAGAGCGGCCCAGGAAGGAGCAGGAGCAGCAGCTTCCTCGGGCAGATTTAATCTCAGCATGCAAAGCAGCTCTGCAGGAGCAGGAGTGGCACCTCCAAAACCCCAAAATCAACCTGCTGACAACAACAACATCAACAACAACAACAACAGCAACGTCACCCTCGTGCCAGGGAAAAAAACCAACAACCCAAGATGAGGAATTTTGCCCCTGGGATGGTTGGGTGGGAGGGGAGTTTGGGGCTGTCCCGGGAAAGGAGGGGTGAATTCCCTGCAGGAAAAGGCCAGACCCTGCTGGGTTCTGAGCTCTGGGTTTGTGTCTCACCTGCTGAGGGAGGATCTGCTGCTCTTATCTGGGGAGGGCTCTTTGATGTGTTGGGAAAGGAGGGCTTGGACCTTCGCCAGCGGTTTTGCATTTTGCATCTCCTGTCTCTGAGAGGATTTCAGGGCTGAGAGGGCCCGAAATTCAGCAAAAGCAAGTCCAGGGTCCCCTTCAAACTCCACCAGCCCAGGGGGGTGGTCAGACCACTGTGATTTATTTTATATGTTAAAAACTGTCCTTAAAACCACTTTTCTGCACGTTGGAAAACCCTCAAAGACAAGGAAAGGAGGTTCTTACTGACTTTTCTAAAACATTTGGTTTGGTAACTCCTCTAATTGTCTCAGCTGTCAATCACTGTAATTAGCAGTTACTTTTAATTCCCACAAATTAGGTGAGTCACATTGTTCTGGGCAGCTTCCTGTCACATCCATTGGCTGGGTACATTCCTCTGGTCATTAAAAGGATTTCACAGTCATGAAATGTAAATAAAATAATTTGTTTGGGCCTTTGCTTCTATTTTTTTTTTTTGCTTTAGCTTTATTAATTTGCCACGAGAACATAACTAAGCCTTTTTTTTTTGTTTAATGTAAGTGTGATCATGTAAATCACAATATCTGCATTTTTCAGGCCTTGTGAATGAATTCCAGCTGAGACTGTGGGCTGTGCTTCAGGTGATGTTTCCTCTGGGTCCTCCAGTCCTACAGGTGATTGTTCTTCTCCTCATGTTGGCCTCTAACAAACGTGTTCACCAAGGAAAATTCAATTTCTTCTCAGCATGTTTTTGGTGTTTGTTCTCAAGGGAATGAGTAACAAACATATTCACCAAGGAAAATTCAATTTCTTGTCAATATTACATTTTTGGTGTTTATTCTCAAGGGAATGAGCAACAAACATATTCAGAAAGGAAAATTCAATTTCTTGTCAATATTATGTTTTTGGTGTTTATTCTCAAGGGAATGAGTAACAAACATATTCACCAAGGAAAATTCATATTCTTCGTGGGTTTTAGGTTTTTTTTTTCTGTCTGTCCTGAAGGAGGAGAGTCTTTGAGATGAGGAACTGCTGGCAAACTGTAAAACCTTGGGCAGGAGCTTCTCTTCAGCTGAATTTCCAATGGAATTGTTGCCCAGGAAGTGCTTTGGTGTCTCTCACTTTCTGTATGGAATGTGATAGAGTTGTGTGGGAGAACATCTGCCCTAAGGACAATTCCAGAACATCTCCCAAAGGACAATTCCAGAACATCTGCCCAAAGGACAATTCCAGAACATCTCCCAAAGGACAGGTCCAGAACATCTGCCCAAAGGACAATTCCAGAACATCTCCCAAAGGACAATTCCAGGACATCTCCCAAAGGACAATTCCAGAACATCTCCCAAAGGACAATTCCAGGACATCTCCCAAAGGACAGTTCCAGGACATCTCCCAAAGGACAGTTCCAGGTCCTAAATGCTGTCCCCAACCCCCAGGAGTGAACACACAGAGGCCATGGACACTCACAGAGTGTTGGGGGGTAAAACCCACCCTCCCACCGGGTCTGGAAGAGCAAACCAAAGCCCAGCTGATGGTGGAGAGCCCTTCAGCCCCGGGCTGGGCTGGGTGAAGCATCCCCTGTGTGGGATTGAGGGTTATCTCCTCATCATAAGCTGGGGATCAAAACAGTTGCGACAAGGGAAGGTCCTGGCAGGGGAAAACATCCCATTGCCCAAGGGGCAGGGGGTGGTTACATAAAGGTGGCTCCCAATTTCTCTTCTCCATGTCAGGCCTATAAAAGTGCCCGTCACTCAGGGCCCTGGAGCTGCCTCTGCTGACTTTGGGCTTCTTGGTGACTGGGTGAGTGAGATTTGCCTGAATCAGCTCCTGCTGGGGCACGTGGGTTTGTGGGGAGCACTCGGGTGACACCACAGACCCCGGGGCAGGGTGGGAGCTGCTCCTCTCAAAGTGTCCTGCTTGGAAGCTGGAACTCACCAACCAGGGTGTAAAATAGAAAGGCATCACTGGGCAGAGGGAGGGGGGGAAAGGAATGGGAGTTTTAAAGGTGTTGATAGGAGGAGTTTCTGGGGATGGAGCATCTGTGAATGGAGAAGGGTCACCCCAAAAGCAGGATCAGCACGGGATGGACTCTCAGGGAAAAGGCACAGCAAAGGGGACGGTGTGAGGGAAGGACAGAGGGATGTTCTTCCCAGAACTCCTGCTGGGAACAGACCACAGGGCAAATCTTTCCAGTAAATCCTCCCCTGGGAGGGTGGGGAGGCCCTGGCACAGGTTGCCCAGGGAAGCTGTGGTGCCCCATCCCTGGGAGTGTCCAAGGCCAGGCTGGAGCATCCCTGGGCTGGTGGAAGTGTCCCTGCCTTTAGCAGAGAGTGGCACTGGATGATCTTTCAGGTCCCTTCCCACCCAACCCATTCCATGACTTTTTGGAGCACTAGAGAGGGGTGGGAGCAGGCTCAGGAGCCTCTACCCAGCAATCCCCCTCCCTGCATGGATCTGCTTCCGAGCAGGATGGTTGTGCCTTGGAAATGAGGGCTGTTTTCTGTCATTCCAGTTTTTGAATCCCTGACTCACAGATTCGGAGGACTCAGACATTTATACCTGAGAGTGTCCAGCCCAGGACCCCCCAACACACCTCCCTGACCCCCCTGGCCTTGGCACAGCTCCTTCTTTCTGCCTCTCTGACCCCTCTGCTGTGACCTGACAGGGTTTGTGTCCCCTCTGCTGTGACCTGACAGGGTCTGTGTCCTCTCTAGCTGTGACCTGACGGGGTCTGTGTCCCCCCTGGCTGTGACCTGACGGGGTCTGTGTCCTCCCTGGCTGTGACCTGACGGGTCTGTGTCCCCTCTGGGGTTTGTGTCCCCTCTGCTGTGACCTGACAGGGTCTGTGTCCCCCCTGGCTGTGACCTGACGGGGTCTGTGTCCCCTGTGCCCCCCAGGCTGCCCTGCTGGGTGTCAGGATGTCCTACGGGCAGCTGGTGAGCGCCCGCTGCGCCTCCCCCTGCGAGGTGTCGTGTCCCCAGCCCTACGTCCACTGCTGCAACGAGCCCTGCGTGGCCTCCTGCGGGGACTCCCGGGCCATCGTCTACGCCCCCCCCGTGGTGGTGACATTCCCGGGGCCCATCATCAGCTCCTGCCCCCAGGAGAGCGTCGTGGGAACGGCCATCCCGGAGATTGAGGGGGGGGGAGGCTCCGGAGGGGGGGGCTATGGAGGGGGAGGGGGAGGCTATGGAGGGGGGGGGATTGGCTCTGGAGGGGGGGGAATAGGTTCTGGAGGGGGAGGGGGAGGCTATGGAGGGGGAGGGATAAGTTCTGGAGGGGGAGGCTCTGGAGGGGGAGGCTCTGGAGGGGGGGGTTATGGAGGGGGGGGTTATGGAGGGGGAGGGATTTGCTCTGGAGGGGGGGGTTATGGAGGGGGAGGGATTGGCTCCGGAGGGGGAGGCTATGGAGGCTCCTGTGGTGGAGGTGGGGGCTCCTATGGCGGGGAGGGCTCGTGTGGGGGGGGGTTCTCCCGCTGGGCGAGCGTTTACAGGAACTCCTATTTCTCGGGGCTGGGTAGGAATTCTTACCCCTATTTTTCCAGAGGGTACTACAGGTCTCGCTTTGGGCCCTTTTAACCCTCTGAGAGAGAGGGATGTCCACAGGAAAAGTAGGATGTAGACCAGTAGCTGACCCAGCCAAGCCAGGCAGCCCCTGCTCCAGCTGCCGTGCTCGGAGCCGGGGTTGTTGGGCTCTCCCTGCGCTTTGCCCGAGGCTTTGGATCCCACTGTGCCCCCCTGTGTCCCTTGTGTTGTGTTTTGTACCTCCTGAACCCGAAGAGAGTCAAACAAGTCCCGGGACTGGCCCCTGGAAGTGTCCAGCTGGTGACCAGAATGTCCCGGGAGCACCGAGCTCCCCCGAAGGACCAAGGACTGGGAATGTCGTTCTCTGTGTCCACGTTGCCTCCTCCTGCCAGACTCTATTTCACTTTTTGTCGGTATTAAAGCCCTGTTGCATCACAGCCCTGGCCTCTGGCTTTCATTTCACCCCAGTCTCAGAGTCACAAACCAGTCTGAAAGAAGCCAACCTGGTGCATGGATCCTTGTGCAGTAATTAAGTGTTACCACCAGAGAAGGATTGATTCCCCTGTGTGGTGACCATGATCTGTCAGAAATTCTTCAATAAGGTATTTTTCCCCCTTTTTGATCTATGCCATGGTATCCATACTAATAAACAGAACAGGATCCTGGAATAATCTGGGTTGGAAGGGCCTCTGGAGATGGTCTGGTGCAGCTCCCACTCAAAACCAAAGCACCTCTGGAGCGAGGTCAGTCCTGGGGGTCACTGCCAGTCACTCTTGGAATGTCCCAGAGGTTTTGACCTTCAGCAGGGGTTGAAGGAACTGCAGGAGTCCCATCAGAAGACAAGGACGTGCCCTGCTTTATCTGGCCCTGATGATAAAACAGTTTATCTGATTGCAGATAAGTGGGTTAGTCTGGATCCGAATGTTGTTGGGAAACCAAGCCAAAAGAAAGGGGAAGGAGTTATTGGGATGCAATTGAGACTCAGCCCACAAGCCTTGCACTCTGCAAAGTGCTGGGAAGTCAGACAAATTCCCCCCAGCAGCTGCATCACTGTTTTCCTTTCGGAGCCCCTTCCATGGTGCTGCAGGGGCTGAGCAAGTGCTGCCCTGCCAAGCACAGCATCCATTTCCTTCTCCTGATTGCCTCAATCCCTGTGGTTTGTCAGCTCAGTTGGACCACTGATGCAGTAAATGATCTGAGCTCGTTGAGCAGCCCCGTGGGATCCCTCGGGTGACAGCGGCAGGGCCGCCCTGGGGCTCCCCAAAAACTGGGGGTCAGGGAGGGCTTTGTGCACAGTCCCCACCAGAACTGCCCAAGCAGCACATCCAGGTGTGTTCTCCGGGCCTGGAATCCTGGAATCATGGGATGGGCTGGGTTGGAAGGGACCTGAAAGATCATCCAGTGCCACCCCCTGCCATGGGCAGGGACACCTCCCACTGTCCCAGGCTGCTCCAACCTGGCCTGGGACACTCCCAGAGATGGGGCAGCCACAGCTTCCCTGGGCAACCTGTGCCAGGGCCTCCCCACCCTCACAGGGGAGAATTCCTTCCCAATATCCAACCCAACACTCCCCTGTGCCAGTCTGAGCCCATTCCCCCTGTCCTGTCTCTCCAGGTCTGTAGGAAGTGCCCGAGGTGCTGCTCCGTGTTGAGGGCTCTGCAGTTTTGGCCTTGGCTCAGAGAGCAGAGGGGCTGGGGCAGAGATGGCCCAGCAATTCTCTCTCCCATTACTCCACCTTTCATCCTCCGGCCTCTTGAGCAAGCCCCGTGTGGGGGTGGAACTCTCCTGGATGAACTGGGAGGCATCACCTTCCCTGCAGTCCCAGTTCCCAGGGACAGCCCCGGAGCAGCCTCGGGATCACTGAGTCTGATCCTCCTGGTCCTGGGGGAGCCCAGCTGGGTAGAGCTGAGTGTGGCTGCACTCACCACCCACTCTCTGCAACCCACACTGCACAGAATTATCATCATTATCCAGAATTATCCACTATCCAGAACGTTCTCAGCTTGAAATGGGCACTTGGGAACGATCCCTGCCAGGCTCAGCCACTGAAACCTGTGGAAGTTCTTCCCTACACAGAAAGCACAGTGAGAAGGGAAGGCTTGGGGGTGACCTCACTGTGTGGTGACCAGTCAGAGGCTGGAATTTTGCCAGATAAAAAAAGAAGTGAGTTTGAACTACCCTGTAGCTCCAGAGAAGTGCAGTGAAGTCAGACTTACCCTGCTGGCTTGGAGGAATGAATCAGTGGGGCTGGAAGGATGGAAGAGCTCTCAGTTCTCTCCCCTTTTATACAGCTTCCTGGACAATGAGGAGGATGTGAGCTCATCCATTATTTGCCAAATTCATGTCACCTGCAAGGAAAAAAGCTCCTCTCTGAAACCCTGTGATTGTTTCCACCTCAGCCCATCTTTGGGGCTCCACTTCCAGCCCCGCTCTGAGCGACATGAATCCAACACCCCCCAGGTTCCTTTTGTCTCCAGAACAATCCTTTTGGCATCATCCTGCTTCCAAAGGACACAGGAGCTGATCTCTGTGTTTGCTGCTCTCCAGTGACCCGAAGGAGGGAGGCCACTGATGTGTCAGTCACATTTTTGGGGTGTAATCCTGGGATTTAGGGATAATCCCTCCCAGGGGATCGCCCGACCCCACCCAGGATAGGGGGTCAGGGTTCTTTGTAACCCTCCCTGAATCCATCCCAGGGGGTGACAGAGCAAAACCCAGAGCCAGGGGGTTGAGGTGACACGTGACATGGATTCAAGCCCTGAGCCCTCGGAGTCATTTCCCCCAATTAAGTGTCAAAGCTCATTTTGGGGGGTTGTGCTCAGAGCTTTGTCATGAGGATGCCACTGGAGCCACCCAAGAGTCACCAGGTCTTTGAGCTCCAAGGTGGGTCTCAGAATCACAGAACCATTCCAGGTGGGAAAGCCCTCCCATTCCAAACCTTTCCATGAAAACAACCCTCCCTGAAATTCTTCAGGAGGGAGGTTGAACCTCAAAATCATCTCATATTGCTCAAAATCATTTCAAGCCACTCTCAAAAGCATATTTGGAAGGCTGATCTTTCCAGGCCCCCCCTTGGCAAATCATCAGCACAAAACAAGAAGCAGGGGTCAGTTCCCTCTGTGAATCCAGTGAGGTCACCAGAGGGATATTGCACAGGCTGTAAAGTTTCAGCCCAGTAAAACCCTCAGATTTATGATATGAGAGTGGCACTGTATATGTCCAGGGTTGATTTGCTAATTAGAAACTATGAAAATAATTATGAGCATCAGAGGAGTCACACAGAAAAAAAAATAAATCACAATTTGGTAAGTGGTGGAGATTTATGAGGTGCTTCACATCCCTGGAGCTGCCTGCAAAGGGGTATAAAAGTAGGACCATCTCTGGAGTCTCCTAAAGCCTTCTCCTGACTTCTCCTCCTGCTACCAGAGGTAAGTTGGATTTAAGCTGCTACTTCCCATCTGTCCTGTTTCTGTTTAGTTGAAATGAGGACTCTTTCCTGGGTCTGTACTTTGTGATTTTAGCCTTGAGCTGTGGCAGTGAAACCCCCCTTTCCCAGGAGACTCCCTGCAGTGACTTGGAGATGGTGCCAGAAACCAACTTAGCATTTAAAGGGGATTTTAAAAGAGTTCCTTCATTTCTTCCTTATGGCTTTCAAAACTTGAGGGGGGCAAATATAAAGCTTAACTCTGCTGGATAAAGGAGAGTCCTGGGGCAGGAAGGGAGGAAGGAAAGGTATCACAGGACAGGGGGATTTAAGGGAGGAGGTTCAGAAAGGACACGGAGGGGCTGGGGTGTGTCCAGGGAAGGGAAGGGAGCTGGGGAAGGGGCTGGAGAACTCCTGAGGGAGCTGGGGGGGCTCATCCTGGACAAAAGGAGGCTCAGGGGGGACCTTCTGGCTCTGGAATTCCCTGACTGGAGGGGGGAGCCGGGGGGGTGTCGGGCTCTGCTCCCAGGGAACAAGGGACAGGAGGAGGGGAAACGGCCTCAAGCTGTGCCAGGGGAGGGTCAGGTTGGCCATGAGGAGGAATTTCCCCCTGGAAAGGGTGTTCAGGCCTTGGCAGGGGCTGCCCAGGGAGGGGGGGGAGTGCCCAGCCCTGGAGGTGTCCAGGGCCAAGGTGGGGATGGGGCACAGGGGGACTCGGTGACCCAGGAGGGCTTTTCCAGCCTCAGGGATTCTGGGATTCTGTGGCTGTGAAGGACAAGGGTCTGATTTGCCCCCTGACCCCGTGATGGGCACCCAGCAGCCCCTGCCCCTGGTGCTTTCCTGACTCCCACCTTTCCTTCCCCAGCTCCAGCTCCGACCCCGAGGACCATGAGCAGCATCAGCTCCCGGTGCCAGCCCGGCTGTGAGGTGACCTGCCCCGAGCCCTGTGCCTATGGCAGGAGCCTTGGCTCCTGTGTCACAGCCTGTGGGGACTCCAGGGCCGTGGTTTATGCCCCTCCAGTCCTCATCACCTTCCCGGGCCCCGTCGTCAGCAGCTGCCCCCAGGAGGCTTTTGTGGGGTCGTCCTTCCCGCAGCCCTCTGGGGCTCTGACCCCCAGGATGGGAGGCTCCTATGGCTCCTATGGCTCGGGGGGCTCCTATGGCTCGGGGGGCTCCTATGGCTCGGGGGGCATGTCAGGAATGGGGGGCTCCTCTGGCTCTGGGGGCTCCTCTGGCTCGGGGGGCATGTCGGGCATGGGGGGCTCCTCTGGCTGCTGCAGCTCCGGGGGCTCCTCGAGGCCAGGGGGGTGTTACAGCAGGAGGTTCTACACCAGCCTCTGCTCCCGCCTGGGAAACTGAGCTCCTTTCCAGGCACCCAAAACGCCCCAGCCCAGGCCAGGAACCAGGAGATGAGGATGCACAGCCCGGACCCTGCCCCGGGATCGGCTCCCAGGGACGGCAAAAACCCCAACGGGAGCCACCCCTGCTCAGCCCCCCTGGAAACTGGGCCCACACCTCTCTGCTGCTGCTTTTCTGCCTCTGTCTGTTGTTGGTGACAGCTCCCCTGATCCTCCTGCACTGCCTCTCCCCTCTGACTGGGCCAACTGGAGACAAAAGGATGACCCCAAAGGCCTGACCCCGAGTCTGTCAATCCGGCCGTGACAGGAGAAGAACAGAGGGTGGGAGCTGGACTCTGCTTGGGCAGGGAGTGCTGTGCTCCAAGGAGTGCCTGCTCTGTGTCATGGGCCACCTCCTTCCTCGCTGTATCCCAATAAAACCCTCCTGCATCAGCACATTTTGGTTGAGCTTCCCTTTCTCTGCGGGGCCGTTCTGGCCTGACCCTCCCCGCTGACTCCCTGCCCTTCCTCCAGCCTGAGAGCAGCAATTATGTGGTTTTGTGGTGATTGCTGAAGCAATCAAGGAGCTGTGAAAGGGAGGGTTGGAGGAAACACTCCAGATTTAAGCCCACAAAGGAGTTCAGTGGTTCTCTGTGGGTCACAGAGGTTTCTGGAGGTGGTGACTCGATGTTTTTGTACCACAGCCAGTCCTGCCCTGGGCACCTCCAGGGCTGGGCACTCCCCCACCTCCCTGGGCAGCCCCTGCCAAGGCCTGAACACCCTTTCCAGGGGGAAATTCCTCCTCATGGCCAACCTGACCCTCCCCTGGCACAGCTTGAGGCCGTTTCCCCTCCTCCTGTCCCTTGTTCCCTGGGAGCAGAGCCCGACCCCCTCCCTTCTATCACCATCTTTCATTTAGAGTCACTTTATTGGAGTTATTGTGGCTCCCTGAGGATGTCTGAGGTTTGGGCAACTCCAACACACTGTCAGAAGTGCCTAAAGAATGCAAATCAACATTTCTTTTAGGATTGGGAATGGGAACCGAAGACAATCCAGCAAGGAAACTTTACTGGATTTGTCCCCTCGAGCTTGCAGTGTCAGGCACTTGGAGATGTGTAGAAATTGCTCTTGACTGTGGCCCCATCCAAGGGCTGCAGTTATATCACAGCAAAATGTGCTTTCACATCACCAGGGTGTGCAGGAGAGGATTTCCTAAGGGGGGAGTGACACAAGAGCAGGAATCACACCTTGTGTTGTTGTTTTTGTAGCTGCTCCTGGGAGCAGAAGCACAAAGAGACTGATGGGTGAGTCTCCAAGCCTACTGAAAGCTGGAGATGTCTTAAACCCCAGCTCTACTCCCTTTGATGTTCCTTGGAAAGGTATCCCTGGGACAGATTCCTGACTTGGAAAATCTAATTTTTCTCTCTCTCTAAAACCAAGGTGAAAATGGCAGGAACAAAGATTTTAATTGGCAGCTTCTCTGGAGGTGGAAAGGAAATTAGATGACACAGAACCAAGCAATGGCTTGAGTTCCCAGTGCTTAAGGAATTAAGGGATTTTAATCTGTGATTAATGATGGCAGACAATAAACTCATCAGCTCCGAGCAAAACCTTAATAGGGCTGAAGAAACAGGTTCAATTTGAAAACAATTAGATAATTTGCTTGGAATCATCACGAAGCTCTGCAGCGAGGAGGGAAAATCCCAGAGGATGCCAGGAGGAGGTGAAATCCCACAGTGTGGGGAGGTGGAATTCCAGTTCAGCCACATGAATCCTGGAATGTGTCACAGGGAGCAACGTTTTCCACTGCTGCAAATTCCTGCTGTCACCTGAAGGGCCCTGGAGGTCCCTCAAGGACATGGGACAGAAGGTTTTCAGCTGGCTCGGGGCAACTGAGCCAGTGAAAAACGAGGTTTGTGGGTGAAAAGGTGAAAAAGAAAACATTGGGCAAAAAATAGCGATGCAACAGAACTTTAATGGTGGTGGGTGGAGGGGAAGCACGGGAGGGGTGTGGGGAATGCAGTCCCACAGCACACAGGAGCTGTCCCAGGGAGCTGGGAGGTGCTGCAGCCCCACGGGGACCAGCAAAGTCCATCCCTGGCACATCCCCGGCACTGCAGCTGCCCCGGGAGCTCAGCACAGCCCAGGGCTGCTGCCAGGGCACAGGGGGGGCTCCTCAGAAGTAAAAGGAGCCACAGTTTCCTCCCCCAAACCTCCTGCCCCCCCCGTAGCAGCTGCCCCCTCCATAGGAACCCCCCCCGTAGGAGCTGCCCCCGCCGCAGGAGCCCCCGAAGGCCCCGCCAGAGGAGCTGGAGCCAAAGGACCTTCTGCCCCCATAGGAGCCCCCAAAGGACCTCCTGCCTCCATAGGAGCCCCCGAAGGACCTACCCCCTCCATAGGAGCCCCCAAAGCCCCCCCCAGAGGAGCTGCCCCCTCCATAGGATCCACCAATTCCCCCCAGGGAGCTGCCCCCATATGTGCCCCCTATGGAGCTGCCCCCATAGGAGCCCCCAATTCCCCCTATGGAGCTGCCCCCATAGGAGCCCCCAATTCCCCCCACGGAGCTTCCTCCTCCATAGGAGCCCCCAATTCCCCCCCCAGAACTTCCTCCTCCGTAGGAGCCCCCAAAGTTGCCCCCGGAGCCCCCGAAGTTGCCCCCGATGGGCTGGGGCAGCACGGTGCCCACCAGGCTCTCCTGGGGGCAGGAGCTCAGGATGGGCCCTGGGAAGGTGATGACCACGGGAGGGGGGTAGACCACGGCCCGGGAGTCCCCGCAGGAGGTGACACAGGGCTCGTTCCAGGCGTCCACGTAGGGCTCTGGGCAGGTCACCTGGCAGGGGGACGAGCAGCCGCTGCTCAGCAGAGCTCCTGAAGACATCTTGGGGTGCAGAGGAACCTGCAGCGGGACGGGAAGCACCAGCTCAGCACCCCAAAGGCCAGGGGGGAAAGCAAACCCGGCTCTGCTGTCCTTCTCCAGCAGGGAAACAAAGGGGGAAGGAGGGTTTGGAAAGGGTCAGGTTTGTCCCTCTGCTGCCTTTGCCCAAAGTTCCTGCTGCTCCAGCAGTGCTGGGAATCGGGGAGGGCAAAGCCAAGCTCCACGTGCCTCTGGAAGCAGCTCATCCTCGGGATCCTTTTGGATCACAGCACACACATGGTGGAGGTAAAGGAACAATATTGAACTGACCCAAGTGCCTGAGGAAACCCCGTCCCACAATTCATCAGCTGTGTCTAAAAATGCAGATATTTAACAGACTCTCAGTTTTAAAGCACGGAAGAGACAATCACAGGCCCTGCAGGAGGATTCCTCAGCTAAAGGCAGGAATTAATCTGCTCCTGGTTCATACAGAAAGCCAAGAGGGTCCAACTCACCGGGTCTGGAGCAGTGCAGAGGAGGAGTTGTCTCTGATGGGCCTGGGGAGCCCTGAGAGCTCTTTTATAGCTGCTCAGACCCCCTGAGCCGGCAGCCACGCTTTGTGCAAGAGCTGCCCACGCGCTCCCCGAGCGTGTTTGGCCGTGTGCATTATTCCTTTAATTGGCCTAATTGTTCTTTAAGTGACGTGATGACTTTATTATTACGAGTCCCCACTCACGTTACGAGCCTGGCTTTGATCTGAGCTTTGATCTCCTGCCCTGACCCCCCCAGCTGATGGGGGCCCTGGCCCTGCTGGGGCTGGAGCTGGAATGGGCAGGGATGCACGAGGGGGTTTTACTGATCTGATAAATACACTGAATTTCTCCTTCCCTCTCCCAAACCCGGCTTGGGAACCCTCGGGGGGTCCATGAGGTGCTGCCATCCACCAGAATGGGAGAACCAAGAGCAGGGTTGGTTCCTGGGGTTCCTCCTGTCAGCTGGGATTTCCCAACCCCACCGTAGGAAACCAGGGAGTTTCACACTAATTGGGGAGTCAGGGAGGAATTGCTGACAAGCAAAGCTGTCAAATCAAGAGCTGTCACTGGTGCCTGACAGGACTTGTCCACGTCCTGTTGCAAGATCTCAGCCCCAGCAGCTCCCCCGTGCTCCACTTTCTGAGCGGGGCTGGGAACACCAGGGATCTGGGATGTGTTACATGAACACCGAGGGTCAACATCACAGGGGGGGAAATGAGACACAGGGGGGGAAAATGAACCACAGGGTGATCAAAAGATCCCTGGGGCTGGAAAACCCCCCCAGCTACTGACAGAGGACACTCTGCTCAGAGGTCTCTCCTCCTGTTGGTGCTTCTGAGTCTCTTCCTCCCAATAAACAAGGGGTCTAAATCCGGGAATACCACTGTGGTTTTCCTGAAAAAAACAGTCCTTGCCACTCTTAAGACTCTCTTATTTTGTTTTAGATTAAAGCACCTTTACATACTCTGCATGCAGCCTTTCCATACCCAAAATTATTGGGGTTTCTCCTCAGATGGTGCCTCCAGGACAAGAGCTGTGTGTCCTGCTGGAATGTTGCAGCTCTCCTGAAAGGTGGCAAAAGGAGAATTATGATAATAAAATCACTCCTTGCTCTCACTCCTCCTGTGGGGAGTTCCTTGGGTGGGTGTTAAACAGGGAAAAAAATGACCTTTCCCATCCAAGGAGAGAGAGAGAAAGAGGAAATTTGCCATTTTCCCAATCCTGCACAATTCTGAACTCCAATTTTTTCCACAGGAGAGAAAATATTTCTCCTGAGCAAACCCAACTGGTGTTTTTAAGGAAAACCTGGTGCCTTTACCCCCCCCCCCCAGCCAACAGAGCTCAGTCTGGGAGTCAAACGAGGTCAGGGAATGGCCCCAGTCCCAAAATTCATACAAAAACTATTTAAGGATTAAAGTGAGACAAAGGGTGTGTTGCACACCTTGGATGATGGAGCTGATTTACTAATCATTCCCACCTATCAAAGCAATTATTACAATTAGAAGGAGCTTATACAGCAAAACGTGTGCCTGGTTAAGTGCTGGGTCCCCGAGTGTGTGGCAGGTCCTGGCAGGGTATAAAAACCCCGAGTTCCCTCCAGGTTCCACAGCAGCTCCTCTCTCCAGTTCGGTGTCCTCGGTGAGCCTGGTGAGTTCTGTGCCTTTGTGTTCCTTTATATTGATTGGGATGTCGTTACTGGTGTTTAATTTGGGAAATAATTCCATGTCAGTGCTCAGCAGTGAGCAGCAATGTGGTCTTGGAGGTCTTTTCCAGCCCAGATACTCTGTGATCCTCTCGTGCCAGTTTGGTTTTGTCTCTTAGGCAGGGAAGGTTCTTGCAGCCAGTCACAGCAACCATTGGCAGATGCAGGTCTTCAAATGTGAGCCTGTGTTCTTCCAAACCACAGAGGGAAAGTGTCAATTAAATCCTGATTGTTTGATGAGGAGGTCACAGCTCAACTCACAGCTGGGCTTTTACTCAGAATGGAGCAAAGCTGGAGTGAAGATCTCTCCTTGAATGTTTATCTACTTATAAATAAATATTTATGAGACAATTTATAAGACAATAATATTTATAAGACAATATTTATAAGACAGTAATTCCTTCTGTCAGGAAACTATAAACTGGATCACTGTGTTGGCTGTGAAGGCTCAGAGCTGTGAATACATTTAAATTTACCCCTTTGCTGTGCTGCAGGTTTATTTCCATCCCAAAAGGTGTCTCCAGGACAGCTTGGGAGCAGGAGATGCTCCTCACCTGGGTCAATTCAATATTGCCCACTACCCCCATCAGGTGTAAATGAATGTTCTGACCCAACAAAATCCCAAAGATGAGCTGCTTCCAAGGGCACGTGGAGCTTGGCTTTGCCCTCCACGATTTCCCAGCAATGCCAGAGCAGCAAAAACTTTGGGAAAACGCCCTTTAAAACTGAGAGTCTGTTAAATATCTGCATTTTTAGACACAGCTGATGAATTGTGGGACGGGGTTTCCTCAGGCACTTGGGTCAGTTCAATATTGTTCCTTTACCTCCACCATGTGTGTGCTGTGATCCAAAAGGATCCCGAGGATGAGCTGCTTCCAAAGGCACGTGGAGCTTGGCTTTGCCCTCCCCAATTCCCAGCACTGCTGGAGCAGCAGGAACTTTGGGCAAAGGCAGCAGAGGGACAAACCTGACCCTTTCCAAACCCTCCTTTCCCCTTTGTTTCCCTGCTGGAGAAGGACAGCAGAGCCGGGTTTGCTTTCCCCCCTGGCCTTTGGGGTGCTGAGCTGGTGCTTCCCGTCCCGCTGCAGGTTCCTCTGCACCCCAAGATGTCTTCAGGAGCTCTGCTGAGCAGCGGCTGCTCGTCCCCCTGCCAGGTGACCTGCCCAGAGCCCTACGTGGACGCCTGCAACGAGCCCTGTGTCACCTCCTGCGGGGACTCCCGGGCCGTGGTCTACCCCCCTCCCGTGGTGCTCACCTTCCCAGGGCCCATCCTGAGCTCCTGCCCCCAGGAGAGCCTGGTGGGCACCGTGCTGCCCCAGCCCATCGGGGGCAACTTCGGGGGCTCCGGGGGCAACTTTGGGGGCTCCTACGGAGGAGGAAGTTCTGGGGGGGGAATTGGGGGCTCCTATGGAGGAGGAAGCTCCGTGGGGGGAATTGGGGGCTCCTATGGAGGAGGAAGCTCCGTGGGGGGAATTGGGGGCTCCTATGGGGGCAGCTCCATAGGGGGCACATATGGGGGCAGCTCCCTGGGGGGAATTGGTGGATCCTATGGAGGGGGCAGCTCCTATGGGGGGGGCTTTGGGGGCTCCTATGGAGGGGGTAGGTCCTTCGGGGGCTCCTATGGAGGCAGGAGGTCCTTTGGGGGCTCCTATGGGGGCAGAAGGTCCTTTGGCTCCAGCTCCTCTGGCGGGGCCTTCGGGGGCTCCTGCGGCGGGGGCAGCTCCTACGGGGGGGGTTCCTATGGAGGGGGCAGCTGCTACGGGGGGGGCAGGAGGTTTGGGGGAGGAAACTGTGGCTCCTTTTACTTCTGAGGAGCCCCCCCTGTGCCCTGGCAGCAGCCCTGGGCTGTGCTGAGCTCCCGGGGCAGCTGCAGTGCCGGGGATGTGCCAGGGATGGACTTTGCTGGTCTCTGAAGTGCTGGAGCTGCAGCACCTCCCAGCTCCCTGGGACAGCTCCTGTGTGCTGTGGGACTGCATTCCCCACACCTACCCTGGACTTCCCTGTCATTAAAGTTCTGTTGCATTCAAACTCAATCTTTGGTGTTTTTTCCTTGTAACTCGTTTTTTCAAGGAATATTTTTCTGTGTAATTCAGCAACTGAGGAAGATTTGAGGGTCCTGGTGGAGAATCAGACTCTTGAGGGTCCTGGTGGAGAATTAGGCCCCTTTATCACATTGCAGCCCTGGGTTTGAGTGGGGGAACAGTGTGTTTTGCACCGCATCCTTCTAAATAGCCAATACTAAATAGTGGGATTTCCTACCAGTGTCACCTGGCAAGGAATCAAATGGGAAAATCATCTGATGCCTTCCTGGGCACCTGACCCGGTGTCAGACCCATTCCTCCCCAAACCAGGATCCTGCAGTGCCAGTTTGAGTTGGAACATCATAATTCTGCCACCTGAAGGCCTCTGGTTTGCAGATTTTCCCGAGAGAACCCCTGAATATTTGGGGTTCTGTGCTCACGGGGCCTCCAGCCCTGCCTGGGCTCGGTGCTCCCTCTGCCTCCTCACTGCCAGGAGGACACTTTCCTGCACCTGACACTGCACCTGAACCCCCTGAACCCTTCCTGGGGCCATTTCCCCCCTCTCTGCACACACCCAACACTTTTTTTGCCTGCTGTTGCTGTGATTTCTGTGCTATCAACCCCCCTCCTGGAAACCGAAGCGACTTTGGAGGCTCCCCTGGGCAGGAGCACTCACTGCAATTGTTCTGAGGAAATGCTTTTGGATGGTTTTGCAAACACCCACTAATATTCTGTATGTGCAAAGTGTTGTGGCGCTCTGATGTGTAATGACAGGCTGCTGGGGCTGAACTGCCCGGGACTGAATCACAGCGTGGCTGGGACAGAAATGTGCCAGGGCCAGGCACGTGGTCCCTGAGTCAGAGGGTGAGGAACCCCTGGGGAATGGGGAGCCCCTTGGGGCCGGGGGTTACAAACCGGCCTGGTGTTTGTTATCCCCATGATATTATTGAAATCAGGCTGGCCAGGCACTCACCTCCCCAAACCAGGCCATATTTGGGCATTTAAATGGGATTTCAATGGGACTGTGCCTCTCTCACCTGAGGGGGCCGGGGTTGAGCTCCCGGTTGCTGCTTCATCACAGCAGGTCAAGTGGGGCCAAAGCTGGGGCTGCAACTCTCAGTGCTCTGTGTCTGAAGGTGTCCTGAGAAACCCCCAATAAATCAGCTGTTCCTCTTTTCCTGGTTCTCCGTGTGTTGAGCAGGGAATGGGCAGCGTTGGTGGCTTTGCTGCTCCCTCACCCTGAGATTCCCACACTCCTCCTCACACTCATCCTGTTCCTGGTGCAGCTGTGACCAAACCCCCCGTGAGCTGGGCTGGGGATGGGCTCATTTATCCCATACCAGGATCCCTCTGACCAGCCCACTTTTACCAAAATGAGTTTTCTCCTCTCGTGTTCCCCCCTGGGAATGACCAGGAGCTGCGTGGCAGAGGAGGAGGAACCTCGTGCTGGGCTGGGGCTGCAGCTGCCACACCAATCCTGCTGCTGTTTTATATCCCAGAATCCCAAATAACAGGAACCTCGTGCTGGGCTGGGGCTGCAGCTGCCACACCAATCCTGCTGCTGTTTTATATCCCAGAATCCCAGAAAAGCCATGGAGGGACCTCGTGCTGGGCTGGGGCTGCAGCTGCCACACCAGTCCTGCTGCTGTTTTATATCCCAGAATCCCAGAAGAGCCGTGGAGGGACCTCTGGGGATCACCCAGGGCAGGGTCACCCAGAGCAGGGGACACAGGGACACGTCCAGGTGGGGTTGGGATGTCTCCAGGGAGGGACATTCCAAGCCTTTCCCGGGCAGCTCTCCCACCCTCCATGGACAGAAGTTCTTCCTCACCTCGAGGTGGAACTTGCTGTGTTTTATTTTATGGCCCCAAACCCAGGACCTGCCGTGTTTTGGAGTCTCAGGTGAGGAGCCAGGGCTGTCTCTGGGAGGCAATTTGAACACCCCAGTCATGCAGTGACTCCAGGCCCTGTAAACACGTCCTAACAAGCTTCAGAGCAGCCAGCACACTCAGGCCTAATGTCAGGGTTGGCTCCTCTGCATTCTTGGAGGCCGGGATGTTCAGCCAGGAAAACAAAGTCCTGTTTTCAAGGGCTGGCAGGGACGGCCCTGGGAGCTCTGAGAGGCTCAGAGCCCAGACCAGGCTCCTCTAAGCCGGGCTCAGCTCCACTAAAGCCGGGCTTTAACGGGCTCCTTCCACCCCAGCAGAGCTGCAGGACGGGGTTTGAGGCTCAAAACTGGGAAAAGAGAGGAATCCAGGGACAGGACACCGCGAGTCACGTGCTGGCCAGGACGGGGTAATCAACACAAACAGCCGGCAAAGCCACCCAATTACTGTAATTAACCTCCAAATTGGGTTTGGGGAGTAATGGAGCCTTAATGCCCAAATATGACGTTATTTTCTTGCATCAGCCTGGTGGTCCAGGCGGGTATATAAAACCATTCCTGCTTCAGAAACCTTCCAGCAGGTTCTCTTGGCTTCTCCTCGCTGAACTGAGTAAGTTGGATTCTGATATCATTTTTTTCCCCCCCCTAAAATAAAATAAAATTTAAAAATTGTAATTTTGGAAACGTTCTCGTTTAAATTCGGGGCTGAATTTCGGCTTCGTGTTCTGTGGTTCTGTGCAGTGCTCAGGAGCTTGTTTTCCTGAAGGAGCCATTTGCTAATTATTCATTCAGATTGAGGTGTAAAACTGCATTTGAATTCTAGATGGTATCGAAAACATCTATTTCCACTGCTTTATGGAAATTTAATGTAGATGGCCTTTAAATAGCCTTAAAATATCTCAGCCAGCAATCCCCACCTGGTGGGGTGGTTCTGACCTTGTGGCTCCTGATCTTTATCTGATTTTGGGCAGAGATGTTGTGTAAATATTGGCACGGGCTGTAGAAATACTGAGGCAGTTGCAGTCACCTTTGGATCGGAGCTTGGGAAGCTGCTTTGGGTGGTTTTATTCTCTTTATGCAAAGCAGTGGTGATATGAAAACACTGCCCGGGCTGTGTGGGAATGTGTTATCCACTGGGTGTTTTGTGTTTGGGTTTCACTCCTCCTTTTCCCCTGGGTCGGTCTCGGCTGAGGGTCGAGTCGAGAGCACAGAATTAATTGTTGCAGGAGGTTTAGAGGGTGGAACCTGAAGAGAGTGGCTGGATTAGGGTTTAGGGTCAGGAGAAGTTTGAGGGAATGATGGATATTTTGACATTGTGTCTAGAAAAAGAAAACAGAAATTGCTTGAGTCAGACTCAGCCCCACCCAGGCTTTTCCAACATGCAGCAGTTAGACAACAAATAATCATCTCGGCTGAAACCAAAATATTTCACTTAATCTCAAACAACAGATTAAGAGGCTCCTTCATGTGGTGCTTTGAGCTGGAATTTGGTTACATTTAAATGGCAACTTGAAATGTAGTTTTATTTTATTTTCCAAATCACCTCCCCACCCTTCGACTTATTTCAAAAGACTGAAAAAGGTGCAGAATTCAGCCCAGGTTCGTGAATGGTTTTACTCCCTCAGAAACTTAAATTCAGGGACCTGCTGCCGGGTTTTTGCTGAGTTTCAGCTTTTTCCCTGTGATCCTGCAGAAGTTTATTTGTTTAATTTTCTGAGTGAGCTCGATACTAAATCTCTGTGTTAAAGTCACCTGTTCCAAAGTGACTGCAGCAAACCCAGAGTTATTTATACCCTTCTGGGGTCCATTCCCTCACAGGGAGAGAGGATATTCCTCTTTCTGTCTTTTGTCTGCTCAGCCCAGACTGTGCAAATTCAATCCAGTGAAATGCTTCATGCTTCCCATTCCTGAACCCTCAGTGCTGTGCGACCCCAAATTCACTGACATCCCCTCCAAATCCCGGAGGAGAGGGCAGATGTTTCCCCTCTCAGAGCAACCCCACAGAGGTGCTTTGGTGCCTGCAGGGAGGATTTTGGGCTCCGGGAGGTCCCGGAGGAGAGGGCAGATGTTTCTCCTCTCAGTGCAACCCCACAGAGGTGCTTTGGTGCCTGCAGGGAGGATTTTGGGCTCCAGGAGGTCCCGGAGGAGAGCAAAGCAGAGCAGAGCAGGGTGGTTACCGCGTTATCTCCCCTTCCTGTCTCTCGGGTGTCCATCCCTTTGTTCTCCCGTGTGTGTGTTCCTTCCCCGCAGGTCGGCAGCGCAGCCCCAGGATGTCCTGTGAGAAATCCGCGTGCGTGGAGCCGTGTCCGTGCCCCTGCCCCTGCCCCGGGCAGTGCCCGGACCCGCGGGCGGCCGCCTGCACCGAGCCCTGTGTCATCGCCTGCCCCGACTCGCGGGTCATCATCTTCCCCCCGCCCGTGGTGGTGACGTTCCCGGGGCCCATCCTCACCACCTACCCCCAGGACACCGTGGTGGGCTCCTCGGAGTCGGCCGAGCTGGCGGGAGCGCTGGAGTCGGGCGTGGCCGTCGGGGGGTCGCAGAAGGGGCTGGAGTGCCTCGAGTCCTGCTGTGCCCCCAAGTTTGGCACCAAGTGTGAGCCCGTGTGCGTCCCGCAGTGTGCCCCGTGCCCTGCCCCGTGTGCCCCGTGTGCCCCGTGTGCCCCGTGCCCTGCCCCGTGTGCTCCGTGCCCTGCCCCGTGTGCCCCGTGTGCTCCATGTGCCCCGTGCCCTCCACCGTGTGCCCCGTGTGCTCCACCGTGCACCACCAAGTGTGCTCCACCCTGTGCCACCCCCTGTGCCACCAAGTGCGCTCCACCTTGTGCCACCCCGTGTGCCACCCCGTGCACCACCAAGTGTGCTCCACCGTGTGCTCCGCCGTGTGCCACCCCGTGCACCACCAAGTGCCCCCCGCCTTGTGCCACCCCCTGTGCCACCAAGTGTGCCCCGCCGTGCCCCGCGCCCTGTGCCACCGCCGCCTGTGCCACCAAGTGTGTCACCAAGTGTGTCCCCACCTGCAGCACCCCCTGTGCTCCCCAGTGCCCCACCAAGTGCGTGCCCGAGCGCTCCTACACCTACTCCACCCGCTGGAAGCACCCCTGCCAGAGGGGCATCTGCAAGAAGGTCAAAGCTTGAGGGCGACAGTCGTGGCAAGGAAACAAGGGAAGAAGCGAAGGAACACGGAATGGGACCGACAGGACACGGCAGGACACGACAGGACACGACAGGACACGACAGGACACCCCAGAGGGAAGCGACGCTGGAAACCAGGACCCCGCGTCAACTCCCCGTAGTGCTTTAGCTTAGATTTCTTTTATTCTCCTGGCTTTGCATCTTGTGCCTGTGCTTTTAACTCCCCCTCCCCGGTCTGGCGCTGAGCAGGGTTTTGGGAAGGAAGGGATTTGGTCTGAACAGCAGGGATTTGGTCTGGAGTGGCAGGGATTTGAAGGGGACTCAGCAAGTGTGAGGGAAGGGAACGTCGCGAGGAAACGGGTCACGCTGGAGGAACTGGGGATTGGGTTTGGCTTTTCTTGGCTCTAGAGAAACTGCTCCTTCTAGTCTGCATCAGCCTTTCTGCAAATGTTCACTTCCACTTTGCATTCACATTAAAATGCTCCTGCATCAAACCATTGGCCTTCTGAATCTCCTTTTGCCTCTGCTCCTTGGTGTCTCTCTCGGTCACACTCAGCCTTGTTTAGACCAACAGGGGAGACTCTTCCTCCAGACACTGAACACCTGGTGCCCAGGTAAAGTTAAGGAGCTGGTTCTGCTCTCTGCCAAAAGGGGATGTCAGTCATGTGGTCCAGGAAAGCAGTGAAAGGTCTGATTCCCAGGGGAACCTGGTCCTGCCTTTTCTGGGTGAAACCCTCCAAATCACAGCAAAATGTCTGGGTTTAGAGTGTCCTGTTCTGGCTCATACCCAGCCCTGCTTGGAGACTTTCTTCTCTAGGAACAAGCTGCTCTTGTTTCTGCATCCCAACTCTTCTGAGCTGCTTTTGCACAGGACTCTTTTCCACCTCCCCGTGGTGACAGTCACGGCTGGACCTGAGCCCCAGTTCTGGGCAGAGCCCCAGTTCCAGCATCTCCCAGCTGGTGCCAGCAGTGGAGCCCTTTGGGCTGCTCAGGACACCAGGCGTGTCCTGCTCCTGCCAAGCAGTTCCAGGTGGTGTTTTTATACCCAAGGTTGTGTTAATTCCATCCTTCCCTAATGGCTCCCTGCACGTATTTGCTCCCTGGGTGCCTCTGGAATTCCGTGTCATTCCTGCAATTACACCCACCCAGAAACATCCCAAGGCTTCCTGAGAACAAAGGGAGCCAGGATGCTTCCCAGACACTCACTGATGTGTTACACCTGTAACGTGGGATGTTAATTTAGTGCTAATAGTATATTATTTGGGTTACACTCCCCAAGACTCTGTAATAAGTGATGAAGAAAAAGGTCATTATTTCACACACGTTTATTTCTATATCTTCTCGAGATATTTATTTTTTTTTTTTAGTAAAGTGATGATTTTCACTATAAAGTTGCTCTTCTTTTGTTTTATGATGCCTTTCATGCCCATGATCAAGACATAAAGCTGTTTCTAATTAGCTTCAGTTTAAAAGAGGGGCTCAAAAAAGACATTTGGGCCCCTCAGCCCAGTCATTCCAGAAGTTCACTCTTCAGGTGACCACATTTTATAACAGGACAGGGTTTTTTAATATTAAAAATAAATTAGAATCTTTATTCCTCTGTTGAGAACCCTGTGAAGCCCCAAGTTGCCAGGCTGGGATGTTGCTCTGCCGGCCCAGTTCTGTGCTGGGGCTGCTCCCTCCTGTGGAATCAGCTCAGGCTGACTCAGCCCCGGCCTGGCAGGGACTGCCAAACCTGCCTGGGAGGCTGGGTCCTGCTCCAGGCTGGCCTAGGGCTCCAGGCTGGTCTAGGGCTGTGCTCCAGGCTGGCCTAGGTCTGGGCTCCAGGCTGGTTTAGGGCCATGCTCCAGGCTGGTCTAGATCCATGCTCCAGGCTGGTCTAGATCCATGCTCCAGGCTGGCCTAGGGCTCCAGGCTGGTCTAGATCCATGCTCCAGGCTGGTCTAGATCCATGCTCCAGGCTGCTTTAGGGTCATGCTCCAGGCTGCTTTAGGGCCATGTTCCAAGCTGGTCTAGATCCATGTTCCAGGCTGGCCTAGGGCTCCAGGCTGGTCTAGATCCATGCTCCAGGCTGCTTTAGGGCCATATTCCAGGCTGCTTTAGGGTCATGCTCCAGGCTGCTTTAGGGCCATGCTCCAGGCTGGTTTAAGGTCATATTCCAGGCAAGCCCAGGCACGTTCTCCCAGCCTGGGTCCCCACGGACCAGCCCTGGAGTGCCCTGGGTGGGTGTTTGGAGCCCTCCCTGCCAACCACCCGCCCAGGAGAGCCCCTGGCTGTGCAGCCACAACCTCTGCAGAGTCCTCCTCAGCTCTTGTTCCCCGAGATCAGCCCCTGGATCAGCCCCAGCCCGTCCCTCCCCTTCACCTCTGTCTCTGTTTACAGCCCAAGGCAGCTCCAACCACTTCCCCAGCTCTTCTCCTTGGCATCACTTTGGGCCATCGCTGATATTTTATGCAAAGTGGGTGGTTATCACGTCCCTTTCCACAGAAAAGGTAATTGCTGCCCTAAAGAGGATGGATTTGCTGCCAGGGGGGAGCCTGGGTTAGACTCAGCTCAGGTATCTTTTGAAATATCTGACACAAATTCTGGTGTTTCCTAAACTCCACAGAGGAGTTCTGAGGTTTGGCTGCCCTGAGATAAATCCAGTAACACAGTTCTGGTCTGGCAGCAAGAAAAAAAAAGCAGAGAAGGAAAGAAAAGGGGATTATTGGGAGGAGAATCAATTCATATTTACAGCTGAGGGACACTCAGGGAGTGACAAACCTAAAGAGCTTATTCAATATTGAATCTTTGGAAAGTCTGGGCCCTGTGGGTCTGTTTGGGGCTCCACATGAGGTCAGTGCAGAGGTGACCTTCCTGTCACTCCTCTCAGGGTCACCTGGCCCCGAGCAAAGCAGGGGGACCTGTTCCTATGTTTTTTCTTTAGAACAGCTACAGCTTGATCCAAAAAATTAATACCATGAGTGCATTAAAAAGATTGACAAGTGTAAATATTTATTGCACTCTGAGCAAGCAACATTTTCCAAGCGGTTCAGGAATGTTCCAGCACTCCCAGGGCCCCGTCCCTCAGCCAGATTTAATCTCTGCCCATGAATCAGCCCTGCCAATGCTCCAAATATTCCAGTTGCCAAACCTGGAGTCAGTCAGACCTGCTAATGAACCAAAAGGCTTTGTTTTGCATGAAGAGCAGAGAGAATCCAAGAATGGTTTGGGTTGGAAGGGACCTCAAAGCTCATCCAGTCCCACTCCTGCCCTGGGCAGGGGCACCTCCCTCTAGCCCAGGTTGTTCCAAGTCCAACCTGGCCTTGGACACTTCCAGGGCTGGGGCAGCCACAGCTGCTCTGGGAAAGCCATTCCAGGGCCTCCCCTCCCTCACAGGGAAGGATCCCTTCCCAATATTTAACCTGAATTTCCCCTCTGTCAGTGTGAACCCCCCCCCCCCTTGCCCCATCACCCCAATTCCTGAGGAACATCCCTCTCCAGCTTCCCTTTAGCCCCTCAGACCCTGGCAGAGCCTGGCAGAGCCTGGGGCTGGCTCAGAAGGGGCCTGGCAGGAGATGCTGCCCCTGTGGCTGCAGATGGGCAGGTTGTCACCTCCCAATCCTGCTGGGAGACACCCCAGGGGTGACCAATCCCCCCCAAAGGTTCCACTGGTGATGTTTCCCCAAGGAGGTTTTGACTGGAAGCCCTGAAAGCTCTGAAAGCTCTGAAAGCTTTAGAGTTGGTGGTTCCTGAGTTAAACCCAAAGTCTCTGAGCTGGTTTCTCAGCTCCAGGGCCCAAACCCTCCCCAGCTGGTCCATCCTGCCCTTCCCAAGGTGCTCAGGGATGGGGAGCTGGCTTGGAGGAACAACACAATTGTCCCCATTATAACACCAGTTCCCCCTGGCAGCAGCCAGCAAACCACCCTCGAAGCTGCTGGAAACTCCTCCCTGAAGTTGCATTCTCCTGCCATAAATTATTCATTTGTTTCCCCCCTCGATTCAGAAGCTCCAGAGACCAAAGCACTGCCCAGAGGAGGAAAGGCTGGGAGGTGAACGTTGACAAAGGCACTGCTAAAATCAGGATTAGCAGGAGCTTTGTTTCCCAACAGCTCTGCTGCTCTTGCACCTCTTAATTGTTAAATGTAACTGGGATGGTTGCATTTATAGGGGTTCTGTAAACCTGCCTCCTGCCACCCCACACGCTGTTATTTGTAAGGAAAAGCCCTCAGGAAATGTCTCCTGGCCCGTGTTGGTGCAGAATCTGCTCCTTCAGGGTGTCCAACACAACTGGAGCTTCCAACAGGAATTTACAGGCTGTGTAATGAGATAATGAGTCCATAATTGTTAATCCCAAATCTGCTGCTGATTCCTCAGAGGAGCCTCAACTGTGGCAAAGAGTGGAAGGGATTCTCTCCCTCCTGGACTTTATTTTTACTGATTTATGGTTTGCTGCCTGTTTTGGGCTTCCAGAGACTCAACTCTCCCTCCCCTCAGAAGACCTCGAGGTGCTGGAGCCTGTCCAGAGACACGACGTTGCTTTTCAAAGAAAATGGGCAATTTAGATTTTGAAAACTTTGGGGTTAAATGCCTTGCTCGACGTGTTGATCCCCAGATCCTCCAGCTGGAAGCAGAGCTGGAGAGTAAATAAATCCCTGGGCTCCCAATTTCCACGGGGAATCAAAAATTCTTCACACAATGACAAGTAAAACTATCCCTGGAGAAGGAAGGCTTGTGGAATTTGTGCTGCGTATGTTTAATGAGAGGATCTGAATTTATCCCACTACAAGGCTGGTTTCAATTTTTTTTTTTTTTTTTTTTTTTTTTTTTTTTTTTAGCAGCTTAAGCTCAGATTTTATGCAGGGAAATCTTCTTATGTATTTTTCAGTTGATAGAGCAGATTTACACCATACAAAGACCAGAAGGTCTGTGAATTTAACACTTTGATTGTAGTGCAGCAAAGGAAATAAATTGCCTTCTGTGTCAAAGAAAACAACCGTGACCTGCAGAGCCACGAAGTGTCTGCCCAGGAGGACGAGGAGATTAAGTTTTGAAGTGAAACTATTACTCATTATCAAGAACCCAAAAGTGCAACAACATGTAATTAATGTTATTACAGCCGAGCTCTGTAGCTACAACACGTTAATCACACGGAGGCGCTTTGATTCTGCGGCAAAAAAAAAAAATAAAATTAAAACAACAACAAGGTAAGTGTTGCCTGGAGCTCCCTCATAACCATCCCCCGGAATTAATCCGTGCCTAAAGTACAGGGCTGGAGCCGCGCAGGGCGGGACCGGGCAGAGGGAGGCAGGAGTTGCAGCAGGGGATGGTTCTGCCCATCCCATTGGAATTCTCCTTCCTCCTGCCCCATCCAGAGGCGGAGGGCAGGAGATGTATTTGTCAGAGCTGGGATTATCCCGCTCGGGAGGGTCAGAGGGGACCTTTGCAGCCCCCGCGGGGATGGATCTCCAAGGAATGGGGGGGCGGGAGGAGAACACGGGGACAGTTCGTGTCTGGAGAAGGGACCTGCCCCCGGAGCTCCGTGAGCGCCGTTCCCCGGGAACAGGGAATGGGGCCTTAAAGCTCATCCCGTTCCACCCCCGGGCTGCTCCAAGCACCTTAAAGCCCATCCCGTTCCACCCCAGGCTGCTCCAAGCACCTTAAAGCCCATCCCGTTCCACCCCAGGCTGCTCCAAGCACCTTAAAGCCCATCCCGTTCCACCCCCGGGCTGCTCCAACCCGGCCTTGGACACTTCCAGGGCCGGGGCATCCCTGGAATAACCTGTGCCAGGGCCTCCCTCCTCCCCCAGGGAAGGATTCCCTCCTAATTTCTGCCCCAAACCTGCCCTGGGTGGGTTTTTAACGCGGCCCCCGCAGCTCTGCTGGGGCTGAGTCCAAAGGTGGGACTCGATGACCTGGGAGGTCTTTTCCTGCCCAGATGATTTTGTGATTCCGCGTTGTCGCTGCAACCGGTGATCAAGGGGAAGCCCAAACCACCCGTCCGATGGATATCGCCTTTGGGGGCAGAACAACCCCCCTCCAGAGGTAATTACGGCGGGCGAGGAGCGAGCCAAGGCACAACATCCGATTTGCAAGTAAATGAGACAATCGCCTACAAATAGGCCCTTTACCCTCCGGGCACTTGCAGGGATTGTATAAAAGCACTCGCAGCTCAAGGCTGTTTAACCTCCATCTCCGAACTTTCCCTCTTCGGCGGATCAGGTAAGTCCGGGCTTACTCTTTTGACTGTTAAATCTTTATTTTTCAGCGCTGAGCTTTGTTCCTCTGCCAAGCGACAAACGGGTCTCTGCTGCGGGGTTTGAGAGGTGTGGATTTGGGGAGCTGATCTCAGACTTAGGGACCCCTAAGTGATTCAGAGACTTTTCCTCGAGCGCGCGGGGCTTTAAATTCTCTCCTCTGCTCGTCCCGCCTCGCTACGGAAGCGCTTCGATGCTGTAAATTTGTTTTTAGGATGGTTATTCAGCCGGATTCGCTGGAGGGAGCTGGGCAGCAGCTCCAAGGTGTGCTGGGTGTTATTTTGCTGTAAATTTGGTTTTTAGGGTGGTTATTCAGCCGGATTCGCTGGAGGGAGGTGCTGGGTGTTATTTTGATCTCCTCCCTGTCCTTTAGACCGATCCCCGGACCCAAAGCCTCTCCTGCCGTCCCCAGAGCCATGTCCTACTGCGGAGAGCTGTGCCTGCCCTGCGAGCCGCCCTGCCCTCAGCCCTGGGCCAACGCCTGCAACGAGCTCTGTGTCACCTCCTGCGAGGACTCCAGGGCCGTCATTTACCCCCCGCCCGTGGTCCTGACCTTCCCCGGGCCCATCCTGAGCTCCTGCCCCCAGGAAAGTGTGGTGGGCAGCTGCGGCCCCCCGGGCATCCCCCCGGGCATCGCCCGCTCCTTGGGCTCCGGGGGCTCCCCGGGCTCCCGGGGGTACGGAAATCCCGCGGGTCTGAGGGGCTCCATCCTCTTCGGGGGCTCCAGTGGTTCCGGGGGGGTGTGTAACTCCAGCAGGTCCTACAATTCCGGCTGCTCGGCTCCGGGGAGGGGGAGCTGCAGCCCGTTCCTCCCCCGCCAGTACAGCACCGGCAGCCGGGGGAGCTGCGGTCCCTGCTGAAGGATTCCCGGGAGCTCCGGGGCGAGAAAACCGCGGATACGGAGCTGGAATTCTCGGGCAGCGCTAAGGAAAGCAGAAACTCCTGTCGGAAATGCAGAAGCTTTGTGATTCGGAAGGTCCTGAAGTGCCTGTGTCTGTCCCCCGGGTGATTGTGACTGTTGGCTTTGCTTCTCGTGCCCATTAAAAGCCACATTGCACAGCACTGACCCGTGTCCGTTCCACCCCTCCCTTCCTTCTGAGCTCCCTTATTCCTCTTCCAGATGCTGCTTTTAATTCCCAGTAGTCACCAGGGATGGTTTCCTTCCAGCCACAAGTACTCGGATACTTTGGAAATGAGAGTTTTGGCCCCTCAGTATTAGAAAACTATAAAATGCTCTTAAGAGCAGGAGAAAAGCTCTGCTTCTCCCTCTTTGGGTCCTCTCCATGGAGCAGCTGAAGCCAAGGCTTTCCCAGGATAGAAGGGAAATCTATTCCCAGCACTGGCGTTTGTAATTAGCAGAAAATACACTTTTAAAGTGCAGTGAAGATGCTGAGGTCACTCCTTTCTCTCTGTAAGCTGGTGAGAGGATGGGGATGAACTCTGATCCAGCCAGGCAGTGCAGTTATTGAATCACAGAATCCCAGGATGATTTAGGATGGAAAAGCCCCCCCCAGCCCATGGATCCCCCTGTGCCCCATCCCCACCTTGGCCCCAGCCCAGAGCACTCAGTGCCACAGCCAGTCCTGCCCTGGGCACCTCCAGGGCTGGGCACTCCAAACCTCCCTGGGCAGCCCCTGCCAAGGCCTGAACACCCTTTCCAGGGGGAAATTCCTCCTCATGGCCAACCTGACCCTCCCCTGGCACAGCTTGAGGCCGTTCCCCCTCCTCCTGTCCCTTGTTCCCTGGGAGCAGAGCCCGACCTCCCAGACTCTCCCCTCCTGTCAGGGAATTCCAGAGCCAGAAGGTCCCTCCTGCTGCCTCATCCCCCCCTTCCACCACAAATCTCACAGAAGGTTTCAGGGCCATCCCCATCTCGAGGGTAAATGGGCAGCACCCCCTGGAGCCAGGACACCTTGGGATGGACCCCCCACGGGCCTGACCCTCAGCTGGGGCATCACTTGGGCACCACTGGCCAAGAGTTTCCAGGTGAGGAGAAAAGGAAAGCAGGGAACAAAGGCTGTGCTGCAACATCGACTTTAATGGAGGGAGGGAAAGGATTTAACAACAGCAGAACTTCATCCCGAGGGCACAGGAGGGGCTGGGAGGGTTTGCTGGGGCCGAGTCCTGCTGATCCTCAGGAATCCAGGTCCCTCAGCAGGGCCTGCAGCTCCCGGCACGGTAGGAGGAATAGCGGGAATAGCAGGGGTAGGAATATCGGCCGGACAGGGAAGCGCCGGATCCCCAGGAGCTCTGAGCACCCCCAGAGCTCCCCCAGCCGAAGGAACCCGCCGGCCCCACGGGCAGGGAGGTGCCCACCACGCTCTCCTGGGGGCAGGAGCTCAGGATGGGGCCCGGGAAGACGATGGACACGGGAGGGGGGTAGAGCACGGCCCGCGAGTCCCCGCACGAGGTGACACAGGGCTGGCTCCAGGCGTCGGCCACGGGCTGGGGGCACGTCAGCGGGCAGGGCAGGGAGCAGCGGGAGCTCAGCTGGCTGCAGAAGGACATCCTGGGCTGGAGAGAGGCTGCAACACACGGGGGGACAAAGGGAGCCTCGTCAGTCACACCGGGCAACGTTCCCCAGGTTCCCCTTGGGATCCCAGCAGGCTGGGGCTGGAAGGACCTCGGGGATCAGCCACTTCCCAGCCCTGCCCTGGATTCAGCTGGGACAGATTGGAAAGAAATTCCTGCCTGGCAGGGTGGGGAGACCCTGGCACAGGTTATTCCAGGGATGTCCCTGGATCCCTGCAAGTGGCCAAGGCCAGGTTGGACGGGGCTGGGAACAACCTGGGATAGTGGAAGGTGTCCCTGCCCATGGCAGGGGGTGGAATGGGATGGGATTTAAGGTCCCTTCCAACCCAAACCATTCCATGAGTTTATCATTTCTTGAAGTCTGATGCTTCCCCTAGAAATCCCATTCCCTCCAAACCCTGCCAGCACAAAAGAAGCACCAGAACCCTTTGATTTGAATGAAAAGAAACACTCCACCAACAATAGGCAAAGCCACAGGAAGTGCTCAGACAGGAGCACATTAAAACAACCATTCTATCATTCCAGAAATCTCCATCTTTAAGGTCCCTTCCAACCCAAACCATTCCATGAATCCACATTAAAGTCAGATTTTAAGTCAGACTTACCAAGTTGACCAGCAAGGAGAAGCTCAGAGGAGTGGATTGAGTGGATTGAGGAGCTCTGTGCTCTGAGCATTTTTATACCATTGCCCAGGGTCTGAGCCACCCTTTGGGCATTCAGCCCTCCCTCCTTCCACCCCAAACCTCCCTGCCCTTGCCACGACAGCGGGTGGAGGGATCCGGGCACGTTGTTTGCTCTTGGGCAAGAGGAGCTGGGTGGGATCCCAGCCCACGGGAATCTTTCATCTCAGGACAAGGTCGGGATTCACCCTCAGCAGTTTCTTCCTACTCAGCACAAAATTGAACTTCCTCCTTCCACTTGTCTGAGCTCCAAAGCACCAAAACCCCAAAATGTTCCACTTTGTTCTGAGGCATCACAGCAGCCCCTGCTCTGTCACACACAGGATTCCACATTAAATACCCTTCTCTGGTCACACACAGGATTCCACATTAAATACCTTTCTCTGGTCACACACAGGATTTCACATTAAATACCTTTACAACTGAGGAATTGCATCCAGCTCCTCACCCAGTGCAACAGAGCACACAGCGAAGTGAGGGGGCAAATGCTGGGTCCTCCTGCACCTGAATTTGATGATCTTAAAGGACTTTAAACTCAGAAATGTTGCTCAGAGTGTTTCTGAACTGCAGAGCTGAACCAGATTCCACGTGCTGGTTCCTCCTGGCAGCAGCAGGCACGGAAGGAGCCCCGACCCTGCCCTGCAATCTGCATTCCTGTGGCTTCTCCAGGTGGGATGGAAAGGCTCTGTCTCCACTGGCCTTTATTGTAAACACAGACACTGCCTGGTGCTGCTCCTCAACCACTTTGGAAACAAGAGTTTGGGCCCTTCCTTTCCCTTCGGGGAAAAATCCAACCTGGAAAAGCGAAGATGCCCCGGAGGGCAGACCCAGGGCCAGGGGGAGCTCCAGGGGTCTGGAGCAGATTTCCAGCACCCAGGAATTTGGGGAGAGGCTTTGGGTGCCCTCCTTGTCCTGCCTTGGGGTGAGGACAACCCAGTCCCGTGGGGCTGAGGATCCTTCCTTTGCCATCCCATGGGGCTGAGGATCCTTCCCTTCCCCTTCCCCATTCCGTGGGGCTGAGGATCCTTCCCTTGCCCATCCCATCCCATGAGGCTGAGGATCCTTCCCTTCCCCATCCCATGGGGCTGAGGATCCATCCTGTGGGGCTGAGGATCCTTCCCCATCCCATCCCGTGGGGCTGAGGATCCTTCCCTTGCCCATCCCATGGGGCTGAGGATCCATCCTGTGGGGCTGAGGATCCTTCCCTTCCCCATCCCATGGGGCTGAGGATCCATCCCTTCCCCATCCCAATCCCGTGGGGCTGAGGATCCTTCCCCTGCCCACCCCAACCCCAGCTGGTTTGGTCCCTGGCTCCTGCCAGGCCTGACCTGGAGCTCCCTGTTCTCGTGGTATCAGGGCACCAGCCCCGTTTCCATGAGCCAGGAGATAATGGGATTATAATTACAAATAATGACACGAGTACAAGCCATGCCCGGGATCTCCTCCCAGAGGCTCATTTCACTGCCAGGGCATGGTTGGCAAATCAGTTGTGCCTCTGTCTTAATCCTCTCTGCTAGAAATCACCAGCAGTGATTCCCCACTTCCCATGGGTGTTACAGGCTTGAAAAGAGCAGGGTTTGACCTGCTGGGGAGAAAAAAATGCTTTTATGTTTCAATAGAAAAGTATTTATATATAAAGGATAAATTTAAATATTTTTTAAAAACTTAAAATATGGTTTATTGCTTAATAAACCTGATTTATTTATATTTATATATAAATACATATTTATATATATTTATATTAATATATATTTATATTGTTATATATTTATCTTTAATGCTTAATAAACTTGGTTTATTTACGTTTATATATACAAATATATATATTTATGTATATTTATATTTTTATATATTTATATATATTTATATTTAATGCTTAATAAACTTGTATTTTCTGGTTTCCAGGACATTTCTTGTGGGCTCAGCACCTTTCAGAGGGAAGGGCTGTACCAGTCACAGGTTTCCTGAGCTGGGAGGGATGAGTGGTCCTTCTGAAAGGAAAACAGGGATCAGCAGGTGCCTGGGTTTGTGCTGAATCCTTTTCCTCCAAACTTCTGAATCATTTTCTTCATCCTCACCCGAAAGTTCTCTTCCCTCTCGGACTCGAAATGATCTCACGGAGTCCTTTGCAACTCCTTCCCTGGAAATCACGTTTGCTTTGTGATCACACCAGCTCAGTTGCTGCCCATTTTAATACCCCCATTATTATTTCTCAACCCCGGTGTTTCCTTATCTCAGGACAATGTAAAATCCTTGTTTTTTCACCCCTTTATACACAACCACTCATTTGTCCAACACCCAAATGAATTGGGCAACTTTTATTGTTGATTTCTTAATGGGATTATTAAAAGTCTGAGGCAAAATAAGGCGCTTGTTGATTCAGAGGGAGAGCTGGGAGGGGCCCTGGGCACATCCCTTCATCTCCTGCCCCGGCTCTGAGTCAAGGGCTTTGTTTGGGGAGCTGCAATTGGGGTCTGAGCCCCTCTGCCCCTCAGGGGAGACCCCCCAGCCCTGGGGGGCACCTGGAGCTGCTGGAGCCACTCCAGAGGGGCTGAGCAGAGGGATGGAGCAGCTCTGCTGGCAGCAAAGGCTGGGAAAATTGGGATTGTTCAGCTTGGGGGTGACCTGACTGTGGCCTTGCAGGACCTGAAGGGGCTACAGGAATGTGGGGAGAGACTTTGGACAAATCACTTTGTGTAAATTTAACTTCATTCCTCTCTCTTGTTCCCTGCTGTCTGTGTCCCTGTGTTGCTGTTGTCTGATAGGCCCCACTTGCCAATAAAAGCCTTTCTGCATCACAGTGGAACGTTTTCTGCTTTTATTTGTGTGCTTTCTGAATCTACTGATGCCAAAATAACCCCCAGGTGCTCGTCTCTTGCATTAATAAAGGTGATAAAAAGAAATCCCAGACCCTGATAAAAATCCTGAATGTTTCACAGCCATGGACATCGCACAAGTATTTTTTTATATAAAACTTCATACACTTCAAACTTTACTTTTATACACTTCATGCATCTACACTTTTAATTTTATACACTTTATACTTTAACAATATATGATTTACTTGGGTTTGTGGATGAAATTCTCCCCTGGGAGGGTGGGGAGGGCAGGTTGCCCAGAGAAGGGCAGGGAGAAGCTGCTGATGCAGCCAAGGTGACCTGTCACCATCAAACCCACAAGGGCCACTGAGGGGAGCAAGAAATTCCCTCAGGACAGAGCCAGAAGTAAGAAAAGAGCAAAGCAAACCCCTCAAAATCCCAGCAGCTGCACCTCCCACCCCTCCTGCCTCCTCCTGCCTCTATTTTTGTTTCATTCTCTTTTTTGTTTGGTTCTTTTCTGGTTTTGTTTCCTTCTCCTTTTTCTTTGTTTGGTTTTGTTCTTTCGTTTGTTTTTCGACCCCGTTTTCCCTTCAAATATTTTGGTGAAAGCTGCAAAAGGGACAAACACGCTGGGAACGAGACAAATCAGCAGGGCAGGGGGGATTTCTGCCTCTCTGTTCCTTGCTGAGGGATCTCTGGGTTCCTCCTGCCAGCCCCAAACCACAGCTCAGCAGGCACAGGGACACTTGGCAGAGGTTCCCTCAGCGTGGCTGAGCCCCCCTGACACCTGGAAGGAGGAAATAACCTTTCCCACTGTGGAATCCTGGACCATTTTCCCATGAAACCTCTGGAGAAGCAGCTCCCAGATGCCCATTTTAATCCGATTTTCCGTGTTCATCCCTCTGCAAGGGGAGCTGTGGCAGCCCTGGGGAGTCAAACATCCCACCTCTGCCTCTCTGAGGTTTCCTTTTCCCCCCCCTGGACCCCAGATGGTCCCAGACAGCCCCTGGGAAGCCCTTCCTTGCTCGGGAGGATTTTCTGCTTCACCCCCAGGTTTTTGTTGCCCATTCAGCTCTCCTGGACCTGCAGGAGTTCTCTGACTGCTCCTGCTGACTCTGGTGTTCCCATTTCCTCGTGGGTGACACAACAGCCCAGCTCAGGGTTCACCAGGTCCTTCCTGGCACCCACCCACTCCCTGGGCTGCTTTTGGGTGGGAATGAATCAAACTCCTTTCCTTTTGTGATTCTTTCACATCCTTCTCCACCTTAAGGAGAATTAGGCACCAGGTTTCCTGGTCCAGGATTCCACAGTGGAATTTATTGCTGTAATTAAGGGCCTGAATCCTTTAATGTCCCCCATCGATGGGGTTGATTGTTGTATTGATCAAGGAATCAACCCCTGGTGCCATCAGGTCACTGCCACTCAAGGTCTTGCCCTGGAAAATCCTCTAAAAAGGGCAAAGGCAACAAAAAAAGCTGGAGTTTCCCCCTCTCTGTGTGGATTCCAGGGAAAGCTGAGAACAGTGTATTGATTCCTTTCCCCCCCCTGTGAGTCAATCCTAAACCACAAAAGATACAAACTGCAGTGCAGTTTTTAACCAGCTGGTTTTGGTTTTGTTGAGCTGCCCCTCGTTCCTGCAGAGGAGAAATCCCAGGGCTGGGTTTGGAGAGGCTGGAACCTGCTGTGGCTGGAGATGTAACGGGGTGACGTGTCCAGGTGTGCTGGAAAGCTGGGATTGCCCAATAACTGGTGATTCTGAGCTGTGAGAGGCTGTGTGTCATCACTGCTGCTCGGAACCTGCTCCAGCATCACGTGCAGGGGGTGGCTCAGACACCCCAGACCCTCCCAGCAGGGGTATAAAATCCTGGGCCACTCACACCCTCCCAACAGCTTCTCCTCACTCCTCCTCCGGGACTCAGGTAAGGTTTTCATTCTTTGCACCTTTTTTATACAGCCTTTTAATGCTGATTAACTGAACCCTATGTGGAATTCTGCTGGGGGGCTGAGGGGCTGTTCCAGCACCTTTGCTGAGCCTGCAGAGAGCTCAGGGCTGGGATCCTCCAGCTCCCTGGGGGAATCCTGCACTCCTTGCTGAGTCCTTCAAGGATTCACAGCCCTGAGCTCCTAAGGCTGGGACAGAAATGAGCTGCAGCCCAGTCTGGGCTGGGATAGAAATGAGCTACAGCCCAATCTGGACTGGGATAGAAATGAGCTGCAGCCCAGTCTGGACTCTGGTGGCAGGTGAAGCTCAGTTTGAAGCTCCCTGTGAAAGGGGGTTCTACATCCTTCCACGGAATTCCCAAAGTTCAATCAGTCCTGTCCTGCCACTGGGCTGCTTTAAAATGACCCTGGAGGAGCCCCAGGGGAGCCCTCCTTGGGGTCTGCAGGTTCCTCCTTGGGGTCTGCAGGTTCCTCCTGAGGGGGAACCCCTGGTGGGATTGTGGGGTGTCTGTGCAGGGCCAGGGTTGGACCCGGGTGATCCTCGTGGGTTCCTTTCAGCTCAGAACACTCTGTGACTCCAAGCCCTGTGTTCCTGTGTTTCAGAGCCACCTCCAGAGCAGCACCATGTCCTCCTCCAGGCAGATCTGCAGCTCCTCTCCCTGCTGGGTGTCCTGTCCCCAGCCCGTGGCCGACGCCTGGAACGAGCCCTGTGTCACCTCCTGTGGGGACTCCCGGGCCGTGATTTACCCCCCTCCCGTGGTCATCACCTTCCCTGGGCCCATCCTGAGCTCCTGCCCCCAGGAGAGCGTGGTGGGATCCTCAGCACCAGCTGCCCTGGGGGCCTCCCTGGGCTCTGGGGGGTTTTACGGCTCCAGAGGCTCCTTTTGTTCCGGGGTGTCCCAGGGAAGGGAGTTCTCGTCCCCCTATTGCTCCCCCAGGGTCGGTGGGTACAGGTTCAGGAGGTGGGAGCCCTCCCAGAGCCAGCAGGAGTTCTCTTTCTCCAAGAGCAGCAGCCAGAGTGCTGAATGCAAGATCCAGTCTCAAGAGTGAAATGGCTTTTTAAAACCCTGCCATGAAAAGGCTGATTCCTGCTGCCCCTTGATTGTGTTTGTGCTTGTAC
This sequence comes from Manacus candei, assembly GCF_025592945.1. NCBI lineage: Eukaryota > Metazoa > Chordata > Aves > Passeriformes > Pipridae > Manacus > Manacus candei. The sequence goes on from NW_026138176.1 coordinate 390,059, forward strand.
CCACTCCTGTGCCTCCTGCCTTAGCTCTGAATGTGGTGTTCTGTTCCTCTCACGGTCCAAATTTCAAATGGATCCATATTCCTCCCACATCCCAACTAATATCATCATCCAGGGAGCAAAAGGGAAAAGTTTGTGCCCTGTGATTTCTCCCACTCGAAGCTGCTCTTGGTGTCCACCAGGAGTGATGAGAACTGGACTGCAGGGGGAAGCTGACACTTGGAGGAGAAGGAAAGAACACACTGCCTGGAATGAAGCTTCCTGAAACCAGAGGCCAACTGTGTAAAAGCCTCAAAGCCTCATTTTCTGTACAGTCACCTTTTGCTTTTGTGACCTTCCCCCCCTCTGTCACCCATTAATAAATCAGGCTGCATCATAATCTGAGTGTTCTGGCTTTGCTCTCTGCCTGCTTTGGGGAAACAACACAACTGAGGGACTCTCCTGGGCACAGGGTTGGTGTTTCCACCGTGTTTAACCCTGAAGTGAGAGGGGAGTGAAGACCCAAATGAGCAAACCCACGCTCCCTCTCAGCCCTGTGCTCAGCAATGAGCTTTGCCAGGTTCTAGTCCTGCTTTAAACCTTGTGCTGCAGCATTTCTCACTGCTGGAAAACCACTGGAGGCAGAAAACCTTCCAACCTGAACCTCCCCTGGCACAGCTTGAGGGTGGAAGCAGCCCTGGAGGTGCCCACACAGAGGAACAGTCCCTGCCCTGGTGCTGTGCCCACACTCATTTTGGCACCAACCAGGTGCCATTGGCCCTCTTGCCCACCTGGACACACCTGAGCTCCTGTTGAGGTGCTCTTGACCAGCACCCCCAGGTCCTTTTCCAGCTTAGCCACCCTTCCCCAAGCCTGGAATGTTCCCTGGGGTCACTGTGACTCTGGGGGCAGGATCCAGGACTTGGCCCTGCTGCCCCTCAGCCCGTGGATCCAGCCTGTGCCACCCCTCTGCAGAGCTGCTGCCCTCCAGCAAATCCACACCCTCCAGTAAATCCACACCCCCCCAGCAGTTCCACATCCCCCCCAGCAGATCCAAATCCCACCCAGCTGATCCTCATCCCCCCCAGCTGATCCTCATCCCCCCTAACTGACCCTCATCCCCTCTAACTGATCCTCATCCCCCCTAACTGACCCTCATCCCCTCTAACTGATCCTCATCCCCCCTAACTGACCCTCATCCCCTCTAACTGATCCTCATCCCCCCTAACTGATCCTCATCCCCCCCAGCTGATCCTCATCTCCCCTAACTGATCCTCATCCCCCCCAGCTGATCCTCATCCCCCCCAGCTGATCCTCATCCCCCCTAACTGACCCTCATCCCCTCTAACTGATCCTCATCCCCCCTAACTGATCCTCATCCCCCCTAACTGATCCTCATCCCCCCCAGCTGATCCTCATCCCCCCAACTGACCCTCATCCCCCCCAGCTGATCCTCATCCCCCCTAACTGATCCTCATCCCCCCTAACTGATCCTCATTCCCCCCAGCTGATCCTCATCCCCCTAACTGATCCTCATCCCCCCAGCAGATCCTCATTCCCCCAGCTGATCCTCATCCCCCCCAGCAGATCCAAATCCCCCCCAGCCTGGCTCTGTGAGCTGGGGGAGCCTCAGGCCCCTCATCCGGGTCCTGGATGGAGACATGAAACAGGACTGGCCCCAAAAGTGACCCCTGGAGAACCCCCCGAGTGCCCAGTCCCAGTGACCCCCCCCAGGAGTGCCCAGTCCCAGTGACCCCCCTATGAGTGCCCAGTCCCAGTGACCCCCCAGGAGTGCCCAGTCCCAGTGACCCCCTGAGTACCCAGTGCCAGTGACCCCCCAGGAGTGCCCAGTGCCATCGATACAAGTGCTTATCTCCTTTTTAGGAGAAGCGGGTGGGAAGGGAAGGGCAGGGATGCATTTCCAAGGCCTGGGTGATTCATGGAGGTGTCTGTGGGGTTGTGTCTTCACCTGCTCCCAGAGCCAGTGAAACCAGGCATGGCTGGGGCAGGAGGAGCAAACCCTGTGGTTTGGGGCTCCACAACATCTTCTTCCCTATATTTCTGTTCCTGTTTCTTGTGAATGTGAATCCTCTGCTGTCAGCAGCTTCCAAGGGTGTCTCTGCTGGGAAACACCACTCGGGGAACTCCTGAGGTAGCCCCAGGAAAGAGGCTTCCCCAGCTTCCTCACGAGGGTCACCTGCACAGCACTGCACTGGATTATGGATCACAGTCACCAAGTGCCAAAGGAAAACTGGGATTAAATGAACATTTTAGAACAGACGTCTCAGGGTCACTCAAAGCAAGCCATTCAACCCTTAATTCCACAGAAAAGGAGGGATTTGGAAGGGAAGAACTCGTCTCCTTGAGGCTAAAAAAAAAAAAAGGCATTTGGAAATAATGTCAGCTTGGGGATGGAAAATGGGGGGACAATGGGGAGTAGTTTTACCAGTGAATAACTGGTGAGGAAACTGGATCTGAGGGATAAATCTGCTGCAGCAGCTGAGCCTGCACTGACATTCCAGCCCCAGGTTCCCAGGGGTGATGCACAACTTCCCTCCCCAGCCTGTGTCACCCCGACCCACGAGGTGTCCGTGGCTCAGGAGCCCAGAGAGCTCCAGCCACGATCCCACAGAATCCCAAACAAGGGAAGGGGGACGTGGATCCCTCGTATTTGAGGCTCCTTCCCCCATTCCAGGGCTGGATGTTCCATCTGTGCTTTTAAAGCTGAAAGTTGGACTCCTGCTTTGTGTTTGTTTCTCGCCCAGGAGGATGGGAACAAACAATTCCTGTTTCCAAACCGAGTGGGAAGGTGTCTTCGTGTCAGGCTGGACGTGAAGGTGTCCCCTTCCCTCAGACCAGAGGCATGGGAATTAATGTGTGTGGGAAGGATGGGATGAATTGCTCAAAGACCCTTTACTGCAGCAGGACATGGGAAAAGTGGGGCAGTGTCTCAGGCATATCAGCATTTTGTGCTCATGGATAAACTTCTGAGCAGTCTCTGCCCGGTAAGACAGCCAGAGAGGTAGGAAAAAGCAAAAAAAAAGCAAAAAAACTCTCCCTTACTTTTCCTGAGTAATGACACAGATGTTAAAATCCCTGTTGCTGAGCAGAATAAGCACATTGCTTGGGGCAGTGCAGCTGGAAGGAAGTTCTGGTTTTTGGTGCTTGAGGGCGTCAGATACGAATGATTCATTTCCTCCTGACTGCTTAGGGAGAGGCATAAAAGCTCCCAGTTCTGGGCTGTTCTACCCCATTCTGCACCCATTTCTGCTGCCTCGCTCCGTGCTCCGAAGGGTAAGTCTGGATCTGCTTCTGCCTCTGGGCTGCTGGAACTCTGCAGGGTCTGAACTTTGCTGGGATTTAAAACAGTGCAGCCACAGGAGCAGGGCAGGGCTGTCCTGCTGTGCTGGGCACTGGGGAGGGAACATCCAGGGCTGCCTCCAGGGCTGGGCCACTCAATTCATGTGGAGGGGCTGGAGAGTGTCCAGAGAAGGGGATGGAGCTGGGGAAGGGGCTGGAGCAGCAGGAGAAGGGGCTGGAGAACTCCCGAGGGAGCTGGGGGGGCTCAGCCTGGAGAAAAGGAGGCTCGGGGGGAACTTCTGGCTCTGGAATTCCCTGACAGAGGGGAGCCCTGGTGCCAAGTGTGGTGTTGGACAGACTGAGGAGTAACAGGGTCAGGAACAACCAGGCTGGTCTGAATTCTGCCTCCTGTCACCTCTCCCAATACTTCCAGGCAACACATTCCCTCCTCAGCCTCAGCCACCCCTTCCTTAAAGCTGGAATAATGAGTTGCCTCCGACTCTTGGAACGAGTACAAGTGGTGCAAAACCAGCACAGGATGGTACTAAATACCTGCAGACCAGTGATTCTGTTCTTTTCTAGTTCTTTCTGAAATAGACCCCAGTGTTTCTGTTCTTTTCTACAGTTAGTATAAAATGAATTGTCAGGCGAAGTCAGATTCAAAAAGGACTGGTGGGAAGGAGAAACAATAAAGGACAGGGGGATAACTTGAGTGCAAAGACACGTTATTTTACTGCTAATGATGTTTCAAATTGGCTCCATAATTAGGAGTCAAAACAGAAACTGTTCCAGGGGAGAGAAGGGCACGAGCAGACAGGAAAAGGGACGTGGCTGCTGAAACAAAACTGAAACTTTGAGCCTCCCTCTGATCTTTTTGCCGTGTTTCGCTTTCTCTCCCAAGCCCAGTCTGCAGGATCCTGCTGTCTGAGCTGGGTTGTGTGTTCCAGGCCGATCTCCACTCCCAGAAATGTCCTCCTCCAGGAAGAGCATCATCTCCATCTCTTCCTTTCCCAGCGAATCCCGCAGGCACATCGCCAGCACCAGGGGCGAGCCCCGGCTCTCCTCCCCTGGGGGCTCCACGGTTGTGGTTTACCCACCCCCTGTGCTCATACACTTCCCACCTCCCACCATCACCTCCTGCCCCCAGGAGGGGTTTGTGGGCCCCACCAGCACCGGGAACCCCTGGAAATCCTCGAGCGTTCTGGGGCCCTGCGGCTCCGACAACTGCAGGAGCCTTTTCGGGTGATGGGAGGGCACGTTCTGCCCTGGATCCAGGGCTCACTGGTGCTCTGGATCCATGTTCTGCCCTGGATCCAGGGCTCACTGGTGCTCTGGATCCATGTTCTGCTCTGGATCCAGGGCTCACTGGTGCTCTGGATCCATGTTCTGCTCTGGATCCACGTTCTGCTCTGGCTCCAGGGCTCGCTGATGCTTTAGATCCATGTTCTGCTCTGGCTCCATGTTCTGCTCTGGCTCCAGGGCTCACTGATGCTCTGGGAGCTGCAGCCCGAGTTAAATGTGCAAGGAATGAGGAGCAGCCCCCCACCAAGGAGGAAGATGAGCCTCCCCAAGCCCCGTCCTGGCGGTGCCCACCTGGAGCACCGTCCCTTCCACAGCTCCGTGCAGTTCCCAAGATAATGGTTTAGTTTAGTTTTCGGGCTGTTCTTTCCACCTCCTGATAACAACGACCTCAAAACCATCGTATCAACCACCTGTGGCTGTTTGAAAGCGGGATGAGATCGTGGAAGTCTTCCCATGCCATGGAAAAGCAGGAATACTGCACATGGAAGGCAGAGCCCTGGAGCAATTCTTCGCCTGCAGCCTTCAAGATTTTCGCTTTGTTTTTCATTCCCAGTAACATGTTTTGCTTCTTGCTCCCCCATTAAACCACCGTGCACCAAACCCAGAGCTCTCCTGTGGTTTTTTTCCATCACTTTTGGGGTTTTCACCATTCAGCCTCTGCAGTGAAACGTGGCAGGGGTTGTTTCCTTCCAGCACCGGAGCTTGGAAGGTGCCCAGGTCCCTCGAGCAGGAGGAAGTGTGATGACAGAAAGTCGTGCCATGATGGATGAACACGTTTTGTAACCCTTACAGCTGAGTTGGATGTTCCCTCTGGGACAGGTGTGGCTCTTGGCCACGTGCTCACACAGAAAGTTAAACCTGGCAGCTGCCAAGGTCCTCCCTGTGTCTCAACACTTGCCCGAGGCTCCAGTTTAATTATACCCCCATACATTGATTTTATGACGTTTTTCATTGTTTAAAAGTAGCCCTGGGATCCACGGGTAGAATTTTCCTTGGAACAGACAGCAGGAATTTTCACCTGAATGGCAAATCTTTGCTGGAATTCTGGGAGTTGTTTGAACTTCTCCCTTCTAAACCCTTGGCAGCTCCACTTAAAATCAAACAAAGGACAGTTGTTAAGTGTTCCCTGCACAGCAACACGTGTGAGGGTGGGGAGCCCTGGCACAGGTTATTCCATGGATCCATCCCTGGAGGGGAGCAGGAACTGAACCGCCAGTGTCTCATCCTGACCCGCAGAGGTCACTGCACCCTCTCTCATCCTCCCGAGCTCCGGGCACGGGTTTGGATCCCGGTAAAAGGGATTTGACCGTTGTTACAGCTGCAGGAACTTCATTAGTTTCAGGTGTTTCCAATTAAGGCTTGATCAGACTCACCTGAAAAAGCGATTTTTTTTAAAGCTCGTTCTCCCCTTTAACTTATAAACAATAATTTAGTAAACCACGTCTGGAATCCTTTGGGGATTTTTGGAGGTGTTAGGAAGTTGTTTGGAACTGGTTTTTGAGCAGCCTGGTCTAGTGAAAGATCAGGCCCGTGGCAGAGGGGTTGGACTGGATGAACTTTGGAGGCCCTTTCCAATCCAAACCATTCCCAGATTCCATAATTCCATGACCTGCAAAATAACCCACGTCCTGTATACTCTGCCCATGCCATGCATCACCCTCCACCTAAAATCAGAACTCCCTGAAAACATGTCAATTTGACTAATATCTCATTTTCAGAGGCTGTTTGGGAAGGCCCCACTGAAATCATGTTTAAATAACAGGAGTTAAGACACTGTTGGTCCAGGAATGATTGGGACAAGGTGGAGATGGGTCAAAGGTTGGACCTGATGATCTGGGAGGGTTTTTCCAGCCTCAGTGACTCTGGGATTCTGTTATTTCAAACCTTTGATATCTTTGAAGGATGAAAAGCTGCCACTCAGGAGTTTCACCACAGGAAGGTTTTACCACCACATAAAATCAGTGCTAAAGGGTTTTGGGGTTCTACTGCCCGGGGAGCACCTTGGTCCTGACTTTTGGGAAGGTGCCACCCGGGACAGGCTGTGGCTGAAGGGAAGAAGGGAGACCAGAGGCTGCTGTGTGATGCAACAAGTTTTAATGAGCGAGAAATGCCTGTTGGCAAAGCGAGATATCACAGAGCACGAAAAACCCCCTTCCAGACAATTCCAGGGCACGACCAAGAAATGTCCTGCTCCGAGACATCCCGTCCTCAGCCGGCTCCTCCTGGCTGCTGTGCAGCTGCTGCTGAAGGTTCCTGTCACTGGGGGTGGTGTCCACAGGCAATGAGTGCCCCGGGAAGGCTGGAACAGGCGACAACAGCAACGAGGAGACGCTGAGGGGCCACCAAAGAGCGGGAGAAGGATGAGAAAGGCGAAGGGGCGGGAGCTCCACGGCGGGGCTGCGGGAAGGCCGAGCCCTCGTCCTCATTGCTCTGGTTTGGGGTCTTCCCCGGGGCTCTGTGGACCCCCCCGGGGCTCTGGGCCCCCCCGGGCTCAGCAGGGCCCGCAGACGTTGCGGAGGACGCGGCTGTAGCGGCGGGACGAGAAGGGGCCGCAGGAGCTGCTGCCGAGCGCGGCCAGGGCCGGGCTCCCGTACCCGTACGGGGCCCCCGATCCAAACTGGGCTCCGTAGCCCAGCGAGCCCCCGTAGAGGCCCCCCAGCCCCAGGGAGCCCCCAAAGGCGGGGGCTCCGGCGGAGCCCACCACGGCTTGCTGGGGGAAGGAGCTGAGGATGGGCCCGGGGAAGGTGACCACCACGGGGGGCGGCTGGATGAGGGCCGTGGAGTCGGGGCACTGCCGCACGCACGGCTCGTTGCAGCTGTTGGCCACGGGCTGGGGGCAGGAGATGCCGGGGGTGGTGGGGCACACGTCGTAGCAGGACATCTTCTCTGCAGGGAGGGAGGTGATCCTGCAACAGAGAGAGGGAGCCGCTCAAAAACGAGGCGCGAGGTCGGAGGGAACGACAGGTCGGGGTTCGGGGTTGGGTTGGTGGGGAATGGGGGAAAACCAGCCCGGGGTGCAAATGTTGGGGCAGTTTTGGGGACTGCAATGGAAGGATGGTCTGGAGCTGCTGCAGAGGGTCCAAAGGAGGGTAAAGAGATGGGGAAGGGCCTCGAGGGGCTGAGGGCACTGAGTGTGTTCAGCTGGAGGAGACTGAGGGGAGACCTCACTGCAGCTCCAGTTCCTGGGCAGGGGCAGAGGAGGGGCAGGACTGAGCTCTGCTCTGGGGGGACCAGGGACAGCACCCAGGGAACGCCAGGGTCAGGTTGGACCTCAGGGTTTAAAATAAGCTCTTTCTCCAGGTGGGTCATTAAAGAATTTAGGATATGGCCAAGCCTCTCTAATTCAGTGAACTGAAGTGGGGCAGGAGAATTCTGCATTTTAAAGCTTATTCCACCCTGCATTTTCAGTCTCCTACCAGTACAAGAATGGCCAAATACAAATTATAGGGAAATAATGTGAAATAAAACAGTATTATGTGATGTTCAGTAATAATACATATTATTTAAAATAAATGCCTCAGCCTCTGATCTTGGCTCCTAAAGCCTCGCAGTAAAACAACTTGCCAAGACACTCCAAAAATAAGATTAAAAATAAGTTAAGGAAGAAGAAATAAAGGAAAAACTTCATCCTAAACCAAATAATGCAACACTAATGAACAGCATCCTAAGCTCTGGAATTAAAAAGAATAAAAACTAAGGCACTGTGGCACTGAGAAAGAAATGAAGTGGCATCAGACTTACCCGGTGTGGAGGAGAGAGGCAGGAGGGTGAGATGGAACAACCCTGGGTAGCTGCTGCTTTTATACAGCCCTGGAGATGGCCTGGGGGGGCTGAGCCACAGCCCAACTCCCCGAGTGATGAAACCCTCCTTGCTTTGCAAAATCACCGAAATCTCTGCCTGGCACAACCTGCACATTCCGGCTTCCCTTTCATCTCGGAGCCCAAAGGACCAGTTTCACTGCTGGGACCCTCCCACCCAGCTCTTGCAGCAGGAATTAAACTCCTTCCAGTTAGTTAACACTTCCTTCATTACCTTCCCCTAATGATTTTAATGGGAGCTGGAACCTGCTGTCGTGGACATGTTTGGGTTTGATGCTTTAGATCTGGCTCTGATCTCATCTGCTCACACATTTTGCAATGAAATGCTCAGCCAGGTGGAAAAACCTCCTGATCCTTCTCACAGCCACAAACCTGGGGTGCTTTGGCAGTTTTGGGCATTGGCAGCGGGGTTTGAGTTTAGAAATCCTGAATTGTCTTTATTGCAGAAAACATATTTTACTCCCTGAATCTGTGTAAACTAAAGGATGAAGTTTTCTCTGCAGGGATATCAGTATTTTTTTTTTCCAGGTTCATTCAGGTTGGAAAAGCCCTCCAGGATCATCCAGTCCCCCCTGTGCCCCATCCCCAGCTTGGCCCCAGCCCAGAGCACTCAGTGCCACAGCCAGTCCTGCCCTGGACACCCCCAGGGCTGGGCACTCCCCCACCTCCCTGGGCAGCCCCTGCCAAGGCCTGACCACCCTTTCCAGGAGGAAATTCCTCCTGCTGCAAATGCAAACACGAATGGATCCCCACAACTCCGTGCTGAGACTGCACAGCCCCAAAGGAGGACCTGGAATCACAGAAACATGGAATGCTCGGGGTTGGAAGGACCCTCAGGGTCATCCCACTGCACCTCCCACCAGCCCAGGTTGCTCCAAGCCCAGTCCAACCCGGCCTTGGACACTTCCAGGGATGGGGCAGGCACAGCTTCCCTGGGAATTCCATTCCAGTCCCTCCCCACCCTCACAGGGAACAATTCCTTCCCAATATCCCCCCTAAATTTCCCCTCTGTCAGTGTGAACCCGTCCCCTTTGTCCTGCCACCCCAGTTCCTGATGAACTCCCCTCTCCCCTGTTCCCTGCAGCCCCCTCAGACCCCGGGGGCTGCTCTGGGGTCTCCACACAACCTTCTCCTCTCCACCCAAAAAGGTGAAACGGGCAAATTCCTCACTTGTTCAAAGAGATGAAACATTTTTGTGCCCCACTGGGAATTCTCAGCCTTGCCCAGCCCCTGGTGGGGAGGGACAGGAGTTTCTGCCAGACTGTTCAGCCCCTCTGGGGTGCTGACCTTGCCAGAAATCACACCCAGAGCAGCCCAATCTGCTGTCCTTGGCTGTGGGGACACACGACCAGCTCAGCTAAAGCCCAGCCTGTAAACAGGGAGGGTCTGGGGAGACGTGTCCCACCCTGACTTCCAGACTCCCAAATTCTGGGTCCCACCCCAGAAACCCTCATTTACCCGTGGGCTGGTTGGTTGTTGAATAAACACCTTTATTTACCACGATTTCTAAATAAATTTCTGAATGGTTTGCTAAATAAACACATTTCTACCACTGACATGAGGAGGTTCCTTTTTCCCAGACTTTGAGGTGTCCCCAGGGGATGACAGGAAGGACAGTACTCACAGTGAGTGTCCAAATACTCTTTGTGTGTGTTTTTAAGCACTTCCCAAACCCTCCTTACTAATTTACACATGAAGTGGGGTGTCATTATTGTCATATAAATATGTGGTTGGGTTCAAACAGCCCAACATTTTGAAATGTGGTTATTAAACTGTGAACTCTTCCTGTTCCCTTCACCAGCCCATGGTTTCAAACCTCAGCATTTCAGCTGATTTTCCTGTGTAACTGAAGTTTTCATTTATTTTTGTGGGTTTCTGTAGAAGCTCCTTTAGTGCTGAGATATTAATTCATGTTTTCTCTGTAGTACAAAAATATTGAGATCTGCCTGAACACTTGAGAGACAAAACATGGATCTGGATGCTTTTAAAAAGCACTTTGCAATGCATCTTTTGATTTTTCCTCTAAGTGCACTATGGTCTTGTCCAACTTTGAATTCCAGCTTCATTTAAAAGTTGCTGATTTCACAAGAAAGGCACTGTGGTTCTTTATCAATTCTATTTTATCTGCTGTGGGTAAGGAAGAAAGGAAGAAAACCTGCACCTTAAAGCAGATGATAATTATGATTAACACTTGAGGCACCGTCATTATGTCAGCCAGCAAAGGAAGAGGTAAATAAATGAAGCAGCATAATTCCTCCTGTCATCCCAAATGCATTTAATGGAACGTTACCAGGCATGAATCTCGCCAATTAAGGGCTAAGATGAAAGAAATATTTGTTTTGTAATTTGCATTTCGTGCAGTGTCAGAATTTGAATCAACCCATAAACAGAAACATTGAGCAAAAACTCTTTCGTCACTTGGAGGAGGCCCAGGAGTGACAAACGTGGGCTGGGGCTCAGGGGCCACCTGGGGCACTCTGGGGAAGGGCATAAATCCCTCCTCGGAGCTGCCCCGAGCCTCCCGGGATCCCAGAGCCTCTGAGGCTGGAAATCCCTCCCAGAATCCCAGAGCCTCTGAGGCTGGAAATCCCTCCCAGAATCCCGGGATCCCAGAGCCCCTGAGCTTGGAAAAACCCTCCCAGAATCCCGGGATCCCAGAGCCTCTGAGGCTGGAAATCCCTCCCAGAATCCCGGGATCCCAGAGCCCCTGAGCTTGGCAAAGCCCTCCCTGCCCAGTCACCAAGGGTGGAGCTGGGCACCTGTGGCAGCTCTTGCCTCTCTTTATTCGTATTTTACCCTCAGTTTCTGGTCAGATGAACTCCAAACATCGTTCAGCTCAGCCACTCTTCTCACTGCAGGAAAATATGTACCCTGAGATCTTTTGGCTGCTGAACCACATAAAGAGAAGTGTCTTGTGAGATAAGGATCTGCCCGAGTCAGGAGCTGCTTTTGTGCTTTGCTGATAACCTTAAAGAGTTCTGTCATGTGTGGTGTGGTGATTTCGTTTGGGTTTAGGCTCTTTATAAAATATTGACCCCGATTCTGTTTATATTTAATATACACACAACTTCAACACAACCAAAGAAATGCCAAACCCAGGAACTCGGTCTGTGAGAGGCTGAGAGAACTGGGGGCTGGTCAGTGTGGGGAAGTTTCTCTGATTGTGACCTTCCAGGACCTGCAGGAGGTTAAAGAAATGTGGGGGGAGACTGGACAAGGGCCTGGAGTGACAGGACAAGGGGGGATGGCTTCAAACTGCCTGAGGGCAGGGTTGGGTGGGATATTGGGCAGGGTTAGATGGGATATTGGCAGGGTTGGGTGGGATATTGGGCAGGGTGAGATGGGATATTGGGCAGGGTTGGGTGGGATATTGGGCAGGGTTAGATGGGATATTGGGCAGGGTTGGGTGGGATATTGGGCAGGGTTAGGTGGGACATTGGGCAGGGTTTGTACAACATCAGCTTTGCCCAGCACAGCTGGCAAATTCGGGGGGGGGATGTGAGGACACAAAACCACGACACGTGTGTTTTAAATGATGCAACAGAGTTTTAATGAGAAGGAAAAGAGCAAAACCACATTGTAATACCAGGAATGTAAATCCAAGATGTCAGAGGCAAAGGCAGCGGGAAAGACACTGTGGGATCTCTCCCTGCCTTTGGTCTCAGGTGGGATAAAGAAGATTAAAGGAACTGAACCCGGGAAAATACCAGGAAAGAATTCAAGGGGAAAAAAGGAGAGGTGTGGAACATGCAGAGGGCACTGGGCAGGCTCTGTGAGAGCTGCCCCAGAGCTCCCACAGAGCTGCATTTTGCTCCTCACTCCTCCCTCATTCCCAGGCTTTCCCTGCCCTGCTCAGCAGGTCCCGCAGAGGCCGCGGCCGGAGCGGCCGTACCAGGAGTAGGGGCTGCAGGAGCCGTAGGATCTGCCAGAGCCCCACAGCCCCCGGGAGCCCCCACAGCCCCACAGACCCCCATAGCCCAGGGAGCCATAGCCCCCATAGCTCCACAGACCCCCATAGCCCAGGGAGCCATAGCCCAAATAACCCAGGGATCCATAACCCCCATACCCCAAATATCCCAGGGATCCATAGCCCCCATAGCCCCCATAGCCCCCATAGCCCCCATAACCCCACAGACCCCCATAACCCAGGGATCCATAGCCCCCATAGCCCCCATAGCCCCCATAGCCCAGGGAGCCCCCATAGCCCCCCAGAACGGGGGCTCCAGCGGATCCCACGACGGAATCCTGAGGGAAGGAGCTGAGGATGGGCCCAGGGAAGGTGACAACCACGGGGGGAGGCTGGATCAGGGTGGTGGAGTCGGGGCACTGGCGCACACAGGGCTCGTTCCCGCTGTCAGCCAGGGGCTGGGGGCGCAGGACGCCGAGGGGGGACAGGTCAGAGCAGGACATTCTGCAGGGCTGGCAGTGAACCTGCAACACACAGGGAGGGTCAGGCTGCAAGGAAGAGAATTCCAGCCCGAGGGAGCGACTGGAACAACACCAGGGGTTCATTCCTTCCCCGGGTCTGTCCCAAGAGCAAAGAATTCCCCCTGATCTCCAGTGACTTTGCAGTCTTATCCAGTCTTTGCAAACTCTGTCCACTTTTCAGCCACTTTTACAGCAGCTGTGTCTGAACAGCTGCCTCATACTTGTTTTACACCAGCATGGAAGGACAAGGAATACTGGCTGTGAACAATTTTTTCCCACCAGCAGAAACAATAATTATCAGAAGATAATTCTGATATTATGTACTTCCAAGGGTAGGTTAGGATTTAAGCTTGTCCCCTCAACAACACACACATATAAATAGACACTTATCAAGAACTCACATGATATAATCCATAAAAAATTCCAAGCAACTGAACAAACCTTCTGCTGAGGTTTTGGAAGCTGCTCTGGCAGCTCTGATTTCTACCGGCAAGAAACAACATTTGCAAACCCCAGTTTGACCATTTCAACCCCAAACACGTGGATGTCCAACAGCAAAGAAGAAAAACAGAGTCAGGACAAAACAACCCAACATTATTAAGAACCTTAGAGCACTTATGGATGATTCCAACCTTAGTTAAGCCAGGAGAAAAGAGAGACGGGAATTTCAGGAAAGAATTCCCCCAGGATGGTGCTTACCCTTCTCACGGAGGTGAATGAAGAGAGGAAGGTGAAGTGAAGAGCCCTGGCTTGGGAGAGCTTTTATCCAGTTCCCAAGATCCCAGGGATCAGCTCAGGAGCAATTTGTGGATGTGCATAATTGGGGCAAACCCAAAGCTCGTGTGCCACGTAGGCCCTCAGAGTTCTGCTGACTCCTTGTTTGTTTGTGGGTTCCAGGTCTCGTGAAATGAGAGGGGGGCCTTTCATCACAGGGACCTCTTTCATCTCCCAGGGTGACCTTGTCACGTTTATTCCTGTTATCATTCCATTCACATCCCTGGCCTCACAGCAGGAATTAACCTGATGCTCTTCCTCAGCTTCTCCTCTGCTCGTGGCAGCCCCCATGGGCTCACCTGTGCTCATCTGTGCTCACCTGTGCTCACCTGTACTCACCTGTGCTCACCTGTGCTCACCTGTGCTCATCTGTGCTCACCTGTGCTCACCTGTACTCATCTGTGCTCACCTGTGCTCACCTGTGCTCACCTGTGCTCACCTGTACTCATCTGTGCTCATCTGTGCTCACCTGAGTTTTATTCCCATTAAATCCAGGCCGGGACAGACCTGGAGAGAAAATTGTTTAGAGCAACTTTGGGGTCATCACGTGGATCTTTATCCTTTGCACTCTCAGCTGCTCAGTCCTCACTGCTGTTCCCAAGGGCAGGCACAGAGAGCACCATGGGGTCCTTACGGGGTTTTCTGTCACAGAACCACAGAATTATTTTGGTCCTCAAGTCCCCCCTGTGCCCCATCCCCACCTTGGCCCCAGCCCAGAGCACTCAGTGCCACAGCCAGTGCTTCCCTGGACACCTCCAGGGTTGGGGACTCCCCCACCTCCCTGGGCAGCCCCTGCCAAGGCCTGAACACCCTTTCCAGGGGGAAATTCCTCCTCATGGCCAACCTGACCCTCCCCTGGCACAGCCTGAGGCCGTTTCCCCTCCTCCTGTCCCTTGTTCCTTGGGAGCAGAGCCCGACCCCCCCCGGCTCCCCCCTCCTGTCAGGGAATTCCAGAGCCAGAAGGTCCCCCCTGAGCCTCCTTTTCTCCAGGCTGAGCCCCCCCAGCTCCCTGAACACAATTATGTTCTCCCCTCGTGACCAGGGGACTTGGGGAAACCCCTCTTGCTTTCTTTGCTGTGCACTCAGCCATGGATTGCTCTCCCTGCCCTTTCCTCAAACACTGCCGAGTCCTTCGGGCCATTTTGGGCAGAAGGCAGAGACAGAGCATTGTGGAATCACAGGATCATGGAATGGTTTGGGTTGGAAGGGACCTTAAAGCTCATCTCAACCCCTGCCAGGGGCAGGGACACCTTCCACTGTCCCAGGTTGCTCCAAGGCTCCATCCAACCTGGCCTTTGACCCTCCAACCCAGGTTGGAGCCTGGAGACAAACCAATCCTCCCAAATGTAGATGGGGAGGACAAACAAGCAGAAATCACCCCCAAAATTCCTGTGTGTCACGTGGACAGGCTTTAACCTCTGCCATGGCAGCTCATAATGGGAATTACCTGCACTTAACCAAATACCCCCCCCATGCCACTGCAGTTTGTAATCCCCCTAAACCCCTGAGACACTCTCCAGGTGCGAAGTTAATGCCAAGAGGAGCTGGCTTAGGAATTTCTGTTGTAATTCCAGGGAAGCCACTGGAACAACACCAGGTACTAATTTCCCCCCAAGTCCGTCACGAGATGAAAGAATTCCCCATAATCTCAAGCGATGCTTTGGATCATGGTTACAAACAAATTTGAGAGGCCTCATAAACCCCAGGGTTTCATCATCCCGGGGGTGACGTCTGTGGGGAACTGGGGCTGAGCCGGGACCGCCGAGCTCGGGGATAAAAGCTCCTCTCTCTCCTCGCTCCTCCAAACACTTCCCTTGACTCCTCAGTGCCTTGGGTAAGTCTGATCTTCCTGCTGCTCTGGGGGTGTCTTTTTGGTGCTGGGTTCAGCCTGAGCTGGTGTCCCTCCACTCTGTTGGTGCATCTGCACTGGCTCGTGGCAGGGGCTCTGTCTGGTTAAGAGGTTCCTGTCTCTGGGGTGGCAGCCACACCAGTTTGGTGCGGGGAGCTCTGGGGAGTTCTGGATGTAAGAACCACCTTGGAGCAACTGGGCAATGCTCTAAGTCAGCTGAGAGGACTGGAACCCCTCCCCTGTGCAGACAGGCTGGGAGAGCTGGGAATGTTCAGCCTGGAGAGGAGAAGGTTGTGTGGAGACCTCAGAGCCCCTTCCAGGGTCTGAAGGGGCTGCAAAGAAGCTGCAGAGGGATGTTCATCAGGAACTGGGGTGGCAGGACGAGGGGGTGGGTTCAGAGTGACAGAGAGGAGGTTTAGGTGAGGTATTAGGGAGAAGTTGCTCCCTGTGAGGGTGGGGAGGCCCTGGCACAGGTTGCCCAGAGAAGCTGTGGCTGCCCCATCCTTGGAAGCATCCAGGGCCAGGTTGGACAGGGCTTGGAACAACCTGCTACCACAAATTTCCAGCTTTCCTTTAGTTTTTGTTTTCATGTTCCTCCTCAAGACTCTGCTAAGGGCTTGCAGGACTCAGTTAGAGAGAGATTTGTTGTTAATTGTCTTGTCAAATGGCTTTCTGAACAGCCCGGGCATTTGCAATCCTATAATCTGTTGTTCCCTTGGCTCTCATCAAAACTGGGATAAGTGGGAAGATCAAGCTACTGTAATTAAGTTCTATACAAGCTGCATCTCATGTAAACCTGCTGAACCCAAATCCAGGTTCTCCTTCTGACTCATCAGAACGACCTTGGACAAAGTCACTTTGTTCTCTCTGCCTTTGCTTCTCAGTTTTGGGTTCAATGTGTGCAAACACATCTCAGCTCTTTGCAGGGTGTTCTGAGGGGTGAGATTTTCTGAGCAGGGCAGGACATCTCCCACACGTTGCAGAGGGAAATATTTGAAAATCTGCTTTGTGGGAAAGAAAAGGAGCCTTAAGGTTGCAAAGCCAGAAATCAGTTTGTGTCCTGGGAATGCTGCGCCCAACTGGTAATTTCAATGCTGAATTTTGAAGTGCTTGTCCTCTCCTCAGCCTGACCCTCCCTGTATGTTGCAGATTCACTGCCAGCCCTGCAGAATGTCCTGCTTTGACCTGTCCCCCAGCTCTGCCTGCGGCGTCCTGCGCCCCCAGCCCCTGGCTGACAGCGGGAACGAGCCCTGTGTGCGCCAGTGCCCCGACTCCAGCACCCTGATCCAGCCTCCCCCCGTGGTTGTCACCTTCCCTGGGCCCATCCTCAGCTCCTTCCCTCAGGATTCCGTCGTGGGATCCGCTGGAGCCCCCGTTCTTGGGGGCTATGGGGGCTCCCTGGGCTATGGGGGCTATGGGGGCTATGGGGGCTATGGCTCCCTGGGCTATGGGGGCCTGTGGGGCTATGGGGGCTATGGGGGCTATGGGGGATATGGATCCCTGGGTTATTTGGGCTATGGCTCCCTGGGCTATGGGGGTCTGTGGGGCTATGGCTCCCTGGGCTATGGGGGTCTGTGGGGCTGTGGGGGCTCCCGGGGGCTGTGGGGCTCTGGCAGATCCTACGGCTCCTACAGCCCCTACTCCTGGTACGGCCGCTACGGCCGCGGCCTCTGTGGGACCTGCTGAGCCCTTGGAGATGCTCCCTGAGGAAGGAATAACCAGCAACTGAGGGGTCCAATCTAGACCCAAAGAGGTGTTGTTGTGACCACTGCCAACCCCACTCCAGTGGAGCTGGAAGGACACAACACATCCTTAATTTATTCGCTCTCTATTTGGGGTCTTATGGGCTTTTTTCTTTCCATCTGTGTGTGTAACAAGTGGGATAAAACAAGTCATTTGTATTCTTCTGAAATGCAACTTCACTGTCCAGCTGAAGAGGAAGAATTCTGGAGGGAGTTCCCTGCAGTCTGACATTCTTGATATCCTACAATGCTTCTCTGTGAACGCTTATTTCTCATTAAACTGATTCTATTCTGCATCAAACAAATGAACTTTGGAGTTTTAATTTATGCATCAGTGGTTATACTCTGCTCTCCTCTTTAAATGGCCAAAACTCACATCCTTACCCAGGCCAAGTGTGAGGATGAAACCCCAGCTGGAATGGCCCAGCTCTGAGGGAAGTCAGAGCACTCAGAGCACGGGTTTGGGAGCAGGAACCTCCCTGCCCAGCTGGGCTCCAATAATTACACTGGGGAGTCACAGAGGCCTGGAAGAGTTTGGGCTGGAAGGGACCCCAAAGGTCACCCTGTTCCACCCCCTGCCATGGGCAGGGACACCTCCCACTGTCCCAGGATGCTCCAACCTGGCCTTGGACACTTCCAGGGATGGGGCAGCCACAGCTTCTCTGGGCAACCTGTGCCAGGGCCTCCCCACCCTCACAGGGAGCAACTTCTCCCTAATATCCAACTTAAATCTTCTCTCTGTCAGTCTGAACCCACCCCCTGCCCTGCCACCCCAGTTCCTGATGAACATCCCTCTCCAGCTTCTTTGCAGCCCCTTCAGACCCTGGAAGGGGCTCTGAGGTCTCCACACAACCTTCTCCTCTCCAGGCTGAACATTCCCAGCTCTCCCAGCCTGTCTCCATAGGGGAGATGCTCCAGTCCCTTTATCCACTTCGTTGCTCCCACAGTTCCGTGTCCTTCTGGTGTTTGGAGGACCAGAACTCAGCATTCCAGGTGGGATCTCACCAGAGCAGAGGGGGAGGATTTATATCCACACTGAGACATTTTCTACCCTACAGTTTTCCAGCCCTGACTCTGTTCTCTCTGTTCTCTCTGTTCCTGCTGGGGTGGATGAATTAACCCTTCGGGGACCTGCAGGGAGCAGCTGTTTCTCTGTCAAAAACCATCCAACACTTCTGATTTCATTATAACACAGCAAGTTCATCCCCATACTTCGGATTTCAAATTCCATTGTGTGGCCCAGGAAACTTTATTTAAGGATTTGACAGAAAATTGATTCCACTTCTGCAGAAACAATGACTGAGGACAGAGTTCAAGTATTTGAGTGTGAACCCGAAGTTCAGAGATAAAAGATTTACCTGGAAGAAATTCTGACTGAAGCCCAATGTGTTTAATAAAGAGTTTAAAGTTAGTGATCTACTGTTTAATTTCTCTACCACTGTAACCAGCAGAGCTACCACCAAGAAGCCAAATTCCTCCAAAATATCCATGGGAAATGGGGAGGGCAGGACAGTGATGCCTTCTGTGCCAGGGGCTTCCCACTGCTTTTGGACATTTGAAATCCCTGGATTTTTGGGCAGGACATTCAGCTCCATAGTTGAAGCCCTGAGCAATCTGGTCTCGTGGAAGGAGTCCCAGCCCATGGCAAGGGATTGGAACTAAATGAGCTTTAAGGTCCTTTCCAACCCACCCATTCCATGATTCTGTGACAGTTTAGGCTGTTACTGACACCTGCACAGGTGAGACTTCTGCTGAGACAAATAACAGGGGTGGAAACACGAGAAAAGACCACCAGAACATGGCAACTGTGATGCAATAAATTTTTAATGACAGTGAGCAAAGGAATCCATTTCAGAGTCTCCAAGAAGTAAGAAGTTGTTCTCCAGCCCGAGGCACATTCCCATGGGATGGAGCTGGGGGTTTTCTGAGGCTCAGCTCTTGCTTTGAGCAAACAGGACCCATTCTGAGCACTTCTGTCCCGTGTTTGCCCCAGGCAGCACAGAAGTGGGGTGGGAGGAGTGTTAGGGCAGGAAATGGAAGCAGAAACCAGGAGGAGAAATTCCAAAGGGGCTGAAGGGCCTCGGGATAGAGCAGTGGTGGTTCCCAGCTCGCTGCCTGTGGAACCATCACTTCTCATCCCTCACTTGGGGTGTCCCCGTGGGGCTCAGCAGGGCCCAAAGCTGCCACGGCTGTACCTGCTGGACCTGTAGGAGTAGGGGCTGCAGGAGCCATAGGATCTGCCAGAGCCCCACAGACCCCGGGAGCCCAGGGAGGAGCCCCCCCAGCCCCACAGACCCCCATAGCCAAGGGATCCATAGCCCCCATAACCTAGGGATCCATAGCCCAGGGAGCCATAACCTCCATAACCCAGGGACCCATAACCCAGGGATCCATATCCCCCATAACCCAGGGAGCCCCCATAACCCAGGGATCCATAGCCCCCATAGCCCAGGGAGCCCCCATAGCCCCCATAGCCCAGGGAGCCCCCATAGCCCCCAAGAACGGGGGCTCCAGCGGATCCCACGACGGAATCCTGAGGGAAGGAGCTGAGGATGGGCCCAGGGAAGGTGACAACCACGGGGGGAGGCTGGATCAGGGTGGTGGAGTCGGGGCACTGGCGCACACAGGGCTCGTTCCCGCTGTCAGCCAGGGGCTGGGGGCGCAGGACGCCGCAGGCAGAGCTGGGGGACAGGTCAGAGCAGGACATTCTGCAGGGTTGGCAGTGAACCTGTGGAAGGGGGTCAGTTATTCACGTTAGAGATGCATCAAACAGCCCAACAGGGTGTCAGAAGGAAATCTGGGAAGCATTTCCTATCACTTTTCTTTCTATCACACGATCCCTCGGCCAGCCTTGACTTCAGTAAAACAAAGTCAAGTTCTCTTCAGTTTTATCCAACAAAATCATGTACTTTTCAGCTGGATCTTTGGAATTTCCAGCTGGGATAATTTTGGCAGTATTACACTGCTCTTAGTTGATGGTTTCTGCTTGCAAAGTTTGGTCTCTGCTGTCACAAACTCAGCAATACTCAACCAAATGCAGCCACACACAACAATGCAGATGAGTTATTTGCCTCCCAAAATATAGTCAAGTTCTTTGAAGTGCTAAAAGGCTATGGGTTTGGGATTCAAACCTCCTTGGTACACCCCTCTCCTGGGGCCTGGAGATGAATGAGAACTCAAACATCATTTCCAGCAGCAAATCTCCCCCAGGTCAGGGGCAGCCTGGAAGCAACCCGGGAGGACTCGGTGCCAAGGGACAACCCAGAGCTCCTGACAGCAAGTTTAGAGAAATTCTGCCTTACCTGGTTCCCAAAGGTGGCTGAGCTGAGGGAGGTGGATGAGCTGGGAGCAGTGGATGGAGAGACCTGGTGCAGGGAGCTTTTATAGGGCCCTGAGCTTGCCTGGGGGACGTTGGGCACCCGATGCGCGAGTTCCTAATTAGGTCCCAACCCCAAATTGCAGGACACATAATTCCTCAAAGTGCTGAAATTGTTTTTGCTTATTGCCTGTGCATTGCAGGCACTTCAAACCCACACATGGGGTGACGTGCACATTCCAGCCCAGACCTCTATTGTCTCCAGGCTTTAGGTGTGGAGTTCTTTTTTATTATTCCATTGCTTTCCAGAGCGTTAGGGGAGGAAAGAAGCTGACTTGATTTATTTAATTAGGATGATAGGAGGACACTCATTCTTTTTGTTGGGTTGAAGGTCTTTTGCTGTAATCAACAGGATACCTGGAGCCAAATGGAATTTTTTTCAGGATCTCAAATGAGGGGACAAACAACTTCTTTGTGCAGGCTCAGCACTTCTGCCCCCACCTGCTCAGTGCAAGGCAAACACAAGGACCAGGAGCATCTTTGAATGGCTTTGGTATCACAGAATCACATCATGGAATGGTTTGGGTTGGAAGGGACCTGGAAGATCATCTCATTTCACCCCCTGCCACGGGCAGGGACACCTTCCACTGTCCCAGGTTGATCCAACCGGGCCTTGGACACTCCCAGGGATGGAGCAGCCACAGCTTCTCTGGGCAACCCATGCCAGGGCCTCCCCTCCCTCACAGGGGACAATTTATCCCTGATATCCCACCTGAACCTGCTCTCTGTCAGCGTGCATTTTAAATAAAAAAGGCAGATTTTACTTTTAAAGTCAAAGGAAGGTCAAAAAGTGTTATAAACCACGAACTGATTACGGGAAAAACCCCAAGTGACCTCAATTTACCTGTTTAATGTGATAATCTCTGCTAATAGTGGGGTGGATACATCACCCAGGCCCACATTGTGCAGAACTATGACACAGTCTGTACAAGTTGGTAATGGGTGTTCATGAGGTGTTTGAAAATCCCTTGGAATGTCCTTGTAAAACCTTGACATGGGTTTTTGTTGTTGTTTTTTTTTTTCTTCCAGGATAATAGCTGGGGAAATCTCCCTACGGATCTCCAGGTTTGGAAAAGCTCATAATTTATAAATAATACGTGGTGTGCAGATAAGCAGGTGGGTGATTATGATAACAGAGATAATGACAGTGTTACAGGAACAGTGTCAGCAGAGGAGGAAACCTCAGCAAAAGGCAGCTTTGGCCTTTCCCAGCAGATTCCCAGCTCCTAATTGCTCCCTGCTGAAAGATGATGGGATTAACTGCCAGAGCCTTTCAAAAAACAAGGGGTTTTTATTCCTACCACAGCTGAATTTGGGGGTTCTCCTGGACAGAACCGTGGAATGGTTTGGGTTGGAGGGGACCCTCAAGATCATCTTGTCCTGGGACACTTTCCACTGTCCCAGGGTGCTCCGAGCCCCATCCAACCCAGCCTTGGACACTTCCAGGGATGAGGCAGCCATGGAATAACCTGTGCCAGGGCCTCCCCACCTCTTGCAAAAGCATCTCAGTGAAATATAAATTCAGTTATTGATTCAGGAATTCAAGCTTTAAGCAGCAGTCTGAGGGTCAGAGGGAAGCTGAGGCTGTTCCGGGCACGTGTCCCAAAACCATCCCAGGATTTTGGGATTTCTGATAAACCCCTGAGCATCGTGGCTGTATAAGGCAGGAGGAGAAGGATATCAGTGATAACCAGCTCTGGTTATCCATGGTGCAACCACAGAGAGGACAGAAAATTGATATTAATGTCATGAATCATGATTTAGGATGAAAGATGCACTCACTTCACCCATCAGCCTCTCAGATGAAAGGGGTGGTGCTCCAGGAGGCCTGAAATCAAGAAATAAACACCAACCCCAAGCAACAATTTCGTCACTTTGCAGAACTATCAATCCCAAAAATGTGCCCTGTCACCTAATGAGCTGCATGTTAATTAAATCAGCCTCTCCCCCCTCGGGCACTCTGCTCTGTATAAAAGCTGCCTCCACTCGGGGCTCTCCCAACATCTTCTCTTCACTCCTTCTTCCCAAGGACCTGGTGAGTCTGGAGCTGCTGTTCCCAACTCTTGGGATTCCTCTTTGCTTAAACAGTTTATGGGGGGTGGAAAATTTAGCTGGGATGGTCTCCTCCATTAAAGACTGGTAGGCAAAATTTTAGGTGTTGTGGACACCTAAAAAATTGTTGTGGACAACTGTTCTCTGCCTTCAGGGTCATCACTTCATTCCAAGTTTCTTGATATGGCACAGAATTTAGTTTGTTATTGGGTTGCTTCCAGTTGTATCCATGAGGAGACGAGTTCACTGTTTATTCCTCTTCTCTGTTTGTTTAAATGGGTGACTGGAAATTATTTGGGAAATTGATCTTCGTGGTTCACAGGGCTTAGAAACCGACCCACCATTATATCCAGATTATCCTGTTAAAAATCATCCAAAATGGTTTTAGTTGGAGATAAATGGGCATGAAAGCTCCCAGAGATCAGGCACTGGTTTAGAGGAGGACAGAGAGGGACTGAGAGATGTTGAAAATGTTCTGTAAGACATTTATTTAGGATTAAAAGGGGTGATGGAGGGAATTTAAGGAGCTGAAAAGTGAAGTGCTGGGTTTTCTTGTCAGTTGTTTGGTGTGAGGCTTTTTCATAATAGTTCAGAGCCCCAAATCAAGATGCTGTTGGCCTTAAGTGAGTTGTAAATATCGCAGTGCCTTGATTCAATGTTTGGAAATTTGAGACAACCATCTCTGCAGTTCCCTCTTAATGGTCTCATCAAACAAGCTCCCGAGCAAATCTGAGCAGACAATGAGTCCTAATCCCTGTTTTGACAAGGATCAGCACAGAGGAGATCAGTGGCAGTGCAGAGCTAGTCATGGAATCACAACCAGCAGCACACTGGGCTCCTGGAGTCCCACTCCTGGTGGAGCCACCGACTCACTGGAGAGTTTGGCTCTTCTGCTCCAGTTCTGGTGTTTAATGGAGTTTGGCTCTTCTGCTCCAGTTCTGGTGTTTAATGGAGTTTGGCTCTTCTGCTCCAGTTCTGGTGTTTAATGGAGTTTGGCTCTTCTGCTCCAGTTCTGGTGTTTAATGGGGAAACTGCTGTGCTTCAGAGGGGCTCCAGTGAGAGGGAAGGCAGGGAACTCCTCGGCACCTTCCTGTGGGTAAATCATGTCTTGCTCTTGCTCAAATCAGCTCCTGCAGATCGACCTCCAGCCCTGCAGAATGTCCTGCTCTGACCTGTCCCCCAGCTCTGCCTGCGGCGTCCTGCGCCCCCAGCCCCTGGCTGACAGCGGGAACGAGCCCTGTGTGCGCCAGTGCCCCGACTCCACCACCCTGATCCAGCCTCCCCCCGTGGTTGTCACCTTCCCTGGGCCCATCCTCAGCTCCTTTCCTCAGGATTCCATCGTGGGATCTGCTGGAGCCCCCATTCTTGGGGGCTATGGGGGCTCCCTGGGCTATGGGGGCTATGGATCCCTGGGTTATAGGGGTTATGGATCCCTGGGATATGGGGGATATGGATCCCTGGGTTATGGGGGTTATGGATCCCTGGGCTATGGGGGCTATGGATCCCTGGGCTATGGGGGCTATGGATCCCTGGGCTATGGGGGATATGGCTCCCTGGGCTATGGGGGATATGGCTCCCTGGGCTATGGGGGTCTGTGGGGCTCTGGCAGATCCTATGGCTCCTGCAGCCCCTACTCCTACAGGTCCAGCAGGTACAGCCGTGGCAGCTTTGGGCCCTGCTGAGCCCCACAGGGACACCCCTGCACTGCAGACCCTGCTGAGCCCCACAGGGACACCCCTGCACTGAAGAATTTTGGCAAACGATACAACCCTGGATCCTCCACTCGGCTCCTGAGCAAGGGGCAGAGCATCAGACTTCCACTTCCACTTAAAACACAGTGGGGGCAGAATACCTCTAGAAATTCCCCTTATTTCCTCCTTCCTCTGTTTCCTCCCCTCCTCCCTGACCCTGCCAGTGGCCAAATGTGGGACTCCACCATCCGCTGGCTCCTCCCTGAAGCTGCTGCCTCCTGAGACAAGGCTGAGGGAACACCTCTGGTGAAGCACAGAGGGGTGACCTGCCTGTCTTTGCTCCTGTGGCTTTGTCCAGGGGGCCTTTCCCTCCCCTGCAATAAAACAATCCTGCATCCAACACCTGCCTCTGTTTTTCCTGTCAAAGCCCAGCCTGGGCTTTAGGGGTCCCTCGTGGTGGTCTCTCACCCCCCTCAGGACCAGGCTGAGCTGCCCTTGGTCAGAGCCCACAGCTGAGAATGCTCCCTGCCTTGTCCTTCATTGTCACCAAGCTGAAATTATCGTGTCCCTTGCACTAATTAATGGCACTGTCAGACTCCCAGCAGTCACTCCAATTATCCCGATCCAGTTGGGCACTGGAACAGGCTCCCCAGGGCAGTGGCCATGGCCCCGAGCCAGAGTTCAAGGAGCCTTTGGAAAATGCTCTCAGGGACATGGTGGGATTTTGGGGTGTTCTGTGCAGGGCCAGGAGTTGGATTCGATGATCCTTGTGGGTCCCTTCCAATCAGGATATTCTGTGACTGTTTTCACCAAGTTAATTTAGTGCTGGAATTCCTTTTAATTTCTCGTCTGCCAGACCGTGCACTAGAAATCCTCAAAGTGCCTTCAAAGACAAGGTAAAAAATGTGGCCTGAAGTTCTGTCCAAGCCTATTCTGAAAAGGAGTGAAAGGAGGAAGGTGAACAATGGGAAACACTTTTTCAGATCAGTATCAGGTGAGCAAAGATGAAGCACTACCTCTTTTTTTTGTTCAGCACTGCCATGATAACAGCTGCCTGAGGGAAGGTTTGGCTGAGCCTGTTTGTCAGCTGGGTGAAGTGAAAAGAACATGAACTAATGCACTGGAGAGGATTCACCTCTGCCTTTCTCGGAGACTCTTTCAAAGAAAAGCTCCACACACGGATGAACCATTTCTTGATCTCAGTTCTGCAAGTCAGATTTTTCACAGGTAACTTCAGTGTTCCTCCCCAAAGGGGACTGGATACCTCAGATGGCCTCGTGCTGTAAGTAATTACAGACTGAAATGGGAATCAGTCCGTGCCACTCGTGGTTTTTATTTTAAGAAAACGACATTCCATTTTTATGGATTGACAAGTGCTCACTGAGAATATTTTGACCAAGAATCCCGGAATCATTTTGGTTGGAAAAGACCTCCAGGATCATCGAGCCCCACCTTTGGCCCACCTGCAGCCAGGTGAATGTGTGTTGTGTCAGACAGTGCTCAGCACCAGACACAGCAGTGCTGAGAGCCTTTGGCACCCAGAGAGCACAGGGAGGGAGCTTTTCCTGGGGCTGGAGGCTGGGAGTGAGCTCAGGGCTGATTGCACAAGGCCCAGAGATGCCCTTTCTCAGTGCCCAGTGTCAGGTGGGGGCTGTGAGGATGGAGGGAGTTCACTGCATTCCTCACTCAGGGCTCAGTCCCGGGAAACCTCCAATTATTCCTTGACGTGGTGGCCTTGGCACATCTTTTGGGAGACTCTGGTTTATGCCCTGATAACATAAAGGAGTGGCACCAGACAGGAGGGAATCAGACTTTCAGACTGGAAAAACGAGGTGTTCTTAACTGATGGGAGGAACAGTGAGAGTGTGACTGCCAGTGACAGGGAGCAAGGCCGGGGACCTGCCGGCTCCAGGCTTCCCAAGCAGAGTCTCAGATCTCTGGATCCTTAATATGTTAACTATCTATTAAATATGTATTAATTATACATTAAATATGTATTAATTATATATTAAATATGTATTAATTATACATTAAATATCTATTAAACATGTATTAATTATATACTGAATACCCACTGAACATTTATTAATTATATATTTAATATCTATTAAATATCCATACAGCTCCTGCTGTCTCCCAGTGGCAGGTCAGCTGAATGGCCTCCAGGTCCTGTACCTGTGCATGCTCTGGAGTGACTTTATTCTAAACAAAAATTACCAGAGTCGTAGTAATTAAAGCAGGACCTGTTAAAACAAGGGAAGGAGCACACCCAGCTTCCCTTTCACTGCAGACATGTCCCGACTTCTCCAACAGACAGGCTGAATCCAGGAAAAACCAATGGGACTAATCCTGAACAAACCCAAGTGTGCAACAGAAAGGGATGAAATAAACGTTGTTGGGTTTGTCATGCTGAGTGAGACAAAGGAAAAGATTATCTGTGCTTGCTTTGGCACCGAGGGAGTTACACTTTCCCTACAGGAGGTGCAGCAGCAGCTCTGTAGGTTTTGGAGGGTGAGAGGGCAGCATCACACGTTCTTCTGAAAGGCCACAAGTGCCTAAGACACCTCTAACAGAGCTGCAATACAATAATATTATGGCCGAAATGTACCAGTGTAAACATAATTTTAAACGTGTATATATAAGAACACAAGTATTTATAAATATACTTGAAGACACTTAGTACTCCAAACACCTCATCCCAACACATTGTTGCACTTTTGTCATTGAATCGTTCTTCTATTCATTGCTCTTCCCCAGAAATCAGATTTTCCCTGTGCTGAACACCAGTGAACTGGAGGGGGATACAAACAAAGCAGGAATCACCTCATCTCTCTGAGGAGTGAAAAATGTCTGAGAGCCCGTGGGGAAACACGGAGAGACCAGAGTTCACCCTCCCACAGCTGCCGGGAAAAGAGCTCCAGACAAAGAGACAACGAAACAGGACTTGGCTGCAGGAAAAGTTTATTGAGCAGAGAGGGTCAGGAGGGAGTGTGAGAGAGATGGTGGGCAAGAGCCAGGCAGGCTGGTGGTGCCGGGCTGGAGGAGGCCAAGGGCTGTTGTGCAGCTGCTGGGCTGTGGAGCGTGGTCAGCGCTGGCAGTGGGGTGTGGGCTGGGTCTAGCAGGGCCTGCAGGTGTCCCAGACTTTCCTGGAGTAGCGGGGCAGGAGCCAAGGGCTGCAGGCGGGAGCAGCGCAGGCTGTGGGAAAGGTGCAGAGGCCCCCCGAGGCCTGGGTGGCCCCTTGGCCGTAGAGGCCCCCCAGCCCCAGGGAGCCCCCAAAGGCGGGGGCTCCGGCGGAGCCCACCACGGCTTGCTGGGGGAAGGAGCTGAGGATGGGCCCGGGGAAGGTGACCACCACGGGGGGCGGCTGGATGAAGGCCGTGGAGTCGGGGCACTGGCGGGCGCACAGCTCGTTGCAGCTCTCGGCGATGGGCTGGGGCACAGCCACGCTGGGCTTGGGCACAGCCACGCTGCCTTTGGGGGGGCACAGGTCGTAGCAGGACATCTTGGCGTGAGGGAGGTGAGGCTGAAACACAAAGCAACAAAAAAAAGTGTCATAAACAAGCAAGAGATCCCCAGGCTGAGTATTTCAATGATCCCTGGCTGCACTAGAACTGAAGTGCTCAGAGCCACATGGACTTGAGCTCTCTGCCCACGACATGTCCTTTGCCCTGACAGCCCCCTGAGTGCCCTGATCCCCACAGCCAGAGACCACCCAATCCCTGCCCAAAACCCTGTGCCCAGCCTGGCTGTGCCTGTGGCAGCCAAGGGGCCCCTCCCTGGTGCCAGTGCAGCTGATCCCTGCCAGTCCCTGCCAGGCTGCTCCCGGCACAGCCGCTGCCCTGGCAGCTGTGGGGGCCAGGGAGGGCCCTGGCCAGCCCCTGCCCCAGGAGGCCCAGAGCCCGGGCACCCACCTGCCCTTGTGCTGAGCAGAGCGAGGCCGCAGCAGTGGATGCAGCCCTGGCCCAGGGCAGCGCTTTTATGGGGGCCGGGCAGGCGGGGCGGGAGCTGCCCATGCTGGGGGCACGTGGCGCTGGGGGCCCAGCCCCTGCCTCCTCCCTGCCTGCCACGGGGCCCTTTTGCTGACTGGCTCTCCTGGACAGCCCCAACCCGCTCTCTCAGCCCCTGCAATTACCCCCTCACACGCTGCCAGCTCATGGGGCACATCAGTCCTGCTGGCTCCTCATTATCTCATCGGGGCCATCATCTGCACAGGGGAAGGTTACGAAACCCCACAGCCAAGGCAGCTCCTTTGGGCCCTGCCTGCTCAGCACGGGGCATCACTGGCCAGCCCAGCAGAGTTGGGCTCCATCCACCTTCAGGCTCTGGCCATGGAGCTCTGCAGGCCTGGGGAAGAGAAACCCCTCCTGCCCTGCCCAGAGGGGAATGGGGCAAGGAGCACAGAGCCCCACTGCAGCCCCTGTGATTCTGGTGCCTGCCAGCCCCATCCCAGCCCCACCACAACCCCTCCCAGCTCCTCCTGGAGCTCCATTGTTGAGGGAGATCACAGGATCACACAACATGCCAGGGGGGATTGGACCCTCAAGGATCATCGAGTGAAACTCCTGTCCCTGCACAAGTCACATCATGTTGCCAAGAGTATTGTCCAAAGAGCTGTTGAAGTGTGTGAGGGTTGGTGCTGTGAGCACTGCCCTGCTGACAAAGGCCAGGGAGGCAGGAAGGGGCAGCAGGCTGGGGCAGTGGGATGTGCTGGGGTGGCAGCCGGGGGGATGCTGACTCAGGGAGGGGCAGGAGCGGCCCAGCCCTGGTGTCATCAGCAGCAGGGAGTGTCCCCTGTGCCCATTGGCCCGGCTGGGGCTGAGCACTGCTGGGGCTGCTATAAAAGGCCTGGCCGGGCCAGGCTGTGCCAAGCTGCTCTGGCCACCTTGTCCTCGGGGAAAAGGGTAAGTGTGGCAGCGCTTGTGCTGCTGGCTCCTGCTGCAGCCCCGGCCCCCGGGCCTGGGCCGCTGCCCTCTGCTGCTCTGCTGCCCTCACTGCTGCCCTCTTGCAGAGCTCCAGCGCATCCCTGGCCGAGATGTCCTGCTACGACCTGTGCCCCCCCAAAGGCAGCGTGGCTGTGCCCAAGCCCAGCGTGGCTGTGCCCCAGCCCATCGCCGAGAGCTGCAACGAGCTGTGCGCCCGCCAGTGCCCCGACTCCACGGCCTTCATCCAGCCGCCCCCCGTGGTGGTCACCTTCCCCGGCCCCATCCTCAGCTCCTTCCCCCAGCAAGCCGTGGTGGGCTCCGCCGGAGCCCCCGCCTTTGGGGGCTCCCTGGGGCTGGGGGGCCTCTACGGCCAAGGGGCCACCCAGGCCTCGGGGGGCCTCTGCACCTTTCCCACAGCCTGCGCTGCTCCCGCCTGCAGCCCTTGGCTCCTGCCCCGCTACTCCAGGAAAGTCTGGGACACCTGCGGGCCCTGCTAGACCCAGCCCACACCCCACTGCCAGCGCTGACCACGCTCCACAGCCCAGCAGCTGCACAACAGCCCTTGGCCTCCTCCAGCCCGGCACCACCAGCCTGCCTGGCTCTTGCCCACCATCTCTCTCACACTCCCTCCTGACCCTCTCTGCTCAATAAACTTTTCCTGCAGTCAAGTCTTGTCTCCATCCCTATTTTTCCCAATTTGGGAAGACCCTGCGTGTGGGGCACTGCCAAGGGTGGGAGGGCAGATGCTGTTGCTGGGATGCCCGGGGGGCACTGGGGGGTTGCAGTGGTGGGCAGAGGTGTCTGTGGGGCAGCTGCACAGAGGGATCCCTGCCCTCCACTCAGCCCTGGCCAGGCCAGCCCTGCCCTGCTGTGCCCACTGCTGTGCCCCCAAGGACAGGACACCTGTGGGGCACTGCAGACACTCCCCCCAAGGGCCACACACACTTGCTGAAGGGACAGGGACCATTTGTGCTCCTGGCACAGCCCCAGAGTGCTTGGAATGTTGCCCCCAGTGCAGAGGAGGCTGCGGGGGATTCCCTCAGCAACAGCCAGGAGAGAAGGGAAGGGCTGAGGAAGATGGAAGCAGGCTCTGGGCAGAGGGCTCAGGGGTAGGAGCAGAGGCAATGGGCAGCAGCTGAAATGCAGCCCCAGAGGCCTTGCTCAGAGCAGGGGGAGCCAGCCCTGGCACAGGCTGCCCTGGTACAGGCTGCAGGGTCTGTCCTTGGAGAGCTGGCAAAGCCCCGTGGCCCGGGGCTGGGCACTGGGCTCTGGGGGACCCTGCTGGAGGCGGCAGCAGGAGGCCAAGGTGGCCTGGAAAGGCTGTGGGAACAAGGATCCAGGGGGATTTGTGACACTGTGTGTCTGTGACAGAGCTGAGGGGCAAAAAGTGTGTTGTGTGTGCTGGGGTGAGGGGTCACCAAAGGGGAATTGGAACTGGGAGAACAAGGAGAAGGTAAAATAGAAGAGAGAAGGGGACAGTGAAGGTTCATGGGGAGGAGAAAATTACAGCAAACGTGAAGTGAAAAGATGAGAATGAGAGCAATGAGATG
Organism: Manacus candei; assembly: GCF_025592945.1. Classification (NCBI taxonomy): domain Eukaryota; kingdom Metazoa; phylum Chordata; class Aves; order Passeriformes; family Pipridae; genus Manacus; species Manacus candei. The sequence goes on from NW_026138176.1 coordinate 420,840, forward strand.
GAGTAGAAGTCGAAGCAATAGGTGAAAGAAAAAGTGATAGAGAAAGACAAGGAGAAGGAGTAGAAGGAGGAGGAGAGATGATGACGAGGGAACATCCATCAAAGTGCACAGTGAAAGGGAATATTCTCTTTTGCTTTCAGTTCCAAGAACTTCAGCAGAGCCATGCAAACATAAACGGTGTGGAGCCCTGGCAACCCTTGTCCCTGGCTGGCTCCAGCTTTGGGGACAACCCCTCTCTATCCCGGGGAGGCTGGAGGTCTGAAAAAGCCCCCTGGGCTCCATGTCTTGCAGACAGAGGAGCTGCCTGGCCTCAGGCAGAATCCTTGGAGCTCAGCTGCAGGAGTGTGTGTGCTGAGAGCTGCCAGGGCTGATGGGTCTGTGCAAAGGCAGCTCAGCCTGGCTCTGATGGGGATCAGACACTGCCCTGGCCAGTCGGGTCAGGGACACGGGCAGGGCGAGGAAACTCTGCCCCCCATTCTGAGTAATACCAGGAAAACAGAGAGGCAGATGTTGGATGCAAGATTCTTTTATTGCAAGGGCAGCAAAGAACACACTGGACAAAGACACATCAGGTAGAGGCAGGCAGGTTATCTGCCCAGGCTGCCAGAGAGCTGATCCTTCAGGCTTGTCCCAGGCAGGGGCTCTTCCAGAGAGAAGCAAGTGCCCTGTGGGAGCATGGGGGAGTTGGGAATGTGGGCACGGGCAGGAGAAAGGAGGGGGAGAGGAGTCATGGGGAGAGGGGAAGGAGAGGACAAAGTGAGGAGTGAGTCTGAGGCATCACAGACTATTTAAGATCCTTTCTGCTGGTTTTAGTAGGGCCTGCAGGTGTCCCAGACTTTCCTGGAGTAGCGGGGCAGGAGCCAAGGGCTGCAGGCGGGAGCAGCGCAGGCTGTGGGAAAGGTGCAGAGGCCCCCCGAGGCCTGGGTGGCCCCTTGGCCGTAGAGGCCCCCCAGCCCCAGGGAGCCCCCAAAGGCGGGGGCTCCGGCGGAGCCCACCACGGCTTGCTGGGGGAAGGAGCTGAGGATGGGCCCGGGGAAGGTGACCACCACGGGGGGCGGCTGGATGAAGGCCGTGGAGTCGGGGCACTGGCGGGCGCACAGCTCGTTGCAGCTCTCGGCGATGGGCTGGGGCACAGCCACGCTGGGCTTGGGCACAGCCACGCTGCCTTTGGGTGGGCACAGGTCGTAGCAGGACATCTTGGTGTGAGGGAGGTGAGGCTGAAACACAGAGTGACAAAAAAAAAGGTGTCATGAGCAATCAAGAGACCCCCGGGCTGAGCAGTGCCCTATTCCCAGGCCTGGCCTGCAGCTGCAGGGACCAGATCTGTACTGACCCTCTCGCAATGGGCACCTCTGGCCCTTTGCCCTGACAGCCCCCTGAGTGCCCTGATCCCCACAGCCAGAGACCACCCAATCCCTGCCCAAGCCCCTGTGCCCAGCCTGGCTGTGCCTGTGGCAGCCAAGGGGCCCCTCCCTGGTGCCAGTGCAGCTGATCCCTGCCAGTCCCTGCCAGGCTGCTCCCGGCACAGCCGCTGCCCTGGCAGCTGTGGGGGCCAGGGAGGGCCCTGGCCAGCCCCTGCCCCAGGAGGCCCAGAGCCCGGGCACCCACCTGCCCTTGTGCTGAGCAGAGCGAGGCCGCAGCAGTGGATGCAGCCCTGGCCCAGGGCAGCGCTTTTATGGGGGCCGGGCAGGCGGGGCGGGAGCTGCCCATGCTGGGGGCACGTGGCGCTGGGGGCCCAGCCCCTGCCTCCTCCCTGCCTGCCACGGGGCCCTTTTGCTGACTGGCTCTCCTGGACAGCCCCAACCCGCTCTCTCAGCCCCTGCAATTACCCCCTGGCACGCTGCCAGCTGCCACCTCAGCCCTCCAATCAGCCCCGCTGGCTCCTCATTTCCTTTCATTACCCTCAGCACTTCCATCACCTCCCTGCATCACAGGACACTCCTGCTGACAAAGGCTGACTGCAAGTGCCAGGGCTCTGCCCAAGGCCTTGATCTCAGGGTGCCCACATTCCTGGTGTGCAGAGCCCCAGGGCACAGCGGGGTCCTGGTGCTGACCTTGGCAAACCCTCCTGTGCCTCCGTGCCCTCCTGAGGTGCCCTGGGTGTCCTTCATCTGCACAGGGGGGACGTTTTCCAATGCCATGTCCAAGGCAGCTCAGAACCCCAGTGCAGCCCCTGTTGGGCTGATTCCTGCCAGCCCTGCTCCCTTCCCACCCCAGCCTCTCTCAGGTGTTCCTGGAGCCCCATTGCAGGGGCAGATCCCAGAATGACAGAATGTGCCGAGTGGGATGGAACCCAAAAGGATCATCGAGACCAACTCCTGGCCCTGCACAGGCCCATCCAGAGAGTCACAGCATGTGCCCAAGGATAGGCTGCAAAAAACTCTAGAACTGTGTGAGGCTTGGTGCTGTGAGCACTGCCCTGCTGCCAAGTGCCCAGGAGGCAGGAAGGGGCAGTAGGCTGGGGCAGTGGGATGTGCTGGGGTGGCAGCCGGGGGGATGCTGACTCAGGGAGGGGCAGGAGCGGCCCAGCCCTGGTGTCATCAGCAGCAGGGAGTGTCCCCTGTGCCCATTGGCCCGGCTGGGGCTGAGCACTGCTGGGGCTGCTATAAAAGGCCTGGCCGGGCCAGGCTGTGCCAAGCTGCTCTGGCCACCTTGTCCTCGGGGAAAAGGGTAAGTGTGGCAGCGCTTGTGCTGCTGGCTCCTGCTGCAGCCCCGGCCCCCGGGCCTGGGCCGCTGCCCTCTGCTGCTCTGCTGCCCTCACTGCTGCCCTCTTGCAGAGCTCCAGCGCATCCCTGGCCGAGATGTCCTGCTACGACCTGTGCCCACCCAAAGGCAGCGTGGCTGTGCCCAAGCCCAGCGTGGCTGTGCCCCAGCCCATCGCCGAGAGCTGCAACGAGCTGTGCGCCCGCCAGTGCCCCGACTCCACGGCCTTCATCCAGCCGCCCCCCGTGGTGGTCACCTTCCCCGGGCCCATCCTCAGCTCCTTCCCCCAGCAAGCCGTGGTGGGCTCCGCCGGAGCCCCCGCCTTTGGGGGCTCCCTGGGGCTGGGGGGCCTCTACGGCCAAGGGGCCACCCAGGCCTCGGGGGGCCTCTGCACCTTTCCCACAGCCTGCGCTGCTCCCGCCTGCAGCCCTTGGCTCCTGCCCCGCTACTCCAGGAAAGTCTGGGACACCTGCAGGCCCTACTAAAACCAGCAGAAAGGATCTTAAATAGTCTGTGATGCCTCAGACTCACTCCTCCCTTTTGTCCTTTCCTTCCCCTCTCCCCATGACTCTTCTCCCCCTCCTTTCTCCTGCCCGTGCCCACATTCCCAACTCCCCCATGCTCCCACAGGGCACTTGCTTCTCTCTGGAAGAGCCCCTGCCTGGGACAAGCCTGAAGGATCAGCTCTCTGGCAGCCTGGGCAGATAACCTGCCTGCCTCTGCCTGATGTCTTTGTCCAGTGTGTTCTTTGCTGCTCTTAAAATAAAAGAATCTTGCATCCAACATCTGCCTCTCTGGTTTCACTGTCAATACCAGCCTTTGCTGGAGGGCTTCCTTGCACTAACCATCGTCCCCACCCAGTGGACCAGACCAGTCTGTCGTCCCCATCAGAGCCCGGCTGAGCTGCCTTTGCACAGCCCCCCAGCCCTGGCAGCTCTCAGCACACACGGTCCTGCAGTTGAGCTCCAAGGACTCTGCCTGCAGCCTGGCAGCTCCTCTGGCTGCAGCACTTGCAGCCCGTGGGCTTTCGAAGCCCTCCAGCCCTCTGGGTAAAAGTGAGGCTGACCCTGGGCCTGGGGACACGCCAGGGGCAAAGGCTGCCTGAGCTCCAGCCCATCTGATCCTGCACAGCTCTGCTAAAGGTCTGTGGAGTGATGGCAAAGAAGAGGCTTCCCTTTCTCTGTGCTCCTTATCTTAAATTGCTTTCTCATCAGCACCTTCTCTTTCCCTTTCCCCATCTCCTTCTCTTTCTCCTCCTGCTTTTCCTTCTGCTTCTCCTAGTCCTAATCCTTCTCATTCCTCTCCTTCTTCTGCTTCCACTACATCTTTGCTATAATTTTCTCCTTCCCATGACCCTTCACTGTCCCCTTCTCTCTTTCATTTTGCCTTCCTCTTCCCTTTCCATTCCCCTTTAGTTTTTCTGCTCCAGCCCAGCTCACACAGCACAATTGCTGCCCCTCAGCTCTGCCTCAGACACAAAATGATAAGTCTAAGGGAGAGTGAGGGAAAGAAAAGCTGGGAGTGGACAGATGTCCATAGTCACTGCCCACGGTGATGACACTTGGGAGTTGCAGCTTCCACGTCTGTCAGTTGAAGTGGTGGCCTTGATCTGCTGGGGGGAAGGAGGGAAGCCCCCACACTCCAAGAAGTTCTGAGTTATTGTATCCATGGTTGGTGTCACAGGCCATGCCTCCAGCCTCCAACCTCTGCCTGGGCCTGAGCAGAGTTTCTGTGTCTGGCCTGGTTCCCTCCTTTCAAGATCGGCAGAGGGGGGCAGGATGGGCTTTGATGGGCCATCAGAGGTATAATGCAAAAGTCAAAAGCCTGAAACTCGGCTCCTCCTGCCTTTTCAGGGCTTGACACCTTCAGCACTGGAGGGAGGGCTGGGCCCAACTGCTCATCAGAGGTTTAATGCAAAAGTCCTGCAGAAGCCTGCCAAAGTCCCTTGGCAATCCTAGAATGCATAAATCATGAACCATTTCAGTCTCTGACAGAGTGTCTGCAGTGCCCCACAGGTGTCCTGTCCTTGGGGGCACAGCAGTGGGCACAGCAGGGCAGGGCTGGCCTGGCCAGGGCTGAGTGGAGGGCAGGGACCCCTCTGTGCAGCTGCCCCACAGACACCTCTGCCCACCACTGCAACCCCCCAGTGCCCCCTGGGCATCCCAGCAACAGCATCTGCCCTCCCACCCTTGGCAGTGCCCCACACGAAGGGTCTTCCCAAATTGGGAAAAATAGGGATGGAGACAAGACTTGACTGCAGGAAAAGTTTATTGAGCAGAGAGGGTCAGGAGGGAGTGTGAGAGAGATGGTGGGCAAGAGCCAGGCAGGCTGGTGGTGCCGGGCTGGAGGAGGCCAAGGGCTGTTGTGCAGCTGCTGGGCTGTGGAGCGTGGTCAGCGCTGGCAGTGGGGTGTGGGCTGGGTCTAGCAGGGCCCGCAGGTGTCCCAGACTTTCCTGGAGTAGCGGGGCAGGAGCCAAGGGCTGCAGGCGGGAGCAGCGCAGGCTGTGGGAAAGGTGCAGAGGCCCCCCGAGGCCTGGGTGGCCCCTTGGCCGTAGAGGCCCCCCAGCCCCAGGGAGCCCCCAAAGGCGGGGGCTCCGGCGGAGCCCACCACGGCTTGCTGGGGGAAGGAGCTGAGGATGGGCCCGGGGAAGGTGACCACCACGGGGGGCGGCTGGATGAAGGCCGTGGAGTCGGGGCACTGGCGGGCGCACAGCTCGTTGCAGCTCTCGGCGATGGGCTGGGGCACAGCCACGCTGGGCTTGGGCACAGCCACGCTGCCTTTGGGTGGGCACAGGTCGTAGCAGGACATCTCGGCCAGGGATGCGCTGGAGCTCTGCAAGAGGGCAGCAGTGAGGGCAGCAGAGCAGCAGAGGGCAGCGGCCCAGGCCCGGGGGCCGGGGCTGCAGCAGGAGCCAGCAGCACAAGCGCTGCCACACTTACCCTTTTCCCCGAGGACAAGGTGGCCAGAGCAGCTTGGCACAGCCTGGCCCGGCCAGGCCTTTTATAGCAGCCCCAGCAGTGCTCAGCCCCAGCCGGGCCAATGGGCACAGGGGACACTCCCTGCTGCTGATGACACCAGGGCTGGGCCGCTCCTGCCCCTCCCTGAGTCAGCATCCCCCCGGCTGCCACCCCAGCACATCCCACTGCCCCAGCCTGCTGCCCCTTCCTGCCTCCCTGGCCTTTGTCAGCAGGGCAGTGCTCACAGCACCAGCCCTCACACACTTCAACAGCTCTTTGCAGTCTATCCCTGGGCACATGCTGTGACTCTCTGGATGGGCCTGTGCAGGGCCAGGAGTTGGTCTCGATGATCCTTTTGGGTTCCATCCCACTCGGCACATTCTGTCATTCTGGGATCTGCCCCTGCAATGGGGCTCCAGGAACACCTGAGAGAGGCTGGGGTGGGAAGGGAGCAGGGCTGGCAGGAATCAGCCCAACAGGGGCTGCACTGGGGTTCTGAGCTGCCTTGGACATGGCATTGGAGAACGTCCCCCCTGTGCAGATGAAGGACACCCAGGGCACCTCAGGAGGGCACGGAGGCACAGGAGGGTTTGCCAAGGTCAGCACCAGGACCCCGCTGTGCCCTGGGGCTCTGCACACCAGGAATGTGGGCACCCTGAGATCAAGGCCTTGGGCAGAGCCCTGGCACTTGCAGTCAGCCTTTGTCAGCAGGAGTGTCCTGTGATGCAGGGAGGTGATGGAAGTGCTGAGGGTAATGAAAGGAAATGAGGAGCCAGCGGGGCTGATTGGAGGGCTGAGGTGGCAGCTGGCAGCGTGCCAGGGGGTAATTGCAGGGGCTGAGAGAGCGGGTTGGGGCTGTCCAGGAGAGCCAGTCAGCAAAAGGGCCCCGTGGCAGGCAGGGAGGAGGCAGGGGCTGGGCCCCCAGCGCCACGTGCCCCCAGCATGGGCAGCTCCCGCCCCGCCTGCCCGGCCCCCATAAAAGCGCTGCCCTGGGCCAGGGCTGCATCCACTGCTGCGGCCTCGCTCTGCTCAGCACAAGGGCAGGTGGGTGCCCGGGCTCTGGGCCTCCTGGGGCAGGGGCTGGCCAGGGCCCTCCCTGGCCCCCACAGCTGCCAGGGCAGCGGCTGTGCCGGGAGCAGCCTGGCAGGGACTGGCAGGGATCAGCTGCACTGGCACCAGGGAGGGGCCCCTTGGCTGCCACAGGCACAGCCAGGCTGGGCACAGGGTTTTGGGCAGGGATTGGGTGGTCTCTGGCTGTGGGGATCAGGGCACTCAGGGGGCTGTCAGGGCAAAGGGCAAGAGGTGGCCATTGCAAGAGGGTCAGTACAGATCTGGTCCCTGCAGCTGCAGGCCAGGCCTGGGAATAGGGCACTGCTCAGCCCGGGGGTCTCTTGATTGCTCATGACACCTTTTTTTTTGTCACTCTGTTTCAGCCTCACCTCCCTCACGCCAAGATGTCCTGCTACGACCTGTGCCCACCCAAGCCCAGCGTGGCTGTGCCCAAGCCCAGCGTGGCTGTGCCCCAGCCCATCGCCGAGAGCTGCAACGAGCTGTGCGCCCGCCAGTGCCCCGACTCCACGGCCTTCATCCAGCCGCCCCCCGTGGTGGTCACCTTCCCCGGGCCCATCCTCAGCTCCTTCCCCCAGCAAGCCGTGGTGGGCTCCGCCGGAGCCCCCGCCTTTGGGGGCTCCCTGGGGCTGGGGGGCCTCTACGGCCAAGGGGCCACCCAGGCCTCGGGGGGCCTCTGCACCTTTCCCACAGCCTGCGCTGCTCCCGCCTGCAGCCCTTGGCTCCTGCCCCGCTACTCCAGGAAAGTCTGGGACACCTGCAGGCCCTACTAAAACCAGCAGAAAGGATCTTAAATAGTCTGTGATGCCTCAGACTCACTCCTCCCTTTTGTCCTTTCCTTCCCCTCTCCCCATGACTCTTCTCCCCCTCCTTTCTCCTGCCCGTGCCCACATTCCCAACTCCCCCATGCTCCCACAGGGCACTTGCTTCTCTCTGGAAGAGCCCCTGCCTGGGACAAGCCTGAAGGATCAGCTCTCTGGCAGCCTGGGCAGATAACCTGCCTGCCTCTGCCTGATGTCTTTGTCCAGTGTGTTCTTTGCTGCTCTTAAAATAAAAGAATCTTGCATCCAACATCTGCCTCTCTGGTTTCACTGTCAATACCAGCCTTTGCTGGAGGGCTTCCTTGCACTAACCATCGTCCCCACCCAGTGGACCAGACCAGTCTGTCGTCCCCATCAGAGCCCGGCTGAGCTGCCTTTGCACAGCCCCCCAGCCCTGGCAGCTCTCAGCACACACGGTCCTGCAGTTGAGCTCCAAGGACTCTGCCTGCAGCCTGGCAGCTCCTCTGGCTGCAGCACTTGCAGCCCGTGGGCTTTCGAAGCCCTCCAGCCCTCTGGGTAAAAGTGAGGCTGACCCTGGGCCTGGGGACACGCCAGGGGCAAAGGCTGCCTGAGCTCCAGCCCATCTGATCCTGCACAGCTCTGCTAAAGGTCTGTGGAGTGATGGCAAAGAAGAGGCTTCCCTTTCTCTGTGCTCCTTATCTTAAATTGCTTTCTCATCAGCACCTTCTCTTTCCCTTTCCCCATCTCCTTCTCTTTCTCCTCCTGCTTTTCCTTCTGCTTCTCCTAGTCCTAATCCTTCTCATTCCTCTCCTTCTTCTGCTTCCACTACATCTTTGCTATAATTTTCTCCTTCCCATGACCCTTCACTGTCCCCTTCTCTCTTTCATTTTGCCTTCCTCTTCCCTTTCCATTCCCCTTTAGTTTTTCTGCTCCAGCCCAGCTCACACAGCACAATTGCTGCCCCTCAGCTCTGCCTCAGACACAAAATGATAAGTCTAAGGGAGAGTGAGGGAAAGAAAAGCTGGGAGTGGACAGATGTCCATAGTCACTGCCCACGGTGATGACACTTGGGAGTTGCAGCTTCCACGTCTGTCAGTTGAAGTGGTGGCCTTGATCTGCTGGGGGGAAGGAGGGAAGCCCCCACACTCCAAGAAGTTCTGAGTTATTGTATCCATGGTTGGTGTCACAGGCCATGCCTCCAGCCTCCAACCTCTGCCTGGGCCTGAGCAGAGTTTCTGTGTCTGGCCTGGTTCCCTCCTTTCAAGATCGGCAGAGGGGGGCAGGATGGGCTTTGATGGGCCATCAGAGGTATAATGCAAAAGTCAAAAGCCTGAAACTCGGCTCCTCCTGCCTTTTCAGGGCTTGACACCTTCAGCACTGGAGGGAGGGCTGGGCCCAACTGCTCATCAGAGGTTTAATGCAAAAGTCCTGCAGAAGCCTGCCAAAGTCCCTTGGCAATCCTAGAATGCATAAATCATGAACCATTTCAGTCTCTGACAGAGTGTCTGCAGTGCCCCACAGGTGTCCTGTCCTTGGGGGCACAGCAGTGGGCACAGCAGGGCAGGGCTGGCCTGGCCAGGGCTGAGTGGAGGGCAGGGACCCCTCTGTGCAGCTGCCCCACAGACACCTCTGCCCACCACTGCAACCCCCCAGTGCCCCCTGGGCATCCCAGCAACAGCATCTGCCCTCCCACCCTTGGCAGTGCCCCACACGAAGGGTCTTCCCAAATTGGGAAAAATAGGGATGGAGACAAGACTTGACTGCAGGAAAAGTTTATTGAGCAGAGAGGGTCAGGAGGGAGTGTGAGAGAGATGGTGGGCAAGAGCCAGGCAGGCTGGTGGTGCCGGGCTGGAGGAGGCCAAGGGCTGTTGTGCAGCTGCTGGGCTGTGGAGCGTGGTCAGCGCTGGCAGTGGGGTGTGGGCTGGGTCTAGCAGGGCCCGCAGGTGTCCCAGACTTTCCTGGAGTAGCGGGGCAGGAGCCAAGGGCTGCAGGCGGGAGCAGCGCAGGCTGTGGGAAAGGTGCAGAGGCCCCCCGAGGCCTGGGTGGCCCCTTGGCCGTAGAGGCCCCCCAGCCCCAGGGAGCCCCCAAAGGCGGGGGCTCCGGCGGAGCCCACCACGGCTTGCTGGGGGAAGGAGCTGAGGATGGGCCCGGGGAAGGTGACCACCACGGGGGGCGGCTGGATGAAGGCCGTGGAGTCGGGGCACTGGCGGGCGCACAGCTCGTTGCAGCTCTCGGCGATGGGCTGGGGCACAGCCACGCTGGGCTTGGGCACAGCCACGCTGCCTTTGGGTGGGCACAGGTCGTAGCAGGACATCTCGGCCAGGGATGCGCTGGAGCTCTGCAAGAGGGCAGCAGTGAGGGCAGCAGAGCAGCAGAGGGCAGCGGCCCAGGCCCGGGGGCCGGGGCTGCAGCAGGAGCCAGCAGCACAAGCGCTGCCACACTTACCCTTTTCCCCGAGGACAAGGTGGCCAGAGCAGCTTGGCACAGCCTGGCCCGGCCAGGCCTTTTATAGCAGCCCCAGCAGTGCTCAGCCCCAGCCGGGCCAATGGGCACAGGGGACACTCCCTGCTGCTGATGACACCAGGGCTGGGCCGCTCCTGCCCCTCCCTGAGTCAGCATCCCCCCGGCTGCCACCCCAGCACATCCCACTGCCCCAGCCTGCTGCCCCTTCCTGCCTCCCTGGCCTTTGTCAGCAGGGCAGTGCTCACAGCACCAGCCCTCACACACTTCAACAGCTCTTTGCAGTCTATCCCTGGGCACATGCTGTGACTCTCTGGATGGGCCTGTGCAGGGCCAGGAGTTGGTCTCGATGATCCTTTTGGGTTCCATCCCACTCGGCACATTCTGTCATTCTGGGATCTGCCCCTGCAATGGGGCTCCAGGAACACCTGAGAGAGGCTGGGGTGGGAAGGGAGCAGGGCTGGCAGGAATCAGCCCAACAGGGGCTGCACTGGGGTTCTGAGCTGCCTTGGACATGGCATTGGAGAACGTCCCCCCTGTGCAGATGAAGGACACCCAGGGCACCTCAGGAGGGCACGGAGGCACAGGAGGGTTTGCCAAGGTCAGCACCAGGACCCCGCTGTGCCCTGGGGCTCTGCACACCAGGAATGTGGGCACCCTGAGATCAAGGCCTTGGGCAGAGCCCTGGCACTTGCAGTCAGCCTTTGTCAGCAGGAGTGTCCTGTGATGCAGGGAGGTGATGGAAGTGCTGAGGGTAATGAAAGGAAATGAGGAGCCAGCGGGGCTGATTGGAGGGCTGAGGTGGCAGCTGGCAGCGTGCCAGGGGGTAATTGCAGGGGCTGAGAGAGCGGGTTGGGGCTGTCCAGGAGAGCCAGTCAGCAAAAGGGCCCCGTGGCAGGCAGGGAGGAGGCAGGGGCTGGGCCCCCAGCGCCACGTGCCCCCAGCATGGGCAGCTCCCGCCCCGCCTGCCCGGCCCCCATAAAAGCGCTGCCCTGGGCCAGGGCTGCATCCACTGCTGCGGCCTCGCTCTGCTCAGCACAAGGGCAGGTGGGTGCCCGGGCTCTGGGCCTCCTGGGGCAGGGGCTGGCCAGGGCCCTCCCTGGCCCCCACAGCTGCCAGGGCAGCGGCTGTGCCGGGAGCAGCCTGGCAGGGACTGGCAGGGATCAGCTGCACTGGCACCAGGGAGGGGCCCCTTGGCTGCCACAGGCACAGCCAGGCTGGGCACAGGGTTTTGGGCAGGGATTGGGTGGTCTCTGGCTGTGGGGATCAGGGCACTCAGGGGGCTGTCAGGGCAAAGGGCAAGAGGTGGCCATTGCAAGAGGGTCAGTACAGATCTGGTCCCTGCAGCTGCAGGCCAGGCCTGGGAATAGGGCACTGCTCAGCCCGGGGGTCTCTTGATTGCTCATGACACCTTTTTTTTTGTCACTCTGTTTCAGCCTCACCTCCCTCACGCCAAGATGTCCTGCTACGACCTGTGCCCACCCAAGCCCAGCGTGGCTGTGCCCAAGCCCAGCGTGGCTGTGCCCCAGCCCATCGCCGAGAGCTGCAACGAGCTGTGCGCCCGCCAGTGCCCCGACTCCACGGCCTTCATCCAGCCGCCCCCCGTGGTGGTCACCTTCCCCGGGCCCATCCTCAGCTCCTTCCCCCAGCAAGCCGTGGTGGGCTCCGCCGGAGCCCCCGCCTTTGGGGGCTCCCTGGGGCTGGGGGGCCTCTACGGCCAAGGGGCCACCCAGGCCTCGGGGGGCCTCTGCACCTTTCCCACAGCCTGCGCTGCTCCCGCCTGCAGCCCTTGGCTCCTGCCCCGCTACTCCAGGAAAGTCTGGGACACCTGCAGGCCCTACTAAAACCAGCAGAAAGGATCTTAAATAGTCTGTGATGCCTCAGACTCACTCCTCCCTTTTGTCCTTTCCTTCCCCTCTCCCCATGACTCTTCTCCCCCTCCTTTCTCCTGCCCGTGCCCACATTCCCAACTCCCCCATGCTCCCACAGGGCACTTGCTTCTCTCTGGAAGAGCCCCTGCCTGGGACAAGCCTGAAGGATCAGCTCTCTGGCAGCCTGGGCAGATAACCTGCCTGCCTCTGCCTGATGTCTTTGTCCAGTGTGTTCTTTGCTGCTCTTAAAATAAAAGAATCTTGCATCCAACATCTGCCTCTCTGGTTTCACTGTCAATACCAGCCTTTGCTGGAGGGCTTCCTTGCACTAACCATCGTCCCCACCCAGTGGACCAGACCAGTCTGTCGTCCCCATCAGAGCCCGGCTGAGCTGCCTTTGCACAGCCCCCCAGCCCTGGCAGCTCTCAGCACACACGGTCCTGCAGTTGAGCTCCAAGGACTCTGCCTGCAGCCTGGCAGCTCCTCTGGCTGCAGCACTTGCAGCCCGTGGGCTTTCGAAGCCCTCCAGCCCTCTGGGTAAAAGTGAGGCTGACCCTGGGCCTGGGGACACGCCAGGGGCAAAGGCTGCCTGAGCTCCAGCCCATCTGATCCTGCACAGCTCTGCTAAAGGTCTGTGGAGTGATGGCAAAGAAGAGGCTTCCCTTTCTCTGTGCTCCTTATCTTAAATTGCTTTCTCATCAGCACCTTCTCTTTCCCTTTCCCCATCTCCTTCTCTTTCTCCTCCTGCTTTTCCTTCTGCTTCTCCTAGTCCTAATCCTTCTCATTCCTCTCCTTCTTCTGCTTCCACTACATCTTTGCTATAATTTTCTCCTTCCCATGACCCTTCACTGTCCCCTTCTCTCTTTCATTTTGCCTTCCTCTTCCCTTTCCATTCCCCTTTAGTTTTTCTGCTCCAGCCCAGCTCACACAGCACAATTGCTGCCCCTCAGCTCTGCCTCAGACACAAAATGATAAGTCTAAGGGAGAGTGAGGGAAAGAAAAGCTGGGAGTGGACAGATGTCCATAGTCACTGCCCACGGTGATGACACTTGGGAGTTGCAGCTTCCACGTCTGTCAGTTGAAGTGGTGGCCTTGATCTGCTGGGGGGAAGGAGGGAAGCCCCCACACTCCAAGAAGTTCTGAGTTATTGTATCCATGGTTGGTGTCACAGGCCATGCCTCCAGCCTCCAACCTCTGCCTGGGCCTGAGCAGAGTTTCTGTGTCTGGCCTGGTTCCCTCCTTTCAAGATCGGCAGAGGGGGGCAGGATGGGCTTTGATGGGCCATCAGAGGTATAATGCAAAAGTCAAAAGCCTGAAACTCGGCTCCTCCTGCCTTTTCAGGGCTTGACACCTTCAGCACTGGAGGGAGGGCTGGGCCCAACTGCCCATCAGAGGTTTAATGCAAAAGTCCTGCAGAAGCCTGCCAAAGTCCCTTGGCAATCCTAGAATGCATAAATCATGAACCATTTCAGTCTCTGACAGAGTGTCTGCAGTGCCCCACAGGTGTCCTGTCCTTGGGGGCACAGCAGTGGGCACAGCAGGGCAGGGCTGGCCTGGCCAGGGCTGAGTGGAGGGCAGGGACCCCTCTGTGCAGCTGCCCCACAGACACCTCTGCCCACCACTGCAACCCCCCAGTGCCCCCTGGGCATCCCAGCAACAGCATCTGCCCTCCCACCCTTGGCAGTGCCCCACACGAAGGGTCTTCCCAAATTGGGAAAAATAGGGATGGAGACAAGACTTGACTGCAGGAAAAGTTTATTGAGCAGAGAGGGTCAGGAGGGAGTGTGAGAGAGATGGTGGGCAAGAGCCAGGCAGGCTGGTGGTGCCGGGCTGGAGGAGGCCAAGGGCTGTTGTGCAGCTGCTGGGCTGTGGAGCGTGGTCAGCGCTGGCAGTGGGGTGTGGGCTGGGTCTAGCAGGGCCCGCAGGTGTCCCAGACTTTCCTGGAGTAGCGGGGCAGGAGCCAAGGGCTGCAGGCGGGAGCAGCGCAGGCTGTGGGAAAGGTGCAGAGGCCCCCCGAGGCCTGGGTGGCCCCTTGGCCGTAGAGGCCCCCCAGCCCCAGGGAGCCCCCAAAGGCGGGGGCTCCGGCGGAGCCCACCACGGCTTGCTGGGGGAAGGAGCTGAGGATGGGCCCGGGGAAGGTGACCACCACGGGGGGCGGCTGGATGAAGGCCGTGGAGTCGGGGCACTGGCGGGCGCACAGCTCGTTGCAGCTCTCGGCGATGGGCTGGGGCACAGCCACGCTGGGCTTGGGCACAGCCACGCTGCCTTTGGGTGGGCACAGGTCGTAGCAGGACATCTCGGCCAGGGATGCGCTGGAGCTCTGCAAGAGGGCAGCAGTGAGGGCAGCAGAGCAGCAGAGGGCAGCGGCCCAGGCCCGGGGGCCGGGGCTGCAGCAGGAGCCAGCAGCACAAGCGCTGCCACACTTACCCTTTTCCCCGAGGACAAGGTGGCCAGAGCAGCTTGGCACAGCCTGGCCCGGCCAGGCCTTTTATAGCAGCCCCAGCAGTGCTCAGCCCCAGCCGGGCCAATGGGCACAGGGGACACTCCCTGCTGCTGATGACACCAGGGCTGGGCCGCTCCTGCCCCTCCCTGAGTCAGCATCCCCCCGGCTGCCACCCCAGCACATCCCACTGCCCCAGCCTGCTGCCCCTTCCTGCCTCCCTGGCCTTTGTCAGCAGGGCAGTGCTCACAGCACCAGCCCTCACACACTTCAACAGCTCTTTGGACAATAGTCCAGGGCACATGGGATGACTCTTGTGCAGGAATGGGAGATTCATTGGATGATCCTTGAGGGTCCAATTCCCCCCTGACATACTGTGTGATCCCGGGATCTCCCTCAGCAATGGGGCTCCAGGAGGAGCTGGGAGGGGTTGTGGTGGGGCTGGGATGGGGCTGGCAGGCACCAGAATCACAGGGGCTGCAGTGGGGCTCTGTGCTCCTTGCCCCATTCCCCTCTGGGCAGGGCAGGAGGGGTTTCTCTTCCCCAGGCCTGCAGAGCTCCATGGCCAGAGCCTGGAGGTGGATGGAGCCCAACTCTGCTGGGCTGGCCAGTGATGCCCCGTGCTGAGCAGGCAGGGCCCAAAGGAGCTGCCTTGGCTGTGGAGTTTCGTAACCTTCCCCTGTGCAGATGATGGCCCCGATGAGATAATGAGGAGCCAGCAGGACTGATGTGCCCCATGAGCTGGCAGCGTGTGAGGGGGTAATTGCAGGGGCTGAGAGAGCGGGTTGGGGCTGTCCAGGAGAGCCAGTCAGCAAAAGGGCCCCGTGGCAGGCAGGGAGGAGGCAGGGGCTGGGCCCCCAGCGCCACGTGCCCCCAGCATGGGCAGCTCCCGCCCCGCCTGCCCGGCCCCCATAAAAGCGCTGCCCTGGGCCAGGGCTGCATCCACTGCTGCGGCCTCGCTCTGCTCAGCACAAGGGCAGGTGGGTGCCCGGGCTCTGGGCCTCCTGGGGCAGGGGCTGGCCAGGGCCCTCCCTGGCCCCCACAGCTGCCAGGGCAGCGGCTGTGCCGGGAGCAGCCTGGCAGGGACTGGCAGGGATCAGCTGCACTGGCACCAGGGAGGGGCCCCTTGGCTGCCACAGGCACAGCCAGGCTGGGCACAGGGGCTTGGGCAGGGATTGGGTGGTCTCTGGCTGTGGGGATCAGGGCACTCAGGGGGCTGTCAGGGCAAAGGACATGTCGTGGGCAGAGAGCTCAAGTCCATGTGGCTCTGAGCACTTCAGTTCTAGTGCAGCCAGGGATCATTGAAATACTCAGCCTGGGGATCTCTTGCTTGCTCATGACATCTTCTATTTGTGGTTCTGTGTTTCAGCCTCACCTCCCTCACACCAAGATGTCCTGCTACGACCTGTGCCCACCCAAGCCCAGCGTGGCTGTGCCCAAGCCCAGCGTGGCTGTGCCCCAGCCCATCGCCGAGAGCTGCAACGAGCTGTGCGCCCGCCAGTGCCCCGACTCCACGGCCTTCATCCAGCCGCCCCCCGTGGTGGTCACCTTCCCCGGGCCCATCCTCAGCTCCTTCCCCCAGCAAGCCGTGGTGGGCTCCGCCGGAGCCCCCGCCTTTGGGGGCTCCCTGGGGCTGGGGGGCCTCTACGGCCAAGGGGCCACCCAGGCCTCGGGGGGCCTCTGCACCTTTCCCACAGCCTGCGCTGCTCCCGCCTGCAGCCCTTGGCTCCTGCCCCGCTACTCCAGGAAAGTCTGGGACACCTGCGGGCCCTGCTAGACCCAGCCCACACCCCACTGCCAGCGCTGACCACGCTCCACAGCCCAGCAGCTGCACAACAGCCCTTGGCCTCCTCCAACCCGGCACCACCAGCCTGCCTGGCTCTTGCCCACCATCTCTCTCACACTCCCTCCTGACCCTCTCTGCTCAATAAACTTTTCCTGCAGCCAAGTCCTGTTTCGTTGTCTCTTTGTCTGGAGCTCTTTTCCCGGCAGCTGTGGGAGGGTGAACTCTGGTCTCTCCGTGTTTCCCCACGGGCTCTCAGACATTTTTTACTCCTCAGAGAGATGAGGTGATTCCTGCTTTGTTTGTATCCCCCTCCAGTTCACTGGTGTTCAGCACAGGGAAAATCTGATTTCTGGGGAAGAGCAATGAATAGAAGAACGATTCAATGACAAAAGTGCAACAATGTGTTGGGATGAGGTGTTTGGAGTACTAAGTGTCTTCAAGTATATTTATAAATACTTGTGTTCTTATATATACACGTTTAAAATTATGTTTACACTGGTACATTTCGGCCATAATATTATTGTATTGCAGCTCTGTTAGAGGTGTCTTAGGCACTTGTGGCCTTTCAGAAGAACGTGTGATGCTGCCCTCTCACCCTCCAAAACCTACAGAGCTGCTGCTGCACCTCCTGTAGGGAAAGTGTAACTCCCTCGGTGCCAAAGCAAGCACAGATAATCTCCAAAGCCAAAAATACCCAAGGGTTGTGATGTTTGTCAGCTGAGGGAGCCCAGGAACTTCTTACCTGCACATTTTTTATTAATGGCAAAATATTCTTCAGAACCTAAAAAATGACTCTGAGAATAACACCAGGGGCTTCTGGGGTTTTCTGAGCTCTGAGGAATTGGAACGCCATGTAATAAAATTATATATAAATGATATATGTTATATATATATTGTAAGACAGCTTTGGTTTTCCCACCTCTCCCCCCCCCCGCTTGTTAGACGGGAATGATTATTTCATAATGTACTTCAAGAGATGTGACAAAGGGAAAATATTCCCTATCAAAAAAAGCATATTGCTCATTGCTTATGCTTATATCTGATTAACTCATCAGTAATTAGCATGGTATGAATGAAATGCAGCTCTGCCTGGTACTGACAATTTATGCACAGGCAAATTTCTCCCAGAGAAGAGGAAGAGAAAGAACGTTGCCAAACACGAATTATGATGCACCATATGTTTAATGAGCAAGAAGTGGCATTAAAAAAAAATGTACAGCATAAGAAAGCAGTAGGGTTTCTATGGATAAAATTAATCATAAAATTAATTCTCCGTTTCCAGGCAGCGCTTTACAGCTGGACACCCAGCTCCTACGTGCAACAACCAAAATTGCATTTTTCGCCTCCCTGACAACGCAGGAAGGCCTCAAATCAGCAGTGCCAAGCTCCCGCAGTGCCAGTAGCTCAGGGGGAAGCTGAGGGGGGTCAGCAAGCCGTGGTCACCAACTCAGTCCTGCAGCCGGGTCGCGCGTCTCGTCTCCGGGCGGTTCCTCCGGGGTCACTCCCGAGGCCCCCTCAGGGCCCGCAGCGGTTGGAGCGCCGGTAGGACCTCCCGTACAGGCCCCCCAGCCCCGAGTAGCCGAGGCCCCCCAGCCCCGAGGAGCCGCCCGAGGAGATGGGAACCCCCCCGGCGCTCAGGGCATCGCCCACGGCGGCCGAGGCCGAGGAGCCCACGGCCGTGTTCTGGGGGAAGGAGCTGAGGATGGGCCCGGGCAGGGTCACCACCACGGGCGAGGGCTGGATGACGTACGTGGAGTCCTGGCACTGCCGCACGCAGGGCTCGTTGCAGCTGTTGGCCAGCGGGGTCGGGCCGCAGGAGCCGGGGGCACACAGGTCGTAGCAGGACATGGCTGGGGTGTCACCGAGGCTGCAGCACAGCAAGGGAGGGAACAAGGAGGAATTTGTGGTTAGAGCCGTGTAATTAAGCTGCTGACGCGAGGGAGAGTGAAAGAGGCTGTGGAGAATGGAATGATGGGTTAGTCTTGGATTGAAAAGAGGCTTCAATGAAGGCCCAACTCCTGCACGGGACAGAGAACAGCTCGAGGGGCAGCTCTGCCTCCCCTGAGCAGCCTTGGACAGCTCATTCCACCACGCTCCTCCAGGATCCTCCAGCCCTGGGTGGGCAAGTGGGGGACAGGGCTTATGATCTGTCAGAAAAGGGAGGGAAAACTCTGCCCCAAAATAAAGAGAAAAATTGAGATTTCCTCAGCGAGCAAAAGTGAGGAGCAAAAACTGCCCTGTGAGGGTGGGGAGGCCCTGGCATGGGGTGCCCAGGAGACATTCCAGACCCACCTGGACACGTTCCTGTGTCACCTGCTCTGGGTGACCCTGCCTTGGACTGGAGGGTCTCCAGAGGTCCCTTCCAACCCCAGCTACTCTGGGATTCTATCCTGAGAGCCAAAATCTCTGCACAGATTCACCACATCCACTTCCAGCCGCTGAGCAATAACAGGCAGAGATTGGAACGTTTTGGAACTGAATTATTTGGTGACACAAATGAAAAACAAGGCTGAAGCCCTGCATCCAACCACCTCCACCTTCACAGAACAACAACCTTCTCCCGGAAAAAAAAGCTGCTTGGTGGTCCTCCCCACACAGAGCACAGACCTCAGACTGCTACAAAGAGGGTGTAAAAATAAAATACAATGAAGGCAACAATTCAGGACTTTACAAAATAGGAAACAAATCAAGACTTACCCTTTCCACCGAGGAGAATAAAGCAGAAGTGGATGAAGCTCCTCTGACTGTGCTGCCTTTTATACTCTGGCCCAGAGAGCCTGAGGATCTAAGGCATAATTTGTGCCATTTACCAGCCAATTACCAAAGACTTCTCAGATGCAAAATCCTCCTGGCTGGTGATTTACTTTTTCCTCACTGTTTGGATTTCCTGCCTTGGTTTAATTTCCTCCCTGTAATGTTTGCATTCCACTCGAGAGGTTTCTTTTATCTTCAGATCTTGGGAGCCCAGTTCATTCCTGCTCAGATGAACTGATTCATCTGAGCTACTGAAGAAATTATTTTGCATCCCAAGGACCGATGACACAGATGAATAAATCTACTAGGAAAGATGGATGGGAACTTCCCTGTGAAATCCCCCTTCCCTCTTCATGGGGAGCAGAAGTTTTTGACACATTTCACTCTGAAAAGGTCAGAAATTCCTGAATCTGCCTCAGAATTGGACTGTGGGTTTGCCAAATTCCCCTCAAACAGCCAGAGAGCCACACAGATATAGGAAATAAAATTGTTACACAAAGCACTTAGAGCTGATTAGACTTCACCAGTCTCAAAGGTACTGGGAAATAGATTATTTGAGGGAACATATTTTATTTTCTTGACTCAGGAGGCAGGATGAAAGAGTATCAGCAGCATCTGATCTACTCATTTAATATTAAACTGCTTCACTTCCATGAAGGAATTTGAGACACAGCTCTTCAATTTGGGAACTGAGTGTCCAAGTCCTTCATCTGAGAGTCTGCAGTTTAACTTCCTACATCAAACCCCAGGAAAACAATCCAGGTCAGATGGGGGATGCCTGTGAATTTTAGGCTGGTCAGAGACACTCAAAGCCTTGCACAGGCTCAGCTTTGGGGTCATTAAAGACGCCAAACAGTTTTACATTTGCCATTAAATTATTACTTTCCCCTACTGGGCCTTGCACTATTATGCAAAGTTGTTCCCCAAATCATCAGCACTCACTTACAGAAGTTTGTAATGTTCTTTTTCTCCCTTTGAAAGCGAATTCTGTCGCTTTCCCTTTGCATGTCTCCCAGAGCATCGCAAGGTGCAACGATCCCATTTCCTTTTCAAAGGCAATTTCGAGATTCAAAAGTAATTGCAGGCAATGCCCAAGCAGACTCGAGGGCAGGGATCAGTATTCCAAGCTCTCCTCATGTTTAAATCACCGAGGCAGAGACATGCAAAGTAACCCCTGGACTGGGAGTATCTTCCTGAACATCTCCTGGGAAATAAGTGCTGGTTGTGCACTTTTGAAGAACAAAAGTCTTCCAAGTTCCCAAACCCTTTGCATCGACAGCTCAGACATGCAAAGGGTGAGTTATCAGCCAGTGGGCAGGATGGGACACCCTTTGAACATGACCAGCTTTGAAATGGGTGACCAAGATCACTCAGAATGTCACAAACTTCCCCAGAAACCAAAGTCCCTCCATTTTACATTTGAGATACAAATCAGTGTTTGCACAAAGTCACCTGTCAAAAAACCCAGTTCCACTCCTGAGTCCCTGGGTGTCCCCAGACAGGATGACCCCATCTCATCTGACATGGATTGAAGTTCTCCTGTCCTGAGGATCACCCAGAGTTGTCCCAGTGCTCTTACACACAGACACCCATCAAGAGTTGGATCCCTCATCAAAAGGGACAGAGATGATAAAAGGAATCATAAATCCACGTCTGAAGGTGGTTGTGTGTCCAGCTAGTCTGGCTGGCTCAGTCCTCTCATCCCAGGAGCTGAAAGCTTTGGGATATTGCTCATTGGAATATTAGAGAGGTCAGTGATCCCAAATCTCACGGTCACTTATCAGGGATGGAACTGCACACTCAGGACTCCAATTGAAGCTCCTGCTGTGACAGCAGGTGGTGCTCCCAAGTGTGTGACCAAAGTGCCAAAGAGCAGACAAAATTCCTAAGCAAATTGGATTTTGACTCCTGGCCATTTTGGAAGGTGGAGTCAGCAGAATGGAGTCAGGAATATTCAGTGGATGCAAAGCAGAGACATGAAAGGGGCCCTGTGGATCGTGGTTTCCCTCCATGGCCAGGAGAAGTCCAGGCAATCAACACAAACAGTAAACAACCCAATTTCACTCCTGGGAGCCCAAATGCAAATCAGAGCCACAATTCAGGCAGGGGCTGGTTGGTGAATGTGCAGGGAGGGCTCAGATCCCCCAGGCAGCCTGAGGGAGCAGTAAAAGCCTCTTCCCTCCTCCCTGTGCATGCAGCAGACACTGCACTTCTGCCTCCAGAGTTTGGTGGGTTGTAATTAAATTGCATTTTTTATGTGATTATATTTTGCAATTGTATCCCTCTGCAGAATTTGGAATGGAAACACCTTTGCACTGACAGGAGTAGGAAATACTTCAGGGTCCTGCAAAAACAGCTCCTGTCACTTCTTTTCTATGGCACCAACTTTTTCCAGCTCTTTGAGAGAGGAGGGAGGGTGGGGAGGCCCTGGCACAGGTTGCCCAGAGGAGCTGTGGCTGCCCCAGCCCTGGGAGTGTCCAAGGCCAGGTTGGAATAACCTGGGACAGTGGAAGGTGTCCCTGCCCATGGGCTTTCCATGGCCTTTCCAATCCCTTCCAACCCAAACCATCCCATGCTCAGGGATGGATATTGGCAGATGCAAGTTAAGGAAACAGGAGAGAGAAGATCGAGACAGTCCTTTGTTCAGAGCATGTGGATCAAACCAGGCCCTGTTTTATGCTGCTGTTCAGTACTACCAAACCCTGGGCTAACAAGGAATGTGTTTCCTTGGGTTTTTTTTCCAAATAAAACACAAAAACAACTTGTGAGGCTGCCCCTGAGCTTGGCTTGCCTAGAAAGCTTCCTGTGTAACATGATAATCCAGCTCAAAATCTGCAGCAGCTAATGAAAAACACTTTCTGGTTGACTACAAAATCAAACAGGGAAACCCTTTTCTTTGGGACTGTGCTCTTTACTGGTTGCTACACCAAATTTTAACCTAAAAAGGCAGTCTGGGACAGGAGTGAAGGGGGGAAATGGTGCTTGAGGATTGTCTTTGCTTTTCATTTTGAGGTGAGCTGCAAATCAGACCCTTCTGACACAATTCCTGAGTGAAACATCCCAACTTTGGGAGGGATCTGCATTCACAGGGGTTACCTCTGGGAAGAGCTTTGGTTCCATTGATGGGAAGAGAATTGCAAGAGCAGAAAAATGCACTTGGTCATGAGAAATATCCACCTGAATGCACTAAAGACACTTTCACTGCAGTGCCTTACTCATAACCCTTTGCAGCCATTGACGTCTTTGGAATTCATCACCTTTGATCAAGCAATAACTTCAGTTGGGATGGCAAAAAATATATTACACATTTAATTCAGACCAACCTTGTCCTGTATTAGAACATCAAACTTTCCATTTGCTTCTGTTGTTTATTAAGAAAACCTGCTCCTTAAAATTATTAATTCTTTCATGGTCTTCCTTCACCTCCTTTAATTTAGTTCCACTAATTAGTGCAGTCAATGCAACTTCATCAACAGCTTTCCCTGGCTTTAATTACAGCTCAGCATCAGTCTGGACAGACAGACAAAGACTCCAAGCAAGACATTTTATAGAGATCAGGCTGGAGTTGTTTGGGCTGACAGGACAGTGAGTCATCCAGAGCCTTCAGGTGAAGCTTTTCCAAACCTTCTTCCTTCAGGGACCAAAGCTCCCAGTCTCCAAACCTTTATTCCAACACAGTCAGGCTGGAACAAAGCAATGCCTGATAAAGCTCAGCTTTGCCAGACACAGCAAAGGGGAGACAGGTTATAAAGACACTAAAAAAGGGTTAGAACTTAAAAATCTTCCAGATTTAGTCCTTTAATCTCTTTCTCCCAGACATGCTTCCCAGGCCAGCAAATTCCCAAGGCCAATTCCCTTGTGAGAACACTGCACATCCCTCTCCTCTTCCCCTCCCAGACTTACCAGGGTCTGAGCTCAGCTGCCAAAAGGTGCTGCACCCACCAAAAAGCTCAGGCTGAACTCAGAGGGATCCCCAGCCCTCCCACCACCCTTTCCCTGACCAAACCCCACTTCTCTTCCTGCTTTTAAAGGGATCTTCCCAAGCATCTCATCTTTATAAATCATCTGTTTATGTCTCAACCCATTGCAGGTGAAGGCCAACTCTTTGATAAGGGGTGTCAGGCTTGAATTAAAATGTACAGACAAAAGACAAATCATCTTTTGTGTTTTGGCAATGGGCATGAGGGGCTGGAGAAGAAAGAAGGACAGACAGACTCGGAGTAGGATGCAGCACAAATTTAATGAGGCTGGGGAATGGAATATAAAGGTAAGGAACACATTTCTATGGTCCAGTAAGGACAGAACCCACTCATCCCTCTCACAGTGACACACTCAGCAACCTGAAATCTTCCTTCTTCAGTGGTGAAGTGAACTGCACTAATTCAGCCATGCAGGACAATTCCTGACAATTCCGTGTTTTCCCTGTCATCAAACACAAACACAAAAGCAGGACAAGACATTTGACCAGAAACACCAAGTAAAGCACAGCAGAAGACAAGCGAAGGCCTGGTTGGAGGAGGTGCAGAGCTCCCACAGCTCCGGCGGCTCCAGGGGAACTCGTGGGTGTCCAACATCACGTCTGCAAACCGTGGCCGTGAGCTCAGGCCGGCGTCAGGTGGTGCTCCAGAATTCCTGGTGATTCCTTCCCGCCTTGTCCCTCACACAGAGCATTAACAGGGCCCGTAGAAGCCCCCGCGGAAGGTGCTGGAGCGCCGGGAGGGCCGGTTGTAGCCCCCGCCCAGCCCGGGGTAGCCAAAGCCCCCCAGTGCCAGGGAGCCCCCGGAGCTGATGGGAACCCCCCCGGCGCTCAGGGCGCTGCCCACGGCGGCCGAGGCCGAGGAGCCCACGGTGGTGCTCTGGGGGAAGGAGCTGAGGATGGGCCCGGGCAGGGTCACCACCACGGGCGAGGGCTGGATGAGCACGGTGGAGTCCTGGCACTGCCGCACGCAGGGCTCGCTGCAGCTGTTGGCCAGCGGGGTGGGGCCGCAGGGGCCGGGGGCACACAGGTCGTAGCAGGACATGGCTGGGGGTGCAGGACCTGAAACACAGGGCAGAGAGGGGGTTACTGTGCTCACACCAGTGACCAGAACAGGGGCTGTCCTGGGATCCCTCCAGGAGCTGAGTGAGGAGCGGTTGGAGGAGGAACCCGAGTTCTTAAGGGGCACCACAATATAGGAAAGAGATGAAGCCCTTACAGAGCATCCAGAGGGCAAAGAGATGGGGAAGGGCCTTGGTTTGAAGCCATGGGAGGGCACTGAGGGCACTGGATGTGTTCAGCTGGAGCAGAGGAGACTGAGGGGACACCTCAGTGGAGTTCCAATTCCTGGGCAGGGGCAGAGGAGGGACAGGACTGAGCTCTGCTCTGTGAGCAGGGACAGCACCCAGAGAACAGCTGGACCTGTGCCAGGGCAGGCTCAGGTTGGATCTCAGGCAAAGGTTCTTCCCCCAGAGGGTGGTTGGCACTGCCCAGGCTCCCCAGGGCAGTGGGCACAGCACCAAGGCTGCCAGAGCTCCAGGAGGGTTTGGCTGATCCTCTGGGGCACAGGGTGGGACTCTTGGGGCTGGGCCTGTGCAGGACCAGGAGCTGGACTCCATGGTCTTCCAGCTCAGCACATTCTGGGATTCTGTTCTGCTGACCTGCTGAACCCTCCACACTTGGTCTGTGTGGAACTTGGTCACACCACTCTGAACACACCCAGGAACTCACGAGAGACATTTCATGGGCACCTGCAGGACCTGAAAACTTGATTGGATCCCAAAGTTGATAAATAGCCCTAAATGGTGAACGTGGCTCATTGGCATATTAATGATTATTATGACTCACCACCAACATAGGAAACAGGAAAATGTCCTTTTTTTATATCAAAACCCCTTCCTCCCTCAGAGAAAAAAAGGTTGAATTTGACACAAATGAGTGAGGAAAAGCTACAAAACCATCAAGGCAATAGTTTGTTGTATAAAGAGAGAATAAATGGCTTCAGACTTACCTTGTTCACAGCAAAGAAGGCAAGAGAAATGTCTGGCAGAGCCTGGAGTTGCTCAGGTTTTTATACCGAGCCTTAAGTTGCCCAACAACTTAGGCCACTCTTTGTGCATGAAGTGATTTATGAGCCACTACTGATTACATGTTTTTTTGCCTCAGTATTTGTGTTTATTACTCCTTCACTTCCTTATCTTGTGGCATGTATATCTGACCACATGACTGTTTCATCTTGAAATATTCTGGGCCAGCCTAATTCCTGGGAACAGTGGAATGATTAATTCAGAAGGATTTGTTCTGCCTTCAAAACCCTCTGGATCTGCTTGGGGTCATTAGAGGAGATTAAGCATCATTTGCATAATGCAGTTCCTGGTCCCCTCCTCTGCCAGGTAAATCCTGGGGGAAAACATCAATTGCTGCTTTTGGAAGTGAACCCATGAGTTTTGGGCCAGTCCTTCCTGGGACACCTCCAGGGCTGGGCACTCCCCCACCTCCCTGGGCAGCCCCTGCCAAGGCCTCACCACCCTCTCCAGCAAGAAATTCCTCCTTTTAAGGAAAGGAAAAGAGAGACAATTTTACAGGCAAATTGCCAAGAACACTCACAGTTTTCACCCAGATACAGCCCCCAAAACCTTTCCTGGGTCTCTAATCCTGGGCCTGATCTCTTTGGAGTTCTTCATGGAAAAAATCCACTTCTCATCTCAGAGCTCAAAATATCAGCAGCTGTGTTTAGGTTGAATAAAAAGGTTGCTTTGCTTGGTGAGATTTGTTCCCAAGGAGGAGTTCTGCAGCAGGTAAAGCTTTGCCAAACCCAGCTGTGGAGGCAGAAGTTCCATCCAAGAATCTTTCCTTTCCTAGAGAGTTTCTCCACCCCTGGAGGTGTCCAAGGAAGGACTGGCCGTGGCACTGAGTGCTCTGGGCTGGGGGACAAGGTGAGGATGGAGCACAGGGTGGATTTGATGATCTTGGAGGTCTTTTCCAACCTAAATAATCCTAATTTTATTGCAACACCCATTTCCCCAGCAGTGTCTGGCTCTGATGTGTCAAAGACCAGTGGACCCAGCTGGAGAATTGTCAAAAGTCTATAAAATGTCCCTTGGAGCTGATTTTTCTGTGACTTTCCAGCAGCACAAAGAGCTGGATCCTCTTCTCCAAGGGGGACTTGCAGGATAAATGGTGAAGGGGAAACATCCCTGAGCAGTTCCAGACACAGGGATCAGTCCTGGGGATTTGCTCTCTGAGACATGGAAATGAGCCCCAAATTAGGGCTGTCTTTGGGAAGGTCCCCTGGGAACAGAAACTCGTTTGGCTTGGTCAGAGCTTCCTGAGAACTTCAAAGTTTATCAGAAGCTTTATTAAAGAGCCAGAATGCAAAGTGTGACATTAAGTGCAAATTTAAGATACGTGACCCACATTTGAATTCCCATATCACTTGTTTAATGACTTGTCTTTAGGATTTGGGAGTGCAGGGCAGTAATTGGGCTGTAAAATTTATGTCATTGTTTCTGGCTGCAGGAATCACAGCTATTTTATTTATTTTAAATTCAATGTAAAAAGCTCAAGGTTTGGTTTAAACCATCTCATATTTCAAGGGGATTCACAAAGAAACTTCCCTGGCTGTTATTAGCTTCCCCAGCCCTGTCCACTCCTCATGCTTCTCCATATTCTGAGGGATTAGCAGCCTGGTTCAAAAATAATTTCCTCCTTAGCAGCTATTTGAGGAATTAATTTGCATAACAGCATCCACAGTTTATTGTCATCCATTTTTTTTTATTCTCCCTTCATCCAAGGTTTGCTTGGGAAACACAAAACACCTTTAAAATCTGACTGTGAGTTTAAAACAAAAAAAATCCAGCAACACCATTTTCAGAGATTTCCTCAGCCTTCCTTGAGAATGATGACAATAAACATTGTCCTGACTCCAGCCACTGCATTGTACAGTCAGAATGGCTTTAATGGCCTCAGCTTTGAGATGAATTAAAGTGAGTAAATTAGAAGTTCACAGACTTTTATAATCAAGGACAGACCTGTGTATTCAGATTATAATTAAACCTTCTTGCATAATGTGAGAACATCCTCCTGAGACACCTGAGAGTGACTAAACTTCTGAAAAAAAACAAGAGATTCTTCATCAAAACTGAAGTGGGGTTTTACTCACAGTAAATACCCCGTGGGAAGTCTCCAGGCACAAAAGTGACCCCAAAATCCCCGTGGGGAGGAGCTGACACGGACTGGGAGCTTCCCCGGCAGGAGTGTCCCCTGCAGTTCCTTCTGAATTGTAATTAATTAGCTCGTTACAAAGAATTAGGTGTCCCTGTGATCCCAGAGGGTTCCTGGTGCAGGCAGAGCCTGTGATTTGCTCTTCCCCACTTCTGCTGCCCAAATAACTCCCCCCAGGGCAAAGGTGTTCCAGCCCAGGCATTTGTGTCCTCCCCAAGGTACCTGAAAGGAGCTCAGCTCATTGCTGATGTTATTCAAATGCTGCTGTAAAGAACTGTAAAGTCACTGAAGTTTGAGGTTTGGTTTGGCATCTTAGTTTATAATTTCCCTTTTTCTGTCAAAAAATAAATGTAGCTCAGTCCTGGATGAACACCTGGAGTATTCCTGCGAAGAACCCCGAGTGGTGTGGTCATTGTGCTGGAATTCTGCTGGGAACAGAACTGGAAAACAACACCAAAAATTCATTTCTGCTCGAGGGAAGAAGTTATTTAGTCACCAGAACCTCTGCAAAACAACACACCCAAAACGGGCAGGTTTTCTTTATTTCTAAAACGCGTTTGAGGGATTTGTTTTTTTCAAATGCAGATTTTTAATTATGTTTCAAATTGGGAGAGTGCAATTAGTGCTGGGTGTGAGATCCACCTCACTGGGAGAGCAATGTCTTGGTGCCACCGAGGCTGAGGAATGTGGGATTTATTCCATCCCCTGGGAGCAGGGCTGTGCCTGCAATAATTGGGATAAACCCTTTGCACAGGTCATTTCTTCCTACCAGGTGCTCCAGGAGGTATCAACTCACCTGCATTTGGCTGCAGTTGTGTCCCAGGTTCCTGATTTCAATTTGCTCCCACTGGTAATTTAGGAAGGGCCAGATCACCTCCTTGTTTGGAGCTGCAGACCCAGGACTGACACACATCCCCCCAACACTTTTCCAGCCCAGGAGGAAGAGAAAGAATTTCATGCTCAGAATAAACTTGAGTGAAAATTCTGCAAAAAGCAAGCTTTTTGCTGAAAGATTGCAAAGTTTTTCAAATAAACAGCAGGAGACTTGGGTTGTGATGCAACATAACTTTAATGAGAGCAAAAAAAGCAGAATAAAAAAGCACGAAGTGTAAGTTGACATTTCTAGGATTCAAGACAGGAGCTAATATGGCTTTTCATCCTGGGTTTGTTTTCTCGGTGCTGCCCTGAACTGGGACAAAAAAAGCCCCATTTTTACAGCAGCAGAAACAACCAAAATATTTCCTCAGAAACACGAAGGATCAAAGACTAAGCCAAGCAAAGGCCCGATGGGAGGAGATGCAAAGCTCCCACGAGCCCTAAATTCAGGCGGGGCCGTGGCTGTTCAGCATCACGTCTGGACACCATGGCCGGGTCGTGCTCCAGCATTGCTGGGGGTCGTTCCTGCTTCCCCCCCGCCCTAGCAGGGCTCCCCAAAGCCACCCCTGGAGGTGTTGGGGCGCCGGGAGGGCCGGAGGGACCCCGAGGCCCCCAATCCCGAGGAGCCCCCCGAGGAGACGGGAACCCCCTCGGAGCTGAGGGAGCTGCCCAGGGCGGCCGAGGCCGAGGAGCCCACGGCCGTGTTCTGGGGGAAGGAGCTCAGGATGGGCCCGGGCAGGGTCACCACCACGGCCGGGGGCTGCAGGACGTACGTGGAGTCCTGGCACTGCCGCACGCAGGGCTCGCTGCAGCTGTTGGCCAGCGGGGTGGGGGCACAGGGGGCACACAGGTCGTAGCAGGACATATCTCTGGGGCAGAGGCAGGGCTGAAACACAGGGAAGAAAGTTAAACCCTTTAAAACCTGCAGTGAGTCCACAGAAGTCACCTAAGAGGGTAAGAGATGTCCAGGCACCTACAGAGGTGGCTGGGGAGGTCACACCTCTGTCACACCACCTGTCACAGCAAAACCCACGGGTGGAACTGGCGTTTTACACAATTTTTTACATTTGAGAGGTTTCTCTTATTTTCTGTGAGGCCTCTGAACTGTGGTGCCAGTCATGGAAGGTTTGTCCAAGCCCAATCAGCCTTTAGCCAGAACCCTCTGCAGAAGCCAACCAGGTTCGTGGCCACCCACTCCCCCAGTGGTCCTAAAAATCCTCTAAAATGGAGCATAAATCTGCTTGTTCTGAGAGATAACACTGCCAGAATCCTCCAAGTCCTGTCTCCTCATGCTCTGTTGCACAAATAAATAAACCCTTTCTTTTCGGTACAAAGTTTCCAATTTCCCCTGGAGGCAAAACAACGAAACCAGCAATATTTATAAAGAACCGAGAACAACCAGCAACAAAAAAAAAATAAAATAAAACAAAAGCAGCCATCAAAGTGGCAGTTTAGCATTTAAAAAGGCACTGGGGAGGCTCAGACTTACCTGTTCACCTGGGAGAATAAGGCAAGAGAAGAGGATGGAAGGGGCTTGTGTTCTATAGGCTTTTATAGCACGTCCCGCTGCCTGCAGACCAGAGGTGTTTATTATGCATGACATCCCTTAATTGCCCATGATTTCCATGCAAACCCCCCCAAACCCATCGACTCTTGTTGTTGTTGTTTGTTCCCAAATCTCTCTTGGTGTTGTTCTGCTTTTCCCCTCCCCCTGTGACATCCCCACCCCTTTCATCTTCATCCCTGGGCACCCACTTAATTGCTTGGGAAGCCTGTGGTGACTCCTGTGAATTAGAGCAGCAATTATGGTGCCTCCTGAGGCCAGTGGACACTTTAGGCTCCATTTCAGTCATTAAGACACTGCTTGAGGGGAGTGTGGGTGATGTTTAGTCCAAGACTTCGCTGCTGGAGGTGAACAATCAGCTCGGAGGTGACAGCCTGGGCTCAGCCCACAAACCAGGGCTCAGCTTTGCCACAGGACAAGATGCAGAGCAGATATTCCCCAATTTTGCCCTTCCCACACAAACAGGCAGCTGAGGAAGAGCAGCACATTTCCATGAGTATTGCAAAGCTGGAAGAAAATTAAAACCAGTGAGAATTGCTGAGCAAGGACAGTAAAACACGTTCCTGCTTGGGCTGAGCCCGGTTTTATGAACCCAGCCCATCCAAACACTCATAAACCTGCAATTCTTTACCCAAACATACATTTTAATATCATTTCCATGCCAAAGTCACCATGAAATGCCAGGATGTGCAGCAATTATCACGACAAATTAAACATGAATGTGGACACTGAGGATGGACTTCAAATGCTGGGTTTTAGAGGCTCTGTCTGAGCCAAACGACAGCGTCAGGACAAATTACCCCCAGCACTTCTTCATCCCATTTCCCAGGACATGGTTTGCTGCCCAGCCAGCAGTGACCAGCCCTGGCTGGAATCCAACCTGCTGGAATTCCCTGCAGAGATGGAAAATATGCAGAGCCCAGGATCAGGTGTCTCCCCTCAGCCCCTCAGCAGAGACAGGAATTAACTCCAGCTGCACAGAGGCTTTGAACAGAGGCTGGGCTGCAGAAGAACAAAGGACTTCAAAGGTCCCACCACCTTCTAACCAGGGGCTCAAACATGCAAAGTTTTGGGCTCCCCAATGTTGGAGGGACGTGACGAGATCTCAGTGCTCCCATCACCAGGATAATAACTCCATCACCAGGATAATAACTTAATCTCCAAGTATGTGGGTCAAGATCACTCAAAGGGCTTCACAAACTAATTCAGGTAAGCAACTTCAAAATCTTGAGTTATTTTATTAAATGTCTTTATAATTCATCTAAAAAAAATTTAAGCCAAATATTGATTTTTTTATAAAATCTTAAAATCCTCATCTTTTATCTGCGAGAAAATTCTTCTCTCCTTTTTTTGTAAAAGCTTCTTCTATAGAAAAAAAAGAATCTTTTTCATGCCTTTCCTCAAAATCTCTACTATCTACATACAGCCTTTTTAGATATTTAAAAAGTTAATTCCTTCTAGTAGGTGAAGTCACTCACCCAAAGAATTCAACTCCCTTTTATCTGAGATGACCAAGGAATGCTTCCTTTCCCTCACTCTCCCCTCTGGGCACAGAAACAGTTTGTCTCGGAGGGTAGATAATATTTAAAAAAAAAAAAGGCTCATTACCAGCCTGGAAATGTTTGCATTGATATTCTGCCAGTTTGGTAATTGGCACCCAGGGTTCACCCAAAAGCTTGGGAGCCTTTGGGTGCTCCAAGGGACACACCAACCCCAGCTCATGGACCAGGGAGGGATTTTCACACTCCCCACACTCAATTAAAGCCCTTCGTGTAACGAGCTGGTGCTGCCACGCCAGGCTGGGGAGGCACCAAATTGCCCCAAGAGCTGACAAATTACTCCATGAATTGAAATTCGTGTCATTGTGTTGACTTGGGAGTCTGGCTTGTGAGGGAACAAGGCATTCAAATGATCCTCAGGTCTCGGGGATGAAAGAAGCTTTGAGAAAGGGTTTTCATCTGGTGCCAGGGTGAGACTGGTACATAAACCAGGAGCAATTTCACTGCTGGCAGCAATTTAACTACTGGGGACAACTGAAGCTGCTGCAATGTAATTTATAGAATTTACAGTAATTTATATTTTTAATAATGATTTAGTAATTTATATAAGCTATTAGAATGCCCCGAATCTTCACAACGTGATAATCTCTTCAGTTTTTTCCCCAAACTGACTCTTTGAGCAACTGCTGCAAATCTCACTTAAATCTCAGGTCCTTAATTTTAGCAGAACCAATTTACTTGCAGGGATTTACTGTTTGCAAGAGCTTGTAGTGACAGGACAGCAGGAAATGGCTTCAAAATGGCAGAGAGCAGGCTTAGGGGTGGATACTGGGGAAAAAAAATCTTTACTGTGAGGGGAACTACAGCTTTCCTGGGCAAACTGTGCCAGGGCCTCCCCACCCTCCCAGGGAGGAATTCCTTCCCTGTATCCAACCTAAATCTCCCCTCTGTCAGCCTGAACCCACCCCCCTTGTCCTGTCACCCCAGTTCCTGATGAACATCCCTCTCCAGCTTCCCTGCAGCCCCTTCAGGCCCTGCAAGGGGCTCTGAGGTCTCTTCACCACCTTCTCTTCTCCAGCCCCAAATTTCCCAGCCCAGTGAGGGGCCACTCAGGGATAAATTTCACCCAGGAAAAGTTTCATAAGAGGGGAAGGAAAAAAACCACCAGAAGACTGGAGATGCCACAACAGCAACACTTTATTGAGACCAAGGAGTGGATTAAAATCCTGCGAAGCATCAGGCTCAGTGTGGGAAGATCAGGGCTCAGTGTGGGAAGAACAGCACAGCTTGTGGGCTGCATCCCACAGGCAGAGTTCTCCTTTCAGTGCAGGATTGCACCTCGAGCATCAAGTCCCACCTCCTCTCCAGATTAAACTTTTACAGCAGGTAGCACCAAATGCACTGAGGAGCAGCAGAGCCACAGACTGGACTGGAAATACAGAGCGAAACGAGAGGAGCCCCTCATTTTAGGGAACGACTGATTCCCACAGCTCTGCCTCGGGTGGAGCTGGGGGTGTCTGAGGCTGCTTGTGAAAGCTGTGGCCGTGAGCCCAGTCCCGCTTTGGGCCGTTACTCGGAATTCCTGGTGATTCCTTCCCGCCTTGTCCCTCAGGCAGAGCTAACAGGGCCCATAGAAGCCCCCGCGGAAGGTGCTGGAGCGCCGGGAGGGCCGGTTGTAGCCCCCGCCCAGCCCGGGGTAGCCAAAGCCCCCCAGTGCCAGGGAGCCCCCGGAGCTGATGGGAACCCCCCCGGCGCTCAGGGCGCTGCCCACGGCGGCCGAGGCCGAGGAGCCCACGGTGGTGCTCTGGGGGAAGGAGCTGAGGATGGGCCCGGGCAGGGTCACCACCACGGGCGAGGGCTGGATGAGCACGGTGGAGTCCTGGCACTGCCGCACGCAGGGCTCGCTGCAGCTGTTGGCCAGCGGGGTGGGGGCACAGCGCTCGTAGCAGGACATGGCTGGGGCTGCAGGACCTGAAACAGGGGCAGAGAGGGGGTTACTGTGCTCACAGCAGTGACCAGAACAGGGGCTGTCCTGGGATCCCTCCAGGAACGGAGCTGAGCAGGAAACCAAACCCTTCGAGGTGTTGGAAGAAGAGGCTGAACCAACCCCCAGCTCTCGGTGGTGCAGTGGCAGAACCAGCAGTGGGACAGAAGCAAAGGTGCCCGGGTGGTCACTTCAGTTTTAGCAGCTTTGTCTCTTTGGAGAGACACCACCAGGACCCAGCCCCGTGGACTCAGAGCGTGGCAGGAGCAATAGTGAGGAGAAACACCTGCCCACAAGTGCACCTGTGGGCACAGCTCAATACAGCTGGAAGATGAAATGAGGAATTATTCTCAAGGCTCCAACTCTGCCTACACAAGAGGTACAAATTCCGATGTAATTAAGGATCCGTGAAGGGGAGGCCTTTTGAAAGCTTTCCCAGACACTTTTCCACAGATGTTCTGCCTAAGAGAAAGCCAGGAATTCCCCGGATGCTCCCTGTGCCTGGTTCCATCACACCAAAAAAATCAAAGCCCACTGATTCCCACACCCATCCCAGTCTGGTCTCCCTCATTTTTGCTCTTCTTTCCCTTTATCTTCACATTATGATCCCATTTCTCTACATTTCAGGAGGTGTCACTGCACTCTGTAACAACTTCAACATTTGGCAACCCAGCTGGCATTTCAAACATTGCAGAGGATGGATAATACCCTTAGAGAAATAAAATTCTGCTGGAAATAGAACTGGATCTTCTGTTTTCAGAGAACAGTTGGAGTTAAAAGGGATTTTTAAAGATCACACAGTTCCAACCCCTTGCACAGTTATTCTCCCCATTCAGTTCGTTAATCTTTATTATTAGTAGTATTTTCTAGGTCACTCAACATGTCTGAAATCCCACATTTGAATAAATTTATATCACCAGTTCAAGGATCCCTATGGCCAAGCCAGGACTCCAGAAATTCTGCAATTCTAACAGCAAACCCCAGCTTGTTAAACAGAAAAACTCCTCCCCCAGCAAATTCAGCAACAGGCAGAAAACTGTGGGGAAAAAAAGGTTGTTAACAGGCA
Source organism: Manacus candei (assembly GCF_025592945.1). Taxonomy (NCBI): domain Eukaryota; kingdom Metazoa; phylum Chordata; class Aves; order Passeriformes; family Pipridae; genus Manacus; species Manacus candei. The sequence goes on from NW_026138176.1 coordinate 454,850, forward strand.
AGAACCCAGCAAATAGAGAAAGAAAAGAAGATTTGAACTAACCTTGTTCACAAAAGAGGAAAGAGGGGAGAGAAGTGGTAGGAAGGAGTTGAGTGGAGTTGGTTTTTATAGTGAATCTCAGACGGCCTGGGGAGCACAGACACCCTTTGTACATGAAATTAGTTCCCAACGATTATGTCCCGCATGCAAAACGCTTCCAACTGATTAAATGCCTTTTCCTCAGTGCTTATTACCTTGTTTTCATTTCCTTATCTTCTGCCAGACATTTGCAGTCTTACAGGTTTCTCTCATCTCAGGAATTAGGGGCTGAATTTATTCCAGTGCCACTTTTCAGTCACAACAAAGTTTGTATTCCAGCCTGTTTCACTTTAGTCATAAAGGAAAACACTAAGAATGTCTATAATACATAATTCATCCTTCCAAGGTGTTCTTTTATTAAGAAAAGGAGTCTAAATCCTTAATAAATTCCTGTCTCCAGCAGTGTTTACAAAGCTCTGCCTCCAGCCAAGGGTAAGAACAATCCAGACTGAATTCTGTGTTTTGGGAGGGCCCTGCTAAAACAGCACATCCACACCTGAGATCCCACAGGATCCAGGGAGAAAGAACCAGAGCCTGGTGTGGGATTTAGGGACAATTGTGCCACCCCAAAGCTTCTCTTCTCCAGGCTGACCAATCCCAGTTTTCCCAGCCTTTCCTCCCAGCAGAGCTGCTCCAGCCCTCGGATCAGCACCAGGGCTCCTGTTTCCTGTGGTGCCTCAGTTTAAACCCTGAACTGTCTCCTGGCCACATCCCCTCTCCAGGCTGGCTCAAAGAACTCACCCAAGAGGCTTGGAAACCTCCCCTGAGTGTTTTTTTTAGGATGTGAACACGACAACTGGTTTGAAGTGGGTCAGACTGGGAATGGCACAGAGAGTTTCAGTGAATGTCTTAATGGGATCTGAGATCCCCAGACAGCCACCAGCTAAAAAATTGCTGAGGAGCTGAAAAAAAAACCATCTTTATTAGACTGTGCTTGGAGTCATTTCATGCTGGCACTAATAGAGTCAGTGTAAAAGTACCAGAAATTAAAACTACCCGTAAATTGGGAAGATGAAAGAATTTTTAATGGGTAGATTCTGCTTCTCATGCAATGACAGGCTGAAGCCAGACTGGAAAACAAAACAAGGCAATTTCTGCTTCAAGAAAAGGTTCCACCTGCAAAAAAAAAAAAAAAAAAATTTATGTGGGAACTAATTAATGCATAGAAAAATCCTCAATAGTCTCATAAATTCAGAGTTATTGCACCATTTCTCCAGTCTGAACATCCAAAGGGGACATGGATTTCAGATCAATCTTCACTCTCTTCAGGAACTGTGTCTCTAATGCTTTCAGGCCTTGCAGATGATGGATAAGACCCTTAAAGGTATAAAATGATACTTGAGATATAAAGAAGCACCTTCATTTAACAAAGTTTTCGTCGTCCTGCACAACCTCTCCCCGAAGTCGTGGAGGCTGAGGGTGGTTCCAGGGCAGGGTTCTCCTTCTGAATTTTAAATCCCCAGGGATAAATTCGGGGGCTTGTTTCCCCTTACATGGACATTTTGTTCTCCTGAAACTCATTTCTCTGCTCTTTATTCTCCCTTTGCCTCCTGGAAAGGCACTTTCCTGCCCCCAGAGAGGCCCTTCTTTGATGCTCCTCAGAGTGCAATCAGTGATTCCTCACAGATCTCAGGGAATAACTAATTACTTCAGTCAGACCAGTCCTGTGGGCAGGGCTGGTGCAGGAATTCCATCCAATCAGTTGGAAAATTCCCTCATGAGAACCTATTTTTAAGCCCAGACTCTGCTCAGTCCAGGACCTTCTCATTTACCAGCTTTCACACTTTGCTTCTGCTGCCTCGAGCCACGGCCTCCAAGGGGACCCTGTGGAGGGACAGGCACCGAGATTTTCCTTCTGGTGACCATTCCAGGTCCTGAGGGAGCAGCTGGAGCTGTGCCAGGGAGGTTTAGGTGGATCTCAGGAAGAGGTTCTTCCCCAGAGGTGGTTGGGCACTGCCCAGGCTCCCCAGGGATGGTCCCAACCCCAAACCTGCCAGAGCTCCAGGAGCGTTTGGACAACGCTCTGAGGGCCATGGGGGGATTTTGGGGTGTCTGTGCAGGCCCAGGGGTTGGACTTGGGTGATCCTTGGGGGTCCTTCCAACTCAGGCTTCCCTGCTTCTATCCCATCTTGTGTCCCCCTCTTTCCCCAGCTGTGTGGACACTTGGGCTGGTTCCACACTGAACTTGAACTCCAGGTGTCTTCCCTCGAGTCCCTCAGCTCTTTCCCTCAAGTCCCACAACTATTTACACTCAGCACTAAGGTGGATTTTAGTGGGGCCTAAGCCTAAGCTGAAATATCACAATTGTACTTTTACACACAGAGGTGGGAAAAAAAAGTTGGGGAAAAAAAAAACTAGCAAGAGAAGTATATTTGGGAACCTGTTTGGTGCTTCTCAAGAGTGTAAAACCAATTCAATTATTGTTTTCAGCTGGATTGTGGTGATTATTGGATTCACATTTTCCACTCTGCACAGATTTTCATATAATGACACATTCTGCCCCAAAGGGACGAAAGGGGAGGAGGAAACCACAACGAAACTCACATTCAGATGCAACATCAGTTTAATGATAAAAAGTCAAGTAGTTTTCAGCAAAACAAAAGGAATACATATATTTATAAAGGGAAAAGAAACCACTTAAACCATTCCAACTGAGAGACAGCAAGCAAGACTCCGCTTTTCCTTAATTCCTGAATAAAACCCATCCAACTGACCATTCAGAAGCACAGCCAGGTCAGTCTGAAATTCCAACTCACAGACACAAGGAAAGTCATCAAAGGCAGGATTTTAAAGAACAAGACAAGTTGGCCACGTGTCCAGAAAGCCCCTTCCTTCCCTCCCTGGGCTGGAGGAGGGTGTGAAGGTGCTCAGCCCTCCTGGAAGCGCCGTCCAGCAGCTCCAGCAGCTTTGGGCTCCCTGGGCGAGGCACTCGCTGGGCTCAGGCCCGGCTTTAGCAGGGCAGGCACCTCCGGCCACAGTAGCGCCCACCAAGGCCGTAGCCACCAAGGCCACCAAGGCCAAAGCCCCCGGAGTTGATGGGCACTCCCTCCTCGCTGAGGATGCTGCCCACGGCGGCCGAGGTGGTGGATCCCACGGCGGTGTTCTGGGGGAAGGAGCTCAGGATGGGCCCGGGCAGGGTCACCACCACGGGCGAGGGCTGGATCACCACCCGGGAGTCCTGGCACTGCCTCACACAGGGCTCGTTGCAGCTGTTGGCCAGCGGGGTGGGGCCGCAGGGACGGCACAGGTCGTAGCAGGACATGGCTGGGGCTGGCAGACCTGGCACAGAGGGCAGGGACAGCACGGGCAGAGTGAGATCTCAGCAGGAGAAACACAGACTGGGAGAAGGGACAGCCTGAGTGGAGAGGAAGGGAGATTCAACAGCACCAGTCCCAGAGATCTCCCTGCAACGAAAGCCCAACTCCTTCTCCCACCTCCCCCCAGCAAAGAACAAGGACAAAGAAGTGACGAGAGCAGGATGCAGGAATGAGGCTCTCAGTGACCACTGCAGAGAAGCAAAGCTTCTGCCAAGGCCACAGGAGAAAGAGAACGAGGGAAAGGGAAGAGAGAGGCAAAGGCTCTTGCTGCTCACCTGGTTCACCGAGGAGGAGAAGGCAGGAGAAGTGGATGAGGAGCCTGCAGTCGGACGGGCTTTTATAGAGCCCCGCACAGCCCCGGGCCCAGAAGCACCTTTGCCATGGAACGTGTTTGCCAAGCTCATCTCCCATGCAAAACATCCCAATTACAGAAATGGGGACACTGCAAAGTGCCTTTTCATTTCCCTGGCCCTGCCATGCCCAGTCAGCCTCCCAGGCTCCTTTCAAGTGACACTATTAGAGGCCAAAATGTTCCCAGGGGCCAGGACACGTCAGCACGGGCAGATGAGGCAGCGGGTGCTGAGTGTCTCATTCCACCAGGTAATTCCAGGCCCTTTGCCCTCCAGGGCCTCACTTTAAACTCTTTCCTGACAAATTGGGTCAGGCTCCTCATCCCCCTGAGGCTTCAGCCTGGACATCCACCTCTGAGGGTCGGCACCAGCCCTCACCTGCTCTCAGGCTGGGCTCACTCACTCGGGTTTAGGCATCGCCTTTCTGGGCAGGGCTCCTCTGCTCTTGGGCTTTAGACTCTCTTTGAGACCAAGCTTTGATCTCAGCACAAGTTTCCTGCTTCTTTTGCCTTTTTCCTCCCCTCCTTCATCCCAATCTGCCTTAAGCAGACAATTATCAGTGGTCAAGGACAAAGGTTCCCCTCCCAGCACTCTTGGCTGAAGGCACCTCCTTGACTTGGAGCCATCCCTGTGACCAAGGCACATCCTGCCCAATGGACACATGTCCTTCTTTCTGCCCGTGGTTTGCCACAGATACTGCTTTGGCACATCCCGACCCATGGCATGTGGCCAAACCCTTGGCAGGAATTCCACAGGACACCCAGCCCTGCTCAGCAACACGGGGAGGTGGTGGAGTCCCCATCCCTGAAGGTGTTCAAGGAACAACTGGACATGGCACTCAGTGCTCTGGTCTGCTTGAAAAGATTTTGGTAGGTCAAAAGGTGAACTTAATCCTATGGAGGTCTTTCCCAACCTCAGGGATTCTGGGAGTCTTTGCAAGGACAGATGGAGGAGCAGAGAACAAAAGGTGCTTTCTGCTCTCCCTCAAGTACAACCAGAGCAGCAGGACCAAAGCACTGCCTGGCTGGGAAGGAGGGACAGAGACCTGGGCTGGTGGGATCCCAGGCCCTCAGGATCCCCAGACTGGAGACAGAAGGGCAGGTTGGAGGGACCAAAGGATCCCTGCTGGTGACCTCTGCAGCTCCAGTGTGCACAGCAGCTGAGTGGCATTTCTGGAGCATTTGCTGCCCATCTGCTCCAGGCTCCTGTCCCTTCAGGACACAGTGACACACAGGGAATGACTCCTCACCAGTTAATGCTTCTGCCCACAGGACTCTTCTGGGGCGGATCAGATGCTTCTGCTGCTCCCTTCCAAGCCCTTCCAGTTCCCAGGACATGTTACTGGGTGCCGTGTCCAGGGCTGGGCCCCTCAGGGCAAGAAAGACACGGAGGGGCTGGAGAGTGTCCAGGGAAAGGGAATGGAGCTGGAGAAGGGGCTGGAGAACTCCTGAGGGAGTTGGGGGGGCTCAGCCTGGACAAAAGGAGGCTCAGGGGGGACCTTTGGCTCTGCAACTCCCTGACAGGAGGGGGGAGCCGGGGGGGGAGTCGGGCTCTGCTCCCAGGGAACAAGGGACAGGAGGAGGGGGAACGGCCTCAAGCTCTGCCAGGGGAGGGTCAGGTTGGCCATGAGGAGGAATTTCCCCCTGGAAAGGGTGTTCAGGCCTTGGCAGGGGCTGCCCAGGGAGGTTTGGAGTGCCCACCCTGGAGGTGCCCAGGGAAGGCCTGGCCGTGGCACTGAGTGCTCTGGGCTGGGGCCAAGGTGGGGATGGGGCACAGGGGGGACTGGATGGGCTGGGAGGGCTTTTCCAACCTCAGTGATTCTGTGATTCCTTCAGTTGAGTGGCCCCTCCTCTGCCAATCCCCAAAGCACCAAAATTTAGCAGCTGCCCTGGGTACAATCTGTCCCTTCAGCTCCTTGGGGTGCCCCTTGTGTTTCAGGGTTTGGATGTTGTGCTTGGATGAAGAAAAGGAAAACAACTGGTTGTAGGTGCAAACTTGCAAGAACAGCTCTGGGCAGGTGGGTGTTGACCTGCACAGAAATGTCTTCCAGCAGGTCAGTGTTTTGCCTCATCAACTGGGAGCCAGTGACCAACCTCCCTTCATGCTCACGTGTCCCCTGGGGCACCTCGTGGTCACTCTCTGCTTGCTCACCCCCCATCACACACCCTCCATTGTCCCACGTCACTTCTGATGACCATGGCCTTGCTGGTTACTCAGCTCATCCAGGCATGCAAATGGTTCACTCCCCACTTTCATCCCCCCCAGGGCACCACAATTCCCCGGAGCAGCTCGGCTGCCCATCCCAGCACTGAAGGAACTCCAGGAGACTCAAGGTACAATGCAACACAAACTTTAATGAGTGTAAAGACAGAAACAAAGCAGGGAGGGCTGGCAGGGACCCAGTCAGGCAGCCCTGCCCAGCAGTGGGACACACGTCTGCCTCCCACCCCCACGGGCAGAGCGCCAGGAGCAGGACCCCGCTCCGCTGGAGGCAGGAGGGACCCCCGGCACAGCAGGGCAGAGACAACAGGGGCTCACGAGGAGCAGAAGAGAGCAGGACAAGCACAAGACATCAGCTGGCCACCTTTGCCTCCCTCCTGGGCAGCAGGAGGAAAGCCCTGGGCAAGCGCTGGCCAGCAGCTCCATCCTCAGTCCGGCTTTGGGCTCCCTGGGCGAGGCACTCGCTGGGCTCAGGCCCGGCTTTAGCAGGGCAGGCACCTCCGGCCACAGTAGCGCCCACCAAGGCCGTAGCCACCAAGGCCACCAAGGCCAAAGCCCCCGGAGTTGATGGGCACTCCCTCCTCGCTGAGGATGCTGCCCACGGCGGCCGAGGTGGTGGATCCCACGGCGGTGTTCTGGGGGAAGGAGCTCAGGATGGGCCCGGGCAGGGTCACCACCACGGGCGAGGGCTGGATCACCACCCGGGAGTCCTGGCACTGCCTCACACAGGGCTCGTTGCAGCTGTTGGCCAGCGGGGTGGGGCCGCAGGGACGGCACAGGTCGTAGCAGGACATGGCTGGGGCTGGCAGACCTGGCACAGAGGGCAGAGACAGCACGGGCAGAGCATGAGGCACGGCCTGAGATCCTGCTCAGCAAAAGGAAACATAGACTGGGAGAAAGCACAGTCTGAATGGGGAGGAAGGGAGATTCAACAGCCCTGACCCCAAAGATTTTTCCCTGTAAGGAAAGCCCAGCCCCTCCTCAGTGAAGAAGAGGGGCAGCACAGACAGCGGGAGGGAGACCAAAGTTCTCAGGGAAAGCTGCACAGGGGCAAAGATTTGGTTGGGGGCAGAAGAAAAAGAGAAGAAGGGAAAGGGAAGAGGGAGGCAAAGGCTCCTGCAGCTCACCTGGTTCACCAAGGAGGAGAAGGCAGAGAAGTGGATGAGGGACCTGCAGCTGGAGAGGTTTTATAGAGCCCCGCTCAGCCCCGGGCCCAGACGCGACTTTGCACATGGAATGTATTTACCAACAAGCTCATATTTTATGCAAAGCATCCCAATTAAGTAAACTGGTGGTTGTTTACCTTCCCTGCAACGCCGCCTTTTCATTTCCCTGCTCCTGCCCTGCCCAGTCAGCCTCACTGGCTCCTTTCAAGCAGCAGCATCAGAGGCCAAAATGTGTTCAGGGTATTTTTCAGCCAGAACCGGGCTGGGGTTTCAGCCACCTGGGTGGAGCGGGGCCACATTTCCAGGTGATGTCAGCACCTTCCCCTCCTGAGGCTGCCTTTCAGTCTTTGTAGTAACAAATGCAGTTTTTTTCATTATAAAGCCAGGATTAAAGGGCAGGCTCTGGCAGGGACTGGCCAGAGGTGTTGCTCTCTGTGACTCCAAGGCCTTTTAAGCCTCGTTAGACATCATTTCTTCATCAGAGAGACTGTTTGGTTTTGAACTTTTATCTCATATTGCCTTTAAAACAAATTATCCTGTCTCTTTTGCCTTTTTTGAGTTGCCTGGAGTTCTCCAATCAGCAGAACAAGAACGTTCCAGAAGGAATGATGCTGCTTTCCCATCATTCAGGTATTAGTCATTGTTATCCTGCAGAAACCACTCCCTAACAAGAACATCTTCTGACTTCAAACCTCTTCCTTCTTCCATCCCCTGTGGCCATACCCTCATTTTTCTTTGGCCCTACATCTGACCAGAGAGCTGGGGGAGGGTTGGCCCTGGACACCAAACCTCTCTGTCACTGCCCTCTGCAACTGGGCAGAGGAGAGAAAATACAACAAGGGTTTGTGGGTCGAGATGAGGTCTGGGGGAGATCCCTCCCCGAGCACCATCACGGGCAGAACAGGCTCAGGGTGGGACATGAACTGAATTTATTACCAATGGAATCAGAGCAGGAGAATGAGAAGTAAAATAAATCTTAAAAACACCTTTCCCCCCACCCCCCTCCTTCCCAAGTTCTCCCCCAGCAGTGCAGGGAGATGGGAATGAGTTATCCCAGAGGTGTCACCACCATTCCTGATGGGTTCAGCCTTGGCCAGTGGCGGGTCCGTCCTGGATCCGGCTGGAATTGGCTCCATGGACACGGGGTAACCTTCTGGCAGCTTCTCACAGAATCCCCCCCTACCAGAACCTGGCAATACCAACCCAACACAGCAGCAAACACAGTTCCTAACACTCAGCAACACTCCTGAGGGCACACACAGCTCGCCAGGGGCTCCTGAGGGCACACACAGCTCACCAGGGGCTCCTGAGGGCACACACAGCTCTCACCAGTTCCTGAGGGCACACACAGCTCACCAGGAGCTCCTGAGGGCACACACAGCTCTCACTGAGGGCACACACAGCTCACCAGGAGCTCCTGAGGGCACACACAGCTCTCATCAGGAGCTCCTGAGGGCACACACAGCTCTCACCAGTTCCTGAGGGCACACACAGCTCACCAGGAGCTCCTGAGGGCACACACAGGTCTCACCAGTTCCTGAGGGCACACACAGCTCTCACTGAGGGCACACACAGCTCACCAGGAGCTCCTGAGGGCTGGCAGTGCCAGCAAACCCAGCCCAGAGAGCAGCAGGGGTCAGGATCTTGACCCACCCTGTTCCTTCAGGACATGTCCTGACGGGGTTCCTTTCCTTCCCTGGGTTGGGTTTGACCTTGTTCCTGCTGAGGGCTCCTCATGGCTCCCAGTCATGGGTGGGAGGGCATTTCTACAGGGTTCTCCAGCAGATAAAGACACAGGGGACCTTTGAAGGATCACTTTATTTCAGGAAGACAAGAAGGCAACCGTGTGGTGAGAGCACATGAACCCCATCACAGCTGAAGAAAAGCAGCCTTTGACTCTGTTGGAAGAAGAATGTAATGCTGGATACCCACCATTCCCCATGGATAAACACAGCAAAAAGGGAGGAAAAGGGAAGAACACTGAAAATCAGAACTCATATGAGCTTTTACCCAGTTGTACTGGGTACTACACACCTCCTCTCCTTGTTTGTGACTCCCTCTGGTTCCAGGGTTTGGAGGAGGTGCTTGGAGGAGGGAAGGGAGAGGACCAGTTGTAGGTGGTAACACACAGTGAGAGCCTTGGGCAGGTGGGTGTTGGCCTGCACAGAAATGTCTCCCAGCAGGTCCATGGCTTGGCTCAGCAACTGGGAGCCAGTGACCAACCTCCCTCCTGGCTCACGTGTCCCCTGGGGCACCTCGTGGTCACCTCACACAGTCCCACACACCCTCCCCTGCCCCGTGGCTCCTCCAATCCCCACACACCTGGAGGGTGCTCAGCTCACCCAGGTGTGACCAGTGGCCATCAGTGGCCTTTAACCACCCACCCAATTCCCCCCCAGGGCACCCCAATTCCCCAGGAGCAGCTCGGCTGCACATCCCAGCACTGAAGGAACTCCAGGAGACTCAAGGTACAATGCAGCAAAAATTTTAATGGCTTTAAAGACAGAAACAAAGCAGGGAGGGCTGGCAGGGACCCAGTCAGGCAGCCCTGCCCAGCAGTGGGACACACGTCTGCCTCCCACCCCCACGGGCAGAGCGCCAGGAGCAGGACCCCGCTCCGCTGGAGGCAGGAGGGACCCCCGGCACAGCAGGGCAGAGACAACAGGGGCTCACGAGGAGCAGAAGAGAGCAGGACAAGCACAAGACATCAGCTGGCCACCTTTGCCTCCCTCCTGGGCAGCAGGAGGAAAGCCCTGGGCAAGCGCTGGCCAGCAGCTCCATCCTCAGTCCGGCTTTGGGCTCCCTGGGCGAGGCACTCGCTGGGCTCAGGCCCGGCTTTAGCAGGGCAGGCACCTCCGGCCACAGTAGCGCCCACCAAGGCCGTAGCCACCAAGGCCACCAAGGCCAAAGCCCCCGGAGTTGATGGGCACCCCGGACTCGCTCAGGATGCTGCCCACGGCGGCCGAGGTGGTGGATCCCACGGCGGTGTTCTGGGGGAAGGAGCTCAGGATGGGCCCGGGCAGGGTCACCACCACGGGCGAGGGTTCGATGATCACCCGGGAGTCCTGGCACTGCCTCACACAGGGCTCGTTGCAGCTGTTGGCCAGCGGGGTGGGGCCGCAGGGACGGCACAGGTCGTAGCAGGACATGGCTGGGGCTGGCAGACCTGGCACAGAGGGCAGGGACAGCACAGGCAGAGCGTGAGGCACGGCCTGAGATCCTGCTCAGCAGGAGGAAGAGCAGAGACTGGGAAGAAGGGACAGGCTTCGGGAGGAAGAAAGGATTAGGGACCCCATCCCCTCAGTTTCCCTACAAAGAGAACCCAACACCTTCTCCCACCTCCTCCCACCAAACAGAGAGCTCGGGAGCAGATCCAGGTACAAAGCTCTCAGCAAGAGCTGCACAGGGCACGGCCAGAGCTGAGGCCAGAAGAGAAGCAGAAAGAGGAGAAAGACAAGAAGGCAGCAAAGGTGGTTGCAGCTCACCTGGTTCACCGAGGAGGAGAAGGTAGGAGAAGTGGATGAGGAGCTGCAGTCGGACGGGCTTTTATAGAGCCCCGCACAGCCCCGGGCCCAGAAGCACCTTTGCCATGGAACGTGTTTACCAAGCTCATCTCCCATGCAAAACATCCCAATTACAGAAATGGGGATGCAAAGTGCCTTTTCATTTCCCTGGCCCTGCCATGCCCAGTCAGCCTCCCAGGCTCCTTTCAAGTGACACTATTAGAGGCCAAAATGTTCCCAGGGGCCAGGACACGTCAGCACGGGCAGATGAGGCAGCGGGTGCTGAGTGTCCCATTTCTCCAGGTGAGTCCAGGCCCTTTGCCCTCCGGGAGAGGCTTCTCATAATGAACAGGGCATGGCTTCTGGCAACTCTAAAATAATAGGCCAGGCTTACAATGTGTTTTCTGTGGCAGGAGTCACCACATCCATTGCTTAAGCGAATACCAACTGCAGCAGGGCTGGGTGTAAACTTCCCTGTCACCTTGGACACTCTGTAAGGTTTCAGAATCAGGAATTCCGCATCAAGAGAAATCCATATGCTCTTCTCCCTTCCTTGCCTTCATTGGAGACCCCCCAGGATTCTCCAATCAGCAGGAGAAGGATGTTTGAAAAGCAGGGACAGTCCTCTCCACACTGAGACTCTCCACCACCTCCACCCAGCACCAAATATCAGTGTTGGAGCTTTCCAGCACTTCTCCATCCCCAGCTCTACAAACCACTTCTGTGGGCCTACACCCTGACTCAATAACAGGCAGTGGAAAGAGCTTGCAAAGCTCTCCATGAGACATCAAAACTCCTCAGAAGGACTCATGGGCTGGGAAAACACTGGAGGCAAGCAGACATCGAGATCACTGGTTCCACTGCCAAGCACCTGGGCACACTCAGACATGCAGCTCCCAGCTGGCCCATCCCACAGGCAGCACTGATGGTGAGGGGCTGCCTGAAGGCTCTGCACTCTCTCATCGTTCCCAGACTCTGCCTTCCCTCCCTGGAATGGTTCTGGAACCCCCCAGTTCTCCTGCTGCCAGCTCAGATCCTGAGTGTTCATGGGGGTGCTTTGGGGGGGGTTTGCTGACAGCAGCTGCTGTTCAGGGAATCCTGGGATATCCTGAGCTGGAAGGGACCCACAAGGATCATCCATCCGACCCCTGGCCCTGCACAGACACCCCAACAATCCCACCCTGTCCCTCAGAGTGTTGCCCAAACCCTCCTGGAGCTCTGGCAGCCTGGGGGCCGTGCCCACTGCCCTGGGGAGCCTGGTCAGTGCCAACCACCCTCTGGGGGAAGAACCTTCTCCTGATGTCCAACCTAACCCTGCCCTGGCACAGCTCCAGGCCATTCCCTGGCTCCTGTCCCTGGTCAGAGAGCAGAGGTTGGTGATGCCCCTCCTCTGCCCCCCCTGAGGAAGTTGTGGACAGTGATCTCCTTTCAGCCGTGGGGGAAGGCACTGCAGGGGCTCCCACGGGTTATGGGACAGCACAAGAAGTGACCCCCACTCTACCTGAAGCAAGAGTAGGAGGCACAGGGCAAAACATCACCCCTGGAGGACAGATGTGGGACAAGCACCTTGGACAAGCACCTTGTCCTCTTCTGCATCACCAACTACACAACAAGTTCATGGTGTCATCCTTGGGGCTGATCCTGTGCAGGGGTAAGGATTGGACTTGATCCTTGTGGGTCCCTTCCAACTCAGCATGTTCTGTGATTCTGTGATTCTGTGACTCTGTGATTCTGTGATTCTGTGATTCTGTGATTCTGTGACTGTGATTCTGTGGTTCTGTGACTGTGGTTCTGTGATTCTGTGACTCTGTTACTCTGTGACTCTGTGATTCTGTGACTCTGCAGTTTTTGATTCTGTGAACTTAACCCAGGAGTGATGTTACTCCCCCCCATCAGTGGTTTTGCAGTCTGGGGTGGAAGACACGATGTCTCATCCTGGAGAGCTCCTTTCTTTCCTTCCCCTGTGTGCAGGGGGCTCAGAGGGACCTACTGAATGCCCTCACACATGTCATGAGCTGCAGGTCCCATGAACTCCCTGTGCTTGTGCAGCTCTGCCAGCGCCTCTGACAACTTCAGAAGGGGAGGGGAAGGCACCAAGGGGTGCCTTGGGGGCAGAAGGGAAGGGTCACAACCCCTTGGGCTCCTGTCACACCTCACACACAGGTTGGGAGCCATGGAAGGTGCCGCGGGGTTTTCTGGGAGACACGAGTCTGGTGTTCAGGACAAAGGGATGTGGGTGACTTTGATCACTTTGTCATGTGCACGGGACAGTCTCCTCCAGGTGACCATTTCAGTGGGACACCCACTCTAAAACCCTCCAAAAGGATACAAGTGCCCCACATCCTTTCAGCCACCCCTTTTCCCTGGGTGGGGTCACGTTTGCTGTTGGACCCTGGGATGCTTTAGTGGGATGAGGGAGTTGTTCCTCCCCCTTCAGTTCTGGGCTCCTCAGTGCAAGGGAGACGTGGACAAACTGGAGCAAGTCAGAGGAAAGGCCACGGGGCTGATGAAGGGGCTGGAGCATCACACACACGTGAGGAAAGACTGAGAGCTGGGAAGAGCAGGCTGGGGGCAGGGGGAAGGGCTTAGTAATGGGTTTAAATCCAAAGAGGAAGGAGTTTGGATCTTGTCAGTGCTGCCCATTGAAAGGATGAGCAGAAAAGGACACAAAAGGACAGTCAGAATTCTCCAGTGGAACCTCAGGAAGCACTGTTCCACTGATAATGTCACTGACAGTGACAGTGGACCACAGGAACACTGTGACTGACACACATGGAGCACACGGTGGGGACTCCAGCCCTGGGGATACCAAAGAGCCACCTGAACCTACAGCAACTGGCTCCATGTGGCCCTACATGAGCCAGGCTGGGCCAGATGACCTCCAGAAGTGTATTCCAACCTCAAAAACTGGTGATTCTGTGATTTCCCCCTGAGCAGCTCAGCTGGGTGTCCCAGGAGCGAAGGAGCACGAGGAGACTCAGGATATAATGCAACATAAACTTTAATGAGTGTAAAGACAGAAACAAAGCAGGGAGGGCTGGCAGGGACCCAGTCAGGCAGCCCTGCCCAGCAGTGGGACACACGTCTGCCTCCCACCCCCACGGGCAGAGCGCCAGGAGCAGGACCCCGCTCCGCTGGAGGCAGGAGGGACCCCCGGCACAGCAGGGCAGAGACAACAGGGGCTCACGAGGAGCAGAAGAGAGCAGGACAAGCACAAGACATCAGCTGGCCACCTTTGCCTCCCTCCTGGGCAGCAGGAGGAAAGCCCTGGGCAAGCGCTGGCCAGCAGCTCCATCCTCAGTCCGGCTTTGGGCTCCCTGGGCGAGGCACTCGCTGGGCTCAGGCCCGGCTTTAGCAGGGCAGGCACCTCCGGCCACAGTAGCGCCCACCAAGGCCGTAGCCACCAAGGCCACCAAGGCCAAAGCCCCCGGAGTTGATGGGCACCCCGGACTCGCTGAGGATGCTGCCCACGGCGGCCGAGGTGGTGGATCCCACGGCGGTGTTCTGGGGGAAGGAGCTCAGGATGGGCCCGGGCAGGGTCACCACCACGGGCGAGGGCTGGATCACCACCCGGGAGTCCTGGCACTGCCTCACACAGGGCTCGTTGCAGCTGTTGGCCAGCGGGGTGGGGCCGCAGGGACGGCACAGGTCGTAGCAGGACATGGCTGGGGCTGGCAGACCTGGCACAGAGGGCAGGGACAGCACGGGCAGAGCGTGAGGCACGGCCTGAGATCCTGCTCAGCAAAAGGAAACATAGACCAAGAGAGAAAGGACAGCCTCAATAGGGAAGAAGAGAACTTCAGGTGTTGCAGTCCCCAAAAGAGCCCCACAAGCACAGCCAAGACCTTCTCCCCGCTCCCTCCAGTGTGGTGAAGAGAACAGAGATGAGCACCCACTGTCTCAGCAAAACAGACCTGAGGTAAAGACCCAGAGGAAGCCAGAAGAGAAAGAGAAAAAAGACACAGAACAGAAGCAGAGGAAGGCTCTTGCTGCTCACCTGGTTCACCGAGGAGGAGAAGGCAGGAGAAGTGGATGAGGAGCTGCAGTCGGACGGGCTTTTATAGAGCCCCGAACAGCCCTGGGCCCAGAAGCACCTTTGCCATGGAACGTGTTTGCCAAGCTCATCTCCCATGCAAAACATCCCAATTAAAAAAAATTAGTGTTTTTATTTTTGCCCTGCAACACTGCCTTTTCATTTCCCCGGCCCTGCCGGGCCCAGGAGCCTCCCAGGCTCCTTTCAAGTGACACTATTAGAGGCCAAAATGTTCCCAAGGAAAATGAGACGTCAGCACGAAGAGGGTGACGCAGCCGGGGCTGAGGACTGTCCCACTTGACCAGGTGGTGCCAGTCCTTGCCCTCCAGGGCCCTGCTTTAAACTCTTTCCTGACAAATTGGGTCAGGCTCCTCATCCCCCTGAGGCTTCAGCCTGGACATCCACCTCTGAGGGTCGGCACCAGCCCTCACCTGCTCTCAGGCTGGGCTCACTCACTCGGGTTTAGGCATCGCCTTTCTGGGCAGGGCTCCTCTGCTCTTGGGCTTTAGACTCTCTTTGAGACCAAGCTTTGATCTCAGCACAAGTTTGCTGCTTCTTTTGCTTTTTTCCTCCTCTCCTTCATCCCCACCTTAAGCAGCAGAGTACCCTTGGCAGAAGGCTATTCCCCTCTAAACACTCTTGGCTGAATCACAGAATTCCAGAATCCCTGAGGATGGAAAAGACCTCCAAGGTCACCGAGTCCACCCTGTGCCCAGCCCCACCTTGTCCCCCAGCCCAATTATCAGTGGTCAAGGATGAAGGTTCCCCTCCCAGCACTCTTGGCTGAAGGCACCTCCTTGACTTGGAGCCATCCCTGTGACCAAGGCACATCCTGCCCAATGGACACATGTCCTTCTTTCTGCCCGTGGTTTGCCACAGATACTGCTTTGGCACATCCCAACCCATGGCACGTGGCCAAACCCTTGGCAGGAATTCCACAGGACACCCAGCCCTGCTCATGAGTCTTTGCAAGGACAGATGGAGGAGCAGAGAACAAAAGGTGCTTTCTGCTCTCCCTCAAGTACAACCAGAGCAGCAGGACCAAAGCACTGCCTGGCTGGGAAGGAGGGACAGAGACCTGGGCTGGTGGGATCCCAGGCCCTCAGGATCCCCAGACTGGAGGCAGAAGGGCAGGTTGGAGGGACCAAAGGATCCCTGCTGGTGACCTCTGCAGCTCCAGTGTGCACAGCAGCTGAGTGGCATTTCTGGAGCATTTGCTGCCCATCTGCTCCAGGCTCCTGTCCCTTCAGGACACAGTGACACACAGGGAATGACTCCTCACCACTTAATGCTTCTGCCCACAGGACTCTTCTGGGGGGGATCAGGTGCTTCTCCTGCTCCCTTCTAACCCCAGGAACAGTGCCCAGGACGTGTCACTGACACTGCTCATCCCTTTGGGATGAGGGGGGATGATTCCTGTGTGTCAACCCCCCTCCCATATTCATGTCCCCCCACCCTCCTCATCACCTTCTCCTCTGGCAGAGGACTCACTTCCCCTTTACTCAGTTGCCCCGGGTGCCACCATCCCTTCAGCTCCTGGGGGCTACCTCTGGCTCCAGGGTTTGGAGGAAGTGCTTGGAGGAGGGGAGGGGCAGGACCAATTCCAGGTGGTAACAGACAATCACAGCCTTGGGCAGGTGGGTGTTGACCTGCACAGAAACATCTCCCAGCAGGCCCATGGCTTGGCTCAGCAACTGGATGCCAATGACCAACCTCCCTTCTTGCTCACGTGTCCCCTGGGGCACCTCGTGGTCACCCTTGGCACAGTGACACCACAGCACACACCCTCCATGCCATGGCTCATCCAGTGCCTCTGGTCTTTGGGGTTGCTCAGCACATCCAGGGGGGAGAAAGGTCCATCACTGGCCTTTAATCACCCACCCACTTCCCCTCCAGGGCATCACATTCCCCAGGGAGCAGCTTGGCTGCACATCCCAGGACTGAAGGAACTCCAGGAGACTCAGGACATAATGTTGTGCACATTTTAATGAGTTTCAAAGGAGGTGTCAACCTGCACAGAAATATCTTCCACCAGGTCAGTGTTTTGCCTCATCAACTGGGAGCCAGTGACCAACTCCCTCCTGGCTCACGTGTCCCCTGGGGCACCTCGTGGTCACCTCACACAGTCCCACACACCCTCCCCTGCCCCGTGGCTCCTCCAATCCCCACACACCTGGAGGGTGCTCAGCTCACCCAGGTGTGACCAGTGGCCATCAGTGGCCTTTAACCACCCACCCAATTCCCCCCCAGGGCACCCCAATTCCCCAGGAGCAGCTGGGCTGCACATCCCAGCACTGAAGGAACTCCAGGAGACTCAAGGTACAATGCAGCAAAAATTTTAATGGCTTTAAAGACAGAAACAAAGCAGGGAGGGCTGGCAGGGACCCAGTCAGGCAGCCCTGCCCAGCAGTGGGACACACGTCTGCCTCCCACCCCCACGGGCAGAGCGCCAGGAGCAGGACCCCGCTCCGCTGGAGGCAGGAGGGACCCCCGGCACAGCAG
Source organism: Manacus candei (assembly GCF_025592945.1). Taxonomy (NCBI): domain Eukaryota; kingdom Metazoa; phylum Chordata; class Aves; order Passeriformes; family Pipridae; genus Manacus; species Manacus candei. Next base: position 472,019 of record NW_026138176.1, read on the forward strand.
GGCAGAGACAACAGGGGCTCACGAGGAGCAGAAGAGAGCAGGACAAGCACAAGACATCAGCTGGCCACCTTTGCCTCCCTCCTGGGCAGCAGGAGGAAAGCCCTGGGCAAGCGCTGGCCAGCAGCTCCATCCTCAGTCCGGCTTTGGGCTCCCTGGGCGAGGCACTCGCTGGGCTCAGGCCCGGCTTTAGCAGGGCAGGCACCTCCGGCCACAGTAGCGCCCACCAAGGCCGTAGCCACCAAGGCCACCAAGGCTGCCCAGGCCAAAGCCCCCGGAGTTGATGGGCACTCCTCCCTCTCTCAGGATGCTGCCCACGGCGGCCGAGGTGGTGGATCCCACGGCGGTGTTCTGGGGGAAGGAGCTCAGGATGGGCCCGGGCAGGGTCACCACCACGGGCGAGGGTTCGATGATCACCCGGGAGTCCTGGCACTGCCTCACACAGGGCTCGTTGCAGCTGTTGGCCAGCGGGGTGGGGCCGCAGGGACGGCACAGGTCGTAGCAGGACATGGCTGGGGCTGGCAGACCTGGCACAGAGGGCAGGGACAGCACAGGCAGAGCGTGAGAGGCAGGTTTCTTGTCAAAAAAGACACAGGGTGGTTTTCAGGCACAGCCTGAACAGGGAGGAAGGAACATTAAAGTGACTTGGTAGTGAAGGGGTCCCTGCAATGAAAGCCCCAGACCTTCTCCCACCCCCAGAACGGTGGCAGGGAACTGAGAGTGTGGAACAAGAGAGAACAGAAATGGTCTCAGGAGAAGCTGCACTGAGACCAGAGGGGAAAGAGAAAAGGGACAGAGAAGAGGAACAGGGGAAGGCTCCTGCAGCTCACCTGGTTCACCGAGGAGGAGAAGGCAGAAGTGGATGAGGGACCTGCAGCTGGACGGGTTTTATAGAGCCCAGCACAGCCCAGGGCACCCTCCCCACGTGTTTACCAAGCTCATCTTGCATGGAAAACACTCCCTGCTCCTGAAAGAGGCTTTGATTTGGTGCTGCAATGCTCCTTCCCCGTTTCCATGCTGGTGGCATCCCCCTTCCAGCCCAGAGCCTTGTTTTCTGTGCCATAATTAGAGATCAAACGCTTTCCGTGCCCGGCGTTGTTGGTGCAGGTAATTTAGACATTTATGGTGATCTGCTTGGAAAGCAACGTGTTTTTCCTCCTCTGCCTCTCAGTTTAGTCACTGGCTTGTCTGTCTGAGGGCCATTTCCAAATTACAATTAAAATGCTGCCAGACTCACCCCAGAGAGCTGCAGATTGGGAACATTTGCATGTTTTGCACAAATGCAGTTCCAGGTATTTTTCTCTGTCTCATGCACCACATGTCTGGTTTGAACCTCTCATTGAGAACCAAGTTTTGTTTTAGATAAAAGCCTAATTAGGTCACAAACCCTCCATGGCACCCATTTTTTAGCTTTTCAGTCACCATCAACCATTTTATTCCAGAAACCCTGTCATGGTTTATATTTATTATGTCACTCCCTTCAACTTTTGCAGCATCTCCAAGTTCTTTAAATTCCCAACACCATCAGAGTTTTTAAAAATGTTTGTTTTTTCAAGTAATTTTTGGGAATAATTCCTCCTCTGACCCGCAGAGCAACTCCTGGAAAGTCTCAGGGAGTGGTTTTTCCCTCCCTTTTTCCACCAGGAGCTGGAATGTTCCTCAGTGGGAACAAACCACTCAGCACCCGCTGTTGGACACGGGCCATTGGGCAAGTTGTGTCCCTGGCCTAATTAGGGCTGGCCTAAGCCAGGGTTTTATGTCCTGGCACCACAATTGGTGGCCAGAACATCCACTTAAGAGTATTCAGACAGCTCTGCAAAGGAATGAGAGCAATTGGGAACACGGGGCACATAATTTGGGTTTATTTGTTACCAAACCCAAACCCAGAAACCCAAATGTTTCACTCGGAGCAGCAAACAGTCATTCCTACCACAGTCAAGCCATTTGAGGGGGTAATTTTGGCTGACCAAATGAAGAAAGTCTGCAGCTTGAATTTTTGCACCCTGAACCATTTCTGTTTCATTTCATTCATTAAAGCAGAGTTTAATATGTCGTGATTGCAGCAAAACAAGAATTAAATTGCCTGTGAAGGGATAAAATTGTTCAACCAGCGGAGTTTCTGCCCATCATCCCACACAGATTTGGGATTTTATTTGTATAATTTTTTTATTTCTTTTTAAGGATTCAGGAACCAAATTAACTGGGAAGGCATCCTGTAATTATCGAGGCTGAAGAAGTGATCAGTTCCAGGATGTGATCAATCCAAAGCCAGGCTGGACAGGACATTGAGCAACCCAGGGTAGTGGGAGGTGTCCCTGCCCCGGGCAGGGGGTGGAATTAGAAGATCTTTAAAAGTCCTTTTAACCCAAACCATTCTGTGAGCCCACAAATAATGGAATTGGGTTTAGAAAATATTTTTTTTCATTAAAAAAGCATCTTCCACTCCGAGTTTCCTCCCAAAGAGTATCAGAATCCTGATCTTTCCTTCCCCCTCATCCCACAGTCAGAAGCCACCCGGGTGTGTCTGTCTGCGGGTCCCCAGGGCTGGGCAACAACAGGGAAGCTTCTCCTTTGGTCCCTTTCAAGGGAAGAACTTCAAAGTTAGTCCCAAATATTCATTAATGGTTGAGACACACCGACGGCACAAACTATGTAAATATTGCAAGTCTGTGACAAAATTTCAGTAGTTCTGTCACTGGGTCAAGAACGTCACCTGAAATTGGGCAGCTGAGGCCACTCCCTGAACCGCCTCACAAACCAGGGCTGGTGATCTTTTCATGAAAAAGTAGTTCTGTGTGGCACAACCACCTTCCAGTAAAACTTCTGGGGCAGACCCACAGCTCCTTCGAATTCTTGGGAGTGTTTAATGCAGCAGCACCGGGCAATAAAGTAAGGTGGGAATGTGGATTTTCCAACACTGTCCCCCCCAGCAGAGCTGCCCCAGCCCTGGGGAACAGCCCAGGCAGCACCTGGAGCTGCTGGAGCCACTCCAGAGGGGCTGAGCAGAGGGATGGAGCAGCTCTGCTGGCAGCAAAGGCTGGGAAAATTGGGATTGTTCAGCTTGGGGGTGACCTGACTGTGGCCTTGCAGGACCTGAAGGGGCTACAAGGAATGTGGGGAGGACAAGGACCTGGAGTGGCAGGACAAGGGGGATGGTTCAGAGTGACAGAGAGGGCAGGGTTAGATGGGATACTGGGAATAAATCCTTCCCTGTGAGGGTGGGGAGGCCCTGGCACAGGATGCCCACAGAAGCTGTGGCTGCCCCTGGATCCCTGGGAGTGTCCAAGGCCGGGTTGGAGCAACCTGGGACAGTGGAAGGTGTCCCTGCCCATGGCAGGGGGTGGAACAAAGTGATTTTTAAGGTCCCTTCCCAGCAAAGCATTCCATGATTCCGTGGTTTCCTGTAATCCCTCCTCTGAGAGGCAAAGACACCCAAAGCCATGGGGGGAGTCCATTTGCATCCACTTGGATGAAGGTTCCCTGAGATAGTAAATTATTTTATCCATTCAATTAGTGGGATTTAATATGAAAACTGTGTAGGAAATTTAAAAAATAAAATAAAAAGAAAAGGCATGATGAGCCAAGAACCCTGACCTGGTTATGAGCTGATCAGTGGAGTGACAGCTGAGGCTTTGCTCTGTTTATCTTAAAGGGGTTTTATTTCTCAATTCCCGGGTGCCTGGAGCACAGCGGGATAATCACACAGCGCCGGGAATGCAGGACCATTAATGAGCACCTGGCACTGGCAGCTGATGGGGAGGACGCCGAGCTCCTGATAAGAGACTCCGCCTCGGGGCTCCCTCCGGCACAGCTCAGCATTTGGAGGCATTTGCAGAGGAGGATTTTTACTGCTCTGTCAGAGAAGCAAACAGGGAGCAGGTAAACAACTGCAGGCGGGGATTCTGTCTGCGGGGAAGGAAGGGCAGAGCTCACGCACTTTCCCTGCTCGTCCCCTGGCTGAGCTGCAGGTTTGGGCACAGCAGCCCAGGGATGGGCTACCTGGGGACGGGTTTGTGTCGTCCTTGGTGGCTGCAGCTCTTCCCCGATCCTCAGGGACAGACCCTTTAACTGGGCTTGGTGCCCAGCTAAGCAGAGCTCGAGTGAGGAGGGACACGTGGGGAAGGGTGAGCACGGCCAGAAATGTCCTTTTCTGAGGAACAAAACCACCTATTTCTGCCCGGGCAGAACGACCCCAGTTCCCCAGCCTTTCCTCTGTGCCACGTCAGCCCTGCTGGGGCACCGCGGGATGGAAGGCTGGGAGATTCCAGCGGGGAAAAGCCTCCGTGTTCCACCCCCTTTCTCTGAAAAGCATTTCGTGTCTCGTTTCTGTTTAGTTTCTTTCTGAACTCGCTCAGTCAGTGGCCCTCACCTCCCGAGCTGGTCCTGCACAGAGCCCGGGGCAGCTCCAGGCACCGGGAACAGCCCGAGGAGGTTTCACATCGAAGGCTTTTCAAAGCACTTTGCAAACTGCCATTAATGAGTTATCCATGGAAAATGCTCATTATCATATTTCGGGCATCCAGCAAGATTGCAGAGCTCTAAAACAGGCCTGCAAGGTCACCCCGAGAGACGTGTCAAGGTTACTGATGGACCTTCTCTAGTTATGCACCGAGGTCAGAAAATATGCAAATATGCAGATGGGACCAGTCTGACCATCACAGAGAGAATGCAGAACTTAAAAAAAACCAAACAATCTGGGAAGCTAATTAGGAGCTCACACACAAAAGGCTTCTTTAATATTTCAATTAATTTAAGAAAATTCCCACAGTTTGGGCCTCCTATTTCTATTCTTATTATTTACTTGTTTTCTTTATTTCCCCCCTCCCCTTTATGTGTTTCAGAAAAGCAGCTAAATCCACATGGAGACAATTGTTCCTTGGGAACCAACCATTACCTAAGGGATGATTTTTGATGCAGGATTTTCATTAAAAAGGTATTATTTTTTTACTGAAGATCATTACTCCATAGTTAGTAATTTGCAGTAATTGCAGATTTCTTAAGTGGCAGTTTAAGTTTCGAAATACATAAACAAAGCCATGGGATTTAATTAGGGATTGTGCTTTAAACACTTTAAGCAGCTTTGGAAAACCTGGCACTTTTTTTTGCCTTGTGGAAAAGGGGAAAATTTAAAGAAGTCAGTGTTCACTGTTCACTGTGAGCAGGCTGTTGGGAAAAATTTATGCCCTGTGAGGCCCTGGCCCAGAGAAGGTGTGGCTGCCCCATCCCTGGAAGTGTCCAAGGCTTGGAGCAACCTGGGATAGGGGAAGGTGTCCCTGCCCCTGGCAGGGGGTGGCACTGGAGGGTCTTTGGAAACCCTTCCCACCCAAACCATTCCATGATTTCCTGGAACAGCTCTGGCAGATGGGAATGAACTGGGGGCTCTTCAGATTTAAGGAATTCAGACTCGGGGCTGTGTTTACTCCCTGACTGGCAGAGCTTTCCTGGGCCAAACTGGAAAAGCCATTTCAGGACACGGCCAAAAGCACTCCCAGCCCTGCCAGCCCCTCCCTTAATCCCTGTGGCATCTGCAGCAGGGAGGAAATCCTTCTCCTTTGTTTCTCAGGCCTAATCAGCTGCTCCTGGCTGTGGGCACCTGCCTGTGCTGGTGCAGGCAATGGAACCCCAGTTAAGACTTCAAAGGGCTGCTGAGATCCCAATTACCCATGATGTGATAAATGGCAGTGAGGAGAGGCTGCTTCACTCCAGGCTGCTCCCTTTGCTCCCTGAGTGACCTCTGACAATCCATTCAGCTTCTGTGCTTCGCTATTAAACCCAGATAATAACTGGAATTAAAATGTGCCAAAGGCAACGAAAAGTCCAGCTGGGAGGGAAGGGCAAAGGAGAACATTTTTATGGAGTGCCCAAAAAGGTGGCTTTGCTTTACCATAAAACTGAGCCACTGGGGCAACTGCAGTAATTAATTAAGGGATCTACTGCACACGATGCTCTCCTCCCTAAGAACAGGGCCTGGGGTGGTTTGCAGTCAGTTAAAAAATGGAATTTTTATTTTACCTTCATGTTTAAGGTTTACCTTCACTTGGCTTGTGAGCAGCAGGCTGTGTGTATTTCATATCAACACAATCAATTGTTTTCTTTAAAAGGAGTGTTGAGTGGTTGAACTGCAAGGACCAAACCTCACTACACGAAAATAAAAATATGTAACTATTTATTAGTGCCCCTGTCTGTTTATATACAAATTTACAGCTGAAATAACCCTCCTGCACAGCTTCAGTGTTCCACAGCTCCTCAGTGGCAGAGCAGGGCTTAGGCAGGTTAATTAGGGGTAAATCTCAGGATATTCCCACCTGACTTGAACAATTCCAGGGATGGGGCAGCCACAGCTTCTCTGGGCAACCCTCCCCACCCCCAGAGTAAAGAATTGATCCCCAATATTTAATCTAAACCTGCCCTCTCCCACTTTAACAAATTAAAGCCAAATGTCAGTTTGATGCAATAAGGTGTCTCAGCCTCAGATCCTCAGCTCCCCAGAGCAGCTGGGGCATCTCTGCCCCTGCCAGGAGGCACCTCCAGCACTCTGGATAAACAGCAAGGAATGAATAAATAAAACACCTCCCACCCTGAGCAGGGCAATCCTCCCAGCTGGGCCACTTCTCTTAGTCACCCCAGGGCCAAAAAGCTTTAACCCCACACTAAACTTCGTCTCAAATCCACCCTGGGACCTCATTGCCACCCAAGGCTGCCAGGAATCCTCATCCCCCTGTCCCGAGGTTTATATTCCCGGGGAGAGGTGCCAGGAGAGGAGCTGCCTCCCTTCCCTCCTTCCCTCCCTCCCTCGCCCTGCAAACCGGGAGCGAGGATTCCTTTGCTCCTAATTATTATTTACTCGCCGTTTTCCCTCACAGCATAAATCACCTGCAGCTCCGGAGGGGTCCTAAGGCAAAAGCCTTTGTGGGAACTCGGGAACAAAAGGTTTCCTGGGATTTATGCAGATGGAGCTTTGTGCAGCGGGGCTGAGCACGGGGACCTGCACTGGCCCTGTGAAGTGTGTCCCCAGCCAGGTGAGTGAGCCCCATCCCTGCAGGACAACGAGATTTAAATTAGCAACACCTTTTCATGTATTAAATCAAACTGTTTCTGATTTATGAGCTGGCGAGGCAGGACTGTTATCCCAAAACCCTCCTGGCTGCTCTGACTGGTGGCTCCTTCGGAAATCTGTTTCCATGGGACTCCTGATTTTCCTCCCCTTTGTTAGAATTTTTCTGCCATATTGATTTCCCTCTTTACAAAAACCCTTTTAAATCCACGTGTCTGGGTCCCTCATAAAAATGTTGTCAAAGTGCCCACGCCCATTTTCTCCAATAATTTACTGGTTTAATATTGAACTCACAACTCTAACCTGTGTTAAATTAAGTTCTCATCAGGACAGAGCTATTTGTTGAGTGTTATTTTTCCCCCCTCAGTCACAGAAAAACAGAGTCTGGATGGAAACACCAGTTTCAGAGCACAACCTTTCCTATAATATTGTCCTTTACAACCTGGTCAAAAACTAGAGGGAGAGGGGGGGAAAAAAACCCAATAAACAAAAAAACCAACAAGCTGTGACTCTGTGACTCGACTTGGAGTCAGGGACAGGAGAACGTGGGTGGTGTTGATGTGCCTTTCATTGCAACAGGGTCAGACCTTCCGAGCCAGAAACAAACCCAGATGCTCCTCAAATCCTACACAAGTTTCTAAAGACTGGGGGGGAGGTGAGACAAGGCAGAGCTTCCTCCTTTGGGATTGATTCTGCCCAGGGATGTTTAATGGCACTGGGAAAATGGCTGAGTGTTTATTGAGTTGTTCTCCTTATCTTTGGATATCCACAGATACCCACAGGTTCCTATAGATATAAACTATATAGGTTTCTGTGGATATAAACGATATAGGTTTTTATAGATATAAACTATATAAGTTTCTATAGATATAAACATTTACATTTAAAGGCGTTTCAGAATAAAAAAATCTCCTCCACACTGGAAAATTGGGAAATGAAGAAAAAAAAAAAAAGCTGTTTCCTGACAGGCAAAGATGCTGCTGTTACTCCCCTGAATCCCTTTCCCAGCCCGAATTTGAGAGGGAAAAACATAATGCAAAGCCCAGCAGCCCTGATGGAGCCCTGCCATGACTGAACTGTGCTTTCAGAAGCAGATCAGGCCCTTTTCTGGCCCAGGAAAGGGCTCAGGGGCTCCTGCCTGGAGGTTGGGCCACAGATTCAGCTCTGGGAAGGTCCGAGAGGGAACAAACACAAACAGGGAGCAAAACAGTTTCATTACTTGCAGAAGTTATGCATGCAGCAAAGTTTGTTTTGCAACTAATTAAGACTTCATGCAAAAAGGGTGTCACATCCTCCAGGCCATTTGACTAAGAGTATAAAAGCATTTGCTACGTAGAACCCTCCTAATCACTTGTCTTTAACTCTTCTCCTTGGTGATCCGGGTAAGTCAATTTTGAATCAATTATTGCCTTTTAAATCAATTATTATTGCTGGCTAAATATCAAATCAGAGGTTAAGCTTCTGAAATGGCAAGGGGGTGTTTTTTTCCAGAAATATCCTTTCTGTTATCCTTCAGTTTTAAGTCAATTTAAGTTCTATTCTTCAGAGCTTGAGCTGTTGGTGTTCATTTAAAGCAGGGACACGACAGAAAACTCCCTCAGAATTCTGAAGAGTCTCAGTAATTTTACAGTGGCAAGTGCTCCTTTCATATTCTAAAGACACAGATTCATTAAAGAAATTATAATTTTAAGCATTAATTTTTAATTTAAATCTCATCCTCAGCTGCCTTCAAGGAGGCTCCGGTGTCTTCCCACAGCTGGAGAACTTGTCCTGAATATTTTCAAAATCCTGCACAGATTTTTCTTACTAAAAAAAGCCACTTTACTGCTGGTCCTGTTTGAGTGGGTTTATTTTTATAAACGTTTGAACCAGTTTATTTCAGCTGGTCTCATTTTTAGGGTTGAATTCCAAACCCAGAAGGAGCACCCAAGTGCTCCTCCTTCACCTCTTTTCATGAGCACCGGGGTGAGCTTTGGCAAATTGTTTGTCTGCCTTGGGCCACTCCAAGATCCCAGCTCTGGGAGCAATCTGTGGCAGCAATTCTTTTCCCCAAGCCAGAATTGGCCATTCCAGGTCCAGCTGTTTAGCTGGGACAATATTCTGTGGTGCCTTTTCCCTGCCTCTGAGTCAAAGGCAACTCGAATCACTGGGGGAAAGCTGAAGGGGAAGCCCTGAGGATTTTAGAAGGTTAAAATGGGATATTTAGAGGGAGACACAAATGTTCTCTCTCCCCCAGAGTCCTGGGGTAAATGTAGGGACTTCTTCAGGAAATCAGTCCAAGCCCACCCTTTGCCAGCCCTTAATTCCTTCCACACCAGTTTCACCAAGGTAAAGTAAAGGAAATTATCCCTCTCCCCCACTGTTTTCCTCACCCAATTAGTGTGGGCACAATCCAGGGCAAGGAGGGCCTGACAATCTGTAATTAAACAATGCCCAGAAAAATCTGGCCTGGATATCAGGTTGGGTTTTAAAGAGCTGTGTGATTTCAAATATTCAGATGATCTGTAATGAGACCAATAAAAGATGGGTGGGTCTCCATCCTGGATCATTCTGTTCCACCTGGAACCAGGTGAGAGGAGGGAAGGAGCTTCTCCCCCGGGGGTTCTGCTCTTGCCAGTGCAGTGAGGATTAAAATCCAAGTTTAAAATATGGAATTGGGTTGGGAGTTGTGGCTTTCAATTAATAGGAGTGAGACAGAGCAGTGCCACACACTGAAAACCCTGGAGAAGAGAAGGAACAGGACAAGGGATTTTTAGCGTGAAAACTGTGGTGGTCTGGAAAATATCATCAGATATTGAAGCAATGGAGTTCAAAAGGGTTTCTTGGGAAGGAGAAGAGTTACCAGCTTGAAAACTAAACTGGACAAAATTCTCACCTGAATTATTTCCACTCTGTAATTCTCCCATTTGCCCTTTGTAATTCCCACATTTTGACCTTTGTAATTCCATTTGCCCTTTTTAACTCCCGCTTCTACCCTTTATTATTCCCATAATTGCCCTTTACAACTCCCCCATTGACCCTTTGCAATTCCCCCATTTCCCAAATGCCCCCCTACCCATCGTGCAGCCCTTTTACCTTTTAAATCTTGCTATTTAATCCCCAGTTCCTGCAGGACTAACCGTGTCCCTTCTCCCCCCATTGCAGGTGTGGCCCTGCCCCATGTCTCCCTTCCAGGGGTGCTGCCTGCCGGGGTTGCAGTGCCCCGAGCCCTTTGCTGTGACCTGCAATGAGACCTGTGTGATCCAATACCCCGACACCGTGGTGGACATCGTGGAGCCCCACCAGCCCCCCTACTCCCTGATCTACCCCGGGCCCAGGCTCACCACCTTCCCCCAGCACACCATCGTGGGATCCACCCTCCTGGACGTCAGGAGCTTCCTTGGAGCCGGGGGAGCCCTTGGGTTTAGGGGTAGGTTTGGTTCTGGGGCCGCTCTGATGAACTCAGCAGGGTCGTTTTGTGGTGCAGGGAACTTTAATCCTTTTCCTCCTCACTCATCCCAACTGTTTTGTTGTAGAACTTGCAGGCCAACCCAAACCCACCACGGATATCTGTGGATAGACTGAAAAGCAGGACTGAGCACTAAAGAGCCCGACTAAGTTTATGGATAATGGATTAGAGAAGTGCTGAGCTCCCGAGGTTCCCAGTGGAGTCAATAAATCCATGGCTTCCTGGCACTAGACCTGCCCGAGGACTAGAATTTCCAAACTCCAAGAAACTGAAATTTCACCACTGACCTGGTTCAAAATTAGGATGAAATAAACCCCCGAATTTTCGGAGAAACCAGATTTTCTAAAAAAAATCTTTATTTTATTTTCTTGGTTTGGTAAAAGTGTGTGTCAATAAATTCATTTTTATGCCAACATTGATGTTCTATTATCAATTTATCTCCAAATAAAAAGTATAAAATACTATTCAAAAGAATAGGTCTGAAAATCTTGGGTTCCAAAATGAAATTTTATCTAAATTCATATTCCTTTGTAAATTTTACTGAACCAGCATTAAAAAACAAACAAACAAACAAACAAAAACAAAAAAAACACCAGCTCTACTTGGCATTTCTTAAAATTAGGTATTTGTAAGCCTTTCTTTTGCTTTATTTCTGCTTAGACCCACAATGTAATGCTTTCCCAGCTTCTTTTTCTGCCTATATCTCATTGGATACAAGCCAGGGCAAAACCAAAAATATCAAGCACTTGTAATTGCAGATTTTTTTGCCAAATCCTTCTGACCAAAGAAGAGCAATCTATGCAAAATCCTGGAACTGGGGATTCATTGTGGACCCTCCTGAAGTCCTGAAAGTCTTTGATTATATCCAGACAGTTTTGCTCGTGTATATTCAGCTTCTCATTCCCATTAAATTCTGTCTTGCAGCAGCACTTTTGGGTTTTCCTTTTTCAGAATCCCAGAATGAGTTGGTTGGAAGAGACTCCAAAGCTCATCCTGTTCCAATCCATGGGCAGGGACACCTTCCTCTGTCCCAGGTTGCTCCAACGTGGCCTTGGACACTTCCAGGGATGGGGCAGCCACAAATTCCCTGGAAAACCACTGCCTCCCCCCCTCACAGGGAACATTCCCTTCCCAATATCCAACCTGTATTTCCCCTCTGTCAGTGTGATCCCATCTCCCCCTGTCCTGTCCCTCCAGTTCCTGGTGAACCTTTTTCTCTGCACTTTATTTTTGGCCCTTGTGAGTCCCCCTGAGTGTCTTTGTGACCTTTTCCTGAGGCTCAACCCCCAGAGCAGCATTAACCAAATCCCCACGGGACATTGGCAGGAGTTTTGCATTTTTTCAGAGCTCACCTGACCTGCCTTTTGCCATGGACTGAGGATGCTGCTGGTTTGGAGAGCTGAGCCCTGCCTGGGGCAGTGCCAGCCCCTCCCAAGGGGGTCACCAGGAAACCTCCTCCAGGCTCCTTCCCAGGCTGTCAGGAGCAAAAGTCCAAGCAAAATCCCAGAATCCCTGAGGTTGGGAAAGACCTCCAGGATCATCAAGTCCAACCTTTGATCCATCCCCACCTTGGTTCCAGCCCAGAGCACTCAGTGCCACAGCCAGTCCTTCCCTGGGCACCTCCAGGGCTGGGCACTCCAAACCTCCCTGGGCAGCCCCTGCCAAGGCCTGACCACCCTTTCCAGGGGGAAATTCCTCCTCATGGCCAACCTGACCCTCCCCTGGCACAGCCTGAGGCCGTTCCCCCTCCTCCTGTCCCTTGTTCCCTGGGAGAAGATCCTCGGGATCCCCCCTCCTGTCAGGGAGTGGCAGAGAGTGAGAAGGTCCCCCCTGAGCCTCCTTTTCTCTGGGATGATCCCTCCCAGCTCCCTCAGGAGTTCTCCAGACCCTTCTCCTGCTGCTCCAGCCCCTTCCCCAGCTCCCTTCCCTTCCCTGGACACGCTCCAGCCCCTCCGTGTCTCCCTGGCAGTGAAGGACACAGCACTTGAGGTGCCTCATCCCTGCCCAGCCCAGAGATGCAGATTGCCTTAATTAATTAAAGAACTGGGATTAATTCCCCAGCCAAGTCATGAGGCTATTCCCCAAAAATGGGACAAAAATCACCGACCAGACGTGTCCAGGCAGGACCTGGACACTGACACCCTCCCTGGGGACACTGTCACCCTCCCTGGGGACACTGTCACCCTCCCTGGGTCACCACGATGGGACAGCTTGTGCAAGGGGAAACTGCAGTGTGGAATCTGCCATGTGGAATCTGCACTGTGGAATATGCCAGGTGGAATTTCAATGTGGAATCTGCCAGGTGGAATCTGCCAGGTGGGATTTGCCAGGTGGGTACGTGCAGCTGAACAATGCAAAGGAAATATTTCTCTGTATTGGCCAACACGCAGCAATGGCTAAAACTAATGAGTTCTTAGGCTGAGAATTAATGTGTTCATGTTTCCCCACTGTAATTCCCAGTGTTTCCAACATCCTTCCTCAGCCCCCAGGACTTTTTCTCCACATTTATCCACTTGAGGTCTCAGAATCCCCAAATTCACTCTGCAGCTGCTTTTTCCATAAATCAGCCCCAGCTCCAGGTGGCTCCTGCCCGATCCCTCCAGGACCAACAGCCAGAGAGCTCTGGGAAGGCTTCACAAACACTCATTATGTGTGTACCCAAGCCAGGCCTTGCAAAACCCAGCCTGTGCCTCTGGATTTGGACACGCAGGGGTTGAGCAACTCCCGCTCTTCAGGATGAAGATCTCAGGCGTCGCTTTGCACGTGAGATCATTTCTGTGCCTTTTTTTTTTTCTTGCCTCAGAAGCTTTTTTAAATTTTAAATGAATCACCTCTCACGTCCCCCAGTGCTTTTTTAAGTGTGTGGGAAAATCCCAAGCCAAGCATCTCCTCCCCTGGGCAATCCAGGGTGCACCAGGCTGAGTTTGCATCGTGCATGAACAGGAAATATTCGTGTGTTTTGAATATCAGTGGCCTTTAACAGCCCCAGAACGTGTCTCCTGGAGGGCTCTGTGTAATTGCAGGTCAGCAAGTCAAATGCAGCAGCTGCCACCACCATGGAGTCCTGGAATGGCTTGGCTTGGAAGGGATTTTAAAGGTCTTCTGGTTCCACCCCCTGCCACGGGCAGGGACACCTCCCACTAGCCCAGGTCGCTCCAACCTTTGCTTTTCCTGCACGAAACATTGGATCAAAGACATGGGATGACCCAAATCCTCATCTCTAACCTGTCCTTGCTCTTCCTGCGCTAAACGTGGGATGAATCAACTCATATTTCATCAGATTCCATATGTTCAGGTAATAACACCTCTTTAAATTAGGCATAAAAACCTCATTAATGATGCATTGTTAATCCAGCCATTATTAGTTCTAGCCCTGGAGCATTTAAATTTCCATTAAATTCGGCCCCTCCAGGGCAAACCTGTGGCAGCAGAGGCCTGTGCTGGACAGCATTTCTCACCCTGTAGCCACCCCAAGGACTCAGGATGACTCACAGCAGATTTACCTGCTCCACCCACAGGTTGCTAAAAATACCTCCTCCATTCTCCTGTTTGTTTGTTTACATTCCTGTGGTTTGTTCCTGATTAAATAACTTCGGGTTTCCAGGCCATAAATCGCCCTGAAAGTTGGAGGTGATTGTGTGGGATTGCCCTGGGGGGAAAAAATTCCTTTCTCAAACACATCCTGCTGAAGGCCAAGCCAGGACCTACAAGGGATGTCGTGGAGGCTCCACAACATCTTCTGCAGAGCAGGAGGGCTCAGCAATGCCAGCTCAGCCCTTCTGCACCTCCATTCCTGGCCTGATGGTGCCAACAGCTCCTTCCCACCTTGGACAGGTCAGGCTGAGCATCCCAGGGATGATCCCGAGCGGGGACTGTCCCCTGGGTGATGTCACAGCCACCACAGGGAGATAAAGCTGATGCACAAAGTTATAACCCAGTCAAGGGTCATAACCCTTCAGCCCAGGGCTTCCCATGAGAGAGGGAAAAGGTTTTGGTACCTCTGTGCTGTGAAACGAAGCCTTGGGGTGGGGGAGAGAAAGCCAAACTTCCCCTGGAGAGGGACAGGGAGGCAGGTTGTGCAATGCCAGGTGGGGCAAGCAGAGGGAGACTGAACGTTGCAGGATTGACTCTCAGGAGCTGCAGGGCTGCAGTTTCCACCAATGAACAAGAAACAGGGTTAATTAAAACACGCAGGGATCAGGAATCCAAAGGGATTTGACGTCACTGAAATAATTTAATTTGCTTTCCTGCTCTGGCCAACCCAGCATTTCGATTTTCTTGCTGTACAGCAGATTTTAGTTCAGCTCTGGTCAGCACCAGGTGAGGTTTCTTCTGCTCCACTCCCTTCATTCCCTTTCCTTCTGTGCTCCTTCAACATTTGTTTCCTCTGAGTTTATCCTGCCAACAGTTCTTGGTCATTTCTCAGTGTTCAAAATCTAGTTCAATCCCAGCTAGAAGTGAACAAAAACTACAAGTCCTGGGCTCTCCTATTAAATTTAGGGGATTTTTCTGGTCTGTTAAGCCCTAGAAAAGACAAAGCACACCCAGTGAACCCCAGTCCCACCACACCCCTGGGGGTCCTGCCAAGGCTGCAAAGCGAGAAGGTCTCCACAAGAACATCAGAGAAGAAAATTTCTCCTTTTACCCCCCAAAAGACCTTCCAAAAACCCTCTTCTCTCTTGATCTGCCAAATATTCTTGGGGAAGACCACCCCTCACCCTGTGCCATCCCCATCATTTTGACCCAGGAGCTGCAGATTCATAAAATCAGCCTCTTTCTGCCAGAACTGAGCATTTAGGAGGATTTTCTGGAAACACCCTGCGGAGTCAAACACCCTGGGGATGTTCTGAGGCCTGAAAACGTTTCACAAACACATTAATTCCTTGCCTATGCAAATAGTTGTACTATCACAACACCCAGGGGTGACACCCAGTCTTGGGCAACAGTGTCACCTTCAGGGAGATAAACCAAGGTCATCTCTGGCGTTGTCCTAATTAGGCTTCACTGCCTCACCTTTGGGATCGTTGGACTTTCACTCACGGCCTGTGCAGAATCAGAGTTCCTGATAGTGCAGAAACCTGTGTGGCCGGCCTGGGAGCCACAATGAACCCTGCCCAGCCATCTGGAGCCGGGTTTCAGCTCCTTCTGCCTCCTGGGCAGAATTGTTGCTGATATAATGTTTGGCGGGGTGATGTCAGCAGGCAGAGCCTCTTTGAAGTGAGGGCAGTGACTGCTGCAAACCCACCTCAGCAAAGCAGCCACCCCAGAGCGCTTCCCTTTGATTCTTTCTCATTAGCAGATGCTCCTGACTCAGCTCCACAAACAAAACTCCTGCTCTGAAGTCCCACAGGACTGGTCTGACCACAGGAACCATCTCAGCCGGGCAGGAGTCACCCTTAATTCTGCCCTGCCTTGCACAAGGCTGTAATTTTCTAAAACAATTTCAAATTAATAGGCCCTGCCAGTATTAACATTCTGTATTGTGGTGTTTGCAGTCTGTGTTTGCTCTTTATTCCCTTTGTTAGTCATGGAATGGTTTGGGTTGGAAGGGACCTTAAAAATCATCTCATCCCACTCCCTGCCACAGGCAGGGACACCTTCCACCATCCCAGGTTGCTCCAAACTGGCCCTGGACGCTTCCAGGGATGGGGCAGCCATGGAATTACCTTACCAATATGGGATATTTCTTCCCAATATCCCACCCAAAGCTCCTCTCTTTCAGTTTGAAGCCACTCCCCTTGTCCTGCAGCCACAGTTCCCGATGAACCAGAGCCCAACAGAAAAGCTGGGTGGAAAAGAGAAGAGCCTGTCCAATATTGATACATCATGGCAGAATTTTGAGCAGATTTAATCAGTTTGTACTTCAGGGACTGCATTTTTACCCAACAGCCAGGATCTGGTTCCCAGTTGTGTCAGGGGTCTCCCAAATCCCATAGAAAACCCCACCAGAACCCTGTTGGGGGGGAATTTTGTACTTGCTCCATGTACTTTAATAGCCATGGTTTGAAACTGGAATTTGGGGAGGATCATCCTTGGAGGGGAGAAGTTCTTGCAGCAAGAAATTGCCAGAGAATTAGAACCAAGATATATGGATGTTTATCTTGGATAGCTATGGAAATAGATGCATAAATAAGGATATTTATGGATATCTATGGATATGTATGGATATACATGGATATCTTTGGAACCAAGAGATATGGAAAATTTTGTGAGGAGAAGAAAATATATTTTAAATATTCTTGACTATTTTCAGCAGAATTTTGAGCTCCTCTGCCACAGACAAGGCTAATCCTACTTTGCTGGGATTAAATCATGGAAAGCTGCTGGCACGTGGTACCAACAGGCTGGACATCATCCCACCAGCACTGAGGGACCCAAGCCTGCTCCTGGGGGAGATTCCCAGGCCCACAAACGCTCCCTCCTGTGGGAAAGGCCACTGGGAAGAGAGGAAGAGGCCCCTGGAAGGACCCTCTCAAAGTGCAGGTGCTCTGCACCCGTTTTCCCAGGGATGAGCTCTCCACTCGCTCTTCCCTCGGGATGGAAGTGCCAAGCACGTTGAAATGAGCCAAACCCACCCCAGTGGTGCTTCTGGAATGACATCCATCACATCCTGATTCCGTGAGGCACCTCCTAAACCCCCAGGGCTGTGGAGCTTATCGGGAATATTCTGGAGACATCAAGAAATGAGGTTTCAAAGGAGTCCTCCGAGATCTGCCAGTTTGTCACACAGGGCAGTGGTTTGCTGGGAATGGCAGTGCCAGCCCGGGGATTTTGGCTGCCCTGACCTCACTCAGGAGGAATCATGGAAAGGGTTCCATCAGCTCCTCATTTCCAGCTTCAGCACTGGTGGCATCACTGAACAGATAAGGCTGGGGTGGCTTTGCCCTTGGAATGTGCACCAGATCCTGCCTCTGATTTCAGAGCACACCTGGAAACCTCACCAATATCATATCAGATGGGAAACAATCCCTGATTTTCTGGAGTTTAATCAGGGCATGGACACAAACACGCAATGGCAACTGGTACTTCCAACAGGGAAGCTCAGCCTTGGCTCCTGCCCTGCTGACACATCCCAGCCTCCCTTTGCAGGGGTGTCTTGGCCAAGATAAGGCACCAAAACTCTCATTAATTCTCGGTGTATTTATAACTCTTAATGAAACCAGAGGAGGGAAAGCAGGAAACTTCAAGATGAAAAGGGCTCATCTGCATTTCGTTATTTCCCAACTCAGCTTTAGATAATCACAAGCAGGGAGCAAAACAATCCCTGCCAGTGCAGGAGGAATAAATGCAGCAGGGTTTGCTTCATGGGTAATTAAAGTGCTTTACACAAAGGGTGTCTCAGCCCCTCCAGGCATCCAGGAGAGGGTATAAATACTCTCTCCACACCAGGCTTTCCTTTACTGCTCCTCTTGACTTGTTCTCTCCGGTTCCCTGAGTAAGTTTGACTTAACAGCTCTAAAAACCTCGAGTTTACTTGGGCTTTTGCATGAATTTGTCATTAAAACCGGGACTAAACCCCGCAGAAATATTCTGGCTCACAGAGATTTTAGGGAGCACCTCCCTGCAGGTGATTTCTAGGCTGGGGAAAGGGGGGGGAAATAAAAGCAAGGGGGTTTTCAGGGCTGGTTTGGGATTTTAAATTCACGGGGAAATTCTGAATTTCAGTCTCTTGGTTCTGAAAAACTTTTAGGAGAGCTCTGAGAACAGATTTTAGGATTGGGTTTGCATGTGTGGCACAATGAGGGGATGAGGTTTTAGGATTGGGTTTGCATGTGTGGCTCGATCAGGGAATTCAGCAGTGGTTGGGTGGGGAATTCATGGATAACTATGGAAGCAAAATCCTTGTTGGAAGTTAACTTGGTGTGGCTCCATTGCTGTTATTTTAATCTGCCCATCCCTAATTTAATTGGAGTCCCAACAAGTGATGATTAGAGACCATTAAGGGAACTTTCATTTCTAACTATTAAAACTTTGCCAGCATTTGAATGTGCTTATCCAGACATTAAATTCAGCATCTTTGTGGGTCAAAGCTCTCTTTTAACCTAAGGGGATTTGGGAGAAAATGCCCTCCTTGGGGTTTTTGCCTTTTTTTTTTTTTAATTTTCAGAATTATGCCTTTAATTTACAAGCTTAAAAAATATTCTGCTGCTCCACCAAGCTTTTATGTGAGGCTTTAACCTGAAGAAATAAACATTATTAAATAGGTGTCTCCTTGCTGAAGCTGCAATTTTCTTAGTTGGGGTGACAATTTAATATTTTAATTTATATGTTTTATTTATTAAATGAGTATTTAATGCTCCCACTCATTCCCAGCCTTTCATTTTTTTTATCCTGTGCTTTAGTAGAGTGTTTTATGCCTGAAAAGAACAGGAATGTGCAAGGAAAATAATACAGAAAATGAAGCAAGGTGCTTAATTAACAGCTTATTCCCATGAAATACATGGAAAATCCAGAATTTTTTCCCCCCTGTGGCCCATCTGGGAAATGCGGGAGGCAGGAACTGCCCCGGGAAGTTGTGTGGGAGGAAAAGAGATGCTGTGGGAACAAGTCCCGACGCGTCTTCAGGACTCATTCCAAAGGAGTGGGAGGTTTCAGAGCAGATGTGGGGTTTGGGGGTGACACCCAAAGAATGGGGAGGAGTTTTGCTCCCAGAGGAGGAGAAGCAAAGAGGGAAAGTTTAATGCAGCAAATTAAAATGGAGAAATAGGTGGAGGTGAAGTAAAAGGTGGTAAATACAACAAAAGGAGCTCAACTTTGTCTTAATCCAAATGATCTCTGTCTAAAATGTCGATAACCAAGTGGGGGGGATTTTTGTTGCTTCGGGGTTTTAGTGTTTTTTTTTAATTCTGCAAATAAATCAAAAGGAGGGGGGAAAAGCATTTTTTTCTACTCCTAAGCCCATCCTTAGTTAAGTCCTGTGACTCCCATACCCATCTCTAAAAGAGCTCCTCGTTCTTGGCTTCTCTGCTGCCAAAAACTGCAGTTTGAGCTTCATCTTCTGATTTATTCCAAAGTGAGTGGTGACTTTCTGGCAAAACTGTTAACTTGTGAGCAGCAGGGATCTCCAGGCTGCATTGAAGAGCATTTAATAGAGTGGAAAAGCTCATTTTTTTAAGGTGAAAAGCTCATTTTCCAAGGTGAAAAGCTCTCAGTTGAATCAGAAAAGCGCATTTTTAACCAGGACATTTTCAGAGCTGTCACCTGCTTTAAAACTCTCAGCCTGGGACCCGATGGTCCTTGTGGGTCCCTTCCCACTCAGAATGTCCTGTGATTCTGTGAAATCCCGGGCACACAGTGAAAGGGGATGTTCAGGTTGGGTTTCAGGAGAAGGTTTTTTGCCCAGAGGGTGAAACGGGGATGGCCACGGCCCCAAACCTGCCGGAGCTCCAGGAGCACCTGGAGTGGGATCGTTGGGGTGTCCGTGCAGGGCCAGGAGCTGGATGGATGATCCTGGTGGGTCCCTTCCAGCTCAGGACGTTCTGTGACGTTCCAGGCACTCCCCACCTGCAGGAGATGACGTCCACCCAGCTGGCCTGTGCCAACCCCTGCGAGGCCAAGTGTCCCCAGCCCTTGGCCAGCAGCAGCAACGAGCCCTGCGTGGTGACCTGCGGCGACTCGCGGGTCATCATCTACCCCCCGCCCGTCGTGGTCACCTTCCCGGGGCCCATCCTCACCACCTACCCCCAGCAGACCGTGGTGGGAGCCTCGGAGCCCTCGGAGGTGGCCCTGGCGGAGCCGCCCGGCGCGGCCGCGCTGCCCGTGGAGCTCTCGGGCAGGTTGGAGGCGGCCGAGAAGGTCCCGGCCCAGGCGCTGGCCCGGCCCGAGCCCCGCTGTGCCCCGAAGTACTCCTACACCTACTCCTCCCAGTGGACTCATCCCTGCAATTCCTACCGCTCCGGGAAGCGCTGGACTCACTGACCGTGGAAGGGGCGGCAGAGGAAAGGCCGGAGGGAAGTTTGGGGGGGAGCTGGGAGGCACCCCCGGTGTGCTCTGGCTCCGGCCCCGGGACGGGCTCACGCGGGCCCCGTCTCGTTCTGCCTTTAGCTTAGAGCTGCTCTCCACGTTTCCAGCGTAGTCGTTGCTTCCGTCGTGCTTTGCCTTATTCCCGTTGCTTTGTGGGCACTGAACGTAGGGAGGCGACTCCGGGTGCCCGGCGCTGCCCAGGGCAGCACTGCCAGCAGGGGAGAGCCCCTTTTGCACAGACTGCACCACCTGGATGCTGCTGACTGAGCAGAGCCTCCCTGCAAAGGTGATCTTTGTGTTCTGTACAGTTTGGTTCCACATTTGTAGGAAAGCTGCCTCTTTCCAAATAAATGTTCTGTACCAAAAGATGTCTGCTGGTTTTCTGTGCCCCACAACAGAAGGGGAGGTTTGGGTGGATATTAGGGACAGGCTCTTCCCCCAGAGGGTGGTTGGGCACTGGAATAGGCTCCCCGGGGCACTGGTCACGGCCCCAAATATGCCAGAACTCAAGGAACATTTGGACAACACTCTCAGGAACATGGTGGCATTGTTGGGAGAAGGACTTGGAGGAGCTGCTGGGGGAGAGGCTGGACATGACCCAGCCCAGAGCCCCCCGTGCCCTGGGCTGATCCCCCAGTATGGGCAGGGGGGGACTGTGCCCCTCTGCCCCCTCAGCTGAGACCCCCCAGCAGAGCTGGGGAACAGCCCCGGGAGCACCTGGAGCTGCTGGAGCCACTCCAGAGGGGCTGAGCAGGGGGATGGAGCAGCTCTGCTGGCAGGAAAGGCTGGGAAAATTGGGATTGTTCAGCCTGGAGATTAGAAGGCCCCAAGGTGAGCCAGTTGTGGCCTTCCAGGATCTGAAGGGGCTACAAGGAATGTGGGGAGAGACTTTGGACAAGGGTCTGGAGTGGCAGGACAAGGGGGATGGTTCAAACTGACAGAGAAGAGGTTTAGATGGGATATTGGGAAGAAATTGTTCCCTATGAGGCCCTGGCACAGATTGCCCAGAGGAGCCCCATCTAGTGGAAGGTGTCCCTGCCCACAGCAGGGAGACTGGAACAAGATGATCTTTAAGGTCCCTTCCAACCCAAACCATCCTGTAATTCTATGATCTAACATTTCATATCATTGCTCAGTTAGAGACATAATTCCAGCCCGGATGAAGAACAAATTAATAACAAAAAAATTATTCATGCAATGCAGATTCTTTAATGTGGATGGAAAATGCAACAGACAGTGTCAGCAAGACACAAACCAGCACAGGAACAAGGGATGGGAAACACAAAAATCCTAAGGCAGCAGCAAGGCCCAACCCAGGGCTCCACCCCAAAGATTCCCCCTTCCTCTTGCAGGCTGGGGGTCTCTGAGCTGGGCAGAGCAGGGCAGAGTCTCATCCCAGGGTCAGAAGAGCTTTGTTGTGTGGCAGGGAGAGGGGAGCTTTTGGGGGCAGTGCTGGAAACCCCAAAACCACCAGCTGAGGGTCTGCAGGGTCACCCTGTGCAAAGAACAGGGACCTGCTGCTCCAGCCTAAAGAGGGGCTGGAAGCTTCATCCTGGCTCAGGTGGGAGAAGCCAAGAGGGGCTGGTTGTGGAGCCCCAGGGCAGAGGCAGCACTGCCCTCCCTGCATGTTTGGGGTTTAGCAGGAGCCACAGCTGCCACGGCCCCAGCCACGGCCCCAGCCCCCATATCCACAGCTGCCATAGCCCCCATAACCCCCATAACCATAACCCCCATAACCCCCATAACCCCCGTAGCCTCCGTAGCCCCCACGGCCTCCAAAAGTGCCACCGTAGCCCCCTCCAACGCCGGGGGCTCCTGCTGAGCCAACCACGCTCTGCTGGGGGAAGGAGCTGAGGATGGGCCCGGGGAAGGTGACCACTGAGGCCGGGGGCTGGATCACCACCGTGGAGTCGGGGCACTGCCGCACGCAGGGCTCGTTGCACGTGTCAGCCAGAGGGGCCGGGGTGGCCACCCCACAGGAGGGGACACACAGGCTGCCACAGGACATGCTTCGGTTCAGGAGGCAAAGCTGCAAAACAGGAGAGAATGTGAAGCCATTAGAGAGTGTCCAAAGGAGGCAGCAAATATGGGGAAGGGCCTTGATTTGAAGCCGTGGGAGGGCACTGAGGGCACTTGGTGTGTTCAGCTGGAGAAGAGGAGACTGAGGGGAGACCTCACTGCAGTTCCACCTTCCTGGGCAGGGGCAGAGGAGGGGCAGGGACTGAGCTCTGCTCTGAGGGGACCAGGGACAGCACCCAGGGAATGGCTGGAGCTGTGCCAGGGCAGGCTCAGGTTGGATCTCAGGAGAAGGTTCTTCTCCCAGAGAGAGGGTGGTTGGACACTGACCAGGCTCCCCAGGGCAGTGGGCACAGCCCCAAGGCTGCCAGAGCTCCAGGAGGGTTTGGATCTCTCAGGTGCATGGGGGACTCTTGGGGATGGGCCTGTGCAGGGCTGAGGGTTGGACTGGATGATCCTTGTGGTTCCCTTCCAACTCAGCCCATTCTGTAATTCTGTGATCTCAGATCCCAGATCCCTCCTGGCTCTGTCCCACCTGGAACCTTTCCCCAGAGGAGAAACACCTGTTTAGATCCCTTGTTCCCTCATGATCCCTGCCCACAGGAGTGGGGAAAAGCTCCTGCATTTCCAAAGCAGATGGAAAATCCCCAAGCTCCCAAAGGACTTGAGTCCACTGGTACAGTCCCAGCACTGTGAAATGGTGGAACACAGAGCCAAAGATCCCTTGAGAAAGCCACGGACGAGGAAAGAAAGCTGGAGGTAAGACATGGACTTACCAGGACGGTTGATGAGGAGAGTCAAGTGGAGAAGCTGGATAGAGGTCTGGGAACCCCTCAGCTCTTTTATACATGTCCAGGAGTGCCTGAGGCATCGGCCAGGGGGTGTTGGCAGAAGCCCCAGCTAATCATAAAATCAAGCGGACAAACCTCATGACACAATGGCAATATAGGGCAATTATATCCATCCTAATTGGGTTTACTAACGAGTAAACGTACCCTGGAGAGCAAACAGCTAATGAGAGGGACAGATCATGACAAATCACTACATGAAAGATAATTTGTTGCTGTAGCTGAGCTCACAGCACCAATAAAGCCCGATCTGTCCCTAATCCCCCGCTTTGCTTACGCTCAAGAGTTTTGGGCATCACACTGAAACTCTTTGAAATCCTTGGCACAGCCAAGACATCTGTCATTAATTCCCTTTTACAAGCTGGTAAGCAGGAGGAAGAAGCCATCCCACTCACCCAGGGCAGATCCCAAATTCCCAAGTGGCCCCGGCCTGGCAGGGGCAGGGGAGGTGGCAGGACCACAGACTCACTGGAAGGGACCACAGTGGGTCATCTGGTCCCACCTCCCTCCTCAAGGAGGGTCATCCCAGACCACATGGCACAGGGTTGGATCCAATTTGAGTTTCTCCATCATGGCAGAAATCCATTTAAAGTCAGTGAACAACACAACTGAACGGCTCATGTCGTGCACATGGAAAGCTGCAATTTCCTGCCATCTTTTAGGCCCCTGCACGTGCCCGTGGTCCCGTGGGCACAGGCTGGCTGGGCACTGAGGGCTCACATGAGGGGCTGGGCTGTGGCTCAGTGTGCTGTCCCTGGGCACTGCAATGTCCCACAGGATGCCCAGGATTGTTCAGTGTCAGCAAAGTGTTGGACTGGGGACAAATCAGGGTTTATTGGGGCTGTGAGTTACTGCAGCACCTTGTCTTTCATGTGATGATGTGCCATGGTCTGTCCCTCCCATCACCTGCTTCTTGTCCAGGGCATGTTTGAACACAGGTGCCCACAATGAGGGGATGATATATAACATCATGTGTGTCAGGAAGCTTGGGAGCTTGAATTCCTAATTACCTGGGGTTTGGGCCCCCACCCCCTGGATGATGCCTGGGGCACCCTGGGACAGGTATAAAAGAGCTGAGCTCCTTGCAGACCTCTATCCACATCCCTCCACTTGACTCTCCTCAGCAACCAGGTAAGTCCAGCTCTTGCAAACCTCTTGGGGATCTCTCCTTCCTCCTTCTGTGCAACCCCTTCCTCACACCTTGGCCTAATCCCTGTTTTCCAGAACTCCTTGTCTGTGTGACCATGTCCTGTGGCAGCCTGTGTGTCCCCTCCTGTGGGGTGGCCACCCCGGCCCCTCTGGCTGACACGTGCAACGAGCCCTGCGTGCGGCAGTGCCCCGACTCCACGGTGGTGATCCAGCCCCCGGCCTCAGTGGTCACCTTCCCCGGGCCCATCCTCAGCTCCTTCCCCCAGCAGAGCGTGGTTGGCTCAGCAGGAGCCCCCGGCGTTGGAGGGGGCTACGGTGGCACTTTTGGAGGCCGTGGGGGCTACGGAGGCTACGGGGGTTATGGGGGTTATGGTTATGGGGGTTATGGGGGCTATGGGGGCTATGGCTATGGGGGCTATGGGGGCTGTGGGGGCTCCAGAGGTGTCGGCACCTGCGATTTCGGGGGCTGGCGCAGTGGCCACAGGTACCTCAGTGGCAACTGCGGGCCCTGCTAAGCCCCAGCCCGAGTCCGGCCACAGACCCAGAGGAGCTCCAGCAAACCCTCCGGCACATCCCGACACGGCACCTGGAGGAAGGACACCCCTCTGGCATCACTGGGCTCCAGAGCTCGGGCACCTCGTGCCTGCCCGGGGCCCAGCTCTGCCCCTTTGCTGCTGTGCTTGAGCCTCCCCTCAGGACCCGCTGCCTCCTCCCGGCACAGCCCCGGGCTGGGCTCCTGATCCCGCTCCTGCCTGGGGCTCGGCACAGCTCTGCCCACTGCCAGGAGCCAGGGAAGCCCTTGGCCAGGGCCCTGCTCTTCTGCCAACTCCCTCCTCCCCTCCAACTGCAATAAAAGCTGTCTTTGCATCGCAATGTTGAGCCCTGGTTTCATTTGCTCTGTCCTCCACACCCAGTCCCCCAGTGGCACCGGGGCTTTCCAGGAGTGTCCCAGCAGCTCCCGCTCACTGAATTCTTAGGAGAACATGTGGGAGCTGCCAGGCTTCCTCCTGCCTGTCCCTGGCCATCCCAGTCCTCTGCAGGACAGGCCCCACAGCCAGCACCATCAGCATCTCCTTTTGCAGCAGCTTCTCCCTGTTTTCCCTTCCCATCTCCTCACCACTTTGGGCTCCTGCACTCTGCAGCCCAGCCAGAGCTCCTGGGCCACACAGGCAGTTCCCTGCCCACTCTGGCCCCGTCTTGCCTCCACAAGTCCTTCCTGGGATGCCCTGTGTCCCCCACACATCCCCTGAGGACATGGCTCTGACCAGGAATGGCAGGAGAGCTTCCCACAGCCGCATGTTCTGCACCAGACTGCTGGGCCTATGTGGCCTTGGAACCTATATAGTCTATGTGGCCAAGCTGGACTCTGGGTCCATGGGGCCTGTGGGGCCTGGGAGCACTATGGGGCTGATGGGGAGCACTATGGGGCTGATGGGGAGCACTATGGGGCTGAGGGACCTCTATGGACTATGGGGCTTCTTTGGCACATCTGGAAGGGAGTGACCTAAGCAGGGTGGGCAGTTTGAGCCAAGGGTGGTGGGCACTCCAACCTCCTGCTCCAAGAGCTTTGGCCTTCATGAGACTGAACAGCTCAGGACATTTCATGGCCCTGAGAGGAAACTTGGCCAGATTTGGCTGGATCTGTCTCACCACCCCTTCCCAGTGACCACCATCTCCAGCTGGGAACACGGACATGGCCAGAGACCCTGGACATGCACTTGGTCATCCCTCCATTTCCTTGGACCTCCAAAGGTGACCAACACGAGGCTGATTGGAGGAGGTGGTGCCAGGCAAGCTGGTTTGGCAGAGGATTTGGCAGAGTTTTTGTAAGACACCCCTGGCACTTTCCCATGGTCAGGGTGGGCTTTGGGAATGTCTCGTGTCTCTCCGTGGTGGGACAGCAGGGGAAACTCGGTGGGATGTGCCACCCCAGAACCTGCTGGGATGGTCTTCATCATCTGCAACACAGGGACCAAAGAGCCCAAAGGCTCCAAGGGCACTGGCATGGGAGATTCCAGCAGCCAGCCAGACCCTCCCCAAGATTTGGGGGAAGTGGGAAACAAGGAAGGATGAATTAAAACCAGAGGTCAACATTGCAATGCAAGACAGCTTTTATTGCAGTTGGAAGGGAGGAGGGAGCTGGGACAAGAGCAGGGCCCTGGCCAAGGGCAGCCCTGTCTCCTGGCAGCGGGCAGAGCTCCGAGGAGCCCCAGCCGGGCACAGGAGCAGGAGCCAGAGCGAGTGTCTGTCAGCAGGGCCAGCGAGGCTCTGGGGGGGCTCAGGCGGGGCAGCAGGAAGGCAGAGCTGGTTCCCAGGCAGGCACGAGGCGTCCAGGCTCTGGAGCCAGTGATGCTGAAGGGCTGTTTCTCCACAGAGGGTCGTGTCGGGATGTGCCAGTGGCTCTTCTGGAGCTCTCCTGGCTCCGTGGCCGGGCTCGGGCTGGGGCTTAGCAGGGCCCGCAGTTGCCATTCAGGTACCTGTGGCCACGGCGCCAGCCCCCGTACCCACAGCTGCCATAGCCCCCATAGCCTCCCCAGCCCCCAAGGCCTCCATAGCCATAACCCCCATAGCCACAGCCCCCATAGCCCCCAAGGCCTCCATAGCCATAACCCCCATAGCCCCCAAGGCCTCCATAGCCCCAGCCCCCATAACCCCCAAGGCCTCCATAGCCCCAGCCCCCATAACCATAACCCCCATAACCCCCGTAGCCTCCGTAGCCCCCACGGCCTCCAAAAGTGCCACCGTAGCCCCCTCCAACGCCGGGGGCTCCTGCTGAGCCAACCACGCTCTGCTGGGGGAAGGAGCTGAGGATGGGCCCGGGGAAGGTGACCACTGAGGCCGGGGGCTGGATCACCACCGTGGAGTCGGGGCACTGCCGCACGCAGGGCTCGTTGCACGTGTCAGCCAGAGGGGCCGGGGTGGCCACCCCACAGGAGGGGACACACAGGCTGCCACAGGACATGGTCACACAGACAAGGAGTTCTGGAAAACAGGGATTAGGCCAAGGTGTGAGGAAGGGGTTGCATAGAAGGAGGAAGGAGAGATCCCCAAGAGGTTTGCAAGAGCTGGACTTACCTGGTTGCTGAGGAGAGTCAAGTGGAGGGATGCGGATAGAGGTCTGCAAGGAGCTCAGCTCTTTTATACCTGTCCCAGGGTGCCTGGGGCATCAGGAAAGGGAGTGGTGGCAAAAACTTCAGGTAATTAGGAATTCAAGCTGACAAGCTTCATGATAAATATAGTGATAGGAGACAATTATAGGCCTCCTCATGGGGGACACTGGTGTGCAAATGTGTCCTGGAGTGGAAGGAGATGATGGGAGGGACAGAGCGTGGCACATCATCACATGAAAGACAAGGCAATTTAAGCCCCAATAAACCCTGATTTGCCCCTAATCTCTCCCTTTGCTTACACAGAACAATCCTGGGCATCCTGTGGGACATTGCAGTGCCCAGGGACAGCACACTGAGCCACAGCCCAGCCCTGCACGTGAGCCCTCAGTGCCCAGCCAGCCTGTGCCCACGGGACCATGGGCACGTGCAGCCTGGCTCTCTGAGGCTGCTCAGCCAACATCTCCTGGCACAGCCCTCCATGCTGAGCAATCCAAGCCCCTCACAGAGGGCTCAGGCTGGACTGTGCCCACAGCCAGGAGCTGAGGAGCTCACAGTCCCCTGGGCCTCTTGCTGCCCCTCTGCTCCTCCACTTGTGTCCCCGCTCCCGCAGCTCTCCCGAGCTCTGTCCCACTGCTCTCCACAGCCCCTCTGTGCTTGGGGCTTTGCCACACGTGGGACCTGTCTCCTCTACTCTTTGCATGGCCAGCAAGAGAAACATGGACCTAAAATCCCAGTGTCTCCAGAACCTTAGAGAGATGTCGGGGGACCCCAAGACCATGAGATGAGCAGCTTGTGCTGGCAGTGGGAGCTGATGGGTCTTTGGGAGTCACCCCGAGCTTGGAATGGCTTCTCCTTTGCCCAACCTGCTGGTGCCTCTGTTTACCAGCCTGTAAAAGGGAGGTAATGACAGGCGTGATGGCTGTGACAGGATTTCAGATGCTTCTGAGAGATGCCCGGAATTCTTCTCTGTAAGCAAAATGTAGGATTAGTGACAGATTGGGGTTTATTGGTGTTGCTGGTTCAGCTGTAGCACCTTGTCTTTCATGTAATGATGTGCCACAGTCTGTCCCTCCCATCACCTCCTTCCGCTCCAGGGCACGTTTGCACACCAACATCCCCAGTGAGGGGGTGACATGTAATTCTCTTGCATCACTATCTCTCTGATGAAACTTAGCTTGAATTCCTAATTACCTGGAGTTTGGGCCCCCACCCCCTTTCCTGTTCCCGTGGGCATCCTGGGACAGGTATAAAAGAGCTGAGCTCCTTGCAGACCTCTATCCGCATCCCTCCACTTGACTCTCCTCAGCAACCAGGTAAGTCCAGCTCTTGCAAACCTCTTGGGGATCTCTCCTTCCTCCTTCTATGCAACCCCTTCCTCACACCTTGGCCTAATCCCTGTTTTCCAGAACTCCTTGTCTGTGTGACCATGTCCTGTGGCAGCCTGTGTGTCCCCTCCTGTGGGGTGGCCACCCCGGCCCCTCTGGCTGACACGTGCAACGAGCCCTGCGTGCGGCAGTGCCCCGACTCCACGGTGGTGATCCAGCCCCCGGCCTCAGTGGTCACCTTCCCCGGGCCCATCCTCAGCTCCTTCCCCCAGCAGAGCGTGGTTGGCTCAGCAGGAGCCCCCGGCGTTGGAGGGGGCTACGGTGGCACTTTTGGAGGCCGTGGGGGCTACGGGGGTTATGGGGGTTATGGTTATGGGGGCTGGGGCTATGGAGGCCTTGGGGGTTATGGGGGTTGGGGTTATGGAGGCCTTGGGGGCTATGGGGGTTATGGCTATGGAGGCCTTGGGGGCTATGGGGGCTGTGGCTATGGGGGTTATGGCTATGGAGGCCTTGGGGGCTGGGGAGGCTATGGGGGCTATGGCAGCTGTGGGTACGGGGGCTGGCGCCGTGGCCACAGGTACCTGAATGGCAACTGCGGGCCCTGCTAAGCCCCAGCCCGAGCCCGGCCACGGAGCCAGGAGAGCTCCAGAAGAGCCACTGGCACATCCCGACACGACCCTCTGTGGAGAAACAGCCCTTCAGCATCACTGGCTCCAGAGCCTGGACGCCTCGTGCCTGCCTGGGAACCAGCTCTGCCTTCCTGCTGCCCCGCCTGAGCCCCCCCAGAGCCTCGCTGGCCCTGCTGACAGACACTCGCTCTGGCTCCTGCTCCTGTGCCCGGCTGGGGCTCCTCGGAGCTCTGCCCGCTGCCAGGAGACAGGGCTGCCCTTGGCCAGGGCCCTGCTCTTGTCCCAGCTCCCTCCTCCCTTCCAACTGCAATAAAAGCTGTCTTGCATTGCAATGTTGACCTCTGGTTTTAATTCATCCTTCCTTGTTTCCCACTTCCCCCAAATCTTGGGGAGGGTCTGGCTGGCTGCTGGAATCTCCCATGCCAGTGCCCTTGGAGCCTTTGGGCTCTTTGGTCCCTGTGTTGCAGATGATGAAGACCATCCCAGCAGGTTCTGGGGTGGCACATCCCACCGAGTTTCCCCTGCTGTCCCACCACGGAGAGACACGAGACATTCCCAAAGCCCACCCTGACCATGGGAAAGTGCCAGGGGTGTCTTACAAAAACTCTGCCAAATCCTCTGCCAAACCAGCTTGCCTGGCACCACCTCCTCCAATCAGCCTCGTGTTGGTCACCTTTGGAGGTCCAAGGAAATGGAGGGATGACCAAGTGCATGTCCAGGGTCTCTGGCCATGTCCGTGTTCCCAGTGGAGATGGTGGTCACTGGGAAGGGGTGGTGAGACAGATCCAGCCAAATCTGGCCAAGTTTCCTCTCAGGGCCATGAAATGTCCTGAGCTGTTCAGTCTCATGAAGGCCAAAGCTCTTGGAGCAGGAGGTTGGAGTGCCCACCACCCTTGGCTCAAACTGCCCACCCTGCTTAGGTCACTCCCTTCCAGATGTGCCAAAGAAGCCCCATAGTCCACAGAGGTCCCTCAGCCCCATAGTGCTCCCCATCAGCCCCATAGTGCTCCCCATCAGCCCCATAGTGCTCCCAGGCCCCACAGGCCCCATGGACCCCCAAGTCCAGCTTGGCCAGGCAGACTCCATAGGTTCCAAGGCCACATAGGCCCAGCAGAGTCTGGTGCAGAGCACGGGGCTGTGGGAAGCTCTCCTGCCATTCCTGGTCAGAGCCGTGTCCTCAGGGGATGTGTGGGGGACACAAGGAATCCCAGGTAGGACTTGTGAAGGCAAGACAGGGCCAGAAGTGCTCCAAGGAACAGTGGAACCCACAGTAAAAAAAGGAGAGGGAGGTGGTGTGGAGGTGCAAGAATGTTGGAGAGGATGGAGGCAAAGGAGTTGGGGAGGTGTGGGGGTTGTTCACCCTCTCCCATATCTACCCATGGCCTCCCAAGTGACTCTGAGCTGGGCTGTGTCTGTTGGAGTGATTCCATTTGTGTTCCAATCCCCAGAGCCCTGGGCTTCAGGCAGCCGACTGGGAATGTCCAGAGTGGGCAGGGAACTGCCTGTGTGGCCCAGAAGCTCTGGCTGGGCTGCAGAGTGCAGGAGCCCAAAGTGGGGAGGAGATGGGAAGGGAAAACAGGGAGAAGCTGCTGCAAAGGGAGATGCTGATGGTGCTGGCTGTGGGGCCTGTCCTGCAGAGGACTGGGATGGCCAGGGACAGGCAGGAGGAAGCCTGGCAGCTCCCACATGTTCTCCTAAGAATTCAGTGAGCGGGAGCTGCTGGGACACTCCTGGAAAGCCCCGGTGCCACTGGGGGACTGGGTGTGGAGGACAGAGCAAATGAAACCAGGGCTCAACATTGCGATGCAAAGACAGCTTTTATTGCAGTTGGAGGGGAGGAGGGAGTTGGCAGAAGAGCAGGGCCCTGGCCAAGGGCTTCCCTGGCTCCTGGCAGTGGGCAGAGCTGTGCCGAGCCCCAGGCAGGAGCGGGATCAGGAGCCCAGCCCGGGGCTGTGCCGGGAGGAGGCAGCGGGTCCTGAGGGGAGGCTCAAGCACAGCAGCAAAGGGGCAGAGCTGGGCCCCGGGCAGGCACGAGGTGCCCGAGCTCTGGAGCCCAGTGATGCCAGAGGGGTGTCCTTCCTCCAGGTGCCGTGTCGGGATGTGCCGGAGGGTTTGCTGGAGCTCCTCTGGGTCTGTGGCCGGACTCGGGCTGGGGCTTAGCAGGGCCCGCAGTTGCCACTGAGGTACCTGTGGCCACTGCGCCAGCCCCCGAAATCGCAGGTGCCGACACCTCTGGAGCCCCCACAGCCCCCATAGCCCCCATAGCCATAGCCCCCATAGCCCCCAAGGCCTCCATAACCCCCATAGCCATAACCCCCATAACCCCCGTAGCCTCCGTAGCCCCCACGGCCTCCAAAAGTGCCACCGTAGCCCCCTCCAACGCCGGGGGCTCCTGCTGAGCCAACCACGCTCTGCTGGGGGAAGGAGCTGAGGATGGGCCCGGGGAAGGTGACCACTGAGGCCGGGGGCTGGATCACCACCGTGGAGTCGGGGCACTGCCGCACGCAGGGCTCGTTGCACGTGTCAGCCAGAGGGGCCGGGGTGGCCACCCCACAGGAGGGGACACACAGGCTGCCACAGGACATGGTCACACAGACAAGGAGTTCTGGAAAACAGGGATTAGGCCAAGGTGTGAGGAAGGGGTTGCACAGAAGGAGGAAGGAGAGATCCCCAAGAGGTTTGCAAGAGCTGGACTTACCTGGTTGCTGAGGAGAGTCAAGTGGAGGGATGTGGATAGAGGTCTGCAAGGAGCTCAGCTCTTTTATACCTGTCCCAGGGTGCCCCAGGCATCATCCAGGGGGTGGGGACCCAAACCCCAGGTAATTAGGAATTCAGGCTGACAACCTTCCTGACACAGATGATGTTATATGTCATCTCCTTATTGGGGACACTGATGTGCAAACGTGCCCTGGACAAGAAGCAGGTGATGGGAGGGACAGACTGTGGCACATCATTACATGAAAGACAAGGTGCTGCAGTAACTCACAGCCCCAATAAACCCTGATTTGTCCCTAATCCCACGTTTTGCTTACAGAGAAGAATTCCGGGCATCTCGCAGAAGCATCTGAAATCCTGTCACAGCCATCACGCCTGTCATTACCTCCCTTTTACGGGCTGGTAAACAGAGGCACCAGCAGGTTGGGCAAAGGAGAAGCCATTCCAAGCTCGGGGTGACTCCCAAAGACCCATCAGCTCCCACTGCCAGCACAAGCTGCTCATCTCATGGTCTTGGGGTCCCCCGACATCTCTCTAAGGTTCTGGAGACACTGGGATTTTAGGTCCATGTTTCTCTTGCTGGCCATGCAAAGAGTAGAGGAGACAGGTCCCACGTGTGGCAAAGCCCCAAGCACAGAGGGGCTGTGGAGAGCAGTGGGACAGAGCTCGGGAGAGCTGCGGGAGCGGGGACACAAGTGGAGGAGCAGAGGGGCAGCAAGAGGCCCAGGGGACTGTGAGCTCCTCAGCTCCTGGCTGTGGGCACAGTCCAGCCTGAGCCCTCTGTGAGGGGCTTGGATTGCTCAGCATGGAGGGCTGTGCCAGGAGATGTTGGCTGAGCAACCACAGAGAGCCAGGCTGCACGTGCCCATGGTCCCGTGGGCACAGGCTGGCTGGGCACTGAGGGCTCACGTGCAGGGCTGGGCTGTGGCTCAGTGTGCTGTCCCTGGGCACTGCAATGTCCCACAGGATGCTCAGGATTGTTCTGTGTAAGCAAAGGGAGAGATTAGGGGCAAATCAGGGTTTATTGGGGCTTAAATTGCCTTGTCTTTCATGTGATGATGTGCCACGCTCTGTCCCTCCCATGCCAATGTCTCCGTGAGGGGATGACCTATAATTGTCTTGCATCACGAAGCTTCTCCCCTGGATTTCATGATTATCTGGGGTTTGAGCTCCCACCCCTTGGACAATGCCCCAGGCACTGTGGGACAGGTATAAAAGAGCTGAGCTCCTTGCAGACCTCTATCCACATCTCTCCACTTGACTCTCCTCAGCAACCAGGTAAGTCCAGCTCTCCAAAACCTCTTGGGGATCTCTCCTTCCTCCTTCTGTGCAACCCCTTCCTCACACCTTGGCCTAATCCCTGTTTTCCAGAACTCCTTGTCTGTGTGACCATGTCCTGTGGCAGCCTGTGTGTCCCCTCCTGTGGGGTGGCCACCCCGGCCCCTCTGGCTGACACGTGCAACGAGCCCTGCGTGCGGCAGTGCCCCGACTCCACGGTGGTGATCCAGCCCCCGGCCTCAGTGGTCACCTTCCCCGGGCCCATCCTCAGCTCCTTCCCCCAGCAGAGCGTGGTTGGCTCAGCAGGAGCCCCCGGCGTTGGAGGGGGCTATGGTGGCACTTTTGGAGGCCGTGGGGGCTACGGAGGCTACGGGGGTTATGGGGGTTATGGTTATGGGGGCTGGGGCTATGGAGGCCTTGGGGGTTATGGGGGTTGGGGTTATGGAGGCCTTGGGGGCTATGGGGGCTATGGCAGCTGTGGATATGGGGGCTGGGGCCGTGGCTGGGGCCGTGGCAGCTGTGGCTCCTGCTAAACCCCAAACATGCAGGGAGGGCAGTGCTGCCTCTGCCCTGGGGCTCCACAACCAGCCTCTCTTGGCTTCTCCCACCTGAGCCAGGATGAAGCTTCCAGCCCCTCTTTAGGCTGGAGCAGCAGGTCCCTGTTCTTTGCACAGGGTGACCCTGCAGACCCTCAGCTGGTGGTTTTGGGGTTTCCAGCACTGCCCACAAAAACTTTCCTCTCCCTGCCATCCAACAAAGCTCTTCTGACCCTGGGATGAGACTCTGCCCTGCTCTGCCCAGCTCAGAGACCCCCAGCCTGCAAGAGGAAGGGAGAATCTTTGGGGTGGAGCCCTGGGTTGGGCCTTGCTGCTGCCTTAGGATTTTTGTGTTTCCAATCCCTTGTTCCTGTGCTGGTTTGTGTCTTGCTGACACTGTCTGTTGCATTTTCCATCCACATTAAAACTTCACTTTGCTGCAGTAACTTGGTTTTTGGTTGGTTTTTATGAGTTTGCTCTTCTGATTTTCCACATTGAGCAGGGACATGTTCACAGAGTCCCAGAATCCTTGTGGTTGGAAAAGACCTCCAGGGTCATCACCCTGTGCCCCATCCCCACCTTGGCCCCAGCCCAGAGCACTCAGTGCCACAGCCAGTCCTTCCCTGGACACCTCCAGGGCTGGGCACTCCCCCACCTCCCTGGGCAGCCCCTGCCAAGGCCTGAACACCCTTTCCAGGGGGAAATTCCTCCTGAGATGATGATGATCATGAAGCTCAAGTCACATTAGTTGGTGAACAGGGTTTGTGAGACACTCAACAGCTCATGGACACCCCTGTGTTGTAGCACACAGTGGATGCAAACAAGTTATTACCCCCATTCTAAGGGACAGGTTTAAAGGGAAAAGCATCAGTTAATTCATTTATTCCTTTTTTGGTCCTTTTCTCCAGCAGAAATACAAAATGTCTTCTTTCCACAGCAGATAATTTTAGAAGTTCAAAGCACCTCTCAGACGCTCGTAACTATTTTATATATTTATAGTGTGTTATTAGTCTATTAAAAGCTTAATTCTCTTCTCAGGTGCTTCATTATTGAAAAACAGTCACTTCAAAGGTGCGTGTTGGGGCATTTCAATGTTTACTTTAGTCAGAATGGGATTTTAGGGCCTTCAAATGTTTCATTCAGATGTGGCTCTAAACAGACAACCACGAGAGACCCTAAAACTGCCTCCTTTGCCTTCTCATCCTCGAAATTTGGATTTCTTTCTTCCACAAAGATGATTTGGGGTCTGGAGCATCTCTGATGAGCAGAGACTGTGGGAGCTGGGCCTGGTTAGTCCGGAGAAGAGAAGGCTGGGAGGGGATCCCTTCTATGCACACAAATATATCAAATATCCACACAAACCTCTCATCTGAGAGGGGATCCCACCCATCCACACAAATATTTCCAAGGGGTGGCAGATGATGGTCCCAGACTCCTCCCAGTGGTGCCCAGTGACAGGGTAAGGAGTGATGGCCACAAACTAAACCTCAAGAAGTTCAACACGAGGCAGAACTTTTTTCCAGGGAGGGTGGACCAGCTGCCCAGGGAGGGTGTGGAGTCTCCTCTCTGGGGACATTCCAACCCCTCCTGGGCGTGTCTCTGTGTCACCTGCTCTGGGTGACCCTGCCTTGCACTGGGTGATCTCCGGAGGTCCCTTCCAAGCCACTGTGGGATCCTGGGATTCTGTGAAGTCGCCTCTGCGTGTTCAGAGGGCGGCGATTCCACTCCCAGGAGGGGCTCGAGGGTTCGATGGGGCTCTCGAAGCTCTTCACCAGCCCTTTGTGCCCAGACTCTGGGACAGCATCGCGCTATTAACAGGTTATTGCTGCCATTTGGACACTTCAGTCAGGAGTAATGAGTCCCTTTGGAATTGCGTCAAGGGCTCTCACCTTAATGACACCGGGGTGATTCCACAGCCTGGGAACTTCGCACCATTTCATTGTCATTCAAATGGAGCGCTTGAAGCGACGCTCGCAAACACTTGTCCTGAGCAGCACTTAATGAGGCCAACGGAAAGTGCGATTTTCTGCTCTCTAAGAGATCAGGTCTCTAAATCCAGAAAGCTGGACAAACCTTAGACACTGCCAGCAAAAAAAAAAAAAAAAAAAAAAAAAAAAAAACCACCAAAAAAAAAAAACAAACAAAAAAAAAAAAAAAAAAAACC
The DNA here is from genome assembly GCF_025592945.1 of Manacus candei. Taxonomy (NCBI): domain Eukaryota; kingdom Metazoa; phylum Chordata; class Aves; order Passeriformes; family Pipridae; genus Manacus; species Manacus candei. The sequence goes on from NW_026138176.1 coordinate 508,251, forward strand.
ACGAGAAAGAGGAATTTTCTGCCAACATCTTGTCTTACTCCCCAGTAATTCTGGGGTTGTTCTTATGTCCAGTGGCAGAGCTGTGATGCTGAAGCAAATTGAAAAAATATTTCCAAACCCTTCCTAGGAAATTCCAGAACCGGCAACTTCATTTTTTTTTTTTTTTGAGGCTCTACTGGGTTATTAGTTTGCAAAATGTGTGCTCAGGTTCAGCTGAGCTCTAAATGAGTCTCATAAAAGCCACAGGGTGCTGTGTGTCTCCTAAAACATCAAGCTGGGGACAAAAATCTGTGTATATCCAAGTCAGAAAAAAGAAAACCAGGGACATGAAATGATGATGTAACATTTTTAATAAGAATAAAGCTCACAATCTAAAATAGCACAGAAAGCAGAAGAAGAAAGAAATGGGTACAACATGAATTTATATCTGCAGAAAATCTCCCGGTTTCATTGGAACAATTTTGCTGGAGCATTTTACTGCCAATTTACATTTTTAAACCTTTCCACTTGCTTCAAGTCGAATGAAACAAACCTGATTAGACGAATTAGTGTTTCTTTGGTGCAGTTTCAAAGGCAGTTAAGGTAGAAAAACATCCCTAGGAGGGCTCGTACAGGCACACTCTAGACTTCATTAAAATCAGCCGAGAAAGAGCTATAAATGAGTTAAGTCGTTCACCCGAATTAACCAACATTAAACCCGCGTTCCTTCACACCACCAAACCCGGGCAGGGCTAAGAAACCGGCAGAGAAAAAGGGAGACAAAACGCTTGGGAAGAAGGTTGAAGCTTTATGGGAAGGCTGAGCTCTCCGAGTCCTGCAGCTTTTCGCAGTCCCGGAGCTCCCGCAAAGCTCCGCCGAAAATCAGCCGCGAATTCCTCGATTCCGGTGGTCGTTTCCCGTTCGGTCTGTGGATCTAGCAGGGGTAGCAGGGGTAGCAGCTGCCGTAGCTGTACCTCTGGCTGTACCGGGAGTAGGGGGAGCAGTAGCGGCCGCTGTAGGACGGGCAGCAGTCGCGGACCCCGCACTGGTAGCTCTGGGACCCGCAGGGGCTCCCGCAGTCGTAGCTCCGGTAGCTGTACACGGCCCCGAAGCTGCAGGGGGAGTAGCAGGAGTCCTCACACTGCCGCTGGTAGTAGAAAGTCATCTTGGCTGGGTGGAGGGGGGCGAGCCTGGAACGGAGCAGGGCAGAAAAAGCCCGTGAGGTGCGAGGAAACCCCGAGGACGTGCAGCAAACCCACTGCCCGGCTCCCTCTGCGCTCCTCTGCTGTTCCCTCCTGATTTGTAAAGCCGGGTCTCTCCCCTAATCCTCCATCCTGAGCCTTCCCAGCCTCACTGGCTGCACCCCCGGGAAATGGGATTGCGAGCCGTGACTCTGCGTCTAAAGACCTGGGAGGGAATAAACCGAAAACCCTCCACAGGCTTTGTACCGAGACAAAGACTTCAGGGGAAAAGAGGATGCCTGCAGAACGCTCAAATATTAATTAAAATCCAGGGAGGAAAGGCTATTTTACATACGAATAACTCTCATCAAATCCCAGCCTTCATTCCCAATGCCTTTATCTTGTAGATGGGCAGAAAAGAAAGGAGGGGGAATAGTAACAAATACATCTCTTCACTATTCACCAAAATTTCCTAAATCTATCCCGACTTACCCAAGTGTCCAAGGAGGATAAAGCAGGAGAAGCGAGTGCCTGGTTTTCGGCTGTGCAGGGTTTTTATAGAGCGTCCAGTCCCGCCCCAGCTCGGGTCAGCTCCAATTACCAACCCCTTTTTGCCTCCCCCATGACTCCTTCCCATTGATATCCCGCTCCTCCACAGGGTTTCTGATTATTGGTCCGGGCTACACCCCTGCAGGTCCCTTTCATCTCAAAGCTACTCAGGGCAATTAAGCCTTGGTATCATCCTGCTGAATTGGCTCTTCGGCACCGCGACAGGTCGCCAGAATACGCAAGGACTCCGGAATTCCACACGCAGCGCCCTTGGAGGAGCAGCCTCGCTGGGCAGTGTCGGCCCACCTGCTTCGCTGGGCATTTTTTCCCCCTGAAACAGCCGTGGAAGGGAAGCACAACCGCAGCTTCTCTCGTGTTCCACACCTCCAATGAGCCGGGAGGCAGCACCGACCCCTCCGACGTTCCCGGTGACTTGCACAGGGGAAAAGACCATTCCTTTGATTTGGGGCCGGCATTGATTCAGCCGGAAAATTGGCCTGTGAGCACCGAAATGGTATGTACACGACGCATTTCAGAGGGAAAAAACCCCCCGAGCCCCAGTTGTGAAGCTATAAATTACGAGTTAATAAAGCACAGAAACAGCACAGCCCGATACGCGTTTTTAGAGCGGGTCTTACATAACCGGGCGTAGCAAGGTGGCATTAACGTTCAAATAATAAATCTCTTTGTGCAGGGAAATATTTAATAAGTATTAATGAAGGCTTTGATATTCGAAATTTAGAGAAAGGCCCAGAACTCCTGACATGCCTGTCATTATCCTGCCTTTGGATGCGGGTAAACAGCAGTGCTTGGAGGTGAAGGTCACCAGGGAAGACCAAGTTGTTGCTGCTTCCCAAGTCACATTCACAGGGCTCAGCATTAATCATCAAATTAATTAAACACCTCAACAACACTAAGAAAACATCACATTAAACCATATTTGGAATTTGGGGGATTCCTCAGGAAAACTACAGTTATTAGAGAGATAAGTCCCTGTTTTGTCATGAACCCCTGAGCAAATAATTTTAGGATCTAAGCATAAAAAGAGCACCAAACAGATATTCCTTCTGTGTAGACTTAGGAGTTTGTTAATTTTGGTCAAAGTAATTGATAGAGCACAGCAAGCAAATAAATCAGATTTTCTCCAGAATGACCTTCCTGTGGGAGGTCATGGTACAAAATTAACACATCCATGCACCACAAAAATATTAAAAAATTATAACTAAAAATACACAACTATTCTGATCAAAAACTGCAATTCTGAAATAAAAAACCAAAACAAATAATAAACTATTTCTGCCAAAAATAATTGCAGTCCTTTGTTCCTCTGAGGAATCCAGAGTCATTGCAGGCTTTGTGAATTGGCATTTGTCCATTCATCCAAAACTGGGATTGTGAGCATCAATTAATTCTGCTCTCAATATCCTTCCTTCCCTTTCCTGTTATAACTCAGATTTCACCACACTAATTCTGCAAATATAATTGACCCCGGAAGTCTGAACATGAAAGAAAACGACAACGCAAGGTCATGCTTTTGGAAGCCAAGACCTGACTAATAGTTCCCAAAGCAAGGAAAACAATGACATCAACCCAAGGAACGACGTGCAGACGGTAAATTTGGGTTGGGATGAATAGCAGGTTAAAGGACAGGAGGCTTGGGCAGATAAATATATAAAAGGGGGAGAAACTCGAGGCTCTCCACTCGCATCTTCAGCTTTACCTCCTCGCCCAACGTGGTAAGTCAGGCTTCCTGCACTGCCTTTACTGCTGGGGTTCGCTGTATTGGGATAGACATGGCATTAATACTTTAAAAGTATATTTTAAAAGGGATTTCATAGCCATGAAATCCTTTTTTTTTTTTTGCTAAAAATCCTATATTAAGCTGCCCTTGTAAATGTAGGAGATTGGCTCATCTAGACGTGCACCATGAGAAATTACCTTATTTTAGGATCTGATGGAGCAGTTCAGGCTCCTTCATTATTAATCAGCCGTGGCAGGGGAGGGTTAGGTGTGATATTAGGAAAAGGTTCTTCCCCCAGAGGGTGCTGGGGCACTGCCCAGGCTCCCCAGGGCAGTGGGCACGGCCCCAAGGTTGCCAGAGCTCCAGGAGGCAACGCTCTCAGGGACAGGGGGGGATTTGGGGTGTCCTGTGCAGGACCAGAGGTTGGACTCGGATGATCCTTGTGGGTCCCTTCTCACTGGGGGTGTTCTGTGATTCTATGAAGCGGACACCAAATTACATTTTCTCAATTGTTTCAAACAAGAAACAAGTATTTATTCATCTGGCAGTTAAGGCACGGACACAGAGCCAAAGGAACAAGCTGCTTTTTCCAGCAGACTTGCACGAGGGGAGGATTTTTTGTGAGGATTTGTCTCAAGAGTACAGACTGATAGAATTCATTCCTGGATTAGTGTCTGTTCACTTCTGGTTTTTAGAGAAACATCGGGCACTGCTCAGACAACCCAGTGCTAACAATGTCCCCTCTAAATTCCTGCCTGAATCCAGGCTGCCAATCCCAAGCCATGACAACCAGAATGGCAGCATCAAATATTTTTAGGGAGAAAAGAAGGGGGAAAACCAGAAAGGAGGGAGATGGGCAAGAAGGAGCCAAAGTGGAGCCTTGAACTGAGATGTTCAGTCGGCTCTTGTTCTCACCCTTCTCTCCTCTCCCTCTTCCTGTGGGGTTTCCTGGAAGCAGCAACTTCCTGCTGGGAACAGGCCTGATCTTCTTATCTTTGGGGCTGACAGAGAGCAGGGTTAGATGGGATACTGGGGAGAAATTGTTCCCTGGGAGGGTGGGGAGGTGATTCCCAGAGAAGCTGTGGTTGCCCCAATCCTGGGAATGTCCAAGGCCAGGTTGGACGGGGCTTGGAGCAACCTGGGCTAGTGGGGGGTGTTGATAACAACAAGGTCGTGGGTTTGATCCCCTTATGGGCCCATCCCTTAAGGTCCTTGTGAGTCCCTCCCACCCCAAAGTGACTCTGTGAGATGACCCTGACGGTCCCTTCCAGCCCAAACCATTCTGTGATTCTTCCCTTCTTCTGCTTTCCAGACCCACCTCCCTCCACCCAGCCAAGATGACTTTCTACTACCAGCGGCAGTGTGAGGACTCCTGCTACTCCCCCTGCAGCTTCGGGGCCGTGTACAGCTACCGGAGCTACGACTGCGGGAGCCCCTGCGGGTCCCAGAGCTACCAGTGCGGGGTCCGCGACTGCTGCCCGTCCTACAGCGGCCGCTACTGCTCCCCCTACTCCCGGTACAGCCAGAGGTACAGCTACGGCAGCTGCTACCCCTGCTACCCCTGCTAGACCCGTTCTGGGACCCCGGCAGGGAACGGAGCCCCAGGAGCCATCCCGGAGGGATTTGACTCCTGTCCAGCCCCGTCACAGCAGCAGGACCCCGCTCAGGGTTGGTCCTGAGGACTTGGCATCTCTCCTCAGTCTGCTGCTGCTCTGAATCCTTTGCTTTCGTTGTTCTTCTCTTCTTTCACAGCCTTTCTGGGTGAACAAACTGTGTGTTCTGATGTGTAGGTTTGCAGCAGAGAGGAGCAGACCCTCCTCCTGCTGTGCTGAGGGTTCTGCTCCTCCCCAAACACCACCTTGGTCCCAAAAACATCTGCTGTGAACTGTAGTAACTCTCTGTTTAGGGAATGTATGAACCTCTGGATACTCCTGTGCTACTACAAGCTGTAACTTCTTACTCTCATTAAAAGATCTTGCATCACACTGCTGCCTTGGGTTATATTTTAATTGTTTTTCCTTTTATATTTGACTTTAATAATTATTTACTTGACACATGGCAAAAAAAAAAAGAGGGACTAACTTAGGAGTTCTGCAGTTTTAAGCATCCTGCAGAACTGAGGTGACTGAGGACATATTGAACACCTGAATTTCTGAGGGGAACAGCTCAGAGGGAACCTGAGGGGAACAGCTCAGAAGGTGCCTTTGGCAGCACAGCAGAGGACTGTGGAGCACAGGAGGGAATTTCTGAGCTGAGGAAACCCCGGGAAGGCACCAGAACCTGCCAGGAGAGGGATGGACACAGCTTGGGAAGGGCCAGGAGTGATTGTGGGCAGCCCTTCGTGCCAGGGGCAGCCCAGGGAGGGGTCAGGGAGGACGGGGAGAGCCCCTTCCAGTGCCTAGAGAGGCTCCCAGGGAGCTGGAGAGGGACTGGAGGGACATCCTGCAGGTGTCTGCCAGCCTTCACCACCAGCAAAACTGTTCTCCAAAGGAAAAGGAGAAGAGTGAAGATTCCAGATAAGGTTTGGGGTGTAAATCTCCTCTTCCCCCTAATTAACACATGACAGGGAGGGAGAGGAGTCGCTCAGAGTAAAAGTGACTGTCAGCTGGTGACGAAAGGATGAATCCACTGGGAGGGCTCCCAGGCTGGAGCCATCTGGAGCCACAAGAAGAGTTTGGGGAGTGAATCTCAACAGGAAATGTTTCTCCTCCCAGGCTGCAGGAGCTCCAGCTCTCCCACAAACCCCAAACTGCAGGTGGGAGACCAAATTCTCTCTACAGCTCCCTGACAGGAGGGCCAGGTTGGCCATGAGGAGGAATTTCCCCCTGGAAAGGGTGTTCAGGCCTTGGCAGGGGCTGCCCAGGGAGGTGGGGGTGTGCCCAGCCCTGGAGGTGCCCAGGGCAGGACTGGCTGTGGCACTGAGTGCTCTGGGCTGGGGGACGAGGTGGGGATGGGGCACAGGGGGATCCATGGGCTGGGAGGGCTTTTCCAACCTCTGAGATTCCACAATTTCCTTTTACTGTTCTCTCTGATACAAGTCTTAAAATGCAAATCAATGTTTCCCTCAGCTGGTCACCTTCAGCAGTTGCAGGAATTCATTTCTTATTAAAAAGCAGCTCTGGTTTATGCAGAAATTTGGTTTAAAAGTTCAAGAGAAGTTAATGGTTGATGCAGCAAATCATAAACTTTCCTATTTCGGGGTTTGAAAGAAACAAAATGGTTTGTCTTTTCAGCACAGTACTTTTTCACTTGTTGGTTTATAAATCCTACCCCAGAACAGCTGGAAAAATACGTCAAATGAAGGAATAATATAGGAAAAATCATTTGGTAAATGAAGAGGGTGAAAAACAACTGAAATTTCGTGGGGATTAACAGCTTTAACCTGTTCTCATGAGTCAGAGCTCCTCACTAAATGTCTCAATATTATTCTCTGTGAATTTGACTCCATCTTTCTATAATTAACAAGAGTTTTTATAAATTATATTTCTACTTAATGACTGAACTCTACTGTCTGTTGAGACCTGGGGCACTTCCCTGTGTTTGTAGGTGCAGAATTCCCATTTCTCCAGCTCAATTTCTGATTTCCAGTATTCAGGGCATCAGAATATTGGGTTAATTCGGAGCAGTTCGTTACCTTTGAAAAACCTCCTGCAGGTGTTTGACTTTCCAGGACAATTAATGGTATTTGAATGCCCCTCAGCGGCCTGGGAGGTTCTTTGGTCCCTCAGAAATGGCCCAACCTGCACAAACAGCAGCAAAACTAAAGTTATTTGCACACGTCACAACTTCAATTAATATAATTGGTTCCCTCCCCATGGAGGACCATTAATTTATTTTCATCTCAGCTGGACAACGCAAAAGTTCCATGTTTCTTTTGCCTTGAAATCTTTTGGGTCGATCTCAGCTTTACTTATAAAATCCCAGATACCAGAAGGGACAGGAGAATGTAGAGAAGGTAAAATTATATTAATATTTTACAGCAAAACTTACTGATGCTGGTTTTCAACCTCACCTCGGGCTCCCCAGAGGAAACTGAGCCTAACATGAAGCAAAGAGGCTTTTTTTTCAACTCAACAAATACCTCCTTGTTTGACCTTCCCTGGAGTGAGCCAAGCCTCATTTGCATATTAAATGAGGATAATAACAGGCATTCTGGAAGTGCTGAGCTTCCTCAGCATTTATGGTATCAATGCTCTCCCAAAACAGTCATTAAAAGTTACTTTAGCAATGTTTGTGTTATTTAAACACCAATGGTTTGGTGCTGAAAGGGGCCTGGATGCACAAGGAAGGGAAGCCCTGGGCTAACGAGGTTTTGCTTCATTAACACTAAGCTGTGGCATCCCTTGGTGCTGGCAGAGGCACAGATGTATCTCCCTGGGTAAAACCACCCCGGGACATCAGGGAAGTGATTCCCGCTTTCCTGGATCGGGACAATCCCTCCTGCAGGTCCAGCCCCTCAGCAGCCTTTGGGAAGTGAGGGGGCACAGGGTGAGCAGCCACCCCGTCCCTCAGCTTCCCCCAGCCAGGAACACGTGCTCTCCATCCCACTGCCTTCCCCACCCTCCTGAAAACTGCTCTCCCTCTTTCCTCTGCTGCAGCCCCTGGGAGGGACCCTCAGGGATCCCGGATTTGTTCTGCAGCGCCAGGTCCTGAGCCCAGTGTTATGTCTGTAGAATCATGGGATGGTTTGGACTGGAAGGGATCCTAAAGATCACCTAATTCCAGCCCCTGCCATGGGCAGGGACACCTCCCACTAGCCCAGGTTGCTCCAACCTGGCCTTGGACACTTCCAGGGATGGGACATGCACAGTTCTCCTGGATCAGTTGTGCCAGGGCCTCCCCACCCTCCCAGGGAACAATTCCTTCCCAATATCCACCCTAAATTTTCCCTCTGTCAGGCTGAACCCACTCCCTGCCCTGTCACCCCAGTTCCTGATGAACATCCCTCTCCAGCTTCCCTGCAGCCCCTTCAGGTCCTGGAAGGGGCTCTGAGGTCTCCACACAACCTTCTCCTCTCCAGGCTGAACATTCCCAGCTCTCCCAGCCTGTCTCCACAGGGAAGGGGCTCCAGTCCCTTTATCAACTTTGTGGCCTCCTCTGGACTTGCTCCGACAATTCCATGTCCTTCTGATGTTGGGGGCACCAGAGCTGGCCTCAGTATTCCAGGTGGGATCTGAGCAGAGAGGAGCAGAGGGGGAGAATCTCAGCTATATAAGCACGACATAAATACCTCCTCGATGCCTCTGATACCCCAAGACACTGACTCAGAAAAGTCTTTCTAGTAATTTCACCCAGAAAAGGGGCAAGAAAACCAGACTTTGAGCACTGACCACATTGCTCAGATGCTGATTTAATTGATTCCGTGCCTGGGCCTGGACATCTCACAAGACAAATTATAGGCAGCAGAAGAACCGAAAAGAATCAATGGCAGGTCTGTCATTAATTGTGGCGGAAATGAATCAAAAGGGTCGGAAGAAGCCCTGAGCAGGTTGGACAATATTTCTTTCCTCCCCGGGTGTTTTACATCACCCCATAATGTGCAGCATCCACCTCCCTTGGAGGGGCACAACCTAAAGAAATGAGCCCTGGACTCCTCAGCTGGGCTGCCCGTGCAGCTGGGACTGCTCGTGCAGCCTCCACTTCCAGTCCCACTTGTCCTCTGGGGTGATTTCCCAAAAATCCCTTTGTCCTGGGAAGTTTTCAGATGAAAGAATCTCCCAGGGTGTGATCACCCGAGGAATGTGAAAATTGGCCTAAACGGGGAGGAAAACAATTATAGCAATTGGGCTGCTGATGTACTTCCCAAATTTGTCTCGTGACTGCCCTGCAGAACTGAGGTGACTTCCACAGGTCTAAGAAAGAATATAAAAATGCTCACAACCCCAGTGCTCCTCACACAGCTCCTCTTGGTTTACTCCTCTCAGTGAACTTGGTAAGTCCAGATCCCGTTCTCGTAAAGGTTCCTTTAACTCGGGGATAAATCCTGCACTAACAAGGGTTTTACCCTGGATGTTTTAATCTGGAGGGCATTGATGAGTGGACATGAAGGTGTGAAGCCTAGTTAGAAGTTCTGTGTTTCTTTTTTAACCTGGTGATACTTAAACCCAGAAATTTTCATTCATGGGCAGAACTGCCCATTGCACAAGGAGGAAATGGCTTTTGGTTGGAAAGATGTGGCAATAATGAATATGGGCAGGTCACATGGATTGTTTTAGTGGCTCTGGAGTCACTGGGGCAACTCTGACCTGCAGCAGGATTTAAACCTTCACTCTGCAGCAGAGGATTTTCAGTGACCTTGCTAGAACCGGCACCAACAAAGCCAGTGTGAGACAGGAAAAGGAATAGTTTATATGCCAAGATTAAAGCCAGACAAGGAGGGCTGAGACTTTAATGATCTTGCTGGGTTGTGTATAAACACTTCTAAGAACTGCTGGAAGTGCTGTGAGGGATCCAGGTCAGATTTAGGACACCTAAACATCTTATCTGGAGCTCGGGATTTACCTCAGCTGCCTGGGCTGGGAGCTTGGACATCAAACTCCCACAAACACTTCATTTCTTCTTCAGGAAGAATTTCTTCATGGAAAAGGGGGTCAGGCTTTGGCAGGGGCTGCCCAGGGATGTGGGGGAGTCCCCAGCCCTGGAGGTGCCCAGGGCAGGACTGGCCGTGGCACTGAGTGCCCTGGGCTGGGGGACAAGGTGGGGATGGGGCACAGGGGGGACTGGATGATCCTGGAGGTCTTTTCCAACCTCAAGGATTTGGGGACTCTGAACATATCCCTGCTCAATGTGGAAAATCAGAAGAGCAAACTCATAAAAACCAACCAAAAACCAAGTTACCGCAGCAAAGTGAAGCCTTTCCCACACTCGGTGCTCTGGGCTGGGTGACAGCTTGGGGCTGGGTCACAGCTTGGACTCTTGGAAGTCTTTTCCAGCCTCAGTGATCCTGTGAAACGAGAATCACACCCAAACAAAGGGATTTGCTCCATGTTTCCACCTGAACCCTCCTGGCTGTGAGCTGAGCTTAACCTCGACCTCCCTGCTCTGTTTCAGGTTCTCCTCCCTCCCTCCCTGCACCCCCCCAGGATGTCCTGCTGCTGCTACTCGCCCTGTTACACCCTGTGCTGCTCCCCCCGCTACCGGAGCGTTCGCTGCTGCCGCACCTACAGCTGCTGCAGCCCCTGCACCGTGCGCACCCTGCGCTGCTGCCGCCGCACCTACGGCTGCGGGGACTGCTGCGGGTACCGCGCCCGCAGCACCCGCTACTGCTACCCCTCCTGCTGCTACTCCTACGGCTGCTGCTCCTCCTGCTGCTGAACCCCCCTATGGCTCCCCCAGCACCCCCAGGCCGAGGGCTGAGCCCCGACGGGACGTTCGGACACGCGCCGAGTCCCCGTCGGGGCACCCGAGGTCACGAAGGATGAGGAGCTCGGCCCTGCTCTACAAACTCCTGGGGATTTCTGTTCTTCCTGCTCCTTCTGTCTGCTTCTCCCTGCCTTTCTCAACCCTCTTGGTAGTCTCCTGTATTTAAACGCCCTCACAGCCCCGTCAGCGACGGGAGGGACGATCTGCAATTCCTGTGGAACTTCTTGCAGCTGCTCATATTGCATCCCTGTGCAATATGAGATTTTGGGTCATCTGCATTTTCAATAAGTACTTCCAGTAAGGTGCTGCAGGACTGTAATGGAGCAGGATCACAGCTGTCTTGCCTTTGATCTGGATTTACAAGCACCTGGAGGATGAACAAGGTGGCTCCAACAAGAAGGAATGTTCTCCAGTGCAGTGACTCACCTCCTGAAGCTCCTTCCAGTATCCCAAAACTATAATCTTTCTGTATCTGTGCCAACTCCTTTTCTTGCTGCATTAAAGTCTTTCTGCATTTAAAAAACCCTGGAGATCCAGTTGTTTTCTTGCCTCTGTCCCTGTTTTACGTGAATACACATAAAGTGGTGAGTGGTGACATCCTGAAAGGACTTTCTGTCCCCAGAGCTGGCAAAGTATTTGCACCTCGAGTTCTGTGTCCTGTTCTGGGCCTCTCACGGAAAGAAAGACGTTGAGGGGCTGAAACATGTCCAACAGAGGGAACAGAGCTGGGGAAGGATCTGGAAAATCAGTCCACTGAGGTCCCAGTAAATACACTTTTCTCTTCCCTTTTACCCCTCAGAAATGCAAGAAATGCCCCAGTTTCTCCCTTTCATTTACTTAATTAAACTATTACCAGATTTAAGGTTAAATGTGCTGGTTTTACCTGGGGTGGAGTTAATACTTCAGCACAATAGGGCTGTAATGGTCTTCATAATAATGTTGCAAATATAAAAGAATTAGTCCCAGACCTGCACAGAGAATACAGAAAACTGTTCAAGTGAGCAGAATATTGTCCAATTCCTGCAAGCCAAATTCAGTGTTCTTGTTCCAGAGTTCCTGTCCAATATCAGGTCACGGGCAGTGATGGCTCATGTCCTAATCACACCACACTGGCTCAACAGCAACACCGAAGCATCTGGAGATGAATTACTTATTTCCCACCAAGCCAAAGCCTGGAGTTGTAGGAACATGCAAATCCAGAGCCACAGCTCAAGTTTCTTGCAGCTCCAAAAGTCCCTGTTTCCAGCCTGAGGAGGACAAGCCTCCACAGGCAAGTCCTGAAGCAAACCAAGTTAATAAATTTGTCACTGTTTGCTGCTATGGATCTGAAGATATTTCAGAAATAAAGTGGAAAATAAAACCAGGAAAATGCAGGATTGATGCAGAATAAGTTTTTAATACGAGTGAAAGGCAGATGTACTTTATAAAGAGACACAGAACAGAGAGCCCACATTCCCAGAGAGGCCTTTACACCCTGCCCACCACCCGGCCAGAGCTCAGGCTTTGTACATCGTTGCAAACAACATCAGAGCCGGTTTCCGAGGACTGGAGCACCGAGGAGAAGCAGGTTCTAGGTCAAGGGGAGACTCTGGGTGGCAGGAGCAGCAGCAGACACCGAGCAGAGCGAAGAGGGATCATCGCAAGCACCTCGAGGGCAGCGCAGAGCTCTCGAAGCCGCGGCGCAGGGCGGGCGGTGCGCCCGGGGCCCTGCACACCCTCTGCTGCCGAGGTTCTCCATCAAGCCCTGCGTGCCAGGCTTGGGCTGACCTTCCCCCGAGGGCCGTCCCGGCCGGGTTCAGCAGCTGTAGCAGCCCCCGTAGCCGTACCTTTGGCCGTAGCGGGAGCCGTAGGGGTAACCGTAGCGGCCCGAGTAAACACCGGGGTATCCGTAGCAGTCCCCGTAGCCGTAGAAGCCCCGGTAGCCACCGAAGCCGTAGCAGTCCCCGGAGCCGTAGAGGCCCCGGTAGCCGTAGAGGCCCCCGTAGCCGTAGCGGTCGCCGAGGCCGTAGAGGCCGCGGTAGCCGTAGAGGCCCCCGTAGCCCCGGTAGCCGCAGGGGCTCCCGCAGTCGTAGCCCCGGTAGCCGCAGGGGGAGTAGCAATCATCGTCACACTGGCCCTGGAGGAAGGTCATCTTTGTGTGCTGGAGGCAAACCTGGCGGCGGGGAGGGAAGGAGAGGCCGTGAATATTCCCGTGAATATTCCCAACGGCAGCGACAGAGCCCGGAAACTTCCTCAGGGGTCCCGCGAGGCCGAGGGCAGGAGCAACGTCGTGGCCTCAGCTCCTCCTTACAGCCCATTTCTGGGGTTTATTTATCCACAGAATGCCACAAACGTGCTGGGTTGGAAGGGACCCACCAGGACCATCGAGTCCAGCTCTCAGCCCTGCACAGGACCCTCCCCAAGAACACAGAATCACAGGATCTGCCAGGTGGGAAGGGACCCACAAGGACCATCAAATCCAACCTGCCTTTAAACTATCTGGTTTTCTCACTTTCTATGATTGGTGAAAACCCTGACCATGGAATCACCTGTTACAGACCAAAACCTTGCTGCTGATTCAGGATTTTTCTTAGAGAATATCTGTTAGGAGTGGACAACCCTAAATTTCTTTCAGGACATCAGCTTTGCATGGAGCTCTGCATTGCCAGCTCCATCAAGGAAGTCTTCAAGAAAGCCCAAAGTGATGTTTGGGTTCATCCCTCCAAGTGCCATTTCAGTGATTTCCACCCATTTTAATTTGCATCTGGAAGTGCTGACAGCACACACAACCACCTGAGAACACCTGTCCTGCCAAACAGACCTGCAGATCGCACTTAAAAGAGGAGATTTATGGAAAAAAAACACCAAGGGTCATGGTGGGGAAACCCATTTCTACCTCTGCTGCCCTAATAATCCCTTATCAGGGAGCCTCAGGGACCAACAGGACCTGTTTCACCCCCAGCTTTAAAACTTGAACCCACCAACTCCTGCAGCGCAGCTCAAACCTTGAATTGCAGAGAAATTCCCGGAGAAATCTTAAATTTCAGAGCAGCCCCAATCCCAGCAGAAATCACTCAGGCAAAATTCCCAATCCCTGTGAAAGAAGGAGGGAAAACTTACTGAGTTCACCAGGAGGAGGAAGGCAGAGGAGCTGCTGAGGAGCCCAGAGCTCCCGGCCCTTTTTATACTCCCTGCTGGCCCTCCTGGCTTATCTCAGACGCCCTGAGTATTCAAAAACGTTGGGAGCCTTATTGGTTGGAAAACAAATTTGCCTGTACACGTCATATCTTCAATTAATATAATTTTCTTCATTGTTTGGGATTATTAGTGTGTTCCCAGCCTCCCATATGGCACACGTATTACAGGTTCCTTTCATCTGCCAATTTTCTGGGCCAGCTACATTCCTGATACCATTTTATTGTCTCCATTGTGAAAACTGAAGTTTATTTCTGTATAATATGAAAGTCATTTCTGCCTTCTCAAGGACATTGGAGAGAGAGAAATTTTCAGTAAAAAAGGAAAGCTTTTCCATGTATTGGATATTTGTTTTTCACTAGAAACTGATGCAACATGACACAGGCTTTTCATTTAAAGGAAATGCAAATGTAGATGTAGGAGTTTTATATCAAACTTCAGCAACTCGAGGAAAAACAGCCAGAACCATAAATAAATCTTAATTCCATTCCTCCAAAGTGCTCATGAATCGAAGTCATGTTGCTGCATGAGCAGAAAGAATGTTTTCAACAAAAATTATGACTCTGGCAGTGTTTGCAACACTTTAGTTCACTAAAGGGCTTGACGTCAGCACAACAACGTGGAGAATTCAGGTATGAACTTGATGTGGAAATAAAGAAATCATAAAGATTAGCACTAAAAGAGCTCTAAATGCTTTTTTCCAAAGAATCACGTCCATATTTTTTCCACAAAGAATCAACCACGTGTATCCAACTCCAGGAACACCGGAGTTCACGGCAGAACTCCTTGTGTGTCCTTCACCTAATTCCTGGCATTAATTTGAATGGAAAATAAGCGTAATAATGAGCAAACAGGATGTTGAGGCTTCCTCAGAATTTTGAATACCAAAGCACTTCATAAACACTCATTAATGTTTTCAATTTGCAAAGTGTTGCAGGATTTAAATAGTTTGTCACCGAAAGACACCTCCAGATTTAATAACACGGTCACTTCCAAGACACTTCAAGGTCTCTTGTTTCCAAGCCCCATTAAGGTGCTGCTTTTGTTGTATGAAAGTCAAAAACCATCCCCCCCCCTCCATAAAAATGTTCTAAAATAGGAAGGGATATTTGGGAACGTTTGCGGGGCAGTTGGAAAACATCTTTGACGCTGCTGTTGTAGAACCTGAGACCAAAATCCAACAGAGCTGCTGGGAAGGGACACCCCCCAGGGTCACCAGGAAGCAGGCAAAGGTCAGGATGATGCTGGGAAGCTCCAGCCCTCCTCGGCACACCAAAGCCGAGCCCATGCCTTTGGTCCCCAACTTGTTGCACCACAGGATGCCAAAGCCAAGCCAACAGAGCAGCCACGAGGCGATTGCGCAACGGGCAATGGTCTGAATGTCTCCCCAAATTATTGCCAGCCCTCCAAGCACAGGGAATTGCCTGCAATTTTCCCAGAGATTCTCCTCATTTCGAGATTAAAGAAATTCTGGAGGTGTTACGCACGTGTCCCGACGCCAAGCTCGGCAAATATGAAAATCGGTGACTCCGCCGACGTCAACTGGAGGGACAAAGGGTCTGATGAGATATCCTGGACAACTCTGGAGCTCGGGAGGGTATAAATACGGACCTCCAAGCCCGGAATTGTATTCACTCCTCTCAGCCACTCAACTGCTCCCCTCGGTGAACCAGGTAAGTCCATCCTGACTCTGCTCTCGTGTCTCTGTGTTTGTCCAAATATCTGTGTGTGCTTGGATATATATAAAAATATATATATTTATAATTAAATGTATATCTATAAAAGGTACTGGTGTGTCCATTTACATGTGACATATGTAATGTGTGTCTATGCACAGGTACAGACCTTCTGTAGGCAATTTCTTGTCATTTTGGAGCAAATTCCAAACACAAAATTCCCTGCAATCGCAGGGAATTCCTTCACTCAAACTTTTTTGCTCTTCTTTCCTGGTCTTACTGAATATTTAGGCTTTAAAGCACTGAAAACTTGAAGTTTTCTACCATAATTTTGAAGCCAAAAGTGATTTCCAATTCTGGATTATATTTGTGCATTTTTCTTTAGTTCATTAAAATTCCTCTGAATTCCGGAGTGGGAAAGTTCAGTTCTCGGTTGGTAAAAACCTTCTTTTCCATGTTCAGTCAGCGATTTCCAAAAGCTGAGGGGGGAACAAATTAGAGAAGTTGTTTGGGATTCGGGAGATTAGAAAAATAAATGAGGTAATTAGGAGGATGAACACAGGAGGGAAGGAGCTGCATCTCCTTCCAGCCTTTTCTCCTGCCGTCAGCAGCCCATAAACCTCATTTCTGGGTGTGTTCCAGGCTCACCAACATCAACAAACGATGACCTTCTACAGGGACTTCTGCGACGACGGGTGCTACTCCCAGTTTGGGTACGACGACCTCTACGGCTTCAGATTTGGGAGGCCCTTCAGCTACTCCTTGGACCAGTTCCGATATGGGAGCCCCTACGGCTACAGAGGCTTTGGGAGCCTGTTTGGGAACAGGGGCTTCCTTGGCTCCGGGGGCTATTACGGGTACGGGGACCTGTCCGGGTTGGGGTACGGATACGGGAGTGGGTACGGATACCCCTTCTCTCGCTTCGGGGGCAGGTTCTTCTGAAGCAGGAACAGCAACCAAGGACTGAAATGCAGGACACGGACTCACGGCTGATTTCTGGGGCTGAGAACGCCCAGTGCCCACCCCCTGGCTGAGTTCAGGGGGACACGTGGGTGCCAGGCTGCCTGAAACTACTCCCTGTGTAACTACTCCCCGTGTAACCACTCCACGTGTAACCCTCTCTAACGTCTCCTGTTTCTTCAGCTATAGCTCCAAAGGGCAACTTGAATTGCAGCAAGAGCTGAGGCACCTTCAGAGCATGTTGGGGGAGTAGAGCAAGACCTTGGGTGTGAGTAAAGTGTCTTTCAGTTTTAATTCACAACCCCTTGGTATTGTCATAGTAGTAGGAGTTCCTGCAACCACTTTGCTCAGCCTTTAACTTCACCCAAGATGACATCTAGTAGAGAAGCTCCTGTTCCATGTCCGTGCTGTGCCTCATCTGGCAGTGAACGTGACTTCCAAGCAACTCTGTGAGCAAGAAACTTGTTCTGTGCTGTCAAACTCCACCACTCCCACCAGGAAAAGCATCACCCACCATCAGAAACTCTCTGCTTGCTGAAGACCCTTTTGTATCTCTGCAAACTTGTTCTTTCTGTAACTCACTGTTTCTCATCTTCATTAAAATTACTCTGTTTAGCTGCATCAGGTGTCTGGTCTTCTCTTGTCTGGGCTCACACACCACTTAAAAAGGACCACCAGCCACTCCAAAGAGCCATAGAACAGGAGGGAAGTCTAGACTCCAGATGTTGGAGACAATCACCACATCTCCACCTGGATTGCTCCTGCCCTGACTCATTTCCCCAGGTAGGAGGAAGTTCTGCCTCAGCTATCCTGTGACCTTGGGCTTGCCCAAATTCTTCTCCAAAAAGAGGCATCAGCTGACTGACTGTACCGCCAAACACAGACTCCTGGAGCAAAGCTGGGGGTTGTGTCTGAGCAAGAGATCTCAAAAAGCAAGAGACTGAGGGGAAGTCTCGTGGTCTGCCAGGGCAGGAGAGCGGTGACACTCAAGGTCAAAGACACCTGAGAGAAAAGACCAAAGGCAACCAAGCCACGACCATCTGCTGGAGGAATCATCTCCTTTGCAAACTGAACAGCCAGGTTCTTCAGGGAGCTCCTGCCAGCCTTTAGCATGTCACCCTAGGAGACTGAGGAGTCTTGATTTAGATTTAGAACACCAAAGATTATAATCTGGCGCAGAACAAGGTGGTTCAACAGGCAGAGCCCAGACAGGGCTGCTTGGATCCCCTGCAAGCCCAGCTACACATCAAAGGCATCACCAGGAGTCACAAATCTTGATGCAGAAGTGACTGTGAGGGGTCACCTCTGGGCTGACTTCCAGGAGATACCCATGGCTACCCCTTCTCTTCCCACGTGGCCTCCTGCAGAAGCACTTCTGCATTCCAGAGCAAAGGGGAGGAAAGGGTCAAGAAAAGAACTAAGGGAGGAGATTGGAGAAGCACTTTAACAGGGCAGAAAACCAGGGACAGTCAGCAGGACAGTCCCCAAGCAGTAAATGCTGTTTCTCCAGTCCAACATCCATGTCACTGATTTCCCTTAAGTTCTTTGCTCTTGAACTGGACGGCAGCAGAGGATGAGCCCCCACAGCTCCATTCCCCTGTCTGAGACACAGGTCTGGTCTGCTGCCTCAGAAACCACCTCCTGGTGTCCTAATTTGAGCAAGACAGACCCAGATCAGGGCGCCCCAGGAAGAGGGTCAGCGTAGGAACCTCCACCCAAAGCTGCCAGCAGGGCACGTCCGCAGGAAATCAGAGCAACCCTTTGAAACTGCAGAGCTATTAAGAGATGCTCAGTAATCCTTCTGCTAGCTGCTGTCAGCACCAAAATGGGCTGGGTTCCCCAGGGAAAACATTAGGAAATGGTGGAGTCTCCCAACACTATAAATCCAGCTTATCTCCCTGGGGCCCACAGGGCTTTTCCCACCGGCACCTGCGGAAGGGCCTCGGCAGCGACGCCCAGGAACAGAACAGGAACAGAACAGGAACAGAACCCGGAAAGCCAAAGGTTTGGGTGGAATTCTCAGCCCGCCCCAGGGTCCTCTGGCCCCAGTTTAACCTCAGTCCCTGTCCACGTTTGCCAACCCAGCATTATTTATGGTGGTTCTTCCCCTCCAACGTCCCCCCCGGCCCATTCGCTTCCGACAGCGGGAGTAGCCCCCACCCAGAGCCCGGGGAACACGACCCACAGGTGGTGATTTCCTGGCAGCCCCAGCCTTCCCAGACCTCTCACCTGCCTTCACCTCCCTCCACCACGCTGACCTGGAGCCACCCGGGTGCCACCTCACGTCCCTTTTTGCTTTGAAGATGTCACGGTTGTGGTTCCCCCTCTGCGCTGGGGGTGTCCCGAGGCAGCTCCCTGCAGCCTCCCAGCCAAGCAAGCTCAGTCCCCCAGGGATCCAGGGAACATCCAGGATCTCCTCCTCTGCTGCAGGTCAGGCTTATGGGAACGTTGGAGCCTACACAGGGAGGAAAAGCAATTTTTCACCCCAGATGCCCTCACAGGGTGCTCTGCCTTTAACTGGGGCTGCATCCCTTTATTATCCATTCATTCAAGCACATCAGGCTGGTTCAAGGAGTCCCATATCTTTGTGGAATTCCAGCCCAGCCCACTTCCAGGGCCCCCCAAGCATCAGCCAACAGCACCAATGCTCATTTCCCGTGGATCTGTCCCCATATCTCAGGAAGCTTTGAGTTCCCCCCCACGTTCCAGTGGTGCCTGAAGAGCATTTCCCTGGGTTTATGTCATAGAATCATAGAATGGTTTCGGTTGGAAGGGACCTCAAAGGCCAACTCATTCAACCCTTGCCATGGGCAGGGACACCTCCCACTATCCCAGGCTGCTCCAACCTGGCCTTGGACACTCCCAGGGATGGGGCAGCCACAGCTTCTGTGGGCATCCTGTGCCAGGGCCTCCCCACCCTCACAGGGAACAATTCCTTCCCAATATCCAACCTAAATTTCCCCTCTGTCAGTCTGAACCCACCCCCCTTGTCCTGTCATCCACTTCCCTGTGAACATTTCCTCTCTGACTTCCTCGTAGGCCCCTTTCATGAAGAGACTAAATCTGGAATTCTTTCGTGTCCCCAGGCTGAAGAAAAGGTGGATGATTAGAGGAACTTTGTTCCTGGCTGAGATATTATCATAACAGAGGCAGCTGCCTCATTTAACTAACAGAAAACCACCTCTGTAATTTCCTGTGCACCAGTCCCAGCAGGATGTATTTACTGCACTGTGGGAAATTTAAATGCACCTTGGGAACAACCCACACAGGTGATGCCTCGGGACCTGCCTCCAGCACAGAGATTCACTGCAAGACTGAGAATCCCTTTTAAAGGCTAAGCCTGTCCTAAATGAGAAATTGGACCCCTGACTAGTGCCCAAACTGGGCTAATTTTTCAAATTATTTCTCAAAAAAAAAATAAACCTTTAAGGAGAAGGGAAAGTGGGACATGATACAGGAAAAAAATGGCCTTGTTGGAAGCAACGAGAGAAACAAGATTTTCAAAATTCAACATATTTAAATGAACATTGTTAACCCATAATTACTGTTAACCCTGATAATTAGGTTCCATAATGAACCTAACAGACATCAGCAAATGCTTCTATCTTAAAAAGACATTAAATCTGCTTAGTAAGATACTTGATATCTTCAGTCCTCAGGGCAGTTCACATGAGTAGTTTTTATGGCAAAAAAAAAGAGTATCATAAACAGTTCCCAAAAAAAACACATTGGCAAATTTTCCTCATTTGACTGAATTTGCTGCTTTGTGGTAACTGAAGATCTCAAAATATTCCACGAAAAGTGCAACTGGAGCGGCCTCAGCAAACTGCAGCTCATTCCCAAATGCACCGTTAGCATGACAAGAAAGGTCCCCTCCTCTGGCTTTGGAGGTTTGGGGGATTTCTCCTGTGCAGGGAAGGGTTTCTGTGGCTGGGGAGAATCTGGTTTAATCACCTCCTCCAGAACTCACCACCAGCCAATTACACACCATTACAGTGCCCAGCCAGCTTTGTTTTCCTTCCACAGGAGGACAATAATTCTGCACAGAGTGACTGCTCTGAAACAATCCCACATTCTCAGGTCACCCTGCAATGCTTAATTACCCTGGTTCTATTATTAACAGACCACATAACATTTCAAACACAGCACAGCATGGAAAGCTTGGGAAACCTTTATTATCAACAGATTCCTGAGGAAAGTGATAATTCCTGCAGTGAACATCACCACTCATTTCTGCACACCCCGTTTCTATTGTTGCCCTCTGGAATTCCCTGACAGGAGGGGGGAGCCGGGGGGGTCAGGCTCTGCTCCCAGGGAACAAGGGACAGGATGATTGTTGTAAAACACTGAGCAGAGCAGTAAAGCCAGAAATTTAATTTTTACCCTCAAAAGTAGCTGCTCTCATGTAACATTTGGCTGCAGACCCTTTTTGGCAATGCCAACCCTGCCCATCCATCTGCTCCCTTGTGTCACCACCTGGCTGGGGAGGCTGAGCCTGAGGACACTGAGGAACAGGGGCCAGAAAAGCCAACACTGAGCAAAAAGCTCCTGAGAGCTGAGCAGGACCAGAAATGTGGGAAGGGAAGGGACACCCACAGCCCAGAGCTGCTGTGCCAAGGAGATGCACAGACAACCCACTGCCAAATCCCTCGGGAATATCATTATCCTGCTAGGATCAGGCTGGTGCAGCAGGACAAAGGCACCTGGACAGGGAGGAGAGGAGGGAACACACACACAGAGGCCAACAACGTGTTGCAATGTCGTGTTTAATGAGGAAGAAGCAGCTGATACAGAGGCAGGATTACAAAGTCCAGGTCACAGATTGCCCCCAGCCCGTGGTTTGGTGCAGGATGACTCCTGGAGTGGCTGATGGGGAGCCCTGAGCACCCAGCACAGACACAGGGCACGGGCTGCTTGACACCACAACCCCTTTTATCCACCAGGAGCCAGAGAAAGAGTCTACAGAGGGATCCAAAGAGGATCTCGTAGCAGATCCCTCCATGTTGTCACAATCACAGAAGCACAGGGTGGTTTGGGTTAAAGACCATCTCATTCCACTCCAGTTGGGGTTAAAAGGGACCTTAAAAATCATCCCATTCCACCCCAGTGCCAAGGGCAGGGACTTCCACTAGACCAGGCTGCTCAGAGCTCCATCCAGCCTGCCCTTGAACACTTCCAGGGATGGGGAATCCATGGAATAACCTGTGCCAGGGTCTCACCACCCTCCCAGGGAAGAATTTTTTCGTTATATCTAATCTAAACCTATTCAAAGCCAGAAAGATCCATACAAGCCCCCAAGGAATTAGCAACACAGTCCACAGCATCAAGAACAGAGCACTTGGAAAGATAGGAAGGATTAAGAAAAAGGAAATCAGGCAGGGCAATCTGAGAAGGACATAAATGGATTTTTGGGGTGTTCACAACACCTACAGATGCTTTTTGTGCCCCCCAAACCCTCAATGCTCCCAGAACGCTGTGCCCTGGGGCTCAGCCACGTCTCTGCACCCCGCTGGGCTCCTCCTCTGGGCAGAGACCCCCGGTGGGTTTAGCAGGGCCTGCAGCTCCCCACGGGGTACCCCCGACCCCAGCGGGCCCCGCCGTAGACGTGGGAAGCGCCAGGGGTGCGGGCGGCCCCGAACCCAGACCCGACCCCAACCCCGACCTCGGGGGCTCCCGCAGATCCCACCACGCTCTGCTGGGGGAAGGTGCTCAGGATGGGCCCGGGGAAGGTGACCACCACGGGCGGGGGGTAGATGACCACGGTGGAGTCGGGGCACTGCCGCACGCACGGCTCGTTGCAGCTCTCGGCCACGGGCTGGGGCGCGGCCACCCCGCAGGGCGAGGGAGAGCCCTCGGTGCAGGGGCTCCGGGACAGCACCATCGTCAGGAGGGAGGATCTGAGGGGATCTGAGGAAGAGCAGGGACACAGGACATCAGTTCTTATCGGCTGCGCCCTCAAACGTGGTGAGGAGAGGTTGCAAAGAGGC
This sequence comes from Manacus candei, assembly GCF_025592945.1. NCBI lineage: Eukaryota > Metazoa > Chordata > Aves > Passeriformes > Pipridae > Manacus > Manacus candei. The sequence goes on from NW_026138176.1 coordinate 530,860, forward strand.
TCGAGGGAAAGGCAGAGCTCTCATAACTCATCACCCAGAAAAAAACTATAAATCTCGTGTTGAACCCCAAAAAAACTATAAATCTCATGTTGAACCCAAAAAAAACCCTATAAATCTTGTGTTGAACACATCTGGAAAGAGCCTTTGTGAAATGTTGATTCCAGGATCACAGAATATTGTGAGTCGGGAGGGACCCACAAGAATCATCAAGTCCAAATCTTGGATCTCACCCAGATTTGCATTTACCAAAGCCAGTAGCTGAACACTAATTTATTCATTTACAGAATCATTAAGGTTGGAAAAGACCTCTAAGGCCATCAAGTCCAACCTTTGACCCATCACCACGTTATCAACGAGACTAGAGCACTAAATACCATGTCCAAGAAACCTTCAGACTGATCCCAGAACATTTGCACAAGACTCTGCCTTAAAACTACGCTCAGGCTTTGTCAGGAGAGGAATTCAGGTGTCACTTACCTACAGCACAAGAGAAGAGCAGAGAAATGATCTGCCAAGATCTGCTGGGGAGCCCTTTTATACTCGCCCCGAGAGTGCCCAGGGCATGAATCACCACGGGCAGAACGTCCTGATCAATCTCTGAGCACGTTTCTCTGGAGATCCAGCTTTGGTAATGGACGTCAATTGGTGTAAATAAATCACTCTTTGTAATTATCAGTCTGTCCCTGCATGACCTGTCCTTTACTGCCTTCCTGGCCCTGCTATTTCCCAGTTTATGTGGAGGGGACACTGCATGTCGTGCTCACGTGGTTCATCCCTGATGTGTTCCCTGAATGGACTCGTTCCTGGGCAGGTGACAATGAGCCCTTTTCCTGGGTGAGAACACACTCAGCTCAGCCCAAGAGGAGCTGAAACAGTGAGGGATAAACTGTGCTCTGGGTTCTGTGTGAAATCAGATTAATCCAAAGCCTGGTCAGAGCTCTGGCACGGTGCAGAACTCCTGCACTGACAAAGCTGCAGCCCCAGATAAGTCAGGGCAGCTCTCCCAGTTCGACGCCGAGCACACGATTCTCTATCACGTTTTACCCATAAAAAAGGAAAGAAGGGCAAGAGCACATTTTATATGGAATTAAATGCCCCGCATTCGTGAAGCTGTAAATCATGGCTGGATTAGGGGGATGGCAAAAAGGCCATAAACAGGGTGTGGCTGAGGCAAGACCTTGTCAGGCATTTTTGCCAGTGAGTCGCTTCTCCAATTAAAAGGGCACCAAAAGCCACTGTAACAGCAACTCTGTGGAACAACAAGTGGAAGCTGCATTCTGGAAGCCCAGTTGCTGATGGAATGCAGCTGCTGGTGTGGGGTTATCATCCTGTTAAACATCAGCCAGAGCTGCTCTGACACCCAACTGAGTCAGCAACCGATGCCAAGGATGGCAAGGGTGACTCCAGAGGTCCCTTCCAACCCCAGCTGCTCTGGGATTCTGAGATATCTCACCAGACTGGCAGCAGAATGACTCTGAGGGCAGGACTGGACCCCCTGGCACTGTGCTGCTGTGCAGCTGAAACCTCAGCCCAGATTTCCACAGCAATGGGAAAACGTGGGATGTTCTGCCAGTTTAACTGCACACCGAGGTTTATCTTCACTCTGTCACAATGTCTGGGGATGACAGAAGAGATCTGCAGCTCCTTTGGAAAACTGGCTCTGCATTTTCTACCATGGAATCATGGAATGGGTGGGGTTGGAAGGGACTTTCGAGACCATCCAGTCCCACCCCCTGCCATGGGCAGGGACACCTTCCACTAGCCCAGGTTGCTCCAAGCCCTGTCCAACCTGGCCTTGGACACTTCCAGCCACAACTAATAACTGAAGATAACCACGTGTTGAATAAGAATTTCAACATGTGTTGAGATTCAGCTTAGACTGGGCAGCGATTTATCCCCGAAGTAATTCCCCAAACACACGGGAATTAAACACCTCATTACCAGTTTTATCCAGCTGAAGATAAAACTAAATGTTAAATCCTATATTAGAGATTTATTAATAATTCAAAGCCAAGATCTTTCCTCCAGTGTGAGAGGAATCCCCACTGCTGGGATTTGTTTTCTGCGGAAAACTGCTCGGGGTTCACGTCACTGTGGGGTGGATTTATCAGAACGTGGAGATTAACGCTGACAACAATCACGCCAAGGCTTTCTGAAAGCCTTTCCAGAGCACATCAGAACAGCTCATTAGTGCTCCACACAACCGGGGCTGGCACGTGGATGGTTTTTAACGAGGGTGCTGTGACTCCAACCAGGGACAGGGAGGAGACAAAAGTGATGAGTCGGGGGGTGAACAGGAGCCAGGACTCAGGAGGGAAGACAACAGAACTGGGCCTGTGTCAGCTCCACTCCCCAGGTAAAACAAGCTGAAGAATCAAGGCCCAGCACCCTAAAAACTGATGATGCAAAACACAAAAATCATCCATCAGGATAAAACCTTAAAGGACCAAGCGAGAGCTCCACACGGGAGGAGGGAGCTCTCTGAAGACATTATTTGGGCGAACTGTTCCATAAAACAGGCAGGTACCAGTGATCCAATGCATCCCAAAAAAATAGAATCACCAGATCCCAGAATTATTTAGATGGGAAAAGGCCTCCAGGATCTTCGAGTCCAACCTCTGCCCCAGGGCAGGGGGGGTGGAATGAGATGATCTTCAATGTCCTTCCCAACCCAAACCATTCCATGAGAACTCCATTCCCCCTCAGAACACACAAACCTGTAGTACATTCACGAGGGAGGTAAAATCAGGGAGGTAAAGCACTGCCTGCACCAGGACTTTTTCTAAGGAGATACTCTGAGCTGGGAAGGGGAAAAAAGAATAAACAGAGTGGCAGGACCTGTGTGAGGGCCTGTTCTCACCTCACAGCTCAGCTTTGCTCTGCTGCTGAATTGAGACAGCTCAGCTTTGACAAATGAAGACACCTGAGCTTTGATAAATGAAGACACTCCTGACAGAGCTGGGATTGCACAGACAGCTGTTTACACCTGCCTATAAAACAAGAGTAGCACTGACGGGTTATTAAATAACACCTTCCCAACAGGACCTCTTCAGACTGCTCACAAATGCTCATTAATGTTTTACATGAGCCAAGCTGGCTGAGCTCAGCCCCGGGATGAGCAATGCCAGCACTCAGCCAATTTACAGGCTGCGTCTCAGGACATCAAAGGCTCTTAATTACATCACAGTCTCTCTGCTGATGGACCAGGACAAGGCACAGGGACAGGGAGCAGCAGCACAGCCCCAGCTGAGCTCTGGGAGCCGGGCAGGAGCTCTGGGGATGGTCCTAGGGCGGGATAATGGGAGCACTGGAAAGCTCTCCCTGCTTTGGGGTCATTGGGATGGAACATTTTGCAAGGGCAGTGGTGGCTCCGTCCCTCCCTTTGCAAAGCCACGTTCCCCAACGTCCCAGCTCCTCATCTTCAGGAAAAATGGAGTGAGAAGCTGCATCTCCCACTCCTGCTGCTGCCTCTGGACTGTCAGGCTGCAAAAAGCAGCTTTGAGAGGAGAAGGATCCATTTCCTGATGGAACTAATGAGGTCAACAGAATAAAAGGCGGCTTTTCCGTCTCCCATAAAGGTTTAAAATGAAACCAACCCTGGGGTGTGAGGTGTTTTCCATGGGATTTAGGGATAACAAAGTATTAACGAGCACAAATGAGTAAAATAATTACAGCCAGTGAAAAAGTGGCATAGGAACAAATTCCCCCCCGTAGCTAATTAGGATCTGATCCACAGTGGCTCAGGTTTTCCGTGGTCTGAAGGACTATAAAAACACCATATAAAAACACCCTTTTCCAAGCTTTCAATCCAGTTCTTACTCTCCACTGCGAGCTCGGTAAGTTATTTGCCTCCTTCTATTTCTAACTGGGAAAATAACATTTTGTTGGCACTTTGAACTGGAAACTGGACCCTGCAGAAATATCTGACACTGGGAATTAAGAGGGATGGTTTTTTAAAGGTTCTTGGGTTTGTGGGTTATTTGGGATTGGTTTCTCTAAAGGCAGAGGCAGATACAGGTTTTTAAAGCTGAGCCTGAGATTTACAGAACCTCACCAATTTGGGATGTGGATTCCACTCTGATCTGGCCATTTAGGTCCCCATATCTTTAATTTGCTTTGTTAAAACTGACTTCTACATTTCTCCACTTATTTTAGTGGTTCAAGTGACTATTTCTGTTGGCAGTTGAATTTCACAATCCAGATCAGAGACTGGGGTGGATTACTGATAATTTTTATCTGGAAAAGGCTTCTGCCTGTCTGAGACCCTTTTTTGTGCACTTTTTGGGGGATTCTTCCTTAGAAGAGTTACTATTGCCTCCCTCTTACAGCAAGAGCCAGGTTTGGATCAGCCTCTGACAGGCTGGGAGAGCTGGGAATGTTCAGCCTGGAGAGCAGAAGGTTGTGTGGAGACCTCAGAGAACCTTCCAGGACCTGAAGGGGCTGCAGGGAAGCTGGAGAGGGGCTGTTCCTCAGGAACTGGGGTGACAGGACAAGGGGGGTGGGTTCACACTGACAGAGGGGAAATTCAGATTGGATATTGGGAAGGAATTGTTCCCTGGGAGGGAGGTGAGGCCCTGGCACAGGTTGCCCAGAGAAGCTGTGGCTGCCCCATCCCTGGAAGTGTCCAAGGCCAGGCTGGAGCAACCTGGGACAGTGGAAGGTGTCCCTGCCCATGGCAGGGGTGGAATGGGATGAGTTGTCCTGTACATCTGCAGAGTCAACTGCCACCAAATTGCAAGGTGCAGATGCCCCAGAGCCATGTGCTGGTGCTGAGGAAGCTGATCTGCAGGCAGATTTTAAACTGTTATTAGGAAATCCAAGGTCTCAGCACTTCCCTGTGCTCAATCACATCCTTGGAACGGACTCCTTGGGTCCTCCACGTGTGGCAGAGAGAGCTGGGATGTCCCACAGCAGGGCAGGGATTGCCCCTCTGTGCTGGGCACTGGGGAGGGCACCTTGAGTGCTGTGTCCAGGTCTGGGCCCCTCAATTCCCATCGCACGGTTTGCAGGGAATTCCTTCACTTCTCTCCCCTACTTGGCTCTTTTAGGTTCATTTCTCCCCCAGAACCGTGTCTTATTCCAGGTCCTAACACAAGCAGCAGTTCCACACCCCAGACCTGCAGGGAGTTCCCTCACCCCTCTCCCCTGATTTGTTTTCCAGGCCCATTCCCCCCCGGAACGATGTCCTACTACAGGTACCAGTACAAGCAGCAGCGTTACATCCCGGCTGGAATGAAGTGCCCCCCGCCCGTGTTCCCCCAGCAGTGCCACCCCCCCGGGGTGGTGAAGTGTGTGCAGTGCCCAGGGTGTGCCCCCACGGCTGCCACGGTGTGCAGCGTGAGGAAGACCCTGCAGAGCCCTCGCTGCTCCTCGGGCTGTGTGGAGACACACGTGGTGGAAGGTCACTCCTGCTCCTCCTCCTCCTCCTCCTGCTGCTGCTGCAGCCCCAGGAGCCTCAACCCCTGCACTGTGACCTTCCCTCAGCCCCAGGGGCTGGGCAGGGAGCAGCTCTGCCTGTCCCAGTGTGGGCAGGTGGGCGTGAAGAGGTGCCCTCAGGTGTGTGCCCCCACTCCTCAGGTGTGTGTCCCAGCTCCCAAGGTGTGTGCCCCCACTCCTCAGGTGTGTGTCCCAGCTCCCAAGGTGTGTGTCCCAGCCCCTCAGGTGTGTGTCCCAGCTCCCCTGTGCCAACACAGCTCCTACCCTTACTCGTACCAGTGGTCCAACAGCTACCAGTACAACTGTGGGCAGCAATAAACCCCTGGGAGGTGCCCACAGGACACCCAGGGGGTGAAGAGCCAGACTCACCCTCGCCAGCTCTCGGGAGCACGACTCTTCTCCTGGAACCACCAGAGCTCTGGGGCATCCTGACACCTCTAAAACCCAGCCCTAAGTGAATCCTCTCTGTGTTATGCTCTGTATTAGGTTTAGAGGTCTCATCTCTTCCTATCTTCAGTCTCTTGCCCACCCCGGGCCAGGTCTCAGCTGCGGGAGGACAGTTCTGTCCCTGCTGTGTAAAGGAGGTGTGAGTTTTACCAGGGCACAGTCACTCACACAGATGATGTTACATCAAAGCAGCCCCAGTGCCAACAAAAAACGGGGCCTTTCCTGCTCGTCCTGCTAACAATAAACATTTCTTTCTGCTCTTGACTTTGCACCAGAGGAAAATTTGTGAAGAAAATGGGGGTTTTTTGCCCAGGGAGGCGGGGGAGTGCCCAGCCCTGGAGGTGTCCAAGGAAGGACTGGCCGTGGCACTGAGTGCTCTGGGCTGGGAACAAGGTGGGGATGGGGCACAGGGGGGACTTGGTGACCTTGGAGGGCTTTTCCAACCTTAGTGACTGTTATTTAAATCCTGCACTTTGTTTTCTACACCATCAACAGAAATAAGACAACAAATGTAAAATGGGGGAAAACAGAAACTGACTTTCAAGTCAAGGGGGTCTATTGTGTGAAGCAACTCACTCTTGAAGCTCTTACTGCTTAAACATCCACCTCTGATGTACCAGCTGGAAGTTCTTAGTCTGCATGACTTTATTCTCTATCCCCGACATCTCACAATAAAACCTCTACTGTATCCAACCATTTGCTTTCTAGTGGGGTTGGGTTTTCCCCTCCATCCCTTCTCACACTCGACTCGGAGCTGAAAATCCCCAGCCAGGGTCAGACAAGCTCCAATTCCAACCTGGGCTAGGAATAACTCCCCAGCTGCCCACAGAGGATCTCCAGACAACCCCCAGGGAAGCTGAGGCAGCTGTGGGATCACAAACCCAGGGAATCACCAAGTCCCAGGCACTGGAATTGTCAGGGCAGAGCTCCAACCCCACACAGCTCCACGTGTGGGACACTGAGCCGCTCACCAGGGGAGGTGTTCCCACCCCATCCACCGCGAAATCCCCATTAAATTTCCCCTAAATCATTCCTCGGGCACTTGTCAGCGGCACCGCAGCAATTCCATGCGCTCCCTCGTGTGGCCGATGGATTCGGGGAGCAGGAGGGAGCCCCAGGCACGGACACTCCCAGGGCTGAGGGCTCCACACCGAACTGCCCCCGGCTCCGCGGGAGCCCCAAACGCCCCAGGTTACAGCAGCAATACGAACAAAGGATCCCTTCCTGCTCCTCCCGGGATTTTTCACCTGCACCTTCATGGCAGTGGTCCCAGGGAGCCACTGCTGCGTGTTCACCTGAGGAACTTCTCTGGTTCCTCCCTCCCTCTGCATCCTTCACCCAACTCCGCCGAGCTCTCCCACTCCCGGACAAAAGCATTGCAACCGAACTCGCAGTGATTTGCATCTCAGTGTGGCTGGGAAGGCAGCTGTCTGCTCTCTCAATAAGCTGGGAGGCAACTGCCACGTTTCTCATTATTCCAAATTAAAAAACAAAGAGGCTGAGTACTTAGAGAGGCATTTAGAGTGTCTCTGCCTTTCAGAAACCTCTACCAAGCTCTCAGGGCTGTCTGCAGAGGCAGACAGATGCACCGAGGTGGTTAAAGTCAAAATGATGTGTGGTCTGGGAGGACCAGCCCAGGGAATACCGGGTCAGAGCTGGAAGCAGCACAGGTCCAGCAGCAAGGCCAACCTGCCCTGGGGAGCTGCACCTTCACCCAGCCCTGCCCCGGGGATCTGGGGCTGAAAACAAACAGCAACTCAGTCACTTAATGCCAAATAACGTTATATGAGACCCCCCCCGTATCGCCCAGAGAAGCTGGGGATGCCCTGGAGGTGTCCAAGTCCAGGCTGGACAGGGCTTGGAGTTACCTGGGAGTAGTGGGAGGTGTCCCTCGTGGACGGAACGAGATGTTCGAGGTCTCTTCCGACCCGAAGCGTTCCCCGATCCTGCAGCTCCATCCCGTGGCCGAGCAGGGGCTGAGCCGCAGGAATTTATCACCTCCTGTCCCCGCCCCGGTTCCCGCACGGCTGGAGGTGTTTGGGATGAGCTGATGCGTGACAGGAGCTCGGCGGCGGCTGCTTGTAATTAACTGCTGATTAACGAGCGCAGCCCAGCCCAGCCCCAGCTGTGGGTGCACCCCGGGAGGAGGAGACGGGCAGAGGAGCCCTTGGCACGCTCGTGGAAGGGCTGGAGTTCTGCAGGGAGCTGGGAAGGGCTCAGCCCCCCATTTCTGCCGTTTAAAGAGGCAACATTTCACCCTGGTTCTGTGGAAGGGGCCTTAAAGCTCATCCAGTGCCACCCCCTGCCATGGGCAGGGACACCTTCCGCTATCCCAGGTTGTTCCAACCTGGCCTTGGGCACTTCCAGGGCTGGGGCAGCCACAGCTTCTCTGGGCAACCTGTGCCAGGGTCTCCCCACCCTCCCAGGGAAGGATTTATTCCCCATATCCATGTAAACCTCCTGCCTGTCAGTGTGAAGCCATTCCCCCCTGTCCTGGCACTCCAGGCCCTTGTAAATAGGATAAGGATCCCTCCTTCAGATGCCCCCACTCTGTGCAGAACATCATATTTCAGATGTCTCCTACAAAACAGGCTGGGGTTTTCCTGTCCTTCAGTGAAGTAACCAGGAATCAGCTCTTACTGAGGGGGAAATGCTCCAACATCCTTAAAATTCCTGATGCTCTGGAGCCACGAGGCTTCCCCTGCTCCAAACTGTCAACCTAAAACTGGTGCTGGCTCTGGTGGGCTCTGGGTGCTGATCCAGGGAGTTCCATGGTCAGCAAATGCTCCAGTGGAGGGGGGTCAGTGGAGGGGGTCACCAGTGCTGGTGATGTTGGTGACATTCCTTACTCCAGCTGTCCTCCCCTCAGTGCCAGACCAGCTCATCTTGGGCTCAGAGCCTGGCCAGGCCTGTGGGGAGTTCCCAGGCACACAAATCACCAGTCGGATGTGACTCCTGCCCATAATGAATGGAGCAATTAACACTTTCCATTTGATGCCTGTAATTGGAATGGGCTGGTGCAAAGCAGCTGAATAACGTGGGGAGGAAACTGCCTCAGTGTCACAGGGAAAGAACTGGGCAGGTGACCCACTAAGGGCTGGGTGGGACAGCAAAACAGGAAGCGATGCCGTTGGACTGGCTGGGCCAGGAGCAGCTCCCTCCTCCCAAGGGGCTGGTCCCTGTCCCCACGGATCCGGGGTGGACACTGGAATCAGGCTGGCTGTGACGCAGCTGGAGCCCTGCTGGTGCCCAGGTGACAAATGACACGTTTGCCCAACGCCAGCCCTGCTGGCATCTCAGAAATGCTCCCTGAGGAGGAGAGAACGGGGAAATGCCCACGAGCTGCTGGGGGGGGCCCTGGAAAACTCCTGAGGGCGAAGAGAAAAGGTTTGGTGCAAAGCAGGATAAAAAGAAGGACTTGCTCCAATCTTTGGGAGCGAAACAACACGAAACCACAGGGGTTTGTTGTCCCTCTTTGTGAGGTTCCCTCTAGGAAGAACTTGAAATGTTAAATTATAGAATCACAAAATGGTTTGGGTTGGAAGGGACCTTGAAGACCATCTTTAACCATATCAATCATATTAAAGGTCATATTCCAACCCCTCTGTCGTGGGCAGGGATACCTCCCACTAGCCCAGGTTACTGGGACGCAGCGGAATTCCCTCCTGCTGTGCAAATAAGCTGGGAAAAAATGCCAGGCCTGGCTCTCCCCACACTGCCCCAACCCAGGAACAGCTTCATTAGAGCCAAAGGACTCCAAACTATTGCTCCCACACAGTGCCAGCAGGTCGGGCAGTGGGCAGATGCTTCCCATGAACATCCTGCCACGTGTTCCCAGGAGCGGGGATGTCTCCGAGCCACAGCCCTGAGCTGGATGAATTGGGAATTCCAGCCTGAGTGTCCATAATTGCCTGGCACACCAGGTGTTCTCTTATCAGGACAGGAAGTCTGGCTCAGGAGGTGATGCCTCTGTGGGCTGGGGGTCCCTTCTGTGTCCCATTCCCCCACTGGGAACAGAAGGAAATGGTCCTTCCCCCCCGACAAAGGGACAGTGATTTGGGGCTCTCTCTGCTCACCTGAGTGGGAAGTCCAATACCAGAGATGAGGGGTTGGTTTGACTAGAACTGGAATTACACAACCAACACAGGCCAGAGATTGCTGTCTGGAGGAAGGAAGTTGCTTTTTACTGTGGGATTTTGGGTGGGTTTAAGCCCAGGCTCTGTGTGTGAGGAAAACCAAGGCTGAGCTTTCAGAAACCAGGGGTTTGGGGTTCCCTCAGTGCTCCCCAACGTGAGGCTCGTGCCTGGCTCTGTGTCCCCCTGTGGCTGCCCACGCCAGGGCCGTGCAGGGGAAGGGCAGCCCTGGGCTTGGAGGCACCACTGGGGTGTCTTTCCTCACCTTCCCTTCATGCCCCAATCTCTGCTCCCATTACAAAATCTGCAGTGCTGAGGCTGTGGGTGTGATAAGAGATCTGCACGTCCAGTGCAGGACTCTTGCTCAAGTTTGACTTATCTCTCTTTTTTCTTTATCTGCCTCTTGCCTCCCTCGCTCAGACTCAGCTCCAGGTTGGGGTTTGTCAGAAAGACGCAGATTTGATTTTTTTTTCCCAAGTGTTCTTCCACTTTTTCTGAAATGTTAGACATTGGAGTTATTTAAAAGTAATAATTCCTGTTTGCACACACTGCTGGGACACCCTCCACTATCCCAGGTAGCTCCAGCCTGGCCTTAGACACTTCCAGGGATGGGGCAGCCACAGCTTCTCTGGGCAACCTGTGCCAGGGCCTCCCCACCCTCCCAGGGAACAATTCCTTCCCAATATCCAGCCTAAATTTCCCCTCTGTCAGGCTGAACCCACCCCCCTTGTCCTGTCACCCCAGTTCCTGATGAACAGCCCCCCTCCAGCTTCCCTGCAGCCCCTTCAGGTCCTGGAAGGGGCTCTGAGGTCTCTTCACCACCTCCTCCTCTCCAGGCTGAACATTCCCAGTTCTCCCAGCCTGTCTCCACAGGGGAGGGGCTCCAGTCCCTTTATCAACTTAGGACCTGCACTCAAACACCACCAAATTTTTTCAGGTCCTGACCAGAGCAGTTGGAAACATTTTGATGTCCCAGACATTTCTCTGTTGTGGCCTCTGTGGTTTAAAGCCAGACAAGGTTGTGTTACCATGAGCTTTGCCCTCCCAGAGCTGCAGTGCTGTCCCAGGTCACCCTGTTCCATGGTTCCCAAACTCCCGTGGTAGCACCAATAATTTCCCAACGAGCTTTGGAGGAATGAGGAACTGAGGTGGGGGAAAGAAGGACGTGGAAAACGGGGTGTGCCCATGGCTTTGATGTGTGTGGCAAAGTGTAGGGACAAATAAAAGTGAAACTGGGAAAGGAAGCCACAGCTGGACAATGGACTGTTCAGCTGCCAAAGCCATTGGTTATTAATTACTGGGGAAAGTTGTTCTGGTTGGGGTACACAAAGCTCCTTGTCACTGTGTTGACATCCCTTGGCAGAGAGATAAAAGTGACACCACGTGTTGAAATCAGGAGAAATCCTCCCAGAAGGAGCCCCAGCCGAGGTCACAGGTGGTTTAGTACCATAGAAAGACAATTTCTCAGTGGACAGACCTGGGGAGGGAGAGCTGGCACTGAGGAGAGGATTGAAAGCTTTGATCCCCAGAATAAAAGCAGAACCCAAGGAGTGGAGGCAGAAGCAGCTCCAGATTAAAACTAATCCTTCATTTCCAGCTCCTGCACCCATGTGACACCGAGGATTAAGTAGGTAGAGAGGGAGGCTGTGCCTTGGCTGAAGAAATGGGCAGGGAGGGAAGTGAGACTGTGGGAAGGAGAAGAGCAGTTTGTGCTGGAGGGAGGGGGATCTGTGGCCTCAGGATGCAGGAACTGACTGTGCCAGAGCTGGGGGCACCCCCATGAACCGAGGGTGACCTCCCTCCTGGGCACAGCCACGTGCTCACCTCCTGTCTGGGTGTCTGTCATCCCAGCATCCCAACTCTTGCATCACCAGGTCTGGCACCGAGGGAGGGAGGGCAGGTCTGGCTGTGGTGGCAGTGACGAGATCAGGCTGCTCTGAGTCTTCTTCCTGCCCTTCTCAAGGACCACTGAGCCCAGTCCCTGAAGGCCCAGAGCAGTTGGGGGTACAGGGGAGATGTTGTGCCCTGAGAGTTGCCCGGGGCGTGTCCGTGTCCACCTTGCTGGAAAAGTGTCCCCCAGTCCCTCGATGGCCGTGGCAGGGGACTTGTGCTTTAGCCCATGTCCTTAAAGGTTTTGCCAAATTAAGCTACAGAGGGGCAAACTGGAGGCTGAGGGAGAGGTGAAGGTCCATCCCACCACCTCCCCATCCTCACCCCACCACCCTGTGATGTGCCACAAACACAGCCGGGACAGGGAATAACACAGGAAATTATGGGAGAGCTGCAGGAAGTGCCCAGATGTCCCCTGGGGGCACATCCAGCCCACCTGGTGCCCAGAGTGGGGCCTTCTCCTCCAAGCAGGACGGATGTGAGGATCACACACCTCTTTCACAACCCACACCCAGGATGTAATCAGGAGGTAAACGAGCATCATGAGAGCACTTAGGGCTCTGTGGCAATCCCACTCCACCCTGCTGGGACAGCCCTGGGAGCTCCAGCCTGTGCTTCAGAGTGAGCCCAAATATTCAGTGCACAGGGCATCATTTGGGGTCTCTGCATGAAATCACCTAAGGGAGCTCTGACCCCAAACTGCTGCAGAGCTCAGCCTCTGCAGGGGGGTTTAGCTGGGGCTTTCTGTGGGGACGAAGCATCAGGCAGAGATTTTAAAGCTTTGGATTCACCCCCAGGTTTGAGGCTTTGCCACTGGCACAGGTTGCCCAGAGAAGCTGCCTCATCCCTGGAAGTGTCCCAGGCCAGGTTGGAGCGACCTGGAGCAGTGGAAGGTGTCCCTGCCCAGGGCAGGGGGTGGAATGAGATGAGCTTTAAGGTCCCTTCCAACCCAAACCATTCCATGGTTCTGTAATTCTGTATCACTCTGCCCTTTGCATAGGATGGAGACACAGTTCTGATTTCCAGTCTTTAGTAGCAAAACTCCCATTTTTATGCCTTGGAAGAGGGACCTTCATTAGTGCAAAGGAGTGGCTGGTTGGAAGCAAAACACTTCTATAATTAACAGATGAGAGATCTCAGTGAGCTCAGCCAGGACTGAGACTGGCTTTAAAGCTAATTTTATTTAATGTGAAGTGTAATAAATTAATTAATTAATTTAATGTGAGCATTTAACTTTGCTGGTGAAATGTGGGAATGTGTTCTCAAATTCCCACCTGGCTCCCCCCTTCTGTCAGGGAGCTGGAGAGAGTGAGAAGGTCCCCCCTGAGCCTCCTTTTCTCTGGGATGAGCCCCCCCAGCTCCCTCAGGAGTTTTCCAGCCCCTTCCCCAGCTTTGTTCCCTTCCCTGGACACGCCCCAGCCCCTCCATGTCCCTCTTGCCCTGAGGGCCCCAGCCCTGGACACAGCACTCAGGGTTCCCTCCCCAGGGCTGTGCTCCTTTAGAGCACCCAAATCCAGCTTTGTTATTCCCCATTCCCCAGCACCTCAAATCCCAGGACCCAACTTTGATGTGCCAGGACGTGCTAAAGCTCTTCCAGCTGCCTCCTGACCGCCCTTGACCTGCAGAGCAGAGATAAACAAGCTGTTCTAGATATGCTAAGTATGTGCTGCAACCACAGCCCTGCATTTGGGTTTCAGACAAACACTGAATCCCTTGACATCTGGTTCCCCTGCCCTACTTCTCTCCCTGCTCCAGCCACACCACGGAGGGGCTTGGACACCCCCCTGGGAGCTGGACACATCCCAGAGGAGCTGGATGGTCTCAGCTGGGGGTTCCTGGCAAACATCACTGGGGTGTCGTAGGAAATGCTGCCCCAAACCTTGGGGAAAGGCTGGGAGGGGAAGGGATTTTTATGTCATTTAACTTTATTTGGCTCTTCCCACTTGGAAATTCATCCTTGAGCAGCATCACTTGGGAGTGACACTGGCTGAGAGACTTCCAAAAGGTTTAATGACAGGCAGTGGGATTTAATTGATCCCGTGGAATTGATCCCATTAAATTGATTTAAAAGATTTAATAATAGACTTCTGGGGACTTTTACGGTTGAAACTCTGCAGGAATCCCATGAAATGCCTTTCAGATGAGAGCCTTTAACAGAGCCCTGGGGAGAGGGTCCCACAGCCCTTCACTGTGTGCTGGGGAGAGGGTCCCTTGTCCTCTGCCACTGGTGGTGATGCCACTTCCCTGCAGGCCACACTGGGGGAGTTGGTGAGGGTGAAGGGCCCTGTCTGAGCTGCAGCAGTGCCCAGATGAGATAAGGCTGAGCAGTCTCGTGCTCCAGGGCAGGAAGGAGGCACTTGGGTGGCACCAAGAACGGCTCTGGAATCATAAATCACGTTCCCATTGCCTCAATCATCGACATCTGAGTGAAAGATCCTTCCAACTCTGCCTGGAGCTGGAGGGTTTTCTTGGAGGAACTTGCTGCTGCTGCTTGTCATAATTCCAATTTGGCAGAAGGGAGGCATGGAAAGTGTGAGCAAATTATCCAGAATTCCCCTGCAGTGAAGGGCTGAGGAGCTACAAGAGGAGAATAAAGAAAACCCCCCTTTTATCTCTTAACCCAGGGGCAAGTGTAGTAAAATACTGAGTGCAATAAATTATTCTCTCTCAGCAAAAGGGATTTTCCCTGTTCTGATGCTCCTACAAGGTTTAAGGAGAAGCTGTTGCATATTTATCTGTCCACTGCAGAGATGTAGCCCCTTGTCCTGTCACTCCAGGCTCTCAGAAATAGTCTCTCCCCAAGTTTCTTGTAGCTCCTTCAGGTCCTGTAAGGCCACAGTTGGGTCACCCCAAAGCTGAACAATCCCAATTCCCAAAGCCCCTTCCCTGCTTCTTTGGCTCTCTGGGTTCCTTCCCCTCGCTCTCTGTAGGTCAAACCCTCCAAGGCTGTGAATGACCCGGAGCCTCCCAGCTTTGCATCATGTGTTGATTTTGGGGAGCTGCAGCTCCTCGGACTCATTGGAGTCCGACGTGTGTCCCCACAGTCCGTGGGGGTGGCGTGGGTGTCACCCATAACGTATAATCCAGGGTTACAACACAGTTAATGACACGCCAGGGCCACGTCTGGGGGTTCAGGATATTGGCCAGAATGAGGAATAAATTACCCTCATCCACAGAGGCAAAAGTGCCTCTTTCCCCCCTCGTGTTCCCTCTCTGGAACGTTGGACCCCTCTGTGAGGGGAGGTGGAATTAAGTCACTTGTCCATCCTGGCAGTGCAGCAGCCCCTCTGCTTTTCCCTGTTCCCTCACTTTGCTTGGAGTAGGTGGAGCCATCCAGTGATTTTAATGCAGCTGAAAACAAAAGAGGTGGTGGAAGGAAGGGAGATACCGATCTCAAATGACAGAGCCCCAGATTATGCTAAGTGGGTAGTTGGGGTGGGGTTTGGCTGGTAAATAAATCAGTCATTGTTTCTTTCCTAGAGGAGGACTAGATACTATATAAAAGTTCTCCCACACCACGTTCCCTCACTCCATTTGACTCCTTTCCACTGGTTCGTGCCGTGGGACACGGTAAGATATTGATATTTCCTGGGAACTCACTGGGCTGATCAGGCTTGGGATGCTCAGCTGGAAAAGGTGGCAGAAATACGGCTTTGGGGTCTCACAGTCCAAAAATTCCTCTCCATTTGCAGGAACTTCTTTCTTTCCCAACAGTTCAGGGATTATGTAATCCCACAGGAAAAGTGGAGAGCTGGGACACAGAAAACCTGGTGTTTGGAGCCCCTTGGATTCCTCTGGGCCCAACATCACCTGGTGCCACCACATAAACGCGGCTCCTGGAATATTAATCCTGAGGAAAAGGGCGGGAAAAAGAGGGTTTGCGGGTTCTTAGCAAAGAGTGGGAAACAAAAGAAATGAAACACAAAATGGGAGATTATTCTCATTTTCCAGCCTTTTGTCTAAATGGGAAAGGATTGGGGTTTTGACCAGTTTTTTTTCTTGGAGGAGCCACTTTGTCCTCCAGCAGTTTGGACACCTCAGCCCATTGACCTGTAGATCCCTTTCATTTTAGGGCTGCCTGTCAGAGGAAGAGAAATTATTCTGCCAGCAGAAGGACGTGGGTTGGGGGGGATTCAAGTACCAAAGAAGTGCTCAAACCTCAGAGCATCCCTTGGGCACAGACACACATCAAACCCTTCAGAGTAACCTGGAGCTGCTGAAACTCAGTGCAGCTGCTTTTCTTCCCCCTTCTTTTGCATTGCTGATAACTTTTCCACAGGCTCTTCCTCTTCCTTCTCATTTTTAGGAAGAAATAAAGCACTCACGGTGCTCCTTTGAGACCAAGACTGGAGAATTTCAAAGCTCAACCAAATTATTGTTATGCAAATGATGACCCGTGTTCTTCGTTTCTTGTAGCTGTGGAATTTTAATGCCTATCCCCTAGCATTCCCTTCAAAATTCCCAAACCACACTTGGATGAGGGTAATTCTGGAGCACCAGGGCCTCGTGTGCCTCTTGCAGTGTCACTCTGACAACCTGCTGCAAGAGGGAATTATTAAGGAATTATTCTGGTTGCACTTGTCCTAGATAAAGAAAGGGAAATTAAATATGAATAAGGCAGTTCTGTAGAAGACTTGATATGGAATAAGTTGAAAACTTCCCAGCTTTTCCTTTTAATGTATTAACTCCTGATGCTGAAAATACCCTTTTGCATCAGCTGTCAGGGAGGGAGCGAAAAGGGAAGCCAAGGCCTTGTGTGGACCCCGTGTTGAGCTGCCACTGGGAGGGGATGGGGTGGCACAAGAAACACAAGTTTCCCTCCCTCTGGATGTTCTTCAGGCCTGTTTTTCTCCTTTCTCTTGGAGGACTCCACAACATTTGGGACGATGGGTTCCCACCAGCAGAAGGGCGATGGCCAAGGGGTGTCTGAGCAGTCCGGGGGCTGCCACGGCGGCGGAGGAGGAGGTGGATGCCACGGCGGAGGAGGAGGAGGAGGATGCTGCTGCTGCCACAGCAGCGGTGGAGGAGGATCCATTGGATACCAGAGCCAGGGATCGTCCTGCCATGGAGGAGGAGGAGGAGGAGGCGGCTGCTGCGGCGGCGGAGGCGGCAGCAGCGGCGGTGGGGCCGTGTATCAGATCCACTCCTGTGCAGGAGGAGGAGGAGGAGGAGGAGGAGGAGGAGGAGGAGGAGGAGGAGGAGGCCAGCAGAGCCAAGGATCCATCTGCATTATTGGAGGAGGAGGAGGAGGAGGTGGAGGTGGAGGGCAACAGAGCCAAGGTCCCATTATTATCAGTGGAGGAGGAGGAGGAGGGGGAGGAGGTGGAGGTGGCCACCAGAGCCATATTCCCATCTGCATCCCAAGTGGCAGCATCGGAGGGGGAGGAGGAGGAGGAGGAGGAGGTGGGTCAGGCCAGCAGGGCAAAGGCATCATCATTATTGAGGGAGGCAGCAGTGGGGGTGGTGGAGGAGGTGGTGGTGGAGGCTACCAAGGCCAGGGTCCCATCTGCATTGGGGGTGGTAGTGGTGGAGGTGGAGGTGGTTCAGGCCACCAGGGCCAAGGTCCCATCATTATTAGCGGAGGTGGTGGTGGAGGTGGTGGAGGAGGAGGAGGTGGGTCAGGCCAGCAGGGCAAAGGCATTATCATTATTGAGGGAGGCAGCAGTGGGGGTGGCGGTGGTGGAGGAGGTGGTGGAGGAGGCCACAAAGGCCAGGGTCCCATCTGCATTGGGGGTGGAAGTGGAGGAGGAGGTGGTGGAGGTGGTTCAGGCCACCAGGGACAAGGCCCCATCATTATTAGTGGAGGAGGAGGTGGTGGAGGTGGTGGAGGTGGTGGTGGTGGAGGCCACAAGGGACAAGGACCCATCATTATTAGTGGAGGTGGTGGTGGTGGTGGAGGTGGAGGAGGTGGTGGTGGAGGCCACCAGGGCCAGGGTCCCATCTGCATTGGGGGTGGAAGTGGAGGAGGAGGTGGTGGAGGTGGTTCAGGCCACCAAGGCCAAGGTCCCATCATTATTAGTGGAGGAGGAGGAGGAGGTGGAGGTGGTGGTGGAGGCCACCAGGGACAAGGTCCCATCTGCATTGGGGGTGGAAGTGGAGGAGGAGGAGGTGGCTCAGGCCACCAGGGACAAGGACCCATCATTATTAGTGGTGGTGGAGGTGGTGGAGGTGGTGGAGGTGGTGGTGGAGGTCACCAGGGCCAGGGGCCCATCTGCATTGGGGGTGGAAGTGGAGGAGGAGGTGGTGGAGGTGGTTCAGGCCACCAGGGCCAAGGCCCCATCATTATTAGTGGAGGAGGAGGTGGTGGAGGTGGAGGAGGAGGAGGTGGTTCAGGCCACCAAGGCCAGGGGTCCATCTGCATCATCGGGGGAGGTGGTGGAGGGGGCTCCTCCAGCTCTGGGGGGGGGTCCATCCAGCAGCAGACCCAGCCCATCTCCTTTCCACCCCAGATCAAACGCAAGTAGTGGCTGCACAATGGACTCTCACGCCAAGGAAGTCCAAGATATGAATGAGCCTCACATTTCTTCCTCTGTTCAATTTAAGAGTTTAAGTTATTGCTGGTTCCTTTCCCTTGGGAGTTTTCCATCCCGCTCTCCAGCTGAGCAGAACCTCTGGTGCTGTGTATCCCTGACTTCCAGCCAGGGGCCTGTTCCCTGCCTCGATTTTCTGGTGCTTGCACAAGACAATAAAACTTGCAGTTCTCAAGAGTTCCTGAGTGTGAGTGGTTGGATTTTCTGACACTGGTCGCTTTATTTCCATCACCAGGATTTCACTCTGAGCTGAGGCTGTTGCAATAAAGCTCCAGAACGTGGAAACCCACCTGTAAAAAAACCTTTGGGTTCATTAAATATTCTTAGGTCATCTTTTAATGTCTCTTGCCAGCGATGATCCCAACTTTTGCCCGTCAGAGGAGGTACCACAAAGTTAATCACTGCAGCCCCTCTACCTCACCCAAAAGTCTGGTGATGCCCAAGGAAGTTTTACATGGTTTAGGAGAGAGAAGATGCAAAACCTCTGCTACCAAGGGAAACAGAAAGTGTTCCAAAGGTGCTATTACAGGTGTGAGTGAAGCTGAGGCCCCACATGTGGTGCTCAGAGCTGCCCCAAGGAGCTGTGGAGGAGAAATGAGGGGGTTCTCCAACCCTCTCTCCAGTTCTGAACCCCCAGTGGAGCCAGTGGCAGGGCCAGTACTTCAGTAAACCCCTTCCAAGGGCTTGGGATTCTAATTCTGGAATAACCAGGGGTTTCCTCATTCCCACAGGGCTAAAACACAGCTCCGGGGATGAGTCTTCAGAGGGAGTTTCCCTGTGGGAAGGGATTTCTTTGATGTGGTTGATTCTGGCAATTAACAGGGAAAGAAAATGAACCTTCCCTGCCTGAACTGTTGTGTGTGAGGCAGATGATGGACAGCTGGAGGTGTCCCAGGAGAGGCAGGAGTGACCTTCCTCCACGTCTTACGTCTCCCTCTACCCTCTGCCCTCTCCCCCACGGGGACCTCAGGGGTACAACCAGTCTCAAACCATGTCCAGATGGGCTCCTCCAGCTGGAGTTGCCACAGGAATAGCTGAGTTTCCTGGGATTTCATTATGGGAAGTCCCAGGGTGCTAAAACACCAGTGACTGGGAGCTGCACAAACACTGAGGTTACCCACAAAGTGCTAAGGGAAGGTTTGGGGTCCCACTTGAGGGGGGTGGGAGCATTGCTGTCAGACACCCCTGCACCCAGAAATGGCCCAGGACCAGGGAAACCAGGAGCCAAGTTTCAGAGGCTCTCAGCCTGACAGCAGGAGCCCAGCATGTTCCTAAATGCTGTTGCTGCTCCGGAACAGGGAGGAATTCCTGCTTTGGGTCACTATCCACCAAGATACTGATGCACAGGGTGGATGTTGGACCTGGTACCTCCCACCTGCAGCACTTAACTCCTCTCCAAAATAGGTGTCACCCTTCCTCCCAGAGGGGGCATCAAACCTGCCTGACCTCTGCCCTGTCCCCAGTGGTGGAGTCAAACCCAAGTCATGGTCCACCCTCCGCAGGGGCAGTGGGGAATCCAGCCATGGGAGATTCCTTTGCTGCCCCCGCAGCACCACTCCCACCCAGTGCAGGCCCCTCCACTTCCCTGGGCATCTCCGTGGGCAGAGAATCATGGAATCATAGAATGTCCTGAGCTGGAGGGGACCCACAAGGATCATCAAAGTCCAACTCCTGGCACAGGACACCCCAACAACCCCCCCGTGTGTCCCCAGCCTGTAACACACCACAAACATGAGGCTCCACAGCCCCTTCTGCTGTCGGTCCCCACCACAGCAGCGTCTCCTGGTTGGAGTGGAGGGTGCTGACCCAAGTCCCAGAATCCTACCTGGGAATTCAACCTCGGGAGCGGAGCTCACGTGCGGGACCTGCGGCACAGCCGAGGAAGTGATGCACTGGAGAGGCATCGCTCTGATCCCGTGAGTCAGGACAAGTGGGCTGAAGGAGGACACTGCTCAGTAAATAAACCCATCACCATTCCTTTGGATGCCTCACTTCCCACCTGGGAAAAGCAATATAAAAGTTGGTGGATCTCCCGGGGCTTCATTCGCTCGGCTTTGCTCTGTGGGGAACGTGGTCAGAGCCCAGAAGGGTAAGTCCAGTTCTGCCCCACGGAGAGATTCTCATCTTCCCTTCCTGCAAAACAGAAATGCTTTGGTGAAGTTGGCCTGGTGGGTGGAGGTGGGAGGGCACACGGATTTAGATCTCCTGTGGATGCAGCAGAATCATCCCGTGCTCCTCAAAGTCTTTCACCAGCGTAGAGATGGACACGGAACAACTTTGGGATAAAAGGCTTTAAATGATGATTCTGGACATTGCACAGTGTTGTTGGGCTGCTGCGGGAAATCCTCGGCAGGGTGGTGGCTGCCCTGAGTAAAGAGCTGTTCCTTGCAGGGTGGCTGCTGAGATGTGCTCCAGGCAAAGCTGCCATGGGATGTCCGGTGGGTGCCACAGCTGCTGCTGCTGCTGCCACGGGGGCAGCTCCTCCGGCTACCAGTCCCAGGGCTCCTCCTGCTGCGGGGGCTCAGGAGGGGGAGGAGGTGGATCCTGCTGCGGAGGAGGATCCGGTGGTGGCAGCCAGAAGGTCATCATTAGCTCTGGCGGTGGAGGAGGAGGGGGAGGCTCATCTGGATGCTGCGGTGGGGGATCCAGTGGTGGATCCTCAGGAGGGAAGATCATTGGAGGTGGAGGTGGTGGAGGATCCTCCGGATGCTGCGGGGGAGGATCCGGTGGTGGATCCTCAGGAGGGAAGATCATCGGATGCGGAGGCGGTGGAGGGTCCTCTGGATGCTGTGGGGGAGGATCTGGTGGTGGATCCTCAGGAGGGAAGATCATCATTGGAGGTGGTGGAGGGTCCTCTGGATGCTGTGGGGGAGGATCAGGTGGTGGATCCTCAGGAGGGAAGATCATTGGAGGCGGAGGCGGTGGAGGGTCCTCTGGATGCTGCGGGGGAGGATCAGGTGGTGGATCCTCAGGAGTGAAGATCATCGGAGGCGGAGGCAGTGGAGGATCCTCTGGATGCTGTGGGGGAGGATCTAGTGGTGGATCCTCAGGAGGGAAGATCATCATTGGGGGTGGAGGTGGAGGAGGCTCCTCCGGATGCTGCGGGGGAGGATCCGGTGGTGGCTACGGGATAGGAGGAGGATACGGGGGGGGCAGTGGGGGATCAGGTCAGAAGATCATTATCAGCTCTGGGGGTGGAGGAGGAGGAGGAGGCTCCTCTGGATGCTGCGGTGGGGGATCCAGTGGTGGATCCTCAGGAGTGAAGATCATCGGAGGCGGAGGCGGTGGAGGATCCTCTGGATGCTGTGGGGGAGGATCTGGTGGTGGATCCTCAGGAGGGAAGATCATCATTGGAGGTGGAGGTGGTGGAGGATCCTCTGGATGCTGCGGGGGAGGATCCGGGGGTGGCTCCTCGGGCCAGACCATCATCATCAGCTCTGGAGGTGGCGGCGGAGGCTCCTCCCAGTCCTCCCAGCAGAAGCGCCCCATCGTCATCCCCAGCATATCCCACCAGTCCAAGCAGAGCTGCTGCTTCCCCTCCGGCCAGAAGTGACAGCTGGGGCAGCTCCAGGTCCAGCAGAACCAGCCCAGCTCTGCCTTCCCAGTTTGCTGCTCCCTCCGTGCACACCCTCTGCCCTCGTGTCCCCTTGGTGCTACATCCCAGAGCTGTGAATTCCCAGGTGGCTCCTCTGTGCCATCAATGTGACAGGAAATAAAGATTTCGGTGTCCAGACAGAACTGGTTGTGTGAGGTTGCTTTTAGCCTTTGTCAGGCCCCTGTTTACTTCCCCAAAAAATGAATAATGCATCAAAAAGATTCCGCTGTGGAATGTTCTCCGGCCTCCAGTGCTGGAGCAGGGGATTGTTGACAGATCTTCCCTGAGAGAATCCTCCCTGTGGAAGCAGATGGTCATTGTCCCTCTGGCAAATAACATCCCCCAGGGTTTGCAACTTTAACCTGGGAAATTGCTCCACCTCAGTTTTCCCTTCCCAAAGAAATCCCAAGAGCTGGGTACAGAAATCAACAGAAAGTCGTGGAATTATGGAATGGTTTGGGTTGGAAGGGACCTTGAAGTTCACCCAGTTCCATCCCCTGCCATGGGCAGGGACACTTTCCACTACCCCAGATTGCTCCAGCCTGGCCTTGGACACTCCCAGGGATGGGGCAGCCACAAATGCTCTGGGCAACCTGTGCCAGGGCCTCCCCCCCTCAAAGGGAACAATTCTCCATAGGGTAGATGCTCCAGTCCCTTTATCAACTTTGTGGCCCCCTCTGGACTTGCTCTGACAGTTCCATGTCCCTCTTGCACTGGGGACACCAGAACTGGACTCAGTGTTCCAGGTGGGATCTCACCAGAGCAGAGTAGAGGGGGAGAATCCCTTCCCTCGCCTGCTCCCCACGCCCCTTTGGATGCAGCCCAGGACAGGGCTGCTTTCCTCTCAAAGTGGGAAAGTCCTCTCAAAGAGGACTCCCAAAGCCACCTTTGGGACAGGTGTGATTAGTCCTGGGTCCAGTGAACTTGAAGCCAAGAGGGGTTTTGTCCATCTCACAAAAATGATTGTTGGGGAGGAAACAAAATCAGAAATAAAGGGAATCATTTGCCATTCAAACTCCTGAGGGATCCTGACTGACCAGCTTCTGCCTCTTGGACAAAAACTGGGGAGTTCTTCTTACCCCAGCAGTATCTTCACCGTGTCCCACACTATCAACACTGGCACTGCTGGGCATGAAGGAAGCTCTGGGAAAAGGGACTCTGGGATCTGGCCAAGGGTTTTTCCTCTCTCACAGCAACGCACCCCAGGGTGAGGTGTTTGCAGTGGTGAGGCTGAAAGGTGACCTG
Source organism: Manacus candei (assembly GCF_025592945.1). Classification (NCBI taxonomy): domain Eukaryota; kingdom Metazoa; phylum Chordata; class Aves; order Passeriformes; family Pipridae; genus Manacus; species Manacus candei. The sequence continues at coordinate 554,136 of NW_026138176.1, forward strand.
ACCTGCCAGCCCATCCTGGGGGTGATGGCACTGCAGGGCAGAAGAGGGTCCAGGCAGAGCCCTGGGCAGTGTGGCCCTAATCTGGGCAGCCTCCACCACAAAGCCTTTTGCCTCCCCCCTTCCCTTTACCCAGTGCAGGGATCAAAGTTGCTCTGTAGGCTGGGAGAGGTTGTGGCAGTGCCGACCCCTCCAGCAGCTCTGGATCCAGCCACACTTCTCCTCCACACCTGGCAGGTACCAAACAAGTCCATGTGCTGCAGGTTCAGCATCTCCAGTCCCTGCAGGGTCCAACCTTGGGGTCTCCACAATCCATCGTTGGACTGTGAGCCCCTCTCACCACCCCTTCCAAAAGCCTCCACGGCCTTTCCTCACTCCCTGGGTCCCAAAGAGCTCCTAATCCTGGGTGTCCCTGTGTGCTGATGAGCCGCTAATCCTGGGTGTCCCTCTGTGCAAGTCCCTACACGTCAGTGCACGGAAGGGATCACGGTGTTGAGATCCTCAGCGGTACAACACCCACGCTCAGCCGAGAGCCAGGACTGCGGTGACACCTCAGATCTGCTGATGAGAGCACAGATAAGGCTCTTTGCACTGGAAGGAGTCCAAAGCAAAGGGAAGGACCCCCCCTGCACGAGTGTTCCTGGTGCTGATGGTCCTGTCCCCATACCAGAGGGGTGTGTGTGCACTGCCAACATCACATTCATGGTGATGGGGCTGGGACCTGCTGCTGTCAGGAGTCCTCACAGCTAAAATCCCCGATTACTCCCTCTCTGCTCAGTGTCCCAGGAGGGTGGATCTGCTGTCAGGCTCCAAGCACGCGTGACGCAGTGGCAGGATGAGTACTGGGACAGCTGTGCTGGCAAACTGTCCCTCTGCAGCAAGGAAAATACCCAGGTGACTCCCCAACTCACGTGTGGGAGGGTTGGTCAGTGAGGACCCTCAGAAAATGGGTCCTGCTGAGGCAGAGGAAATGTTTCCTGCCCTAGAGCTCAAGGGAAGGGGCTTGATGGCCTTCAAAGGCATCTTTGCCAACAGAAGGGTTTCAAGACTTTGCTCACTCCAGTTTGGAGGTTGGGACCCCCGGGAGCTGGAGCTGAGCACAGACTTCTCTGCTCAGTCCAACAGCCCCTTCCGCCTCGGGCTCCCAAAAGGATGAGGGGAAATGTCCCCCTTGCCTCTGTCACCCTCACAGTGTCCTCTGAAATGGGTCTGGGCTGCTCCAAAGCAGTGCTCCCCATCTGAGGAGGTACCTCTGGCCTGTTGAGCCTTTCCCAGCAGGAAAGGACATACTGGACATACTCCTGCTCCCCATCCAGCTCCCCCTCTTGCCAGTCATTGAGGAAACTCCCTTCTCCAAAATTCTCTGGAGCTCTGCTCCAGCACATCCTTCACCCTCGTCCTTCCATCACTCTCTGGCCCAAACTCACTCCAGCCTCCACCCCTCAGCATCTCCACTCTCTGCTGAGCACCCAAGAAGCTGCAGCTCACCGGAAACACATCAGAGAGCCCCCAGATCAGACCCCAAGAAGCCATTTGCCCCCAGTGTTTGAGGGCAAAGCTCCCGGAAGGGAATCATTAAATAGAATTATAAACTGTGCTGCAGAAAGTGGTTGATACATCTCCTTCCCATCACCCCTGTGCTGCAAGTGAGTCAAAGAAGGAGGCAGCCAGAGCCAAGCTCTCTGTCAATAAACCTCTCAGCATTCCTTAGGGTGTCTCACTTCCCTCGGGAGCGCGATGTACATGATATAAAAGCTCACCCATCCCAGGGCTCCTCACTCACCCGCCGCCGAGCATCACACGGTTCCCAGATCCGCTGAAGGTAAGGCCGTTGATACGGAAAATTCTGGAACCCCAATGCAGGGAGATCCCTCCACCAGCTGGTCTTTGAGGGTTCTTTGAATGAGGGAACTGTGGTGGCTCCAGAAACCCACCTGATGTGCCAACAGAACTGCCTTCCTTAGAGGGGGGAGTTGCAGCCGATGCTCTGGGGGCTGAATTTTCAGCTGCTGGGAGTTTTGGGCATCCAGCAGGATGAAATGTTTCAGGTTGCCAGCTCGGAGCATGTCAGAGCATGTGTGCACATGTGTGCTCATGGTCTCCCTGCACACAGAGTGTTCCTGTAACTGCTGTGCCCTGCAGGGCACTCCCAGGGAGCTCACAAGGGTGAGAGAGGTTAAAGTTCCAGGAATGGGGCAAAAGGGGCATTTCCTGGGTCCTCTTCCATTTTTTTGTCTGCTGTGAAGGCTCAGCTGCCCCTCCAAGGTTCTCCTTTCTGACCACGCTGTTCCTTGCAGGTTCCCAGCTCCGAGATGTGCTCCAGACAAAGCTCCGGAGGCTGCCACGGGATGTCCTCCCAGTCCAGTGGGTGCCACAGTGGGGGCTCCTCGTGCCACGGGGGTGGCTCCTCCAGCTACCAGTCCCAGGGCTCCTCCTGCTGCGGGAGCTCCTCTGGCTATGGCCTGGGAGGGGGGTACGGTGGTGGGTCCTCAGGAGGCAAGGTCATCATTGCAGGAGGAAGCAGTGGAGGATCCTCTGGATGCTGCAGTGGAGGATCCAGCAGTGGCTGCGGGATAGGGGGAGGATGTGGTGGTGGATCTTCAGGAGGCAAGGTCATCATTGGAGGTGGAGGTTCCAGTGGAGGATGTTCAGGCTATGGGATAGGAGGAGGGTACGGTGGTGGCTCTTCCGGATCAAAGAGCATCATTGTGGGTGGAGGTAGTAGTGGAGGTTCCTCTGGATGCTGCAGTGGAGGATCCAGCTATGGGCTGGGAGGAGGATACGGTGGTGGTTATGGTGGTTATGGCTCTTCAGGGTCAAAGACCATCACTGTAGGTGGAGGCAGTGGAGGATGCAGTGGTGGCTATGGCATTGGAGGAGGGTACGGTGGTGGATATTCAGGATCAAAAAGCATCATTGGAGGTGGAATCAGTGGGGGTTCCTCTGGATGCTGCAGTGGGGGATCCTCAGGATATGGCATAGGAGGAGGATACGGAGGTGGTTCCTCAGGAACAAAGGTCATAATTGGAGGGGGAAGCAGTGGTGGAGGTTCCTCTGGATGTTGCAGTGGAGGTTCCTCAGGATATGGGATAGGAGGAGGATATGGTGGTGGTTATGGTGGTGGATCTTCAGGATCAAAGAGCATCATTGTAGGTGGAGGTGGTGGAGGTTCCTCTGGATACTGTGGTGGAGGGTCCAGCTATGGAGTGGGAGGAGGGTACGGTGGTGGATCTTCAGGATCAAAGACCATCATTGTGGGAGGAGGCAGTGGAGGTTCCTCTGGATACTGTGGTGGAGGATCCAGCTATGGCATAGGAGGAGGATGTGGTGGGGGTTCTTCAGGAGGGAAGATCATCGGGGGAGGTGGAGGATCCTCTGGATGCTGCGGGGGAGGATCCAGGGGCGGCTCCTCGGGCCAGACCATCATCATCAGCTCTGGAGGGTCCTCCCAGTCCTCCCAGCAGAAGTGCCCCATCGCCATCCCCAGCATCGTGTCCCACCAGTCCAAGCAGAGCTGCTGCTTCCCCTCCGGCCAGAAGTGACAGCCTGGGGCAGCTCCAGGTCCAGCAGGACCAGCTGAGCCTCTGCTGGGGCACCTCCAGACCTGGCTCTGATTGCCTGCTCCTTCCCTTGTGTCCTCTCCTCTTCCCTGGATGCTGCATCCCTGTGCTGAGAACGCCAGGACTTACCCCGTGCCCTGCTGCTGGTGTTGGGAGGCCTTTGATAATGTTGTGCTGCTTTTCCAAAGGCCCTTTTTATATCTAATAAATATTATAATAGCTCAAAACTGCCTTTTTTGGGAAGTTTGTTTATTTCTCGTGTTACCAACAAGCATCTCCTGGTCTTGGAAGGTGGAAATCCATCTGATGAGGTGCTTCACTCCTCCTTATAAAGAAGATGATGGTGGTTTGCTGTAGGTGAAGCTCTAAAGTCACCCAGTTTATTGCCCCAGAGTGTTTGGACCTTCATTTTCTACCTGGTAGAGGAACAGCAGAGCCCAAAATGCCAAATAATCACAGCACCCAACTCCCCTTTGGTGCCTGGTCATGGTGCAGCCACCCCAGCTCCTGGTCCCACGTCCTCTGAGGCACCAGCACCCAATGGCTGTGTCTGTGGAGCTGATGGGAGACCTGACCAGGCCCACCAGGCTCAGTTCAGAGGAGCTGGAACTGGGGATGGCCCAAGAGCAGCTGTGGATGCCCAAAGTGAACAACAACATCACGTCCCTGCCACCTTCCCCTTCCTTCAGCTTTGCAAACCTCAGGGCAGCTGAGGACACGGCCTCAAGCTGTGCCAGAGGAGGGTCAGGTTGGCCATGAGGAGGAATTTCCCCCTGGAAAGGGTGGTGAGGCTTTGGCAGGGGCTGCCGGGGGGGGTGCCCAGCCCTGGAGGTGCCCAGGGCAGGACTGGCTGTGGCACTGAGTGCTCTGGGCTGGGGCCAAGGTGGGGATGGGGCACAGGGGGGACTGGATGATCCTGGAGGGCTTTTCCAACCTCAGGGATTCTGGGATTCCATGATCTGTTCCCAGAGGGAAGCCCCACACACAGAGGGAGCCAAATCAGCCCTGGGCTGTAAAGGAAATAAAACCAGCAGCAAGTCCCTCGGGCAGCTCCACACACTCCAAAAGATGCCTCCAGGCCTCAAATCCCTCCCTGCCCAGGCTTTTACAACCTGCTGTGGCAGCACCACCACCCAGGGCAAGGCTTTCTGCCCCGCAGACTTGGCCTTTGGCCAGAGCTGGGACTTCTTGTCACCACAACAAAATCCCTTGGAGCTGAGCAGGCCTGGCCCAAACTGCACGAGCTGCTCTGCAGAGCCAGGCTGGAGCAGGCTGGGGATGCAGCTTGGATCTGGAACCCTCCAGACCACCCCGAGCCCCCTTTCCAAGCCAGAAGGAGGATAGGAGAAAGGAGGAAGGCAGGCATTTTGGAGGCATGATCCTGCCTTAAAACACCAGCCACTCTGGGTTTAAGCATTAGGACACTCTCACCTCCACAGTTCTCTCATGAACCTCCCAGAGCATCTCTGGCACCCTTGCAAAATTCCCAACTGGGGAATCAGTCCCTTTTGGTGACCTTCTGGTTTGGATGCAAATGTTTTTCCTTCAGAAAAGCTCCCCCTGGAGCCCCCGGGGAGCTGCTGGAGGGATCAAAGTGCCACCAGCTGCTCCTCTGCCCCACGCTCCCTAATCCTCTGCATTCCCCTACACCCACATTCCCACCCACCTTCCCCGGGTCTCCCCCACCTCTCTGGGGGCCGGAATGTTCCTCCACAGCCCAGGGCAGGAGCTCATTAGGCAGGAGTAACAATTACTGGGTGAAGGGAGATATGGATCGTCGCCGTGAGTCAAACACTGAAATCCCAGTTTGATAGGTAAATAATCCTTATCATTCCCGAGGGTGTCTCACTTCCCATATATGTTAAACACCATATAAATGTTCCTGAGGCTGTTAAAGCTCCTCATTCAGTCGACTTTTACCTTCTAAATGTGTTTCCTATGGCTCAAGAAGGTAAGTCTGATTTTTTTCTGAGACTTTATTAATTCATATTCATGAGAGGCACCTTCCTTTGGGACCTTGACCTGTGCTTGCCTGAGCAAAGTCCTTGGGATCTGGACAGTTTCTTCTGGATGGATCAAATCCTTAGGGAGAAAGGTGAAATCCAGTCACCAGACTGGAAGCTAGAGGGCAAAACCCAGATTAGTCTGTGGTGGGACCAGCACGTGGTGACTGCACAACCTCTGTGGGTCTGAAAGTGCTTGCAAAGCCTGGGACCCATTTTTGATATTATTTAATAACAAGCTCTGCTTCAGAATGGCCACAAACCTCTATGTCTGGGCCAATTACCTTCCATAAAAGACCTTTGGGGTGCAATAACAGAGCCAGAAATGTCCTGGGGAGTGGAAACTTTGATCCACTGCTCTTGCACCAGGCTAAAAACAGAAACAAGGATAATCCTGGCTGGTTTTGCAGCTCTGCAGCTGCAGACATGAAGGTGAGTGGGGAAAGCCAGGGCAGTTCTTAGATGGTAAAAGAATGTCCCTCAGATTTTGGTTCTCTGGAAATACACCCTGGAGATAAAAAGGAGGAAAACTATCCCAGGAAGAGTCCAGATACCCTTGGATTTGAAAAACAGGGGCTTGGAGCAACCTGATCTAGGGAAGGTGTCCCTGCCCATGGCAGGGGGTCAGAAGGGGATGATCTTTAAGGTCCCTTCCAACCCAAACCATTCCATGCTCTCCAAGAGCTCGGCAGTGCCCTGCTTTGAAGGCTGGAGTTGCCCCAGGCCCCGACAAAGCTTTTCTTGCCCCACCACCTGAACCCTCCCCACCCCCTGAACCCTCCCCACCCCCTGAACCCCCCCCACCTTCCACGGTGCGAAATGAAGCGAAACTGGGCAAATTTGGGTGTTTTTTTTTCTTTCCTCTCGCAGCTTTACCGGTGCCTCCGAGCCAAATGTGCCCACAGGCACCGGGGCTACTCCAGGGACATCTCCCTGCACCACGGAGGGTTCTGCTCCGGGAGCTTCTCCGACCCCCTCGGACGCGCCTCCTTCTCCTGTGGTAGGGAAGGCTCAGTCACCTACACCCGGAGACCTTCCTACTGCCCACGGCCCTCCTACAGCCCACGACCCTCCTACTGCCCCCCCGTGCCAGCGTCCCCCCCCTACAGCGTTTCGGGGGGCTACACGTGTGGCGGGGAGGGCTCTGTGGTGATCACCGGCGGGGACTGCGGGGGCACGTCCGGCTGGGGTGTCACGGGGGGGACAGTCCCCGTTTATGCCCCCAGGGGGGGAGGAGGGGACTGGGGACACAGCCTGGGGGGCGAGGGGGGGTCCATCCTCCACCCAGGGGATTTGGGAGGAGGGTCCGGATACGGATTCCCTGCACCCCCCAGCGATGCCTTGGCAGGGGGGGTCACTGGGGGACCGGGATACTACAGTGGAGGGTCTGGCTACGCCCCCGGGGGGGTCTCAGGCCCAGAGCTCAGCCCCCAGGGGGGTGGGTGCTCCCAGGTGGTGCAGCAGAAGTGCCCCGTGGTCGTTCCCAGCACCAAGAGCCAGCAGTGCAAACAGAAAAGCCACTGGCCCCCCAGGCAGAAGAAGTGACTGACCCGGCAGAAGTGCCCCTGGCTGGGCCACAGGGTGGCTTTTCCATGATGACACGTGTTCCTCGTGTCCCTCACACGGGGCTGAGCCGGCGATGGCACTGCTGGGAGAAGTGGTTTGGGATTGGTGACAGGAAAAGATTCCTCTCTCCGTGTCCCTTTGGATCACGGGCTGGAAAATAAAACTCCATAGCCTGGGCGTAGTTTTAATATTTGAATGATTTCTTTCATTTCTGGCTCCTTCACCCAAAACACAAATGGATCCTCGAGGAATCTCCACAGGACAAAGTTTTTCTGCCAACATTTTTTATGTATATTTTAGAGCCACACTGAAATGTAACATCAGTTTTAATAGAACTAAAATACAGTGTTTTCAACAGCAAGAGAAGGCTCAGATGGCAAGAGGACGGTGCCAGACTTTTCAGTGGTGCCAGAGACAGGACAAGGAGTGATATCCATAAACTAAACCTCAGGAAGTTCCACCTCAGCATGGGGAAGAGCTTCTTTCCATGGAGGGTGGGACAGGTGCCCAGGAAAGGCTTGGAATCTCCCTCTCTGGAGACATCCCAGACCCACCTGGACGTGCCCCTGTGTCACCTGCTCTGGGTGACCCTGCCTTGGGCTGGGTGATCTCCACAGGCCCCTTCCAGCCCCAACTATTGTGGGATTCTGGAATTCTGTTCTTAATTTGCCTCTTGCTGAAGTCAGAGCTGTTCCCTCCCCATGGAAAAGCTGTTCCCTGCCCAGACCCCCTCCCCAGGGACACCCCACGAGCTAAATGAAGGAGATATGCAAAACTCCCGGGGGTTTTCCGCCTGATTATTATTTACAGCGTGACCTGGGGAGTGAAAGGTTGTTTACCTGGGAACAATTCCACGCCAGGCTCCTGTCCCAGGGAGTTGCAGGGATGGTGCAACCCGAGCACGTCAACCCTCGTGTGAGGCAACTCAAACAAGCTCGTTGGCTTCTGCTCCACAACCTCCTTCACGACATCTCTGGATGGGATCAGGCCCTAAATTAGGCACAGGTTAGGAAGAGATGGTTCCTCCGTGCCGGGGCAGCGCGGGGGAGGTTGAACATCCAGCGTTTGCCAAACGTTTCATCTGCCAGGACTGCGGTTGTTTGACTCACCCAAATAGTTGTTACAGAGGAAAAAAACCACCCACAGTTCTGTGCCCATTTAAAAGTGAGACGTGAAATCACACTGGTTATTTTTTACCGTTCTGCTTTCACCCACCTGTGGGGATTTTGGCCCTTTCAGCTCAGTAGAAGTCCAGAAAACTTTGTCCTGATGTTTGGAAAACACCAAAGGCCCAAATCCTCTCAAGCTCTAAACCCATGTTTGGTACCACAACGGGGATCCGTCACACTGTAAAATGCTCTAAGACCATTGTGCAGGGAACATTACACAAGATTTTCACACCAGCCACATTAAATTCCATTCTAAAATTAGGCAGCTTTATCATTTATTTGAATCTACTTAAATTTCTAAAATCTGCCACTTCGTTACTGACTTCTGTGATTTCCCCTAATTCATCTGAGAGCATCAAAAGTAGAAAAAAAAAAATCTGAAAGCTCAAAAAAATTCCAGGAGACTTCCAGAAAACCAAGTCTGGGGGGTTCAAATCTTTGTGTCTATTCAACTGACTGACCAAAAACCACCCAAAATTTCAATCCCTCCAAAACCAAAGGAAATAGAAAACACTTTAAAAGTCCATTTCTTATTCCCTGTCTCTCCTGGCCAGTTTTTGGAGGCTTCTGCCAAGAGCACTCCACAAGTTTAGGTGATATAATAGTTTAATAGACCCAGATGGTCTTACACCCAGGGCTTGAGCAGGAGGAGCTGGAGCTGCATCCCACCAGCCTTTTCCAGAGCTCCCCTCCGACGTGGGGCTGGGAGGAGGCACAGGGTGGGTTTGATGTGTTGGCACAGCCAGGTTCCCTCCCCACTGGTTGTGCAACAGGGCAGGAACGAGTCCTCCCTGTCCCGACGAGCCCTGATAAGGAGGGACTCTCATCCCCGAGCGTGTCCGTGCTCGCCGGAGCCGTGGCCCCTCTCGTGGAGCTGAGGGGTAAACACTGCATGAAAGTCTCCAACTGGCGCCTCTGGACAGAAACTCCGGGGATTGTTTGAGTGGGAGCCGCCCCTGGGCTTCAGCCACCTCTGCCCAACAAAGCCCCGTGGTTCCCAGGAGGGAGCTCTGGTGCAGAGGGGGTGAGAACACGTGATCCCTGCCCAAATTCCACGGTCACGGTGGTGACGGGAGGGCAGAGGAGGAACCGGCACCGGCGCCAAGCCCTGGTTGCACAGAGGATCTCACCAGTGCCAGGGCCGGTGCCCCGGGGTTGCAGGAGCTGCTCTGCCCCCAGCTGCCCCCTTCCTGCCCCAGGGCAGAGCCGGGTGAGCTGGGGACGTGTGGGGAGCTACGTGGGCTCTGAGCCGGCGTTTTACTCACAGCTTGCTCACGGGTGCAAGGTTTGCACAAGAGGCTGCTGTGGGCACCTCTTTCCCATCACAGCTACATGAAAAGATTAAAATGGGACAGAAACAGAGATTTGCAGAGAGAAATTCCACTTTGGGGCTTCTTGGGGCTGGCCAGGAAAAATGCCAGTGATGGAAGCTGGCATGGTGACTGTGCCAGAAAGAGGGAAATGGCCACAAATTAGGTGTGAAGTGGATGAACACAGGTAGAGAATCACAGAATCGTGGGATTTTGGGGATGGAAGGGACCTCTGGAGACCACCCAGTCCAACCCCCCTGCCAAGGCAGGGTCACCCAGAGCAGGTGACACAGGGACACGTCCAGGTGGGTTTGGAATGTCTCCAGAGAGGGACAATCCACAGCTTCCCTGGGCAGCTGTTCCAGGGCTCCATGGAAAGAACTTCAACCTCATGTGAAATTCTTCTCCTGTTCTTCCTCATTTTGAGTTTCCCCCCTCGTGCTGAGGAAGCCACGTTACGTTTTTGGGGTGCTCCCAGGTCTAAGCCAAGACTTCCCAAAGTGGTCTGAGCTGCCTGGCCTTGCCAGGTCACTGCCCTGTCACAGCTCTCAGAACCACAGGCTCCTTATCCTGCTTTTATTGCTCTGGGAAATGACCCTGTCAGAGAAAGGAGATGGAGAGGGACCCTCAGCTGATGAGTTTCTGGTGCCTGCAGGTGTCTTGTGGGGTGAAGACAACCTTAAAGGTGTTTTTGGGGGAGGTGCAACAAGTGCTTTCTAAGAACTGGCCATTTTTTATGGTGAGGACACAAAAGTGGTGTCCTTCTCCTCCACTGCCCGAGAGCCCAGTCCCACCAAAACCAGTCAGAGAGGACTGGGCCCCGTGGCCTCTCCTTCCTGCCAGACTGCAGGTGAGAGGTTTCGGGAGGAGATGGAACCCAGAACTGCACCACCTTTGCCATCCGTTTTGCAACAGAAAACTCATCCTGTCCTGACGGTGAGACAGTCGACCCACCCACAGGGTTTTCACTGCTGGGCATTACGACCGGCAGGGGCCAGGGTGGCAATTAAAGGTGTGTAAGGAGGAAGACAATCCAGGGGATGACAAGTCAATCACCGAAATCGGGTTGAATAAGCTTTTGAAGGTGGTGGGTAATTAGGGGTGTGGCTGTTTTGTAAATACCTCGGTCATCTTTCCCCAGGGGGTGATTGCATTTTCAGGAAGAGATTTGGGAACTGTATAAAAGTCCTTGGATGGGAGAGCAGCTCATTCACTCAGCTCCACTCCCTCTCCAGAGCCTTTACAGCTGAGGTAAGTTGCTGCTCAACCACTAACTTTTAATTCTGATTAAAATTGGCTGCGCTGAGCTGGGCTTTGCTCTTAGGGAGATGCATCTGGGGGTATTTAGAACCAAATCTTGGGTCTGTGGCTGGGGCTGTTTTGTGCTCTCAAAAATCAGGACTTCCTACGCTGAGAAGCCAAATTTATTGTTCTTATCACCTGTAAATATATTGGGATTGTTCCAGCACTTTCTAGTTTCCAAAGGACAAACTGGAAATGAAGAAAAGTAAATAATGGGATTTGGGAATGAATGGGAAACAGATCTTTCATAAGACCTTGGGTTTAAGCTGGGAATTTTAATTGCATTTATAAACCTGACCTCTTTACTAAGCTCCTTAAGCTGAAAGTATTAAGCTGTCCTTGAAGAAATTTAGGAAGAACAGAAAAAGTGGATTTAAACTGGGAGAGGAAGGAGCAGCATGAGCAGCTTTCAGCTCAGCCACATCCTGGATGCCTTTTGCCTCCTTGAAATCCCAGAAATCCTGAGGAAGGGGTTGAGATGTGCACAGAGGGTTCTCCTCAGGAAATTGGCCCTGGACCCCCAGGGGACAGAGGGAGCAGAGGGCACAGGGAGGGAGGAAGGCACAGGAGGGTCTTCATTTTGGGCACCTGGCTTTGGAAGGGCATTTTGCTGATGCTCCTCTACCAGTCCTGGCTGTAAATTCCCAGCTGTGCCAGGGCTCCTCCAGGCTACAAATTCTTGGGATCTTTGCCAAGATGCCTCTTGCTGGGGCAGGATACCCTGGAATCCCACAGAGCTTCTGCTCCTCCGTTACACAGCCCTGAGACCATCCCAGGGTGCAGCAAAGGAGAGCAGGGAATGAGCTCGAGGGAGAGCAGGGAATGAGCTCGAGGGAGAGCAGGGAATGAGCTCGAGGGAGAGCAGGGAATCAGCTCATGGAGCCCAGCAGCAATGGGGTTCAGGGCTGCTGTGGGGGCTCAGGAGTGTGTTCAGATGGTCCTGGTTGATCCAGCACTGGAATGAAGCCCCAGCTTGGGGAAACGGGACGGGCAGAAAGGCTCATGAGCACAGCGAGGAAAGCTGACCCCAGATCGGAGCGGGGAAAGCACCTCCTGCCTCTAACGACAAACCTCTCTCCTTCCCCAGGTTTGCCCCGCCAACCCCAAAAATGTGCTCCCGCGAGAACAGAGGCTGCCACAGCTCGGAGAGCTCCTGCCACGGCGGGGGCTCCTCCTGCCACGACGGCGAGAGGTCCTGCCACGGCTCCGAGGGTCTCGTGTGCCACGAGGGGAGCGCCGCGCAGGACCCCACGCCCGTGGTGGTGCTCGCCCCGCAGTGCCCCGTGGCCCCCGGGGCCGGGCAGGTGCCCGTGGCCCCCGTGCCGCTGCCCGTGGCCCCCGTGCCCTGCCAGCAGCAGCAGCAGATCAAGCAGCCGCCGCAGTGGCCGCCGCAGCAGCAGCAGAAGTGAGAGAGGACGAGGAGAGGACGCTCCGCGCACACCCCGGGGCTGCCCCTGCGAGGTGCAGCCCCTGCCCCTTCCCTCCTGCTCTCCCGAGAACCCAAAGTGGCATTACAGTGGCAGAAACGTGATTTGCCTCCTCGCAAACCTCCCGGTTTCCCGCTTCTGTCTCCGGTAGCAACGGTGTGATATTAAAACCTAAAGCTCAGAAAATGTGCTGGCGTCCTGGTGTTCTTCCGCTGGTTTTCCTTATCTTTGGCATCATGCCCAGGCCCACTTTGATTGTCCCCTCATTTAAGAGTTGGACTCGATCCTTGTGGGTCCCTTCCAACTCAGAACAAACTGATTAACAGGAGCTGCTTCTCACATTTTCCTGCCCCTCCTCCTGCTCTGCAATGGCCACGGTGGCTCAGCTCCCAGGTCCCCACACCTTGGGCATCAGCCAGACAAATCCAGGTGCTGGATTTCCAAAGCTGTCTGGGACTGAAGGTGCAGATCAGCATCTCCCATTAATCACAGCCCTTGGCTCTGCGCCTCAAACCCTCCCAGGCACCTTTGGAAGCTTTGTCCAAAGCAAACTCCATCGAGGAAGTCTGGAATCCCTCGTCACCATAAACCAGAGGATATAAGCAGAGGAAGGACTGTGTCATACTTAATATTCCTTCTGGCCTTTCTAAATGGCGAATGTGGGGTTGGACAGATCTTCTGTGTGAGGTGACTCTCCCTTCTTTGAAAATCCCATCAAGAGTCCACATTGCCTAAATGGGATCCCAGAATCCCAGAATCCCTGAGGTTGGAAAAGACCTCCCAGCCCATGGATCCCCCTGTGCCCCATCCCCACCTTGGCCCCAGCCCAGAGCACTCAGTGCCACAGCCAGTCCTGCCCTGGGCACCTCCAGGGTGGGCACTCCAAACCTCCCTGGGCAGCCCCTGCCAAGGCCTGAACACCATTTCCAGGAGGAAATTCCTCCTCATGGCCAACCTGACCCTCCCCTGGCACAGCTTGAGGCCGTTCCCCCTCCTCCTGTCCCTTGTTCCCTGGGAGCAGAGCCCGACCCCCCCCGGCTCCCCCCTCCTGTCAGGGAATTCCAGAGCCAGAAGGTCCCCCCTGAGCCTCCTTTTCTCTGGGCTGAGCCCCCCCCAGCTCCCTCAGGAGTTCTCCAGACCCTTCTCCTGCTGCTCCAGCCCCTTCCCCAGCTCCATTTCCCCAATGTATTTCCTGAAGTAAGAAAAAATATCTCCAGTCCTTACCAAGTTTTAAGCTGACTTTTCTCAGCAGAAACCATAAAATTTCTGAGCTCCCCTTGCAGATGTAGGAAAAGGAAAGGAATATCAGATGGAGAGATGGCCACAAAAATCATGTTTTATTTCCCATCACATTTGATCCAGCCCCAGGGTCTCTCCCAGAATCCCCCAGGCACATCCCTTCAGGAATTCCTGGCTCTGTGGGACGAGAGCAGCATTGTGTGTAATGCGCCAGATATTTAATTAGCAAAGGATTTACACTGATCCTTTGAAAGGAGTGAGAAACTTGTTATTAGCACTTGTTTTATTATTACTCTTAATTAAAATAACGAGGAGCCTCAGACCCATGTGCCGGGCCCGTGACTGCAGGAGCAGGGGAGGGACATTGGGGTCAGAAACGTGGGCTCTGACCAGGCACAAGGGTGGTTTGTGGTGCCAGGGATGGTCCCTGTGCCCCCCTCACCGGGCACCCCCTGGGCAGTGCCAAACCCAGCCTGTGCCAAACCCAGCCTGTGCCAAACTGGAGGCTGAACCCAAGCCAGACCAGAGGCTCCAGGCTGGGTTGGAGTCTGACTGAAAGCGTTTGAGGGAAGGGGAGATAAAATCTCCAACCTCGAGCCTCTCTCAGCAGTCCAGGTTTTCACCCACACCCTTGGCAGAGCTGAGGCACTGCAGGTTGTGTCATTCCTCTGAGGACAGACTTGGGAAGGGCCCGAGCAGCAGAGACAGCAAATCTCTGCCCAGCTGGGGTTTTGTTATCTCTGCCCATCTGAGAAGTGGAGCAGGGACAGCAGATTGCAAAAATCCAGCAGGGAATTGTCCCCACCTCCCCCTGCCACAAAGGCCAGGGCAGCAAAGATGCTGAGAAATATTCCATGGAGGGTCTCTCTGCAGGGAAATGTTCCACAGAAAGTCTCTCTCTTGCACAGTTTACAACAAACACACAGGTTGGTTTTAGGCAGAGCCAAGTGTCCCATGGCAGGGACACCTCTCACTCTCCCAGGTTGCTCCAACCTTGGACACTCCCAGGGATGGGGCAGCCACAGCTTCTCTGGGCCCAAGTGCAGCCCAAAAGCAGCTTTGCAGAGCAGGATTTGGGGGGTCACCGTGTGCCCTGTGACACTGAGCTCAGCTGGGAGAAGAGCAGTTGGAGGGATCCCTGTGAGTCAGGAGAGCATCACCCCAAATCCCTCGTGCCTGACGTCTAATCCACGATGTCATCCCAGTGTTGACACATTCCTGCCTTTTATGGGACAAGAAGATGTAATTGCTGGGTGAGATGGGCATGACTTGTTCCTGGGCATAGAAGCCCCAAGTTCATCCGTGATTCACGGGAAAATCCGGGCTCGGGAGCTTCTCCCACTGCTTTGTTTATTTTTGCTTGAGCTCCGTCCCTGTCTGAGCATCCCCGTTCCACAAGAGCTGCAGAGAGGCCACGGCTGAGGACTGAAAACAGGACAGCAACACCAGCACTTTGTCCCAGCCAATAGTCCAAAATATCACCCTCAGTGTTCCTGTGACCCCCCCAGGTCCCCCTTCTCACAGCTCAGCTGCTGAAGATTCCCAGGAAGAACTAAAGACGGGTTTGATTTAAAATCTGGGGGGGGGGAAATCAGGAGTAAATTGGATAAGGGCAGAGGAAAATAGGAACAGGAAAATCACCAAATCATTTCTGGGAGCAGGAGCAGGACTTAGGACACCCTGGAGATGTTGCAGGAATGACTGGACGTGGCACTCAGTGCTGCTAAAACAGGATCTAAAGCCACGTGTTGGGTCTGGATGACAAGGTTTTGGTGGAGGGGGATCTACAGCCATGGAAAGAGGAGCCAACACTGGAGGGGGTTTGCTGGCAGGACTTTGGGGGGCACCTGGTGCCCAGCCAGGGTCAGAGAAGAAGAAGAAGAGGAGAAATCCTTGATAGGGTTGGAATTACCCATGAAGAACTTATTTGGGCTAATGCAAATCCCTCGTATCCGGTCCCATTGGGCAACTCAGCTGCAGGATTCCTGCCCTAACCATAATCCACAGGGATTAACAGCAACAGTCATTTTTCCTTCACATGGAGGTTGATCACGTTGAGCTCTTGGTCCATGTGACACTGAGGACTTGGTTCTTCTGGGTCACAAACATCTCCTGGGCTCGATCCACGTTGTCCGTGAGCAGATCCGTCGGTTTTGGTGCCGGTGTCACTTCCCGTGAAATACCTTCCAATCTCCTTCACAGGGAGGTGAAGGAATTAAGGTGCTATTAATAACTTATGGGACAATTACCATCCCAAAAGCACAGAGCATCAAAGGGAAAATACGGGAAGCTGAACACAGCGGATAGAAATGGGCTGGGATGTGTAATTAGAGGTGTCTCATGTCCCAGATAACCCTTTGGGAACATATAAAAGGTTCCTCAGCCCAGCTCCCTTCACTCACTGCTCTGCTCCAACACTCCTCCATCCCCATTGCTGAGAGGGTAAGTCCAGTTTTTCTCTTCCTCTGGAGTTTGTTTATGAAATTGCCTGTTTTCCTGCAAGTTTTGGTAGAGTTGGAGGAGGACACTCACTCCTCACCTCTGGACCTTGGTTGTGCTGGAGACCAAGTTCTTGTCGCCCACAGGAGCTGTTTTGTTAAAGCAAATGACAATAAAGGCTTTGGGCAGAGGCTCAAGTCAAACCAAACCAACAAAAAGGGTGGAAAACACAGAGGGGAAAGCCCAGAGGATTTTGTGGGAAATAGAGAGAGAGAACAGAGAGAGGATTTTGTGGACAAGGAACTTCAGGTTTTCAAGCAGAAGGCACTGGAGGGTCTGGAGTTGCTCATGGGCAGCAAAGGTTTTGACCAATTTTTCTCTAAAAGGCAACTTGAATCCAAGAAAGTTTAGGGGGTGGGCTATAAAGCATCTCCCAATCAACCCTGACACCACTTCCTTACCCCTGAAGAACTAGAAATCAGGAAGAAAACAGGGGATCCCAGAGCAAACTGCAGGATGTCGGTGTAATCACGTCCATCTGTGACCACGTGATCATTTCTCTCTCTCTCTCTCCCCCCTCCAGCTCTGCTGATCCTCCAGGAAAAATGTGCTCCCGGGGGTCCTGCCACAGCCACGAAACCTCCTGCCACGAGTCCCGCTCGTCCTGCCACGACTCGGGGCCCTCCTGCCACTACACCCTCCAGAGGCAGCCGGTGCAGAAGTTCAGCTACGTGACCCCCTGCTGCCCCCCCGTGCAGAATTACTGCCCCCCCGTGCAGCCCTGTTACCCCCCCCTGCAGCGTTATTGCCCCCCGGCCCCCTACTGCCCCCAGTACACCAAGAACATCTGCAAGATGCCACCAACGTACCCCAAATATTAACAGGAGGATCCAGCCTGGACCCACCGGCTCCCTCCCGCCTCGGGTGCCCTCAGTGCCTGAAATATTGAATTGATGCTTCTCTTTTCCCATCTTTGATTTGATCCTCGAATTCCTCGTCTGTGATTGGAATCTCCTCCAAAACATGAGTCCAATTTGGTTTCATTTACTCGGCACAAAAGACCCAGCTGAGGTGGTTTTCCGTGGAGCCGGGAATGATTCCTGGTGCCTGACACACGGATGTGTCAACCCCCCCAAAGACACACAGATGAGACAATAAAATTTGATTTCCAGAAACAGAAAGAGTTTATGATCTGTTTATTTACGTTTATGTATTTATTTATATTTTAGATATATTTGTTTATTCTTTAACCTCTTTACCTGAGAATCATTGTCACCTCTGACTTCTGAGTCACCCCTTCGCTTTCTTTTCTTAAAACTTAGCACAAAATGCCCCAAGAGTTTCAAAATAATAAAAGCCAGTGATTGCAGAGACATTTCTGGAGCAGGTGAATGTGCAAGGAGCTCACCTGCAACCTATTTATTTATATATATTTATATACAGAATATATTTATATTTATATATATTTATATATTTATATATTTATATTTATATATATTTATACATATATATTTATATATAAGGAATTCTTCCCTGGGAGGGAGGTGAGGCCCTGGCACAGGTTGCCCAGAGAAGCTGTGGCTGCCCCATCCCTGGAAGTGTCCAAGGCCAGGTTGGAGCAACCTGGGATAGCAGAAGGTGGCCCTGCCCCTGGCAGGGGGTGGAAGGGGGTGATTTGTAAGGTCCGTCCAACCCAAACCATTCCATGATTCTAATTAGTGTAGAACTGCCTCACTCAGCCCCTCCCTCAGCAGCACCTCACACTCCACTTCTCACCCTGACTCAGAATCACAAACACTTCGAGGTGTCTGAAAAGTGCAAATGAGCACTTAGTGGTTTTTTCCCAACCCTCCTTCTTTCACTGGGCTCCAAACTGCTGTTTCCAGTGACAGTTGCAGGCACTTAAAACTGAATGCTAAATGTGTGTCTGCTTTTTGCAGCCTGGGACTGCCCTTATCTCCAGCATGTCCAGCTGAGCCATCCCTTCCAGAACAGGCTCAGTTCCTCCTGCCGGCGCCTGTTCGGCTGCATCAGCTTCTCAGGGAGCTCAACAACCAGACTCAGCTGAAATTCTGAGCCTGAGAGCTGAACGAGACAATCCTCACGGTCCCTTCCAACCCAAACCATTCCGTGATTCTGTGAATTCACCCTCTCTCATGGAGAGCTGACCCCAGGGCCTTCCCCAAAAAGGTTTTTATCAACCTGAATAAACCCTTTCTCCAGCATTTACAACTCACAGCACTTCTCAAAAGGTTTTGGATTTTCCTGAACAATATTGGCTCTGAAATATTTTCTTGAACACTTTTGGTTTGCTGAATCACGGCCCTGAAAAAATCAGGAAAAAGAATCAGAGAGTCATAAAATGCTTTGGGTTGGAAGGGACCCTAAAAATCAACTCCTTCCCCGACTCCTGAGTTGTTCCTGAGGCACTCTCCTGGATAAAAGTCACAGGAAAGGAACAATCACCCATTTTATTTTATTGATTGATTTATTGTCCTGAAATCTTGGGTCATTATAAAAGGTAAAAAAATGAGTAAAAATTACAGAACTGCTTAAATCAGACGGGACCCCAAAGCAAGCTGGGTCTGAAAACAGGTTGCCAGGAGGGAAAATCCTCACACAAAAGGCTTTGAACCCCCCTCCTTCCTTGGAGGAGGAATTAAACAGGGTGATGTTGCAGCAGGAGTGAGAAGCAGTTGAGGGTTGGTGGATTCACAAACGGAATGACAAAAATTGGATTTGGGGAAGGTCCTTTTGGCGTCACCTCCTGTGCTGAGGCGTCGGGTGCGTTCGAGCTCGTCAACAGGACCTCCCTCTAATCGAGTCCCCGGGAGCTGGGGCTGTTAATTACAGTGCCTTGTGTCAGGAAAAAAAATCCATCAATCAAAATGTGAGTGTGCCGAGCAGAGCAAGGGGCAGCACACGGGCCCGGAGTCAACACCTCTGACTTGTACGTTGATGCAATCCCGGTTGCCCAACGACGAATCACTTAATAACTCCAGGGTTAGGTGCATTTTTAATATGTAAATGTGCCTCAGCCTTCAAAATTCCCTTATAAGCAGATTGGGAAATTCGTTGTTGTCTATTATAGTGCTGAGGAAAAAGTCATAATGGCTTTTCCTGACGGCGTCGAATCGGAAATGCTCAAAACCAGACACAGAAGATAAATATGAATATGAGTGTTTGTGTCAGCATTGCCAAGAGGTGCCTAATTTCTTGGACAACCCTTGGGAAGATATAAAAGTTGGCCATGCCTTGTTCCTCCTCCACTCAGCATCAGCTCTCTGCGCTCTTCCTCTTGCTCCAGCAAAGGGTGAGTTGGATTATATTGATTTATCTTCTCTTGAGCAGCAGAAGTTGACAGAGGACTAGTTCTGTGTTTAGACCTTGCCTTTGTCTTAGAAATTCCTTGGCTGGGGGGATCAGGTGCCTGAACATGTTGGCTACACAGGGGGTGCTCGTGGTTTGCTCATAGATGGGTTGATAGACAAATAGGAGTAATTGAAGGAGCAGATCCACAAAGACACAAAGTCTTCGGGAGCCAGCAAGGAATTCATTCCCAAACTGGTTGGTGATGGAGAGGGAGAGAGCTCAGACAAATCAGTGTAGAAGTAAATTTGAGAAGTAAATTCTACCTTAAGTAGCATCTTGGCTGGGAAATTCCCATCAGAGCTGGACCATCACAGAGCATCCCCCAAAAGCCAAGGCAGAGTCACTGGCAGGGCCACGACATCCCAGATCTTACAAAACACATACAGGACAAGAGCCAAGGAAAGCACGGGAGGCCCCTGTGGGTCCCAGCCGTGCCGGGCTGACGGGGTCTCTCTTCCCTCCAGCTCCCGGCGCTCCGGAACGATGTGCTCCCGCAGCTCCTGCCACGACCACGAGTCCTCCTGCCACGGATCCCGCTCTTCCAGCCACAGATCCTGGTTCTCCTGCCTCAGGTCCCGCTCCTCCTGCCACGACTCGGAGTCCTCCTGCCACTACCCCATCCAGAGGCAGCCGGTGCAGAAATGCAGCTTCGTGACGTCCTGCTGCCCCCCCGGGCAGCGCTACTGCCCCCCGGGCCCTTACTGCCCCCAGATCCCCTACTGCCCCCAGGTCCCATATTGCCCCCAGGTCCCCTACTGCCCCCAGGTCCCCTACTGCCCCCAGTACACCAAGAACATCTGTAACCTGCCACCAGCTTGCCCCAAGTATTGACAGGATCCAAACCCGACTCCGGACCCACCGGCTCCTCCCTCAACTCCAACCACGGCTCGTCTCCTCCTCCCTGAAATCCTGCCATGTGCCTCCCTGGGATGAAGTGTTCCCCTAATTAACATCTGTGGTGTCATTCTTTCTAATTATTTGGGAAATGTCCTTTCTAATTATTCAGGGCTTTAATTGCTGTTGGGGATCTTTGTCTGTTGTGCATTTTCTGTTTCGGACTCATCTGGGTGTGGGAAATAAATCTGGCAGTTCATGAGACCCTTGTTGTCTTTGAATTTCTTTATTCTCTTTTTCCTTGATTTTTTTTTACATTTTTTTCTGGGTTCTTCAGTCAAATTTCCTCATATTCTCAAAGTATCCCAACAGTTGGTGGCAAATAATTCCCACATTCATTTGGGAATGAAGGGAAGACACATTAGTAGAGGGAAAAGTTCTCAGCTACCAAAAATCTACATGGGCATAAGGGTTGAGCAGAGAAAAGCTTCCCTTGCTTCCAGGGGTCCACACAGATTTTTGTCCCATCATTGTGAAAAAAATATCAGAGAATTCAACTTGAATTCAAACTCAGCAACTCCCTGACAGGAGGGTGTAGAAAAGTGTGAGTTGGGCTCTGCTCCCAGGGAACAAGGGACAGGAGGAGAGGAAACAGCTTCAAGCTGTGCCAGGGGAGGGTCAGGTTGGCCATGAGGAAGAATTTCCCCCTGGAAAGGGTGTTCAGGCCTTGGCAGGGGCTGCCCAGGGAGGTTTGGAGTGCCCAGCCCTGGAGGTGCCCAGGGAAGGACTGGCCGTGGCACTGAGTGCTCTGGGCTGGGGCCAAGGTGGGGATGGGGCACAGGGGGGACTTGCTGACCTTGGAGGGCTTTTCCAACCTAAATGATCCTGGGATTCTGTGATAGCTCATTAAATGGAAGGGCAATAAGTAGGTCACAGTTGCTCTTTCTCAACATGCAGTAATTTCCTCCAAGCCCAATGCCAGACCTTGGGCAAATAAATATAAATATAAATATAAATATAAATATAAATATAAATATAAATATAAATATAAATATAAATATAAATATTTTCAAATACCTGAACATGTCTGAGCCTCTGAAAACAGAAGCCACAAACTGCCCTGGAAGGCCTGTGAGCAGAGGATGATTAGAACTCTTTAAGGGTCACGTTTTCTTTAACAGGACCTGAATCTGAAAGGTTCAGAGATGCCTTTTGAGTGGATGTAACCAACAACACCCCATTTTTGAAAGGTTGTTGACCAGGCAGAAAGATTTTGAAGGAACACCAGTGTGATGCTCCAGGACAAAGCCTGGAGGAAAGAACTGTCACACCAGCACTGATTTTGGTGGCTGGGCAAGTGCAGGTTTTGGTTTGGGACCCACAACTGAGTCACAAAATGTCCCTGAGGAATTGGGGCCATCCTCCCTTGCTGCACAGAACTCACCACAAGCAATTGCGTTGCCTCTGGCCTGAAGAAAAGCTGCTGGACACCCACACTTTGGGAGGATCTTCTCCTCCTCAGTCAATAAACTGCTCTAATGGGCAACATTTCCCCAAGTTGATGAGTTTCTTTTTCTTGGGCTTCAAACTCTGGGTCAAATGGGGTTATAAATCCAGCTTTAGTGACAGAACCCAATATTTGCTCAAACTTTGGCTCCCTTTCTCTGAATCCTTTGCTTTCCACACTCCTCTGCAGGTGAGGTCAGGGGGGAAAAAAAGCATAAAAATATCAGTAAAGGAAACAGAAACCAAGGAATGGGAAAACTGACTACACTCCTACCTTGCACAGAGCTCATGGTCAGCTGTTTTTCTCTGATCTTAATAACCTTTGATTCACGTGGAACGATCTGATGGGATCATCCCAATCATCTGCCAACTCAAGGAACACGTGAAGCACCAGAAACATTTTCTTTTTTGCCACACCAGGGAACCGAGGAGATCCCTCCGGATTTTCCAGCTTTGTGCCATGCCCAGGAGTTGCAGCTGATAATCCCATTATTTCCTCTTGGCATTCAGCAACAGGCAAATTAAAGTCCTGAGCTGTCACCTGCACCCAACGGGAGACCTTCCCCAGGAGTCAGCATTTCTGGGCCCTTTCTGTCACTGATGCAATCCCAGTTATCCCCTGGCCAGCTAATTAACACCCGTCAGATTAGTGTCAGTCTCCAGGAAACAGGAGAGAAGTGCCTTCGAAAATCCCTGCGTTGGGAATTACCTATGGGATGGGGCACGGTGTGCCAAAGAGGAAACACTAAAAATAGGGATTGAGAGCGGAAATAATTAAACTGTCATTGCACAGAGGTGTCTCATATCCCAGATAACCTTTGGAGGGTA
Source organism: Manacus candei (assembly GCF_025592945.1). Taxonomy (NCBI): domain Eukaryota; kingdom Metazoa; phylum Chordata; class Aves; order Passeriformes; family Pipridae; genus Manacus; species Manacus candei. The sequence continues at coordinate 576,688 of NW_026138176.1, forward strand.
TAAAAGGTTGCTCAGCCGAGTCGTCCTCAGTCACTCGCCTTCGCTTCCAGAAACTTCTCGCTGCAGCTGAAGAGGGTAAGACCAATTTCACTATTTCTGCTCTGGCTGAGAGAGAAGAAAACTCCACAAGAGGTTTTTACGGACCTCCTGGGAGCTGGGACTTGGTTAAGTTCCTCCTTGTGCCCCTGAGGAAGAGGGAATGGCAGGTGGAGGGATGGGGATCACCGGGAAGGGGCAGCAAAGGCACTCGAAGGGATCCTCGGGTGGCACAAACTCTGAGCTCTTTCACAAGGGAGGTGGGTTTGGAAATGGGCTCATGGGGCTCCAGTTGGCTTGTAGGGACCTGATTCCACACAGCAGCTCCCAGAGCACACCCAGCAGATCCATCAGGATTGCTGGGTCTGGATTAGGCAGGAAAAAAGAAAGAGAAGCTGGAGAGTCAAGACTGGAGATGTCAAGAAAAATATTATTAAAAAGGATGAGAATACGACAAGTGAACTGAGTTTCCTCTCACCATGTTGATCTCTTGCTCCACACAGCTCTGCTGATACTCCAGAAGATGTGCTCCCGGGGGTCCTGCCACGACTACGAGTCCTCCTGCCACGGATCCAGGTCTTCCTGCCACGGATCCCGCTCCTGCCACGACTCGGGGCCCTCCTGCCACTACACCATCCAGAGGCAGCCTGTGCAGAAGTTCAGCTACGTGACCCCCTGTTGCCCCCCCGTGCAGCGTTATTGCCCCCCCGTGCAGAGTTATTGCCCCCCCGTGCAGCGTTATTGCCCCCCAGTTCCCTACTGCCCCCAGTACACCAAGAACATCTGCAAGATGCCACCAACGTACCCCAAGTACTGAGGAAGGATCCAACCCTGGCACCCGGATGCGCTGCCTCATTCCTCGCCCAAGGCCTCAAGCTCACTGCTGTGCTCATGGCTTTCCAGCCTTTCTCCAGCATTTCCAGCCTTCTCTCCAGGCAAACAGTCCTAAGAAGGGTTGGGGGTGACACCATTTTGGGGTGAAGCCTCTTGGTCTCATGAGTTTTGAGCTGTTTGTCCCCTCTCCGCTGGGAACAGTTTCCTCCTTGCTTTGCTGCTTCGCTCTCCTGCAAGACAATAAAAATGGTGTTTGAAGCCGAGCGAACAGTTCCGGGTGTTTTAGTCACCACTCTGTCACACAGGCTGGATCGATGGGCCAAGGTATGAGTTTAACAAGGCCAAGTGTCAAGTCCTCCACTGGGATCACAACAACCCCCTGGGAAGCTCCAGCTGGGGGAAGAGTGGCTGGGAAGCTCCAGAAGGACCTGAGGGAGCTGGGGGGGCTCATCCTGCAGAAAAGGAGGCTCAGGGGGGACCTTCTGGCTCTGGAATTCCCTGACAGGAGGGGGGAGCTGGGGGGGGGTCGGGCTCTGCTCCCAGGGAACAAGGGACAGGAGGAGGGGAAACGGCCTCAAGCTGTGCCAGGGGAGGGTCAGGTTGGCCATGAGGAGGAATTTCCCCCTGGAAAGGGTGTTCAGGCCTTGGCAGGGGCTGCCCAGGGAGGTGGGGGAGTGCCCAGCCCTGGAGGTGCCCAGGGCAGGACTGGCTGTGGCACTGAGTGCTCTGGGCTGGGGCCAAGGTGGGGATGGGGCACAGGGGGGACTCCATGGGCTGGGAGGGCTTTTCCAAGCTCAGCAATCCTGGGATTCTGTGCTTGTCTGGTGGCACCTGTGTTTTCTTGTGGGTTTGGAGCTGTGCTTTAATCCCTGCTGAAAGCAGCTCAGGTAGGAGGAACACCAAGGAAACATGAAAGCCATGGGAAATGCCTGCAGCTCCCAGCAGTGATCCCAGCAGCACCTCACGCAGAGGGCTGGGAGGGTTAATTGGAAACAAATCCTTGCACTGAGCTCAGCACATGTGGGGGGTTTGGATTTCCAGCCAGGGGCCTGACCTGTGGATTCATGTTTTCCCTGCGTGTTCCTCCTTTCCTAGGGCTGCGTTTGGAAGCAAAACAAAGCAGATCCTGCAGGGTTTGCAGCTTGCCTTGGAACACCCTCAATTAAACAATTTCTCCACTGTAAAATAAGGGAAGGTTTCCCTGGGGTGACTCATCCACCCATCCCAGGTGTGGGAAACAGGCTGGAATGAGCCGAGCTCTGCAATGCCCAGTAAATGAGCAGTTGGTCTGTAAGGAATGGGAATTCCCTATTTACAGGTTATGGAGAAAATCGTCATTACAGAGGAACAGGCTGAAAAGGAAAAGTGGCCAATGGGATGCCGAGAGCAATTAATGACTCACCTGCACGTGGGTTGTTGTCCCTGCCAAGAGGTGGCTCATCTTCACACGACCCTTGGCAGCTGTGCCAAGTCACTTTCTGACTCATTCTTGCCCTCCCTGCAGGTGGGTTTTGAGGTGGGGGAGCTCTGTGTCCACAGCACTGGACAAGTCTGAGTCTTCAAGCTGAGACTTTCTCTTGCTGCCCAGGAGTCCAACTTTCTCCTCTGTGACTGACCACAGAACATTTCTGTGCCTTGGAGCGAGTCCAGAGGAGGCCACAGTGTTGGTGAAGGGACTGGAGCCCCTCCCCTATGGAGACAGGCTGGGAGAGTTGGGATGTTCAGCCTGGAGAGGAGAGCACTCTAAACAGCCTAAAGGGATGTTTCTGCTCTGTTTAATATGTGTTAAATAACGTAACACAGATTTCCACAAGCAGATTTCCACAACCAGGATAAACTGCGGGAATCCCCAAAGGATTAATGAGGAGGAATTTGTTTCCCAGCAAGGGTTGCTTCACTGCATCCATAATCCTCCAATCCAAACAGACAGAGAGGTGTTACTCTACTCCTGGCACCTTATGGAGCCTCCTAAATCCCTCCACTCCATGCAAAATTTAATTGGGAAATTTTTATGTCTCTAGGTTGAATCTTTTGTAAAATCAGTGATGGGTTTCCCCATGGGATCCCTGCAGATCCATCTCACAGAGCTTCAAACCCTTTTGATATTCACATCCAGCTCTAGCAATGGGGGTTTTGGCTCTCTGGATGAAGCAATGCACCAAATCCACACAAAGTCACACATAAAACTGCCTTATTTTCACCAACATCTCTTACTTTACCTCCCTGCTCAGGATTCCCCATATTTCCAGTGTTGGATTCTCCTGGAATTTCTCTGCAGGCTCAGGAATCCCCTTGGCTGTTTGAAGAGGTGCAGGTACTCAGCTGGTGTATAAATCTCAGTCTCTAATTAGATGATAATGTGTGGCAGTGACCTGGTCTCACCTGCTCATTAGCATGAGGCTGAGCTCAGTTAAGCCCATGTTTTAGTGAGCAGGAACGCTGACCTTGGAAAGACCTTGCCTGGAGAAGTGGTGACTTCATGGCCCTCTGAACCCCTCCAAGCAAGAGCAGCTCCTCCAAGCTGCGATGCAGCCAAGTTTGAACAGAAGTTGCCCAACAGAACTGGCTGAAATCAGAGGCTTTGTGTCCCCAGAAGTCAAACAGAAGGTTCACGACAACCTATCGTGTCCTCAGCGTCCAAGATTTTAGCCCTGGCTGAGCAAGCACAGCCTAAATCTTCTCTCCTTCCCCTCAGCAGAACTCAGGGTGTCTCCAGAGAAGCTGTAGGACACAGGGGAGGGTGGCCAAGCAGCAGGATCAGCCCTTCTCCTCGGGGTGACCTCAGACACAAAACCTTCCATCACGTCAGTCACGGTCCCGAGTCCCCTGAATTTCCTCTGACAGCAGAGAGATAATATTTTATAAAGATGTGGTTTAATTTGAAATCCTCGAGGTGCTCAGGACATCCCATGGAGCCTTCAGGCAAAGCAGATATTAATGCCTGTCATTAATGAATAATCACGGGGCGATCATTATCATTGGCACTAATGGCCGTCCATGGGTGACTGAGAGGTGAGCACAGAGTTATTTCAGAAATCACACCTTCCATTACTCCAGGGCAAAGTGGAATTTGAAAAGAATTGAATAGGAATTTTGCAGATCGAGTTGTGCTGAGCATAAACAGGATGCAAAACTTCCAGAGGGGTTTTGCATTCGACTTTGATTTGAATACATCAGAAAGGAGTTGGAAAAATACAGACCCCGACTTGACCCAAACTCCGGATTTCCACGGGGAATTTGCACAGTCCTGGGCACCTAAATTGTCTTGGCAATGATGTTGGCAAGGCCTTGAGCTGCCAGAGCTCAGGGGGTGTTTGGGCCTGGTGGGATTGGTGGGGCTGTGCAGGGCCAGGAGTTGGACTTTGACAATCCTTGTGGGTCCCTTCCAGTGCAGGACATTCCATGATTCCATGATTCTATTCCAAGGCCAAGTGTCATCCCCTGCATGGATGGGATGAGATAGAGAGGGGTAAGATCTCAAGAACTTTCTGTTCCCTATTTGTCCTTCTGATGACCAGAGACCCCACTGGGCTTCACCATTTCTCCATTCAGACACGAAACATGAGGCCATGGAATTACATTTCCTGGAATTCTATTCTAAAAATCATATCAAAGAGCAACTGACATCCAGAAGCCTCTGAAATCCACTGCACCTCAATCTTAATGAGGATTTTGATGTTAATTAAGCACTCTCCAGCTGAACAAGCCACAGAGGATCTCAATGTAGCAGCTTTACCATATGCAAAACGAGCAGAAAAAAAACCCTTTAAAGAATCCCACAAGAATTAACTTGACATTAAAAAACTGTAAAAAATTCACACAACAAATTGATAATGACACAAAATTGAGGTCTTGGTCAAAACCCACGAGGCAAAGACTAAACAGCTGAAGGCCCATTGGGTGAATAAGTGCAGGCTGAGTGCGTAAATCCCGAATTGCTGGGGGGTACCTCATGTCCGGCAGGGCAAGCCCGAGCTAAATAAAAGGTCTCCAGGTCCCTTTGCTCCTCACACAACTTCACCTCTCAGCTGCTACGGTAAGTGGTACCTATTAGCAGTGGTGGTGATGGTTTGGGGTTTGGTCAATGGAAATGTGTCTTTGTGTTTGATCTTTGCAGAGTGTTGGACTGGATTGACCTTTAGAGGTCCCTTCCAACCCAAACTGTTCTGTGATTCCATGATCTGCAGCTCTCTAGGAAATCCAGATCTTTTGAGCCTGTTGGTCTATTGTGTCTTGCAAAAAGTAGGGAGGGCAGAGTGGAAAATGAGCTTCTTGGGGTGGAAGTTCAGGGAGTGATCTTCAGGGAGGAGGGAATTGGATGAAATCTCTCTGGGATAGCGACAGGTGGCTCGATTTCTGTAAGGATCTTTCTTGGCAAGTCAAGGAAGTTTGGCACCTCAAGGAACTCAGTAGGAAGCAGGGTGGGATGTGGGTACCACCCACAGTTTGAGGCAGCAGCACTTCTGTGCCAAAATAAACACTAGACTTGGAAAGACGGGTCGTGTCTGAAAGTCCGCTGTGTTTCAGGTCCTCGCTCCGTCCACCCTCAGCCACACTCCCAACAACATGTGCTCCACTGGATGTTGCTCCACAGGATGCTGCTCCGTCGTGAAGACCAAGACCGTGTGCTGCAGCCCCTGCCAGAAAACCGTGTGCTGCAGCCCCTGCCAGAAAACCGTGTGCTGCGAGAAGAGCGTGTGCTGCAGCCCCTGCCAGCAGTCCTGCTGCTGCGACCCGTGCCAGAAGACAGTGTGCTGTGACCCGTGCCAGAAGACAGTGTGCTGTGACCCGTGCCAGAAGACTGTCTGCTGTGACCCATGCCAGTCTGTGTGCTGTGACCCGTGCCAGCAGGCAGTCTGCTGTGACCCATGCCAGAAGCCCTGCTGTGATCCATGCCAGACTGTGTGTTGTGACCCATGCCAGAAGCCCTGCTGTGACCCATGCCAGACTGTGTGTTGTGACCCATGCCAGAAGCCCTGCTGTGACCCGTGCCAGACTGTCTGCTGTGACCCATGCCAGAAGCCCTGCTGTGACCCGTGCCAGCAGGCAGTCTGCTGTGACCCATGTCAGAAGCCCTGCTGTGACCCGTGCCAGCAGGCAGTCTGTTGTGATCCATGCCAGAAGCCCTGCTGTGACCCATGCCAGCAGGCAGTCTGCTGTGACCCGTGCCAGAAGCCCTGCTGTGATCCATGCCAGCAGTCCAGCTGCTGTGACCCGTGCCAGACTGTGTGCTGTGATCCATGCCAGAAGCCCTGCTGTGACCCATGCCAGCAGGCAGTCTGCTGTGACCCGTGCCAGAAGCCCTGCTGTGATCCATGCCAGCAGTCCAGCTGCTGTGACCCGTGCCAGTCTGTGTGCTGTGACCCATGCCAGCAGTCCAGCTGCTGTGACCCGTGCCAGTCTGTGTGCTGTGACCCGTGCCAGTCTGTCTGCTGTGACCCGTGCCAGAAGACTGTCTGCTGTGACCCGTGCCAGCAGCCCGTGTGCTGCACCAAGGTGTGCCAGAAGTCCATCTGCTGTGTGCCCCGGCCCTGCTGCTCCTCCTGCTGCTCCTACGTGGTGAAGAAGCCCGTGGTGGTTTGCTGCAGCCCCGTGCAGTGCTGCACCACTGTCAGGAAGTGCTGTGTCCCCTGCATCCCCATCCAGCAGTGCTGCATCAAGAAGAGCTGCTGAGCCGTCCCTGGGTGGCAAAAGCACCTCTGCCAGCTCCACGTCTGGTGTGCGACGAGAACAGGCCCCAGGAGATGAAAACCTGCTCCTTTGCCTCTGGTTCTCATCGTGATGGAGCCAACACGTAGGGATTTTCTTCTTCTTCTTTTCAAGCTTAAGCTGCTGCTTCTTTCTGTCCTTTAGTTATTGAGTATCTTCAATTTATCACCCATAGTATAAGGCAAAGAACCATTAGATATTAGTGGGGTAATTATTCATTCTCTTCTTGGTGGTTGGGACTTGGGAGCCCTTTGCTGGCAATGTGATCACTCTTCATTCCCTCTCTTGGCTTGTAGACAATAAAACTGAGCATTAAGCAAAATGCAGCCTCTGCTCTTTTGGTTGTTCTTTCCCGGCTTTGCCCAGAATTTGTCCTCATTCCGGTGCCATCTGTGCCTTTGGCTGCAGATGAGCTCCAGTGGCACTGCAGGACATTTAGGGAACAAAGAGCTGCCCAGTCTGCTGGCACAAATTAGGTCGTGTCTACAGCAGAGCAGCCTGAGCCACTGCAATGGGTTGCCCAGAGCAGCTGTGGCTGCCCCATCCCTGGGAGTGTCCAAGGCCAGGTTGGACAGGGCTTGGAGCAACCTGGGATAGTGGGAGGTGTCCCTGCCCATGGCAGGGGGTGGGACTGGATGATCTTCAATGTCCCTTCCAACCCAAACCATTCCACGATTTTAGGATCCCTTCTTGCCCCTCCTGATCATCTGCCACAGCTCAGTGTTTACTGTAAAACTTAAAGGTTAAGGTAATTAAAACTCAAATGACACGGACTGATAGAGGCATAATCCCACCACCTGAAAACACACCACTCTGTAAATCATAGAATCATGGAATGTCCTGAGCTGGAAGGGTCCCACAGGGACCATCCATCCAACCCCTGGCCCTGCACAGACACCCCAACAATCCCACCCTGTCCCTCAGAGCATTGTCCAAAGCCTCCTGGAGCTCTGGCAGCCTTGGGGCTGTGCCCACTGCCCTGGGGAGCCTGGTCAGTGCCAACCACCCTCTGGGGGAAGAACCTTTCCCTAAAATCCAGTCTAACCCTGCCCTGGCACAGCTCCAGCAGCTCCCTGGGTCCTGTCCCTGTCACACAGAGCAGAGGTCGGAGCTGCCCCTTGGGAGGAAGTTGTAGAGCCCAGTGAGATGTACAGGAGCTCCCTTATCTTGGAAAGGGTATTTCAGGAGGTACTGAGAGGAATTCACTACTCACTGAGCACAGGCACCATCTTCTTCCACTGCCATCTTCCGAAGATAAAAGCCCAGAAACCACGGGAATTGTTCTTACGTGAGCAGAGCGTTTCCTCCGCGCCTTCCTGGACTCCGAGCCCTGGAATGAAACCCAGGGCTCAACATACAACTTAAAGGCTTCATTCCTAGAATAGCCCACACATGAGTCGGGGATACCTTTCCTACCTGGCTGGGACTTTCTTTGCTATTAAAATGCAGGAGTCAGCCCTGAATTGCAGGTCTGGGGAAGGTGCCTCGAGCACTGGCTTGATTGCTTCCTCAACCTGCATTAGAATCATCTTCTCTACCTGTTTAACTCCTCTGAAAACACTTCCCAGGTGTTCAGGAGGCTTTTACTGAGGTAAATCATGTACAATGCACCGGCAGAAGGATATTTTATATCATAACTAGAGCAGAAGTGCCTTGGTTAAGGAAATAATGTGATTATTAATTTCATCGTGGAATCATGGAATGGTTTGGGTTGGAAGGGACCTTAATATTCATCTCATTCCACCGCCTGCCATGGGCAGGGACACCTTCCACTAGTCCAGGTTGCTCAGAGCCCCATCCAACCTGGAAAAGCTGCAGGGTCAGATCCTGCCCCGCTCACAAAGGTCCTGCAGGTCCCAAACTCACAGAACCACCACAGAAGTTCACAAAGACATCACAGAACAGGGCATGGCATGTAAAAGGGACTTCATGGAGGTGTCATTTCTGACCCCACTGTACATTAAATGACATTTAACAGCAGGAAAAATGCCATAAATGCTGAGAGTGTTGGGGTGGTTCAGCCTGGAGAGGAGAATGTTCCAGGGAGAATCTCAGAGCCCCTTCCAGTGCCCAAAGGGCTTCAAGAGAGCTGGAGAGGGACTTTGGGCAAGGGATGGAGGGACAGGACAAGGGGGAATGGCTTCCCACTGAGAGAAATGAGGTTTAGATTGGGTATTGGGAAGAAATTTCTCCCTGTGAGGGTGGGGAGGCCCTGGCAAAGGTTTCCCAGAGAAGCTGTGGCTGGCCCTGGATCCCTGGGAGTGTCCAAGGCCAGGTTGGACAGGGCTCTGAACAACCTGATGTAGTTGAAGCTGTCCCTGCCCATCCAGGAGGGTTGGATTAGATGATCTTTGTTGTTCTCTTCCAACCCAAACTATTCCACATTTCTATGATTATAGAATTATTGTTTCTGTGATGATTGGGACCATCTTGGCCAATACAGCGACAATAAAGCCCGATAAAAATGTGATGAATGACTTATTCAGGGGAGATGGCTGAGGCTTTACACAGGTAGGACGTTGCTTCCTGCAGGCAAGTTTCTGGCTATTATGCAGTGACCTAAACAATGCTCCCCTGGGGACAATTCCAGAAGGGACACCCAACGCCACACCACGGCCGCATCCTGGGAAGATACATCATGTCCCGGCCACCAGGGATCACCTGCCACCACATCAGCCCCACAGTCAGAGTCTGCTGGATGTGATTTGCCATGAATAGGCACTGCCTCAGCATCTTGGAACTCTCATCTTTTGTTGGTGGCCCCTCTCAAGGCATGAAAGCACCATCAACACCTTCTTCTCACATGGGGTTGATTTAATCCATACATTCCATGGATGAAAATTAAAAAAAAACCCTTAATATATAACAGAAATAAAAAGCAGGGAGTGTGAGGGCCCAGCACCCTGAAGGGAGACCCAAGAGCAAGGATGAGAAAGGAGAAACCCTTCAGCCTAAACTTTGACCCCAGGGACAGGAAAACAAGGATTCCCATTGACCAACAGTTCCCACTGGTCCCCAAAAATTCCCCACCAAGGGCAGAGGGGACACACGGGTGGGGACATCTCCAAGTTCCAGGCATGGTTGTCCCACTGCTTCAGCACCCCCCGGTCCCGGGCACATTGCTGAGTGTGTCCCGGGGTCACCCCCGGGGAAGTGGAGCTTCCTCAGAGCTGCCTCCAGTGCCATTAACGCAAATTCATTAGGAAATTTGCGTCTGTTGTTCGTGTGGAGGAGTAATTATGGGGCAGAATTGAGGAGGTGAGCAAAAGGAAAGAGGTAAAGATTAAATGCCGGAAGACACGTGGGAAGGATGTGCCGGGTGACCCCCAGGGGAGTCAGAATAGCCAAGGAATGCCTCATTTCCAGGGGGGGAGGCTTTGGAGAGTATAAAAGGCTCCCTGGCAGAGGGGTCTTCATTCACTCACCTCCACTTCTCTCCAGTCCTCACGGGTCATCAGGGTAAGTTGGAGTTTGCTGCTTGCCTTTACTTTTGGACTCGGTTTCTGTGGGTTTCTGCAGGATTTTTAGTGCTGTCTGGTTTGAGACCAGGCACTACAGAGGATCTGGGGACCAGAGATTGGTCTGTGACCAGAGATGGGTCTGTGACCAGAGATGGGTCTGGGACCAGAGATGGGTCTGGGACCAGAGATGGGTCTGGGCACCTCCTGGGTGGTTTCTCTCTGATGGAACCAGTGCTGGACCATGTGCTAAAGGCACGTGTATCCAATGCAAAAATGTGGAGATCTCAGGGACAGTCTGCCCTGGGATTCTGGACACCAGGCACCTCCCCAGCCACTTCGGGACGGACTTTGGGATAAGAATGCTTTAAGCTGGGCGATTCAGGCAGCAAAAAAACCCCAAACTCTCTTTTCCTTCCAGCTTTGCCAACACTCCAACCAACAAGATGCCCAGCGGCTGCTGCGGAGGAGGAAGCTACTCCCTGACCTGCTATAGCAGCTCCAAGGGCTGCAAGAGGCCCGTGTGCTGCTCCCCCATGCAGTGCTGCAGCCCCTGCTGCATGCCCGTGCAGTCCTGCTGCATGCCCATGTCCATGCCCTGCTGCTACACCATCACCAGCAACAACAACGGCGGCTGCTGCGGCGGCAACAACGGCGGCTGCTGCGGCGGCAACTGAGCCCTGCCTGGCTCCTCCCTGCTGGATTTGGATATGGATGTGGATAACAACCTGAATGTTCCTCCTCCTTCACTTAGAGATGTAGATCTTACCTTCTCTTCCTGCCTTCCATCCCCAGCTGCTCGTGAAGGGCTTTGAAGCCGCTCCCAGCGATCGGCGGGATCTTCCTTCGCCAGCCCTGGTCCTGCTCTTTGCTTTCCTCTTGGGGTGTGGGATGTTGAATTCTTTTCTTCACTGTTTTGCTTCAATCTGTCTGAAAAAAAAAAAAAAAAGGCAATAAACTGTAGTTTGTGACCCTGCAAACCTCCTGGAGTTGATGTGTTTGTTCGCTGCCTTTTCCTTGGGTGTTTTTCCAGTGTTGGGATGTTCCTATTTCCAAGGTGTTAAATGGGGGGGGGTGGTCCCTGCACAAAGAAATCAGGGCATCCCTGATGCTTCAGTTTAAGCACCAGTTGGGTTTCTGGCACCTCTGTGAGCAATATTTCTCCACCCAGTATAAAATAAAGAAATGGAAGAAAATAGGAGAGGGGAAGGTGGTGTGGAGATTTCAGAGCAGCTTTCCAGTGTCTGAAGGGGCTACAGGGAAGTAGGAGAGGGACTGTTCATCAGGAACTGGAGTGACAGGACAAGGGGGATGAGTTCAGACTGACAGAGGGGAAATTTAGGTTGGATATTGGGAAGAAATTGTTCCCTGTGAGGGTGGGGAGGCCCTGGCACAAGTTGCCCACAGAAGCTGTGGCTGCCTCATCCCTGGGAGTGTCCAAGGCCAGGTTGGACAGGGCTTGGAGCAACCTGGGCTAGTGGGAAGTGTCCCTGCCCATGGCAGGGGTGGAATGGGATGAGTTTTAAGGTCTCTTCGAACCCAAACCATTCTGTGATCCTATGAAAATAATACTATGAACTCACAAAGGATGTGAGCCCCTTCTGAAGCAGTCTGACAGGAAAGCTCCCTGGATTCCAAGAAGCCAGAGATCTGCCTCAGGACCTACAGACAGCCAAATAAACAGTTTGACACTTAGGAGACAGAGGTCTTGCCTCCGCTAAAACATCTGAGTAACCAGATACCAAGTTGAAGTGGGAGGACAAATCCTGAGAAAGCTCCACTGCCTTCGAGGAGCGACAGGATCAGCTGGAGTTGAACCAAAACCCTCAAAAACTGCACCAGAGTCCTTTTTATGCATTTAATGCCCTTTTCTCACTCTGTTTTCACACTGATACGTCCCTTTTTTTGCATTCTGATCTGTATCCCACTACCCAAATATGGCTTGAGCACCTCGGTTACACCAACAGCTGGACACGACTCCCCTGGGTGGGAAATGCCCCCCTAGATCAGCCCTTCTCACAGTTGCAGGTCTTGCCCATGGAAAATTTCCCTCTGGAGGCACAAGTGAAGCATTTGCCTTCACTTCTGCCCCATTAATTCCTTGTAAGTGAATAAATAAATCAGTTCTCTTGGGCTGGGAAGTTGGTTCCTCCTCAGAGGGGACCTGCTGGGGAGGAAATGCCACACATGTTCTTCTGCTCTGTCTGGAGAAGTTGCAATTACATGTGTTGTTCTCCAGTTTTACACTCAAGGAATTATTCTCATGCCAGGGAAGCCTGGAAAGGAGTTGGCAGCGTTTCCTGCAGGGCTGAAACAGCACAAAAATCTCAATCTGCTCCCCCCTGGCACTGTGCAGAAAGCAAAGCAAGGCCACTGTGACCATCCCGGGGGCTGGGGGCAGCTCACCCGAGAGGACCCCTCTGCAGAGCACCCCAGGGATCCCCAGGGATGTGAGGAAGCACAGGGAACTCGCCAGGCAGGCTTCACCATCCTCTCATTAGGCAGCTCCCAGGATAATGTACGAGCTCCTCCGATGGGAGCTGCAATTTCAGATCGTGGAAAAAATTCCTCCCAAACCCCCCATTCCTGCAGGACTGAGCCCCAGAGCAAAGCGTTAAACAAGGATTCATCCACCCTGCCCAAGGCTCTGCCTTACCTTGACCTTCCTCCTTTCCTCTTTCCCTCCCAGAAAATGGTTTCACCTCCCACTCAGCTCCGTGAGCCCAGTCAGGACCAGTTCTCTGTGCTGGTCACCTCAACCTTCTCACCCTTTGGTTCATTCTGGGCTCCTTCCATTTCCAACACCCACCTAAAGCCCCTCCCTTCCTGGTGAGGAGCTGAGGATGCTCCTTTTGGGACCAGGGCTCAGCAAAGCAGATTTCAGGAGGATGGAAGGAGAGGTTGCAGGAGGGACTCGTTGACTTGCATCACACCCAGTCCCAGGGCCACCATTCCTTGTGTTGCTGCTCGCACAGGCAGAGCTGCCCCTTAAATTTTTAATTTAAAAGAGAAATATTAATAAAATATTAATAAAAATAAAATTAATAAATAAAATCATAAATATTCAGAAGGGAATACTCAATACAGAGGTTTTGAAGGGGTTTCTAGGAAAGTAGTCCCAGCAAAGCATCACAAACCCCAACCTTGGTTTAGCAATGCCTGCACACAAACCTGACCCTCCACACACAGACTGGATTTGCAGAAGTTTGGACAAACCAAAAATCAGAGATGGTTTTGGCACGCCAAAGATGCTCTCGGGGTGCATGAGGGCGAGATGTGGGGGAGAGGTTGAACATGACCCAGCCCAGAACCCCCCTGTGGCAGCAGGGCAGGGGGGGATTCTGCCACCTCAGCTGAGACCCCCCAGCAGAGCTGCTCCAGCCCTGGGGAACAGCCCAGGGAGCACATGGAGTTGCTGGAGCCACTCCAGAGGAGCTGAGCAGAGGGATGGAGCAGCTCTGCTGGGAGGAAAGGCTGCAGAGTTGGGATTGTTCAGCCTGGAGAAGAGAAGCTTCGGGGTGACCTGATTGTGGCCTTGCAGGGCCTGAAGGGATCCTGCAAGAAACATGAGGAGAAACTATTTAGAAGGGCCTGGAGTGACAGGATAAGTGGGAATGGGTTCAGACTGACAGAGAGGAGGATTAGAAGAAATCCTTCCCTGTGAGGGTGGGGAGGCCCTGGCACAGGTTACCCAGAGAAGCTGTGGCTGCCCCATCCCTGGAAGTGTCCAAGGCCAGGTTGGAGCAACCTGGACTAGTGGAAGGTGTCCCTGCCCATGGCAGGGGGTGGAAATGGATGATCTTCAAGGTCCCTTCCAGCCCAAACCATGCCTTGATTCCACGGCCTTGCAGGACTCTCGTGCGGGTGACTGAGCCCCGAGCTCGGGTGGCTCTTGACGCGTCCCCATCACTTCTCGCTCCCTCCTCACGTGCCCGTCCCCGTGACAGGAACAAACAGCCCCATTTCCATGACGTTTCCCAAACCCGTGTTTCAAACACCAGCCTGATGAAACCACCCATCACGAGGCCCAGAGACACGAGGCCGGGGCTCAGTTTCGGGCCTTGCACTGACTCAGCAGCGGCGGGTGCTGAGTAAGGCCCAGAACATCCCCGGCCCTCACTGCCTGCCTTTGTCAAACAGATATGAGGATGCATTTTTCTGGCTCCCTGGCAAGGTTGTGGGGAGGACAAATTCATCAGTATTCATAGAAGCCCTTTGATTATCTGCAGGCTAAACAATTATGGGGCCCAACAAAGGTAGTGATCACAAGTAATAGGGCAAAATGCAAATACCAGGCGACACGTAGGGCTAAAAAATATGGGTTTGGGTTGGTAAACAGGGAAACTGGGATGGTCAATGGCTGTCTCACTTCCAGGAGGAAGGTGTTCAGGACTATAAAAGGTCTCCTGGCCCAGCTCACTTCATTCGTTCGTCTTCTCCTCCCTTCACCTCTCCTCACTCTTCAACAGGGTAAGTGAGAACTTCTGAATCTCCCTTCATTCCCCAAAAGGAAATCTTGGATATCTGAGAGCAGCATCCAGATCTAACTGGGGATCTGGGATGGGGTTTGGGAGTTGGGCTTCTATAAACTCTGCATGAGGATTTATGGGGCCTGGAAAGGTTAAAGGAGGCTCCAGGAGCATCAGCAGGGCCAGGCAGAGCAAGGGGTTGGAGAACATTCCAGGAGGGCCCAGCCTGAGGACTGCATGCACTGTGCTGGGCTGCTCTTCCTGGGAAATTAGGGATGCCCGGGAATGAGGAGGTGGGACTGACATTGGAGGAAAAAGAGGAGTTACAACCAACATTTACGAAACAAGACAACCCTTGGTTTCACCTCCTCTAACCTCCAAGTTGAGTACAACCAGAGCTTTGAATGAATTCTGTGTTTCCAAACCTCCTGCTCCCAGTCACAGACTGTCTCTGCTCCTCTCAGCTTTGCCTGGGTGGCTTCCCTCTGATGGAACCAGCACTGGACAATATTCCAAGTGCACAGGTGTCCAAACCAAAAACATGGAGATCCCAGGGACAGGCTGTCCTGGGATCCTGGACACCAGGGACTTTGGGATGGACTTTGGGATAAGGCAGCTTTAAGCTGCCTAAAGAACCAGGAGATTCAGGCAGAGAAAAAACCCAAACTCTGCAGTTCCAACTTCCTGGGCAGGGCAGAGGAGGGGCAGGCCCTGAGCTCTACTCTGGGGGGACCAGGGACAGCACCCAGGGAATGGCTGGAGCTGTGCCAGGGCAGGGTCAGGTTGGATCTCAGGAGAAGGTTCTTCCCCCAGAGGCTGGTTGGGCACTGACCAGGCTCCCCAGGGCAGTGGGCACAGCACCAAGGTTGCCAGCGCTCCAGGAGGGTCTGGATGATCCTCTGGGGCACAGAGTGGGACTCTTGGGGCTGGGCCTGTGCAGACTGAGGGTTGGACTGGATGGTCCTTGTGGGTCCCTTCCAACTCAGCACATTCTGTGATTCTTCCCAGCTTTGCCAACTCTCCAACCTACAAGATGCCCAACGGAGGCTGCGGCTGCTGCGGAGGAGGAAGCTACTCCATGACCTGCTACAGCACCCCGTCGTGCTGCAAGACCCCGATGTGCTGCTCCCCCATGCAGTGCTGCAGCCCCTGCTGCATGCCCGTGCAGTCCTGCTGCATGCCCATGTCCTGCTGCTACACCATCAGCAACAACAACAGGGGCTGCTGCGGCGGCTGCTGCGGTGGCAACTGAGCCCCCGGCCCTGCCCGCTGCCCTCCCAGCTCACCTGTGCTTCCAGACGTGGATATGGACCTGGACACCACCCCTGCTTTGCTTAGAGACTGTAGATCTCCTGTCCTTTGCCTGCCTTTGGTCACCCAGTGCTCGTGCAGTCGCTGCCCAGCGCTGGGTGGGGTTTCCCTCCGTGAGCCCTGGGCCCGCTGCTCCTCTTCTCTGGGTGTGTGGGATGTTGGATGCTTCAGTTCTCCCTTTCCTCCCTTTAACCTCTAATTAGTCATGAATCATAATAAAATGTGTCAGTTATGATCCTGCAAACTCCTGGGTTATGTTTATTCATTTACTCGTTTATCTTTCTCTTTTAAACCGGAGCTCTGGTCTGGGACGTTTTCAGCATTTGTTTAATTTCTTAATGTAATTAATTTTGCAACTATTTGTCATTCTGATGATGACAACACCCTGGAGTGGTGAAATTCTTGGGCCAGCCTCTCATCCAAGGGAAAGCAGGACTCATCAGTGTTATTTCAGCATCCCCTTGGTCACCCAGTTCCATTCTCCTCCCCCTGCTTTGACTTTGAAGACACAGTTTGCAATCAAAGCATCTGTGCGGTCCTAAAGCCAGAGTTAAAGGTCTTTTTTCCTAATGGAATTCTTTCCAGGGAATTTGCTGAGATTTAAAAGGTTTGATAAACCTTTTAAGAGGTTTGATATCTTGTCAATAAGATTAAATAGACCAGGAAGTGTGGTCTGCACAGAGGGAGGGAGTCATTGGCAGAATCACAGAATCACAGAATGGTTTAGGTTGGAAGGGACTTTAAAGATCATCTTATTCCACCCCCTGTCATGGGAAGGGACACCTCCCACCAGACCAGGTTGTCTAGAGTTCCAGATATAAGTCCAGTCTGATGGATTCAGAAACAGTACCTAATTTATCTGGAATTCTATTCAAATATGGCAAAATTTAAGAGACAAGATTAAGAAATTAAATATTTGCACTTGGTGATTTGTGAAATCCTCAGGAAGGGAAGTGACTCCAAAGCCACTCTTTTAAATCCAAGCCCAGCATAATCCTGGGACACTGGTAACAAGTTCTAAATCTAAAATCCTCATTGGTCTTGACAGATACCAAGTTCTTTTCCACCTTTCCCTGCTTCCTGCAAGGCAGTGACACTGTTCCTGCAGCTACAGAATAAATTATCTCCAGCACAGCCCTGAAACCACACCCCTGAATTCTGCACATGCTTTCCCCAGTGATTCAGACCCAAATTCCACTGGACAAACCTCTGAGCATCCCTTGGAGAGACTCCACCGTGGAGGGAGTGCATGGAAATGCCTCCTGCCCTGGGGGCTGCTGGGAGAGATGTTTTCCCAGTCCTTAAAAATGCCTCGACCCGTCCACAGAAATGCAAAACGGAGCAGCTGCGCTGAAAATGGGTCAAAGGAAAATGTCAGAAAGGTGGATATGCTGGAATGGTCCATGAGGTCACTGCTCCTCTGGCTGCCCTCATTCCAGATTTTCCACACATAAAAGGCTTTTCCTTGCTGTAGTCACTCACCTGGCCGAGGTGCTCCTGACCTGGAAGGGAATGAATTCATTTAAATAAGGGAATAAACATCCCATCCCCAGCCTGCCCTGGTCCATCCCTGCTCCTGGTGTCCAGAGGGATCCTGGGTTTGGAGCTCAAGTCTTCCAGTCACACACGGGGCAGCAACACCTGCTGTTCCTCATGGTCCTGATGTCACCCTGGATTCCCTCCCCGTGCCCTGGAAGGACTCCTGGGCCTTCCTGTGGTTTTCCCACTGCCACGAGAGTCTCCTTTTGGGCACATCACTCAGCATCCCGGTATTCCAGGTATCCTTATCCCAGGATCCCATCTGACTGACAGGAGGTAACAGCACATCTGAGCATGACCAGTGGGAGAACTAATTAGATAATGGGCCACTGCACATGCAAAAGAGCTGAGCTGACGTTCCACCGAGGGAGATGCTAATTGGGGCTGATTAATCCAACAGCAAGTACCAGAACAAAACACACACATGGCCGTGGCAGAGCTCGGCTCCTCATTCCCAGGGTATGTCTCATTCCCAAGAGACCTCGGCCACATATAAAAGCTTTCAGCCCCAGCTCTGTCCCCAGGACTCCGACTCCCTGCCCAGCCCGTCCGTCCCGCTCCCAGGGTGAGTTGGATTCTCTCAGCTCTCTCAGGTTCCTCACTATTTTTTCACAGAAACAGCAAAAAAAAAGGAGTTGTGGTTTGGTTGCTTTTTCCCAGATGGTTTATTCCCGAGGGCTTGATCATATGGCTTGTGAGTCACCTGAGGAGAACTCCTGAGGGAGCTGGGGGGGCTCAGCCTGGAGAAAAGGAGGCTCAGGGGGGACCTTCTGGCTCTGGAATTCCCTGACAGGAGGAGGGAGCTGGGGGGGGGTGTCGGGCTCTGCTCCCAGGGAACAAGGGACAGGAGGAGGGGAACAGCCTCAGGCTGTGCCAGGGGAGGGTCAGGTTGGCCATGAGGAGGAATTTCCTCCTGGAAAGGGTGTTCAGGCTTGGCAGGGGCTGCCCAGGGAGGTGGGGGAGTGCCCAGCCCTGGAGGTGCCCAGGGCAGGACTGGCTGTGGCACTGAGTGCTCTGGGCTGGGGACAAGGTGGGGATGGGGCACAGGGGGGACTGGATGATCCTGGAGGTCTTTTCCAACCTCAAGGATTCTGGGAATGATTCCGTGATCTCTGCCCCAGGATGCAGCACCAGAAGGGCCTCAGCGACCAGGACTTGTGCCACGACAGCTCGGGCTGTGCCGGGAAGGGCTGGACATGGCCCAGATCCAGCGGGAGCTGCCACGAAAGCCCCGGGAGCCTCAGCCATGACCTTGATGGGTCCTGCCAGAGCGCTCCCCAGGGCTGCCAGCCCCCCGAGCCGTGCCCACCCCAGCAGAGCTGCCAGCCCCGCCGGCGGGTGGAGGTGAACCACGCGCCCCCCGCGTGCCCCCCGCCCGCCAGGATCCACCGCCGGCCCCTGCAGCAGTACCGGCCCTCCCCGCCCTGCCAGGACCAGGAGTCCTGCAGCAAGCCCAGGAGGAGGGTGGAGCAGTGTCCCCCCGAGGATGACAGTCCCCCCGTGGTCCTGCAGCCCCTGCCCCTGCCCCATCGCCGCCCCTGCGGCCCGTGTTGCCCCCCACCCGTCCAGCGCTGCCCCCCACCCATCCAGAGGTGTCACCCACCCGTCCAGAGGTGCCACCCACCCCTCCAGCGCTGCTGCCCGGCCCCCATCCCCCTGCCACCACGCCCCTGCCACCACCAGCAAAAGCAGGTCACTCTCTTGCCACCCTGTGTGCAGAAGTGCTGAGCACGGGGACAGCGAGGTGCTGGGACCCCTCACTGAGGTCTGAGACCCCTCCCCAGGGTCTGGGACCCTTCCCCAGCATCTGGGACACCTCCTCAGCATGTCCCCAGTCAGTGCTGGGGGGGTCCCACTCCTTGCCCAAATGATGCTCCCGTGGCTGAAGGTTCATTGCTGCTCTTTGCACATCAGATTTGGGGTCCCAACCCCCTGCTCGGCCCCAGCACTGACACTTTAAATTCCCAGTGCCCTCCCCTGCCGGGCTTTGGTCTTCCTTGGGGAAGAGAAGCTGTTTCTTCCCTCGTCTGAGCAACCTGGAGATGGAGGACCATCCTGCCACGGATTCACCTTCTCCCGTGGGTTCAGTGGACTCTGATTTAAAAGATGTTTGAAAACAGCAACAGGACTTTACTGGGAAAAAAAGTAACCACTGTGACTGCAGGAGCATCAGGGACTCCTGCACATTTATTTTCTCCCCGTGTATTAGAGAATAAAGCTGAAAAAAAATTAGCAGACACTTGGTTCCTTTTTTTTTTAACCCCCCAAAACATCACCAACGTTACAACGAGATGTTGTTAAAAGCCATTAAAATTCTCACGAGGAAACTTCAAGTCAAAATTAGGGTTCGCACCTGAGGGTTTCAGCTCTGGCCGAAGGGGTTTCACCAGGAAAATCCTCCCCTCCCTGTTCACCCACCACAGGACCGCGGGATGGATCCTCTGCGGTGCACATGGAGGTACAAACAGTCAGCTCCGAGAGCATTCCAGCACCTTCCTCACCCAGAGAGCCCTGCGCGGGCACAACACCCTCATTTAAATGCTAATCAGCTTAATGAGCGCGTGGCCCGGCACGTGAGGTGTGGCTGTGCGTGCCAGGGATGCCTTTTCACTCCCGCAGGAAGGTGCAGCCCCGGCTCTTCCCCCGCAGCTCCCCGGCTCTCACAGGCGCTGCAAACCTGCTTTTTCTCTCTCACTTTGCCAGAAAAGCCTCCCACAAGGTGCATTAAAATATCTAATGTTGCTTCTGTGTGTTGCTCAAGTGTGTCCTCGCAGAACCCCCAAGGAAAACTGGAAAGGGAAAAAGGAGTTTCTTCTTTTTTTTTCTTCACCACAACAATTTATTTTTCTCATGTCTAATTTTACCCAAACAAAACACCACTTATATATGAAATCTAACTTAGGAGATCCCTTATTTTATTAGCTGTTTTCTTCCCAGTTCCCAGGCACTGGCCCAGTGCACTGACTCAGAGCCCACAGACTGAGTTTAGCCCTGACCAGCATTTTCAGGTCAGCTTTGGTCCATCTTATCTTCCAAACTGCTTTTCACTTGCCACCCCAGCCCTCCCAGCCCAGTTAGTCCAGCCCAGTTAGTCCAGCCCAGCCCTCCCAGTCCATCCCAGTCCATCCCAGCCACAGGACCGTTTCTCCAGCAGTTTCAGCCCCTCGCCCCAAGTTGGTGCCACCTGTAGATTTGCCAAGTCCACCCCATTATCCAGGGTATTAATGAAGATCTCAAACAGGACCAGCACCAGTGTCAGCCAGTTTTTCACCCACTAGGTAGTTCATTCATCCAGTCCACACTGGATGGACAGTCCAGTCCATGAGGCTGCCCTGGAAAACTGTGCCAAAAACCACCCATCACACTCATGGAATCCTGGAATGGCTTGGGTTGGAAGGGACCTTAAAGATCATCCAGTTCCAACCCCCTGCCATGGGCAGGGACACCTTCCACAAGACCAGGTTGCTCCAAGCCCTGTCCAGCCTGGCCTTGGACACTTCCAGGGATGGGGAATCCATGGAATAAACCTGTGCCAGGGCCTCCCCACCCTCACAGGGAATATCCTAATATCCCCCTTCCTAATATCCTGTCTAAACCAGCACATGGAATCCTGGAATGGTTTAGGTTGGAAGGGACCTTAAAGATCATCCTGTTCCACTCCCTGCCATGGGGACACCTTCCTCTATCCCAGGTTGCTCCAACCTGGCCTTGGACACTTCCAGGGATGGGGCAGTCACAGCTTCTCTGGGCAACCTGTGCCAGGGCCTCCCCCTGCACAGAACCAACCTCTTCATCACCAAAACCAATCAGCACAATTTGCTTTTGGTGACTCTGAGCTGGCTCTTCCCAGTCACCTGTTTGTGCTTCAGGCACCTCCTGGAAATGTCCCTCCTGGGCAGCAGAAGGGGAAGGCCGGGTCGTTGAGCCTGGGCACATCATGGCTCCTGACTCACAGGTCACACATCAGCCTCCACTCAGTGTCCTGGTGCTCTGGAGATGGTGAATAAGTACTTTATTACCTGCCTCACACGACAATGTGTGCCTTAAATGCTGTAAGTCTTTTATGTGCCCCGCTGGGTAATTAAAAGATGCTTATCAGAAATCGTGAGTCAAGCAGGACATGGGAACAGCATCCAAATGGAGGAGATGTTTTGCCAATAAATAATTTAATCCTCGTTCCTGCAGAGTGTTTCATTTATGAGGGGAAGACTTGGAACCCTATAAAAGGCCCCGGTCCCTTTGCCTGTCACAATCTGCTCCCCTGGTCAGCGCCTGCCTTCCCTTGGGAACGGGGTAAGACACAGCCCTGGGTCATTTTTGGATGGGGTTTGGATTCAGGAGGTCACAGACCTGACTTGTTACACTTGAACCTTCAAGAATGATGGGCTAAGCCAAGACAGAAGCTGTTGGGAGACCTGGGTGTGGGATTGGCACTACGGGCTAAGCCAAGAAAGAGGCTCTTGAGGGTGTGGGATTTACACACATGGTGTCTTATGGTTGATTCTGTTCCTGGAGGGAAAAAAAATGAAGGGGAAGGTCAGAAAGAGGGTTTGGACTTAATCTGACCGGCATTGGGCAGCTGTAGGTGTTTCCTTTGGACCCAGACCCTCAGGATAGTCGGGTGTGACCCGGTCACGTCTCACTAACGAGGCTTTACGGGGAGTCAAACAAAACCAGAGCAGACGGTGACACCAGCCTGCTGTTTTCCAGGCTTTTCCCTGCAGCTCAGCAATGATCTACTCTTCTGGAAGAGAATCCTACTTCAACCTGAACTCCACCTGGTACGACCCCTCGGGGTCGTGGCTGGACACCCGGCGGACCCCATTCCGCTACGGCTACGCCAACTGCTGCTCCTCGGGCTGCGACGGCGAGGGCGTCGAGGGCATGAGGGGCCACGACTACCGGCACTACGGCTACAGGCAGCCCGTCTGCTCCGAGAGGTGCCAGGGCTACGGCTCCTCCGAGTGCTGCCACGGGGGCTCCGCCTGCGTCCGGAGACCCACCTACAGCTACGGCTCCTCGGGGGGCTGCCAGGGCTACGGGAGGTCCGTCTGCTCCGAGAGGTGCCAGGGATCAGCAGGGGGCTGCCAGGGCTACGGGAGGTCTGTCTGCTCCGAGAGGTGCCAGGGATCAGCAGGCTCGTGCCACGGAGGGGGCTCGAGCTGTGTCAGGAGACCCACGTACAGCTCAGGGTCGTCAGGGGGGTGCCAGGGCTACGGCAGGTCGGTGTGCTCGGAGACGTGCCACGGCTCAGGGTACCAGGGGGGCAAGGTGAGCTATGGGAAGGCCTCACAGTGCATCCCACAGTGTGTCCCGCAGAGCAGCCCCAAATGCATCCCACAGAGCGCTCCAAAGTGTGCCCCAAAGTGCATCCCACAGAGTGCCCCAAAGTGTGCCCCAAAGTGCATCCCCCAGAGTGCCCCGAAGTGTGCCCCAAAGTGTGTCCCAGTGCAGACCTGTCCCCCTCCAGCGCAGGTTTGTCCCCCTCCAGTGCAGGTCTGTCCTCCTCCAGTGCAGGTCTGTCCTCCTCCAGTGCAGGTCTGTCCCCCTCCAGCGCAGGTTTGTCCCCCTCCAGTGCAGGTTTGTCCCCCTCAAATCCAGCAAGGCTGTGTGCCTGTGCCAAAGGGCATCCCAAGCCAGCAGCAGAAGCAGGTCTGCAAAATTCCAGCCCGGAAGATAAAGTAGAAGCCAAGAGGAGTGAGGACAAATGAAGGGAACGTCTCACTCCTGCACCCTCTGATGGGCCCCACGTCCTGTGCTGCTCACGGGGCTCTGCTCTGTCATCTTGCTTGTAACGTGCTTTGAAGGCGTAACCCACGGTCTCTGTGAAATATTAAATGCTCTTCCCCTCCTTATTTCACTGCAGACATGGAGGTAATAAAAAATGATGGCTCAAAACCCCCCTTGGCATCAGTGTTTTCCACTTCATCCCTTCGAGCTGCTTCTGGTCCTTCTTG